>NC_090321.1:85270208-85989086 GCF_040869045.1 Eurosta solidaginis | reverse complement strand
AGGTACATTCGATTATTGAATCCAAAGACAAAAACGTTTAAACAGCAATATATCGGCAGTCTGATGTTTGCGAATGTACCTAGCCTTTTGTAGCAATATAGGAGTATTACATATATGGTTATTTGATTCTTCAGCCGAATCAAAGATACTTTTTATTTTTTATTTGATTCGGCATCAAAATCAAAGATACTTCTAATTATTTTGTTTGGGTGTGTTTGGTTGAGATGTCTAGCCAAAACGTCGAATGTTGTTGTTGTAATTTTAGAAATAGTTGATCTCAGATAAGGTGCTGTTAAAATGCGCTTTAGAGCTATTGACAGTTCTACTCAACCCACCACCCACTCAAAAAATTTCACACCGGCGAAGGGTTCTGAAGGAAATGACGGATAGTCTATTTTTCCAGAAGAAGTACCAAAGATAAAAGAAGTCAGCAATATTCTACGATTATTGAGGGATAGTAAAGATAACAATTGACAACGTGCCTCATAAGATGGGATCGGTTCCTCGAACCGTAACAAAAAGGGGCAAAGCGCAGAGTGATTTTCTGGATCCACTCCAAGCGATTGTTCAAGTTTGGGCCGCACAAATGTCGAATATGTTAATTTTAGTGCGTATGGGACTGTGAAGTGGCACGTGTGTAGTCTTATAAATTCAATTGGAAAAGCAAGAACTAATGTCATTTATAAACAAGATATATGTATATTGGTGCCCGGTGTACTACCCTGAGGCACTACTGGAGTTGTCCATAACGGTTTCCGTCAATATTAATAATATTGCTTCTGCTAAATTCGCAGCAGAAAACTCGAGCGGAAGCCATAACAGGCTAGCTTCGCGTTCAGGGTTTTATGGGAAATTTTTTCGAAGGCTTTAGAAAAATCTTGTATCGACTTTAAAACCAGTCCTTAATGCCATATAGAAATTCTCGAAGAAAACTGCTAGGTTCGTAACTGTTGATCTGGCCGGGACAAAACCTCAGGTGCTTGACGCTAAAATAAAGATGGGAGTTATTGTTGCCTGCTCCCATCCGTCAACAAACGTCCCCGCAGCCAAGAATTTATTTAAAATCAACATAAGCGGACGAACTAGGGAATCGCAATTTTTTAATAAAATCGCTGGCAAATCATCGACTGACGTTGATGGTGGAATTTTTAAGGTTTTTTATCCCCTCTACAATGTCTGCTGCTGTGAGATAAAGAGAGCCAAATTTATTGACGGTGACAGATTCCTGAAATATATTAAAGTTGACCAGATCCTCCTTAGATAAGTCGCTATCAAACATAAAATTAGCATAGAATGCATCTACAAATAAATTCCCAGCCTCATTAATAGTAACATCAATTGTAACATACTGTTTTTGGTATGCCAGAAGCACTCTACATAGATTGCATATTTTTTCAAAAGTTCTTTGGATTCTTTTTAATATTGACTGCAAAATTCGAAGTGTTCTTAGCATATACAGATTTATTTGTTTTGTTAAACTTTTTCTACCCACTTCCACGGCCTCTACCTCTCCCACCGACATTACTCCATATATATAATCTATTTATAGAATCTACATATGTATATACCTACGTACCAAATATTGCATACCACCTTCAAAAAATTACGGAATATAACAAAAAAATATTTGTTTCGCTTGCCTTCTCCTTCCCCCTACCACTCGCGCTTCCACTCCCAAGTCGTCTACACTTTCCACATGAATAACCTCATATATAGAATGTATACATATAATATTGTATATCCCCTTAAGATAAATACATAGATCTGGCGATTTAAAATTTTTGTTTCACTCCCACTCTGACTTTCACTTCCACCCTCACTCCCGCTTTCACTCCTTCTACCTCTCCCACCTAAATAACCTCATACGAAATATACATATTGCTACGAATATTAGCAAAACTAAGGGGTGCTGCTATCTCTGAGCCGATGCTAAACAGTGATATCATGCACATCCATAGATCAATCATTATGTATCTACATAAACGAAACAATAATTGCGTCTACACATACGACGCATACGAGCAGCGGAGAATAAATGCACAAACACATGCATATATCTGAGATACTCCTGAAAGTATGCAATGAGAGAAGCTATAAAATCGTGCAATTGTAGTTACAGCTGAGAAGTTTGAGAGCTGATGGCAACTAGTAGATTCTGGAAACGCCTAGAAGATGCGAACGTTGAAATCAGAGAGTATAAAAGGCAGCAAATGTAGAGAAGCACGCAATCTGGCGGGCAATAGTAGAGTTTCATTTGAACTATCAATCAGTTTGGTTGTTAAGCAAGCTAGTTGCAAAGTATAAGTGTTATTGTGAAGTACTTTAATAAAGGCCATTTTTCCATTATTCAATATTGGAGTTATTTATTCAACAGTTTAGTGATACGAACTTAGCAAAAGGGCAAATAAGAGGATTTGCAAGTAAATTCGTTACAATTGGTGTCAGAAGAGGAATTGTTGAATAAATTCCAGAGGACAAGAAGAACATGGCAAAGTTAAGTGAATTGAAGATCCAGCAACTGAAGAAGGAGTTGGAGAGCCGTGGATTGAATACAAGCGGCGATAAACTTGAAATTCAGGCACGGCTACGAGAGGCAATGGAAGCAAAAGGAATTGATGTGGACGAGTATGTCTTTCATCTTGATGGCGATGAGACAACAAAATTGGAGGAGAAAAATGAAACACCGCAGACAATGGCGAACACAGACTTGAACACAATATTAGCTGCAATATCTGCACAAACGTCGACAGTAACATCCAAGAGGGAAAAACAACTAGAATCGCAGGAAACCCGTATAACATCGCAATTGGAAAAACAGAAGACATATATGGCATCCCAAATGGAATCGCAGGAAACCCGTATAACATCACAATTGGAAGAACAGAAGACATATTTGGCCTCTCAACTGGAAGCGCAAGAGGCACGTATATCTGAAATGTCGGCACAAATTTCGGAACAGGTATCATCGCAGCTCTTTGTGAAACTGGAAGAGCAGGATGCAACAATTTTACAACTCGAGGACAAAATTGATGCCGAAATAGAAGCGTTAAAAGGTCGTATGGAGCAGTTACAACTAAACCGCCCAGCTGTTACAGCAAGCAATCCAAAGGCAAAAACACCATCATTTTACGGTTCTGTTCCTTTCCAGGTCTTCAAGCTACAGTTTGAGAAGACCGCAGCAGTGAACAATTGGAATGCGGAAGATAAAGTTGCTGCACTGTTCGTGGCATTGAAAGGGCCTGCAGCGGAAATCTTACAGACGATTCCAGAGTACGAACGGAACAGTTATGAAGCATTGATGGCTGCTGTAGAACGACGTTATGGAAGCGAGCATAGAAAACAGATATTCCAAATTGAGTTGCAAAACCGCTACCAAAAAGCAAATGAGACATTGCAGGAGTTTGCTTCAAATATTGAAAGATTGGCTCATCTTGCAAATGCGGACGCACCCGTGGAATACACTGAAAGGGTAAAAATCCAGAGCTTCATAAATGGCATACGAGATGTGGAAACGAAGCGGGCTACATATGCGAATCCAAAACTGACATTTGCTAAAACGATATCCCACGCACTGACTCAGGAAACAGCGTCACTTTTGAGTAAGCCCGCATACAAAGCTCATCGCGTGAAAGTGGAAAGGCCAGACTGGATAGACACAATTTTGGAAGCATTAAAAGGAACGCAGCAGAAAAACGATGGTGCCGTCAAATGCTTTAAATGTGGGAATCCAGGGCACATTGCACGTTATTGCAGTACCAATCCTAACAGTTCCAACAATGTGGGTGGTCGTAAACGCAGAGCAGAAGGAGATGAGCAAATCTCCAAGACCACTCAATCGTTAAACTAAAGCGAGTCAGCCGCAAGGGGCGACAGCTGGCTCCCTCAATTGAATGCCCCATAATCTCTATCTCACAAATTGGAAGAAGGTCAAGCAATCTTACTGTCGGAGGACATGTGGATGGAAAGGAACGGTTACTGACTGTAGATACGGGTACATCCCATTCCATCATTCGATCAGATTTAGTCAACAAAAAGATAAGACCATTGCTTGGAGCAAGATTACGTACAGCCACGGGAGAGGACACCCAGGTAATTGGAGAAGTAGAATGTGAAGTAGTAATTGGGAACGTCACGGTATTACACAATTTTATAGTGGCAGGTATTGTTGATGAAATCATAATTGGAGTGGACTTCTTAATCAAGACGATGTGATATAAAAACATGGATGTGTCACTTAATTTCGGCTACGAGAGAAGCTACAGCAGTAAACGAGTGCTGGTGGAAGAGAGTCAGCAAATACCACCAAAATCAGAAGTAGTCATCTGGGCAAAGGTTGATGGAGATTGTGGGACAAACAAATTGTGGGTTGTCGAAGCAGCAAATAAATCAGCACTGAACATACTTGTAGGAAAAACCCTGGCTATGACAAAACAAGATGGAAGTATTCCGGTAAGAGTACTCAATGAGTTCAAGTCACCATTCAATTTGACCAAAGGAGCTATTTTGGGAAGATGCCAAGAGGCCGAAGTAGTTATTAACTGTGAACAGCTCCAGGAACATGTTTCATCTAGTAATACCGATCTTTCAAATGACATCACGGCATGGACGAAGGGGCTAGAGGAAGCCTATCAGAGTAAGGCAAAACAACTGCTCCTAAAGTACGCGAACATATTTGACCAGGATGGTTCCAAACCAGGCCGCACCAATGTTGTGAAACATCAAACTGACACTGGAGATGCGAGGCCGATCCGTCAAGCACCACGTAGTGTTCCACTGGCGAAGCGGGAAGTTGTGAGTCAAATCGTACAAGAAATGAGCGACAGCGGCGTCATCGAACCATCAGCTAGTCCGTGGAGCTCACCGGTAGTACTTGTAAAGAAGAAGGATGGAAAAATGAGGTTTTGCGTGGACTACCGGAAGTTGAATGACGTTACGAAAAAGGATAGCTACCCATTGCCAAGAATTGACGACACTCTGGACTCGCTCTCTGGTACGAAATGGTTTTCCACACTGGACTTGAAAAGCGGCTACTGGCAAGTGGAGGTGAAGGAGGAAGACAAAGAGAAAACAGCCTTCAGCGTCGGAGATGGTCTTTGGCAATTTACAGTAATGCCCTTTGGACTATGTAATGCACCAGCTACTTTCGAGAGACTCATGCATCAGGTATTGAAACATGCTTGGTGTACCTGGACGAAATCATCGTATTGGGCAGGAACTTTGATGAACATCTTAAAAACTTAGATGAAGTTTTCCAGAGAATAGCTGGCGCTGGTTTGAAGTTAAGTCCCAAAAAGTGTGCGCTGTTTAAAAAGAAAGTAAATTATTTGGGTCACAAGGTAACGAGAGAAGGTATTCGTACAGCGAATGAAAAGATAGAGGCAGTAAAGGATTGGCCAAGACCACAGAATCTGCATGAGTTGAGAATTTCCCTTGGGCTGTGCACATATTACCGCCGATTTGTACCAAATTTTGCCAGCGTAGCCCATAGTCTCCACGAGCTAACAAGAAAAAATAAAGCTTTTGAATGGAAGAAGGAGCAAGAAGTAGCTTTCCAAACATTGAAAGAGCGTTTGTGCACTGCCCCAATGTTGGCATATCCGATTCCACGAGCAACGTTTATTCTAGATACAGATGCGAGCGGATATGCTATGGGAGGCGTTTTATCACAACTGGTCGATGGACAGGAGAAGGTAGTTGCATATTACAGCCGTTCGATTGGAAAACCAGGGAGGAACTACTGCGTTACGCGGAGAGAGCTGTTGGCATTGGTAGAGTGCATTAAACATTTTCACAAATACCTCTACGGCCAGCGATTCCTTGTCAGGATAGATCACGCAGCTTTAAAATGGCTTCTGCAGTTCCGTAACCCGGAAGGACAATTGGCACGGTGGATCGAGCGACTACAAAGTTATGACTTTTCCATTGAGCATCGAAAAGGTAGTACCCATGGAAATGCCGATGCAATGTCACGAAGACCATGTAGTTTGGAATGCAAGCACTGTTCAAAAGCCGAGGCTAAAGAAGACATTATAGATGTCCGGCTAATGACTATAACATGTACAGATGAATGGGACAAGGAACAGCTAAGAAAGTGTCAGTTGGAAGATACAGATCTGTCACGTGTTATGCAAGGGCTCGAACGAAACGAAAGACCAAACAGAGAAGAGATGTCAGCAGAGAGTTCCATTGCGAAGTCATATTGGGCACAGTGGAACAGTATAGAATTGATATCCGGTTGCTTTCATCGATTATGGGAGAGTTAGGATGGTAAATGCAAGAAGAAACTGATAGTTGTTCCCAGAAAGAGGATTCCTGGCGTGCTCAGCGAGCTGCATAATGGTCCGAGCGGAGGTCATCTTGGAATCACGAAGACGCTCGAGAAGATTAAACAGAGATTCTATTGGGTTGGTTGCCGTCAGTCGGTCACTGAGTGGATTGCGAACTGCGAGGTTTGCAGCAGAGCGAAAGGGCCCAGAACCCGAAGTCATGGCCAGATGAGGCAATATAACTCAGGTGCGCCATTTGAAAGGATCGCTATGGATGTCGCCGGTCCATTTCCTACTAGCAACGGCGGAAACAAATATGTACTGGTAGTTATGGATTATTTCAGCAAATGACCAGAGGTATACCCAATCCCAAATCAAGAAGCGGAAACGGTAGCAGAAGTGTTTATAAACAATTGGGTTGCAAGGTATGGTGTACCAATGGAGTTACATTCTGACCAAGGCAGGAATTTCGAATCAGCTGTGTTCCAGGAAATGTGTAAGTCATTGGGCATTCGAAAAACACGGACAACTGCATTGCATCCTCAATCCGATGGTATGGTAGAACGATTCAATAGAACATTGGAGGTGCACTTAAGGAAAGTAGTAGACAAGTACCATAAAGAGTGGGATACCCGTATACCATTATTCTTGATGGCTTACCGATCAGCAGTGCAACACACAACGGGCCAAACCCCTGCAAAAGTAATTTTTTGCAATGACCTTAGACTTCCAGCTGATTTGAAGTTTGGGATAGATGCCAATGCGGAGAGAAATGTCAAGAAATCCACTAGTGATTTGGAAGAAGAGCTAAGAGAAATACATGATTTGATAAGGCAACGAACAAAGATTATGAGTGACAAGATGAAAGCCAGATACGATAAAGCAATTAATTCGGAAGGTTTTCAGGAAGGTGCTGTTATACAACCCACAACGTAAAAAAGGTTTGTTCCAGAAATTGCAGTGTAATTGGGAAGGCCCATACAAAGTTGTAAAACGGATCAACGATGTAGTGTACCGCATACAAACCATCGGTAAACCACGAACCAAAACGAAAGTGGTCCATTTGGAAAGGCTGGCAACATTTAGATCGGCAGATTTGTCTAATCGGGACGATCACACTTAGGTGGAGGGCAGTGTTACGAATATTAGCAAAACTAAGGGGTGCTGCTATCTCTAAGCCGATGCTAAACAGTGATATCATGCACATCCATAGATCAATCATTATGTATCTACATAAACGAAACAATAATTGCGTCTACAACTATGTACCATGTACGTATACGAGCAGCGGAGCATCAATGCACAAACACATGCATATATCTGAGATACTCCTGAAGGTATGCAATGAGATTTGATTTGAGCTATCAAGCAGTTATTGATAAAGCACGCAATCTGGGGAGCAATAGTAGAGTTTCATTTGAACTATCAATCAGTTTGGTTGTTAATCAAGCTAGTTGCAAAGTATAAGTGTTATTGTGAAGTACTTTAATAAAGGCCATTTTTCCATTATTCAATATTGGAGTTATTTATTCAACAGTTTAGTGATACGAACTTAGCAAAAGGGCAAATAAGAGGATTTGCAAGTAAATTCGTTACAATATATATGCCAAATATAGCGAGTTTAAAATTTTTGATTTACTTCCACTCATTCCTACCTCCGCTTTCCTACATCTTACTCCTACTTTGAATTTTATTTCTACTCCCTCTACTTAATTTTTTTTTTATATTTGAAATTTCTATACCAAATATTGGATACCTGCTTCAAATAATACGGGGATATAGCGCATTTAAATATTTCCTAATATGGGCTGACACCGCTTACTTTTTTCAAAATGTTATATAGCCAGAAAAATACCATGTGACCACGTAAACCTGCTGTGAAATTTTTATCAGGATAGGTTGGGAACTTTGGACGCTCATATGTTACACACACTTATTCACATATCCATTATACCTTTCATGAAAATCAAATGGTATATTAACTTTGGCACGAATCTCAAAATTGTAAGTCCCTAAAGGAAAATAGATAGATCCCCTATTAAGTATACCGAAATAATCAGGATGAAGATCTGAGTTGATTTAGCCATATCATACAAACAGACAGACGTTTGTATGCAAACTAGTCCCTCAATTCTTGAGATATCTTGATAAAATTTGAGCAGCGGGTGTATTTAGGTGTCCGATTAGATATTTTTCGGAACCGGCAGGATCGGACCACTATAGCATATATCCTCTATACAACCGATTTTTCAGAAAAAGAGGATTTTTGTCATATCAATCGATTGTTCAGATAAGAAACTTTTCGTAATTACTGCCCCATTTTAAGAGCTAGAGGCTTCAAATTCCAACGAATGCTTACGTATATAGCATATATTGTTGTCTGAAAAAATCATAGAGGTCGGTGGTATATATAGTATATATATACAGACCAATTCTAAATATTCTCGCGGAATTTTGTCCTCGCGGATTTTTTTATTCCCGCGGAAAAATTCCTCCAATTCTGTTCTCCTAGGGAGAACAATAATTGGGGAATAGGAATTTCGAATTTTCGAAGTCAGCTGTTTTGTCAATTGAAATTTCGTTGCACATTTCTTCTTTTGTTTAAAAAATTGAAAAGTTTAATTATTGTTGCAAATTTTTTGGAAATTAAGAAATAAAATATAAACAATGCACAGTATTTATTGCATTTCATGTGGTATTCACTGAAATGAGTAATGAATTGGTGCCACAGCAACATCAACAGCGGAACATAAGAAGAAGACGGCCGCATAACACAAATCTGCCGGAGTTGCCTGCTTTCATTCAGCAAAGCAATTTTCTGGCGGCCAAGTTGAGTTGAATTCGTCCTTCGTCATATGCCAAAATCTATTTAAGCCTTATTAAAAAATCCTTGCGCAATTTCTGGATGGCTGCATCAAATATGTATACCAAGAGCTCCACCGTTGCTTATGATATACTTTTCGACTTAAAATAAAGAATATTGTGGTTGTAGTTGTTGTTGTATTAACAGTGAGAATATTGTGGTAGAATGTATATACATATTTTAGCACAAATTTGTACAAATAAGTGTTCTTACTTAAAAGAACCAATTTCCTTTAACTATTTTTATGCATTCCCTTTAATTTAACAAGTGAAAAAACTCCTATGAAATGGCAGAGAAATCTCCCTCTCCATCACATTCATAATACCTACTTTTCCCCCATAACCGGTTTCCGCTTTTTCGAACATTGTTCAGAATAGGAGGAAAGGGAGAAGTGAAAAAACTTACAAGCCATTTTTATTTAGAATACGAGGAATGGGAGAAGGGAAAAACTCGCACGGAATTTTCGTTTAGAATTGGGCTGATAGTGTTATATATAGTATATATATGTATATATATATTTTCGCAATCTTAGCCCCATTTTAACAGATAAAAGCTTCAAATTTCACCAAATGCTTACGTATATAACATGTATTGTTGTCTGACAAAATCATAGAGATCGGTGGAATATATATTATATACCCCATATAAACTGTCATTTGTGCCCCTTTTTTACGGCTAGAAGCTTCAAATTTCATCAAATACTTACGTTTACGTCATATATTGTTGAAATAAGTGATTCGTAGTCATAGTTTTTACATGCAGACTACAAAAAACGTGAAACTTCGCATCCTCACACAAAGTACCTACCTATTTTTATACTCAGTTGAGCAGAGCTCACAGAGTATATTAACTTTGATTGGATAACGGTTGGTTGTACACAGGCATGCTTAACCAACGAAACGATATCATTTGGTTACGATAATCAACGTTAATAAACGAAACGAAGTCATTTCGTTTCGTTTATTAACGTTAAGATCGTCAAATTAACGAAATGATTTCGTTTCGTTTTCTGCCATATCAAAACGAAATCAAATCGTTTATGTTGATTATTAATTTCAAACTATGCTGGCAAAGCTGATTGATGGCGGAGTCATTAAAGGTGAAAGCATTAGCCAAGCTGATTGCAACTTTTCTCATGAATTTTGACAGTACGAACATTTCTCAAAGTATTTTTGACATTACCACCAACGAATTACACAAACAAAGTACATAGAGTGTGTGTGTGTATGTGCGCTCGTTGTTGCCACCTTACGGCTTCACCATTGCTATAGCATTGCCAGCACAATTCAAACATAAAGTATGACGTTTTTGTTAAGGTTTTTAACGTTAACGAAAGCTTTTCGTTTCAGTTAAAAACGAGATACAATTTATTTTGATAATTTCTTTATCGATAATATTTCGAAGTGTTTCAACGGAAACGGTGGAAATTTTTTGATAAACGATTAGCTTAACGTTAAGGTGCATCCCTGGTTGTACAGGTATAAAGGAATCGAGATAGATATAGACTTCCATATATCAAAATCATCAGTATCGAAAAACAACTAAGGAAGGCTAAGTTCGGGTGTAACCGAACATTACATACTCAGTTGAGAGCTATGGAGACAAAGTAAGGGAAAATCAGCATGTAGGAAAATGAACCTAGGGTAATTGTTCTATAGGTGGATGCCTTTTCGGGATATCGTTATAAAGGTGGACCAGAGTTGACTCTAGCATGCGTTGGTACAATATGGGTATCAAATTAAAGGTATTAATGAGGGTTTTAAAAGGGAGTGGTGGTAATTGTATATGTGAAGGCGTTTTCGAGATATCGACCAAAATGTGGGCCAGGGTGACCCAGACCATCATCTGTCAGGTGCCGCTAATTTATTTATATATGTAATACCACGAACAGTATTTCTGCCAAAATTCCAAGGGCTTTTGATCTCGCCCTGCAGAACTTTGTGCCACACCCATTTTACAAGGTTTTTTTCTAAAGTTATATTTTGCGTCAATAAACCAATCCAATTACCATGTTTCATCCCTTTTTTCGTGTTTAGTATAGAATTATGGCATTTTTTTCATTTTTGCTAATTTTCGATATCGAAAAAGTGGGCGTGGTCATAAGCGGATTTCGGTCATTTTTTATACCAATACAAAGTGAGTTCAGATAATTACGTGAACTGAGTTTAGTAAAGATATATCGATTTTTGACCAAGTTATCTTGTTAACGGACGGACGGATGGACGGACGGAAGGACATGGCTCAATCAATTTTTTTCGATACTGATGATTTTGATATATATCTATCTCGATTCTATATCTATCTCGATTCCTTTATACCTGTACAACTAACCGTTATCCAATCAAGGTTAATATAATCTGTGAGCTCTGCTCAACTGAGTATAAAAATCGATTGAGCCATGTCCGTCCGTCCGTTAACACGATAACTTGAGTAAATTTTGAGGTATCTTGATGAAATTTGGTATGTAGGTTCCTGGGCACTCATCTCAGATCGCTATTTAAAATGAACGATATCGGACTGTAACCACGCCCACTTTTTCGATATCGAAAATTTCGAAAAATCGAAAAAGTGCGATAATGAATTATATATACTATATATACGGATAAAGCGATGAAACTTCGTATGTGAGTTGAACTTATGACGCAGAAGAGAAAAATAGTAAAATTTTGGGCAATGGGCGTGGCACCGCCCACTTTTAACAGAAGGTAATTTATTAGTTTTGCAAGCTGTAATTTGGCAGTCGTTGAAGATATCATGATGAAATTTGGCAGGAACGTTACTCTTATTACTATATGCTAAATAAAAATTAGCAAAATCGGAGAACGACCACGCCCACTTTTAAAAGAAACATTTTTATACTCAGTTGAGCAGAGCTCACAGAGTATATTAAGTTTGATTGGATAACGGTTGGTTGTACATATATAAAGGAATCGAGATAGATATAGACTTCCATATATCAAAATAATCAGGATCGAAAAAAAATTTGATTGAGCCATGTCCGTCCGTCCGTCCGTCCGTTAACACGATAACTTGAGTAAATTTTGAGGTATCTTGATGAAATTTGGTATGTAGGTTCCTGAGCACTCATCTCAGATCGCTATTTAAAATGACCGATATCGGACTATAACCACGCCCACTTTTTCGATATCGAAAATTTCGAAAAACCGAAAAAGTGCGATAATTCATTACAAAAGACCGATAAAGCGACGAAACTTGGTAGATGAGTTGAACTTATGACACAAAATAGAAAATTAGTAAAATTTTGGACAATGGGCGTGGCACCGCCCACTTTTAAAAGAAGGTAATTTAAAACTTTTGCAAGCTGTAATTTGGCAGTCGTTGAAGATATCATGATGAAATTTAGCAGGAACGTTACTCTTATTACTATATGTACGCTTAATAAAAATTAGCAAAATCGGAGAAGGACCACGCCCACTTTTAAAAGAAAATTTTTTTTAAAGTAAAATTTTAACAAAAAATTTAATATCTTTACAGTATATAAGTAAATTATGTCAAGATTCAACTCCAGTAATGATATGGTGCAACAAAATACAAAAATAAAAGAAAATTTCAAAATGGGTTTGGCTCCGCCCTTTTTCATTTAATTTGTCTAGGATACTTTTAACGCCATAAGTCGAACAAAAATTAACCAATCCTTTTGAAATTTGGTAGGGGCATAGATTTTATGGCGTTAACTGTTTTCTGTGAAAATGGGCGAAATCGGTTGATGCCACGCCCAGTTTTTATACACAGTCGTCCGTCTGTCCTTCCGCATGGCCGTTAACCCGATAACTTGAGCAAAAATCGACATATCTTTAATGAACTCAGTTCAAGTACTTATCTGAACCCACTTTATCTTGGTATGAAAAATGAACGAAATCCGACTATAACCACGCCCACTTTTTCGATATCGAAAATTGCGAAAAATGAAAAAAATGCCATAATTCTATACCAAATACGAAAAAAGGGATGAAACATGGTAAGGTAAGGATTGTTTTATTGACGCGAAATATAACTTTAGAAAAAACTTTATAAAATTGTTGTGACACCTACCATATTAAGTAGAAGAAAATGAAAAAGTTCTGCAGGGCGAAATAAAAAACCCTTAAAATCTTGGCAGGTATTACATATATAAATAAATTAGCGGTATCCAACAGATGATGTTCTGGGTCACCCTGGTCCAAATTTTGGGTCGATATCTGGAAAACGCCTTGACATATACAACTACCACCACTCCCATTTAAAACTCTCATTAATACCTTTAATTTGATACCCATATCGTACAAACTCATTCTAGAGTCACCCCTGGTCCACCTTTATGGCGATATTTCGAAAAGGCGAACACCTATAGAACGAAGGCCCACTCCCTTTTAAAAATACTCATTAACACCTTTCATTTGATACCCATATCGTACAAACAAAGTCTAGAGTCACCCTGGTCCAGAAAGGCCCACTCCCTCTTAAAATACTCATTAACTCCTTTCATTTGATACCCATATTGCACAAACGAATTCTAGAGTCACCCCTGGCCCACCTTTATGGCGATATCTCGAAACGGCGTCCACCTATGGAACTAAGGATTACTCCCTTTTAAAATACTCATTAACACCTTTCATTTGATACCCATATCGTGCAAACGCATTCTAGAGTCACACCTGGTCCATCTTTATGGCGATATCTCGAAAAGGCGTCCACCTATAGAACTAAGGCCCACTCCCTCTTAAAATACTCATTAACTCCTTTCGTTTGATACCCATATTGCACAAACGTATTCTAGAGTCACCCCTGGTCCACCTTTATGGCGATATCTCGAAAAGGGGTCCACCTATAGAACTAAGCCCCACGCCCTTTTAAAATAATCATTAACACCTTTCATTTGATATCCATATCATACAAACAAATTCTAAAGTCACCCCTGGTCCACCTTTATGGCGATATCTCGAAAAGGCGAACACCTATAAAACGAAGGCCCACCCCCTTTTAAAAATACTCATTAACACCTTTCCTTTGATACCCATATCGTACAAACAAAGTCTAGAGTCACCCCTGGTCCACCTTTATTGCGATACCTCGAAAATGCGTCCACCTATAGAACTAAGGCCCACTCCCTCTTAAAATACTCATTAACTCCTTTCGTTTGATACCCATATTGCACAAACGAATTCTAGAGTCACCCCTGGCCCACCTTTATGGCGATATCTCGAAACGACGTCCACCTATAGAACTAAGGCCCACTCCCTTTTAAAATACTCATTAACACCTTTCGTTTGATGTCCATATTGTGCAAACAAATTCTAGGGTCACCCCTGGGCCACCTTTATGGCGATATCTCGAAACGGCGTCCACCTATGAAACTAAGGATTACTCCCTTTTTTGATACCCATATCGTACAAACGCATTCTAGAGTCACCCCTGGTCCATCTTTACGGCGATATCTCGAAAAGGCGTCCATCTATAGAACCTAGGTCCACACCCTTTTAAAATACTCATTAATACCTTTCATTTGATACCCATATCGTACAAACGCATTCTAGAGTCAACCCTGATCCACCTTTATGGCTATATCCCTAAATGGCGTCCACCTATAGAACTATGGCCCACTCCCTCATAAAATACTCTTTAATGCCTTTCATTTGATACACATGTCATACAAACACATTCCAGGGTTTCCCTCGGTTCATTTTCCTACATGGTTATTTTCCCTTATGTTGTCACCTTAGCTCTCAACTGAGTATGTAATGTTCGGTTACACCCGAACTTAACCTTCCTTACTTGTTATAAAGTCAAATTTTAAAAGAAAAGTTAACATCTTTACAGTATATAAGTAAATTATGTCAACATTCAACTCCAGTAATGATATGGTGCAACAAAATACAAAAATAAAAGAAATTTTCAAAATGGGCGTGGCTTCGCCCTTTTTCATTTAATTTGTCTAGGACACTTTTAATGCCATATGTCGAATAAAACATTACCAATCCGTGTGAAATTTGATAGAGGCTTAGATTCTAGGACGATAACTGTTTTCTGTGAAAATGGGCGAAATCGGTGTAAGCCACACCCAGTTTTTATACACAGTCGACCGTCTGTCCTTCCGCTCGGCCGTTAACACGATAACTTGAGCAAAAATCGATATATCTTTACTAAACTCAGTTCACGTACTTATCTGAACTCACTTTATATTGGTGTAAAAAATGGCCGAAATCCGACTATGACCACGCCCACTTCTTCGATATCGAAAATTACTAAAAATGAAAAAAATGCCATAATAATATACCAAATACGAAAAAAGGTATGAAACATGGTAATTGGATTGGTCTATTGACGCAAAATATAACTTTAGAAAAAACCGTTGTAAAATGGGTTTGACACCTACCATGTTAAGTAGAAGATAATGAAAAAGTTTTGCAGGGCGAAATCAAAAGCCCTTGGAATCTTGGAAGGATAACTGTTCGTGGCATTACATATATAAATAAATTAGCGGTACCCGACAAATGATGTTCTGGGTCACCCTGGTCCACATTTTGGTCGATATCTCGAAAACGCCTTCACATATACAACTACCACCACTCCCTTTTAAAACCCTCATTAATACCTTTAATTTGATACCCATATCATACAAACGCATTCTAGAGTCACCCCTGGTCCACGTTTATGGCGATATCCCGAAAAGGCGTTCACCCATAGAACTAAGGCCCATTCCCTTTTAAAATACTTATTAACACCTTTCGTTTGATACCCATATTGTACAAAAGCATTCTAGAGTCAACCCTGGCCCACCTTTATAACGATATTCCGAAAAGGCGTCCACCTATAGAACTGAGGCCCACTCCCTTTTAAAATACTCATTAACACTTTTCATTTGATACCCATATCGTACAAACAAATTCTAGAGTCAGCCCTGGTCCACCGTTATGGCGATATCCCTAAATGGCGTCCATCTATAGAACTAGTGCCCACTCCCTCTTAAAATACTCTTTAATACCTTCCATTTTATACACATGTCTTACAAACACATTCCAGGGTTACCCTAGGCTCATTTTACTACGAGGTGATTTTCCCTTATTTTGTCTCCATAGCTCTCAGCTGAGTACGTAATGTTCGGTTACACCCGAACTTAGCCTTCCTTACTTGTTTATTTTATATTTATCTTAAAAATCGTTTAGGTATGTACATCTGTTCACTATATATTTCTTATCTTATACAGCCGATTATTTGGAGATTACGAATGGGATAAGATTATTGTTCAGCCCCATTCATGAAAGGTATGAAGTCTTCGGCACAGCCGACGACAGTCCCTTCCTTACATGTTTTTATTTAAAATATGGAAAATACTTGCTCTTTCATTTTTTTGGAAAACATATGTATTGTAGCACCGTGCTATTTTGCGATCATCTGCTAAACTCAAAACAGATATAAATGACACATACACATACCCATATATGTTTACTCCATTATCAATGGTTTGAGGAATATAGACTCGGATTTTCTACAAAATGAAATTTCGATTTTCTATGGGCGTGGCCCCGTCCACTTTTCCAAAATGATCAGGATGACGAGCTGAGCTGATTTAGCCGTGTCTATCCGTCCGTCCGACTTACCGTCCTTCAGTCTGTCTACCTGTTTGAACGCAAACCAGTCCCGCAGTTTTTGAGATATCTTGATGAAATATGGTGAGCTGATATATTTGGATGTCCGATAACTATTTGTCGGAACCGACCGGATCGGACCACTATAGCATATATCCCCATACAACCGATTTTTCGAAAAAGACTGTTTTTGTCATTTATTCATCATTTTAACCGCTAGAAGCTTAAAATTACGCAGGATGATTATATTAAGATCAGCCGTATATATAATATATATCCTATACAACTGATTGTTCAGACGTTCATATTTTATGAATTTTTTAAATTTCAACACATTATTATCCAGCTTCATTCATGAAATGTATGAGGTCTTAAATAAAAATAATAAGCCGTTGAAGCTATCATGTTGAAACAGTGGAAAATATTTTGTAAAGTAACACCCGAGAGAGCTGAGAAGAACCAGCAGGGCGACATTATTTTTAGAAAAGAAAACACCAGAATTGAAACTTAAAAAAAAAATCGGTACACGTCCGCGTCTAAAATATTTTTCGGTATATAACTAAAGGATACTGATATTTCACGTCAGTGACATGGTGAAGCAAAATACGAGAATTAAAAAAGAATTTGAATTTTTCTTTAAACTCGCTATAATACCAACAATGCCATAAATCGAAAAAATCGATAAATTGTAACGAAATTCGGAAAGAGAGTTATATTTATTACATTACTCTTAAAGGAATGAATATAGTAAAATAAACATATCAGGTTTTTTGTTCTTGAATTAACAAAATTCGGTAAAATTGATCCAATCATGGTTAGTTCAAACAATATATTTGTCAAAAGAAGACATTTGTTTCGTAATTAGAGAGAGGAGAAACTCGTGGGCTCCAGTTAACAATATTCCGTAAAAATAACAAATTCTCAATCAATCTACTGACGTAGACGTCTCCATCCGTTATCCATCAAGCAGGAAAGGCGTGGACAGAAGCGCAGGGCTGCAAAATTTGTAAGATGATTTGCATCTACTAGGGCTAGATCCTAGAAAACGTAAGCCCTGAAGTGGAATTCACTAACTTTTTTAACCATATTTGCCATCGCTTTATTTGCGAATCGTTAACTATAACGATTTCGGTATTCAGTAACTGTTTTGTATCGATATTTGTTTATCGGCGATATGCTGTGTTGTTAAATAAACGGCAAGTAAATTGACTGCGTTAAAAATCACAAAATTAATATTTCTGGCAATTTTAGTTAAAATATAAAATCGGAAATTTAATTAAATACTTTCAAACACGAAAAAATGCTTTATAAATCAAATGGCATTTGAATACTTGGCAAGATGAAGAGTTATAAAGTCCATCGCCAGTGGACAGACACCTTCTTAGAGAAGTAGATAACCCATTCCACTTGAATGCAACGGAGTTTCGAAAGCTGTACCGACTAACCCCAGACTGGGCTCATGATATTATTTCTCAACTTGATGGTCAATTAAGGGTACAAACGAAATGTAAATGTCATTTATTTCGAGTCGTTAAAACTAACTTAGTGAATAGTACAATCGATCAGGCAAGCGACAAAATCGTTAATTAAAATCTCGACAAATCGCATCTTTATAAATTACTGAATTCCACTACTGGTAACACTATAAACACACTCCCTCTATGTGAGGTCTTTATGTCAGTTCGATCTAACCTAACCTAAACGCTTATGAACTAAGCGAGGATGATGTCAAGAAACAAAAATTCCACCAGCGCAAAATAATTTTATTTTGATCGTGTCTATGTTAACTCTTACCTAAAGTATCGACAAGATACATATTTGAAATTTATCATATTGACAACTTTGTGGTGTACACTTATACGTAGATATATTTGTTTACACTTAGGTCTACATATGAAGGTACATATGCATGGATGTGTCTATATTTGCTACATAATCACAAATGAGCACCACCAAATAGGTAATAAGAGCAAAAACGGAAAAAGGCGTGATGCAAGAGAAGATGGGAGAATGACACAACACAAAACAAAACAGAAGCAAGAAGGCGCGAAAACTCATACATACACACTTAACACATTTTTACCACCACATTCATACCATAAATATTTCAACATCAATTCAAGTCAATGGCAGAGTCAAGAAAGGCGATTCGAAAAGCAGCACGAAAGTGGTAAACAAATGCGAGGATACAACATTAAAGGTAAAGCTAATGACACAAGTCAAAAAGCTGTGCGACCTATTGTCAGACGTATTATTTTTGATTTTTCTTGCACATAACCTTCCAACATCTTCAAGTATGGATGTATATACCATAAAAGAATTGGCAAACGCTTAGTTTTTGTATTTTATTAATTTTTTTAGGACGGGTGTTTTTTATCGTGGCTTTTGTGTTTTTCATCCCGTTTTCTAACTCAAGTTGCTATTCTGTAAAAAGTTACAATGTTTATTCATTGACATGTGAACACATATGTATGCGTGTGTATGTATTTGTTAACTTTTTAGTTTTTCGTTATTTAAAAGCCCCGTCCATAAACAGTTTTTCATATACATAGATGCGTTTAACTCAATCTTATGCAATATGAGTAGATTGCACGAATTTTTATGGAGAACGACAGATTGAGTGGAACTGGCGCCGTCTGACATGAACGAGTAGCAAACTTCCAACTTTTGTTGCAAGCAAAACATAAGAAGAAGCATTTGACATTTGCTTAGGCTAAGGGTGCTTTCACATTTTGCAAGTGAAATTATTTTTCCTACTCGTTGGTAACTTTTCTAACATTTTTCACAGTTGAAACTGCAATTTAGCAAATGAATAGGACACAAAATATGTTAGCAAGTATATTTATTGAATAGTGAGAATGCTAATAACAGTTATTTGCAAAAATAATAAAACTTCATATTTACAAACACAACATCTTGCGTGATTGTGGCGATGTTACTGGGATGCATTAGATTGCGTTGAATGCATCGGCACAATGACATTTTTCATATAGATGCGTTTAACACAAGCCTATGCATTCAAATAACATCGTCACAATCAACCAACATGTTGCGTTTGTAAATATGAAGGAACTTCAGACTTGCCAATTGAAGTTTATTACGCCTTGCCCATTCACATACAAAATTTCGCGAAGCACTGTTATAAACATTCTCCCTATACTACAAAAATACTTGCTGACATATTTTGTGTCGTATTCTATTGTTATATTGCAGTTTTTAATTGCGAAAAATGTTAGAAAATTTACCAACCAGTGGGAAAAATAATTTCACTTGCAAAGTGTTCCAACATGCGGCAGTTACTCACGAACGTACGTACCAAAAACGTGTCAGCTGACACGACCTATCTTATGAGTGTGCAATGTAAACGAAAACTCACCGACGTGCAACGCCCGTACGTTCGTAGCCCGGAACGTAGAAATCAAAACAATTTTGATTTTTTCCGTAAGAACGTGTCAGCTGATCGCTCTC
This sequence comes from Eurosta solidaginis, assembly GCF_040869045.1. Classification (NCBI taxonomy): domain Eukaryota; kingdom Metazoa; phylum Arthropoda; class Insecta; order Diptera; family Tephritidae; genus Eurosta; species Eurosta solidaginis. Next base: position 85,968,903 of record NC_090321.1, on the reverse strand, counting down.
TCACTAGCAAAGAGTATATATATACAAATATATACTCTTTGTCACTAGACAGAGTTACCTAGTAAACTTTTGTGCGCTAATTTTTGACCGTTTGCAGTTTTATGCAAAAACACCTAATTAAAGTTTGAAAAATTGTGAAAATTATTCGAAATAATTATGTAAAAGTGCAGATTATAAATACGTAATCTATTTCTATTTATTTAATATTAATTCCAGCCTTTTACAACATGAAAAATTAAATTGGAAAAAGTTGATGTTTCCATAAGCATGCATGCAAAATGGTCAATGGCAACAGTGCTTATCTGTAAACAATACACACACAAATATGTTATATACATGTACACAGCCGCACACATTGATTCCTACGGGCTTGAGGGTTCGGTCAAACGTGTTTCGTACGACAAAAGTCCGTACGTACGGCACACGTCAGTGGGTAATTGCCGCTTTAGCCAAAGCAAATGTCAAATTCTTCTTCTTATGATTTGCTTGCAACAAAAGTTGTTGCAAGGTGGCGCCAGTGTCGCTGATTCTATCTTTCTCCATAAAAATACGTACAATCTACTCATAATGCATAAGATTGTGTTAAACTCATCTATATGAAAAACTGCCTATGTGTCGGGGCTTTAATACGGCAACAAAACACAAACAAGCACAATTAATAGGGCCTAAACAAAATGCAAAGAGTACCAATAGCAAAAGCCGTCTCAATTGTAAATAAAATCCTGTGCATTGTAAATTTTACCAAGTAGCGCAACTAACAGCTGATCGGTGAAAATTCGCACATTCACACGCACAGTTCTCGACTCAGTTTCAAAAAAAAATTTTGATTATTTAATTCAAATTTTAAAGTGAGATAATCCTTATAAATTTATGTATACAGAATATATATGGCGTTTTTGTTGTTATTAAAACAATCGTTTTATTTATATTAAAGCTTTTATCATTTTTTTTTTTAACTTTGAAAAAACTCCGAATACCATTCCTTCATTATATGACATTCGACTGCCTAGTCCACTGCCTTCCACTCTATTCGCAACATAACCTCTACTTAAGCTGCCAAACTATATAGTAAACAATGATCCTGTGTTTATGGCTAGCACACTCGCAAAGCCGCGCACAGGGGAGCACTGGTTTCGCCAAGAAATATACACATGTGCGTCTCATTATTTTTAAGCAACGACCTTGTAAGAACACAGTCGGTTAAATACCACGAATAACAGTGATTGTATTTATGTGACCTTTGAATGGAATTTTATATTCTATTTGAGCACAAGTGTTTTTCCCCGATGTTTAGCGTATTCTGTCTAATTTAAGTGCATGTTAAATTGGCATATTTCTAATATTCTTTTAACCAATTTTTTTCGGACGCATTGCTGAATTTTCGGGTCTTGCAGGGAAGTGACGCCGCTTCATAGAGAACTGAGAAATAAAGTAAACGTCAAAATTGCTTGGCTACTACTATTTGTCACACAAGAAATATATCGTCGGCTTAGAGTGCAAACCTGCTATAGCAGACATAAAAAAATCACAATGAAGGCAAAAAACTATTTGCGTTTCAGATTGATATCATAGGAAATTCAAATAAATGCGTTCGCCATCAAAGCGTATAACTTTCGTATGCTGTATCTAATACGCATCTATGAAGCTGCGTCTCGTGTGCATCTTCCTTAACCCGGCGACAGGCGAAGTTTTTCCTGAGCGGTTTCTTATGATGTGGATACCGCGTTTACATTGGAAATCACGATACAAACATTTGAAGGTAAGACCATTTTCTTTTCTTGACGGCCATAACGTTTTTTTTTTTAATTTTTAAATAAATTTTAAAATCATTCCCCAAATCTTGAAAAACAAGCCAAAGGAACGAAACAAAAAATTTTGTATGTCTGACTTTCTCAAATACTAATTAAAATAAGGATATTCTCTTTGTCTAGAACCCATAGAAAAGGATGGAAGTTTTTCATTTTACTGTCAAGAGTGGTATACATGTAACAACAAAACATATCTGTGAATATTTGTTTACGCTACATTCACTCGATGCCTTGATTCGGCTATTCGACAGTACTCTGACATTTCGAAGTATTATGCATTTTGTTTTAATATTTATTAAAGAGCGAAAAAAATAAAGGAAATCCTTTTCGTTAAAATGTATGAATTATAATTTCTGTTCACTCCCTTCATAGAACAGAATTTCTATCACTCCACTTACAGAAACATGTTGCCAACGTATTCGTTGAGTGTTCTGGGGTCGAATCCTAACAAACAATCAGGGATCGGCAACCATACGAAAGAAAATGATACGTCAAACGTATAAACCAAATGGGATTATAATATACGATAGCAAACGAAACGTAATTTATTTTCAATTCACAATAAATTTTACGATCCACATTAGGTTGGATTGTATTTTTAGCTCACAATAGATTTTCAACTGTCAAATTGGTTGCCAAATATATAAAAAATTAAGTAAATAACTACGATGGATCCCATTTTATTGTTTTGTTTAGGATCAAGTAATAGCGAAGGCGATGAAAAGATAGCCCGAAGGCGGTGCAGTGACCATTGGCCTTATCGAACAAAGCGCAAGCATATCATTTATGTATCATTTCTTTGTTACAAAAAATTATTGCAGTTTCTTGAAGAGATTTCGCTTAACTTTAAAAGCTTTTAGTTTGTGCAGAAGTAAAATTTGAAGCAAGCCGATACCAAAGCGGGTGTCGCGCCATGAATTCCGCCAATTTTTCCTTTTGGCTTGGATTAAGCTTGTTTGTTAATAATTATAGTTTGAAATTTGTTACTATATTTTATTTATTAATATATTTTAACAATTTTCCTACATTTTCAATGAAATTTGTGTGTATACATACGATCGCCAGTTAGTGTTCGAATGAAAGTGGAACGTAACTGTACGTTCGTTACAATCGAAGTAGTACGTTCACGTATGTCATAATCCGAAAATCATGTTTTTACGTGACGAGTTATACGATCACGGATGTTACGATTTCGTCCCTGAATGCTCTTATTTCATTCACGCTAGTATCTAATGTCTATCTAGTGAATGTTACCAAGTGGCAACGCGGTGAGTGTGAATAAGGTGGGCGTTAGCATTTTTGATTTCCAGCAAAACAAAAAAAATTATATTTACATATCAGAACGCCGTTTGTCCTAAATTTCTATAACCAAGCTAAATGTATAAATATGCATAGGCACATAATCAATCACCCAGTAATTGCATAAACTGAAGGTCTATTTAATATTAGAAAAAATTAAAACGATAATAAATAATAGAAACAAGTAAGGAAGGCTAAGTTCGGGTGTAACCGAACATTACATACTCAGTTGAGAGCTGTGGAGACAAAGTAAGGGAAAATCACCATGTTGTAAAAAGAACCTAGGGTAACCCTGGAATGTGTTTGTATGACATGTGTATCAAATGAAAGGTATTAAAGAGTATTTTAAGAGGAAGTGGGCCATAGTTCTTTAGATGGACGCCATTTAGGGATATCGCCATAAAGGTGGACCAGGCCTGACTTTAGAATTTGTTTGTACGATATGGGTATCAAATGAAATGTGTTACTGATAATTTTAAAAGGGAGTGGGCCTAAGTTCTATAGGTGGACGCCTTTTCGAGATATCGCCATAAAGGTGGACCAGGGGTGACTCTAGAATTTATTTTGTACGATATCGGTATCAAATGAAAGGTATTAATGAGTATTTTAAAAGGGCGTGGGCCTAAGTTCTATAGATGGACGCCGTTTCGAGATATCGCCATAAAGATGGACCATGGGTGACTCTAGAATGTGTTTGTACAATATGGGTATCAAACGAAAGGTGTTAATAAGTGTTTTAGAAGGGAGTGGGCATTAGTTCTATAGGTAGACGCCTTTTCGGAATATCGTTATAAAAGTGGACCAGGGGTGACTCTAGAATGCGTTTGTACAATATGGGTATCAAATGAAAGGTGTTAATGAGTATTTTAAAAGGGCGTGGACCTTAGTTCTATAGGTGGACGTCTTTTCGAGATATCGCCATAAAGGTGGACCAGGGGTGACTCTAGAATTTGTTTGTACGATATGGGTATCAAATGAAAGGTGTTAATGAGTATTTTAAAAGGCCGTGGGCCTTAGTTCTATAGGTGGACACCCTTTCGAAATATCGCCATAAAGGTGGACCAGGGGTGACTCTAGAATTTGTTTGTACGATATGGGTATCAAATGAAAGGCGTTAATGAGTATTTTAAAAGGGCGTGGGCCTTAGTTCTATAGGTGGATGCCTTTTCGAGACTTCGCCATAAAGGTGGACCAGGGGTGACTCTAGAATTTGTTTGTACGATATGGGTATCAAATGAAAGGTGTTAATGAGTATTTTAAAAGGGCGTCGGCCTTAGTTCTATAGGTGGACGCCTGTTCGAAATATCGCCATAAAGGTGGACCAGGGGTGACTCTAGAATTTGTTTGTACGATATGGGTATCAAATGAAAGGCGTTAATGAGTATTTTAAAAGGGCGTGGGCCTTAGTTCTATAGGTGGATGCCTTTTCGAGACTTCGCCATAAAGGTGGACCAGGGGTGACTCTAGAATTTGTTTGTACGATATGGGTATCAAATGAAAGGTGTTAATGAGTATTTTAAAAGGGCGTCGGCCTTAGTTCTATAGGTGGACGTCTTTTCGAGATATCGCCATAAAGGTGGACCAGGGGTGACTCTAGAATTTGTTTGTACGATATGGGTATCAAATGAAAGGTGTTAATGAGTATTTTAAAAGGCCGTGGGCCTTAGTTCTATAGGTGGACACCTTTTCGAAATATCGCCATAAAGGTGGACCAGGGGTGACTCTAGAATTTGTTTGTACTATATGGGTATCAAATGAAAGGTGTTAATGAGTATTTTAAAACGGCGTGGGCCTTAGTTCTATAGGTGGATGCCTTTTCGAGATATCGCCATAAACGTGGACCAGGGGTGACTCTAGAATTTGTTTGTACGATATGGGTATCAAATGAAAGGTGTTAATGAGTATTTTAAAAAGCAGTTGGCCTTAGTTCTATGTGTGGACGCCTTTTCGAGATATCGCCATAAACGTGGACCAGGGGTGACTCTGGAATTTGTTTGTACTATATGGGTATCAAATGAAAGGTGTTAATGAGTATTTTAAAAGGCCGTGGGCCTTAGTTCTATAGGTGGACACCCTTTCGAAATATCGCCATAAAGGTGGACCAGGGGTGACTCTAGAATTTGTTTGTACGATATGGGTATCAAATGAAAGGCGTTAATGAGTATTTTAAAAGGGCGTGGGCCTTAGTTCTATAGGTGGACACCTTTTCGAAATATCGCCATAAAGGTGGACCAGGGGTGACTCTAGAATTTGTTTGTACGATATGGGTATCAAATGAAAGGCGTTAATGAGTATTTTAAAAGGGCGTGGGCCTTAGTTCTATAGGTGGATGCCTTTTCGAGATATCGCCATAAACGTGGACCAGGGGTGACTCTGGAATTTGTTTGTACTATATGGGTATCAAATGAAAGGTGTTAATGAGTATTTTAAAAGGCAATGGGCCTTAGTTCCATAGGTGGACGCCTTTTCGGAATATCGTTATAAAAGTGGACCAGGGGTGACTCTAGAATGCGTTTGTACAATATGGGTATCAAATGAAAGGTGTTAATGAGTATTTTAAAAGGGCGTGGGCCTTAGTTCTATAGGTGGACGCCTTTTCGAAATATCGCCATAAAGGTGGGCCAGGGGTGACTCTAGAATTTTTTTGTACGATATGGGTATCAAATGAAAGGTGTTAATGAGTATTTTAAAAAGGAGTGGGCCTTAGTTCTATATGTGGACGCCTTTTCGAGATATCGCCATAAACGTGGACCAGGGGTGACTCTAGAATGTGTTTGTACGATATGGGTAACAAATTAAAGGTATTAATGAGGGTTTTAAAAGGGAGTGGCCCTTAGTTGTATATGTGAAGGCGTTTTCGCGATATCGACCAAAATGTGGACCAGGGTGATCCAGAACATCATCTGTCGGGTACCGCTAATTTATTTATATATGTAATACCACGAACAGTATTTCTGCCAAAATTCCAAGGGCTTTTGATCTCGCCCTGCAGAACTTTGTGCCACACCCATTTTACCAATTTTTTTTCTAAAGTTATATTTTGCGTCAATAGACCAATACAATTACCATGTTTCATCCCTTTTTTCGTATTTGGTATATAATTATGGCATTTCTTTCATTTTTCGTAATTTTCGGTATCGAAAAAGTGGGCGTGGTCATAGTCGGATTTCGGCCATTTTTTACACCAATACAAAGTGAGTTCAGATAAGTACGTGAACTGAGTTTAGTAAAGATATATCAATTTTTGCTCAAGTTATCGTGTTAACGGCCGAGCGGAAGGAGAGACGGTCGACTGTGTATAAAAACTGGGCGTGGCTTCAACCGATTTCGCCCTTTTTCACAGAAAATAGTTATCGTCCTAGAATCTAAGCCTCTACCAAATTTCACAAGGATTGGTAAATTTGTGTTCGACTTATGGCATTAAAAGTATCCTAGACAAATTAAATGAAAAAGGGCGGAGCCACGCCCATTTTGAAATTTTCTTTTATTTTTGTATTTTGTTGCACCATATCATTACTGGAGTTGAATGTTGACATAATTTACTTATATACTGTAAAGATATTAACTTTTCTTTTAAAACTTGAATTAAAAAAAAAAAATTTTTAAAAGTGGGCGTGGTCGTTCTCCGATTTTGCTAATTTTTATTAAGCAGACATATAGTAATAAGAGTAACGTTCCTGCCATATTTCATCATTATATCTTCAACGACTGCCAAATTACAGCTTGCAAAACTTCTAAATTACCTTCTTTTAAAAGTGGGCGGTGCCACGCCCATTGTCCACAATTTTACTAGTTTTCTATTCTGCGTCATAAGTTCAACTCACCTACCAAGTTTCATCGCTTAATCCATATTTGGTAATGAATTATCGCACTTTTTCGATTTTTCGAAATTTTCAATATCGAAAAAGTGGGCGTGGTTATAGTCCGATATCGTTCATTTTAAATAGCGATCTGAGATGAGTGCCCGGCAACCTACATACCAAATTTCATCAAGATACCTCAAAATTCACTCAAGTTATCGTGTTAACGGACAGATGGACGGACGGACGGACATGGCTCAATCGAACTTTTTTCGATATCCAATCAAAGTTAATATACTCTGTGAGCTCTGCTCAAATGAGTATAAAAACAAGTAAGGAAGGTTAAGTTCGGGTGTAACCGAACATTACATACTCAGTTGAGAGCTGGTGGCAACATAAGGGAAAATAACCATGTAGGAAAATGAACCGAGGGTAACCCTGGAATGTGTTTGTATGACATGTGTATCAAATGAAAGGTGTTAATGAGTATTTTAAAAGGGAGTGATCCTTATTTCCATAGGTGGACGCCGTTTCGTGATATCGCCATAAAGGGGACCAGGGGTGACTCTAGAATGCGTTTGTACACTATGGGTGTCAAAAGAAAGGTATTAATGAGTATTTTAAGAGGGCGTGGGCCTTAGTTCTATATGTGGACGCCTTTTCGAGATATCGCCATAAAGGTGGACAGGGGTGACTCTAGAATTTGTTTGTACGATATGGGTATAAAATGAAAGGTGTTAATGAGTATTTTAAAAGGGAGCGGGCCTTAGTTCCATAGGTGGATGCCTTTTCGAGATATCGCCATAAAGGTGGGTCAGGGGTGACTCTAGAATTTTTTTGTACGATATGGGTATCAAATGAAAGGTGTTAATGAGTATTTTAAAAAGGAGTGGGCCTTAGTTCTATATGTGGACGCCTTTTCGAGATATCGCCATAAACGTGGACCAGGGGTGACTCTAGAATGTGTTTGTATGATATGGGTATCAAATTAAAGGTATTAATGAGGGTTTTAAAAGGGAGTGGCCCTTAGTTGTAAGGTGTTAATGAGTATTTTAAAAGAGCGTGGGCCTTAGTTCTATAGGTGGACGCCTTTTCGAGATATCGCCATAAGCGTGGACCAGGGGTGACTCTAGAATGTGTTTGTATGATATGGGTATCAAATTAAAGGTATTAATGAGGGTTTTAAAAGGGAGTGGCCCTTAGTTGTAAGGTGTTAATGAGTATTTTAAAAGAGCGTGGGCCTTAGTTCTATAGGTGGACGCCTTTTCGAGATATCGCCATAAACGTAGACCAGGGGTGACTCTAGAATTTGTTTGTACGATATGGGTATCAAACGAAAGGTGTTAATAAGTGTTGTAAAAGGGAGTGGGCGTTAGTTCTATGGGTGGACGCCTTTTCGGGATATCGCCATAAACGTGGACCAGGGGTGACTCTAGAATGCGTTTGTACAATATGGGTATCAAATGAAAGGTGTTAATGAGTATTTTAAAAGGGCGTGGGCCTTAGTTCTATAGGTGGACGCCTTTTCGAGATATCGCCATAGAGGTGGACCAGGGGTGACTCTAGAATTTGTTTGTACGATATGGGTATAAAATGAAAGGTGTTAATGAGTATTTTAAAAGGGAGTGGGCCTTAGTTCCATAGGTGGATGCCTTTTCGAGATATCGCCATAAAGGTGGGTCAGGGGTGACTCTAGAATTTTTTTGTACGATATGGGTATCAAATGAAAGGTGTTAATGCGTATTTTAAAAAGGAGTGGGCCTTAGTTCTATATGTGGACGCCTTTTCGAGATATCGCCATAAACGTGGACCAGTGGTGACTCTAGAATGTGTTTGTATGATATGGGTATCAAATTAAAGGTATTAATGAGGGTTTTAAAAGGGAGTGGCCCTTAGTTGTAAGGTGTTAATGAGTATTTTAAAAGAGCGTGGGCCTTAGTTCTATAGGTGGACGCCTTTTCGAGATATCGCCATAAACGTGGACCAGGGGTGACTCTAGAATTTGTTTGTACGATATGGGTATCAAATGAAAGGTGTTAATAAGTATTTTAAAAGGGAGTGGGCCTTAGTTCCATAGGTGGATGCCTTTTCGAGATATCGACATAAAGGTGGACCAGGCGTGACTCTAGAATTTTTTTGTACGATATGGGTATCAAATGAAAGGTGTTAATGAGTATTTTCAAAAGGAGTGGGCCTTAGTTCTATATGTGGACGCCTTTTCGAGATATCGCCATAAACGTGGACCAGGGGTGACTCTAGAATGTGTTTGTATGATATGGGTATCAAATTAAAGGTATTAATGAGGGTTTTAAAAGGGAGTGGCCCTTAGTTGTATATGTGAAGGCGTTTTCGAGATATCGACCAAAATGTGGATCAGGGTGATCCAGAATTTCATCTGTCGGGTACCGCTAATTTATTTATATATGTAATACCACGCGGCCACCGTGGTGTGATGGTAGCGTGCTCCGCCTATCACGCCGTATGCCCTGGGTTCAACTCCCGGGCAAAGCAACATCAAAATTTTAGAAATAAGGTTTTTCAATTAGAAGAAAAATTTTCTAAGCGGGGTCGCCCCTCGGCAGTGTTTGGCAAGCGCTCCGGGTGTATTTCTGCCATGAAAAGCTCTCAGTGAAAACTCATCTGCCTTGCAGATGCCGTTCGGAGTCGGCATAAAACATGTAGGTCCCGTCCGGCCAATTTGTAGGGAAAATCAAGAGGAGCACGACGCAAATTGGAAGAGAAGCTCGGCCTTAGATCTCTTCGGAGGTTATCGCGCCTTACATTTATTTTATTTATTTATGTAATACCACGAACAGTATTCCTTCCAAGATTCCAAGGGCTTTTGATTTCGCCCTGCAAAACTTTTTCATTTTCTTCTACTTAATATGGTAGGTGTCACACCCATTTTACCAAGTTTTTTTCTAAAGTTATATTTTGCGTCCATATTGGCGGCCACCGTGGTGTGATGGTAGGGTGCTCCGCCTACCACACCGTATGCCCTGGGTTCGAACCCCGGGCAAAGCAACATCAAAATTTTAGAAATAAGGTTTTTAAATTAGAAGAAAATTTTTGTAAGCGGGGTCGCCCCTCGGCAGTGTTTGGCAAGCGCTCCGGGTGTATTTCTGCCATGAAAAGCTCTCAGTGAAAACTCATCTGCCTTGCAGATGCCGTTCGGAGTCGGCATAAAACATGTAGGTCCCGTCCGGCCAATTTTTTAGGGAAAATCAAGAGCACGACGCAACTTGGAAGAGAAGCTCGGCCTTAGATCTCTTCGGAGGTTATCGCGCCTTTCATTTATTTTTTTTTTTATATTTTGCGTCAATAGACCAATACAATTACCATGTTTCCTCCCTTTTTTCGTATTTGGTATATAATTATGGCATTTTTTTTCAATTTTCGTAATTTTCGATATCGAAAAAGTGGGCGTGGTCATAGTCGGATTTCAGCCATTTTTTATACCAACACAAAGTGAGTTCAGATAAGTACGTGAACTGAGTTTAGTAAAGATATATCGATTTTTGCTCAAGTTATAGTGTCAAAGGCCGATCGGAAGGACAGACGGTCGACTGTGTATAAAAACTGGGCGCGGCTTCAACCGATTTCGCCCTTTTTCACAGAAAACAGTTATCGTCCTAGAATCTAAGCCTCTACCAAATTTTACAAGGATTGGTAAATTTTTGTTCGACTTATGGCATTAAAAGTATCCTAAACCAATTAAATGAAAAAGGGCGGAGCCACGCCCATTTTGAAATTTTCTTTTATTTTTGTATTTTGTTACACCATATCATTACTGGAGTTGAATGTTGGCATAATTTACTTATATACTCTAAAGATATTAACTTTTCTTTTAAAATTCGAATTTAAAAAAAAATTTTTTTAAAAAGTGGGCATGGTCGTTCTCCGATTTTGCTAATTTTTAGTAAGCAGACATATAGTAATAAGAGTAACGTTCCTGCCAAATTTCATCATGATATCTTCAACGATTGCCAAATAACAGCTTCCAAAACTTCTAAATTACCTTCTTTTAAAAGTGGGCGGTGCCACGCCCATTGTCCAAAATTTTACCATTTTTCTATTCTGCGTCATAAGTTCAACTAACTTACCAAGTTTCATCGCTTAATCCGTATTTGGTAATGAATTATCGCACTTTTTCGATTTTTCGAAATTTTCGATATCGAAAAAGTGGGCGTGGTTATTGTCCGATATCGTTCATTTTAAATAGCGATCTGAGATGAGTGCCCAGGAACCTACATACCAAATTTCATCAAGATACCTCAAAATTTACTCAAGTTATCGTGTTAACGGACAGACGGACGGACGTGCATAGCTCAATCGAATTTTTTTTCGATACTGATGATTTTGATATATGGAAGTCTATATCTATCTCGATTCCTTTATACCTGTACAACCAACCGTTATCCAATCAAAGTTAATATACTCTGTGAGCTCTGCTCAACTGAGTATAATAATAGATTTTGGCATGACTGAAAATAAACGCTGTCGATTTTTCATCGAATAACTAGTGTGTATTAACATTAGAGTGGTCTTTAAGTTGTATGTAATATTTTAAATACTTGGTTTTAAAGGACAGTTATTCAGCCCAATTCTAAACAAAAATTCCTTGTATAAAACAAGTTTCCATCTCCAATTCCTCTTATTATGAATAAAAGATCCGTGGTAATATTTGCCACTTCTCCCTTTCCTCTTATTTTGAACAATATTCGAAAAAGAAAAAACCGGTTAAGAAAGAAAAGTGCGTATTATGAATGTGATCGAAAGGGAGATTTCGCTGTCAGTTTTAAGAATGAGTAGGAAAAATAAGTTCACTTGCCAAGTGTGAAAGAACCCTCAGCCAAAGCACCCGTCTTCGCAGTTGTCCTCAACATGGAGAGGGCATTCAACAACGTTCAGACAGAGGCCAACTGCAGAGCATTTAGACGACATGAAACCCAAGACTTTATAGTACATGTATCGATTCTATGCTCAGGAGTGCGGTCGTCAACACAACTTTAGGAGCTGGCTCAGTTTGTAAAATGGGTACCAGAGGCACACCTCAGGGCGGCGTCCTATCCATTCTTCTCTGGATACAGGTAGTCAATGAAATTCAACTTTAAAACCGCACGTTGCGCCATTTCGCGCAAACGAGCTGGTGGTAAACTCAACAAAAATGGAAATTGTCGTGTTCATAAGAAAAACAAAAATCTCCCCTTCCCCTTTATTTTACCGAGGCTAAACTGCACAACGACAGATTTATCGTCTGAATCCAAATGCTCGATTAAAAATTAAGCTGGAAAAGGAACCTTGTGATGGGGTCAAAGAAAATTCTGGCAGCATACTACAGCTGAAAAAGGGCTTTCGGGAGGGACAGTCCCCAGTCCCGCATATCATGCATGGCATGTACAAAACAGTCATTGGACCGATACGTATATATTAAGTTCTTATTTGGTGGAAGGCCGTAGACAAAAAGAACAATGAACGTAGTGTTAGGAAGGTGTGAAGACTAGCATTTCTGAGCAGTAGGCAGCGCACTTCGGGAAGGGTTAAGGGTAACGTTTCACTTGAAGCCGCTACAGGTATTCCTGCAGGGACTGACCTCGAAAGGCGACTAAGATAATGCAACATGTCCATATACGGGCACGCAACGATATTAGATGACATGACAAGGGGACGATTAAATGAAATCACAACTGACCTAATGTCCGACACCGATCATATCATGGCAATTCACACAGGTGAGCATAAGATATCCTTAGGGGAGGAATGATAGAAAGATCTAGGGACAGTGGTAAGGGCATAATAATCTTGAGCTTGAAAATGAAAAAGGAAACTGAAGCTGTAATATACTCAAAGTACTTCTAGGTAAATCAATTGTATCGACTTCCTGACTCATGCGGTGTCTTCCAGGCAGAGGTCTATGCAGTGAGAGAACCTATGGGTGTTATCACAGGTCATTTTTCAATTGCAGAAATGCTCGGAAGGTGGCGCATACCAACTTTTCTTCCTCTACAGAAGCCGTCAGAATGATGAGGAAGATGAGTCGATCCATCAATCACTCTGCCGATGTCTAGAGAATCACACTTCTAGGCAGTTTTTCGACAGTCTGGCGAGATGGGGAAGGTCGACCTTTCACTCCCACTTAAGTTAATCAGAGAAAGCAAGTGGATGTTGAGAACCAATAGGAAATAATATGGTGAGACGAATGTGCCGCCACGCGGCATTAACTGAGGGCACTCACAATGAGCAATTTTTTATGAGTGGAAATGTAGGAAATTTACACACACGCCTTCTTTACCTAACCTAACTCAACCTGGTCATCGAGCATAGTATTAATTCAAAATTTCCAAGTTTAGGAAAAATAGACTTTTCAACGCCCGTAGCGATCTACAAATTTAATTCGTTCGACCCGACTTCTCATATTGTCTCGTATTCATAAATATGACACATTTATTTTGAATCACTTCAATAATTTTATCACACAAATTTGCAAAATATTGCGTTTTTATTAAAATCTGCAGCTGTGGTCGATTCTCCCCGAACTTAAGGAAGCGGCACAATGAAATTTTTTATATAAATGCGTTTAACACAAGCTTATGCTTTCCAGTAACATCGCCATAATCCACCAAGATGTTGCGTTTATAAATATGAGGGAACTTCAGACTTGGCAATTGAAGTTTGTTTCGCCTTGCCCATTCACATACAAAATTTCGTGAAGCACTCCCTATACAACAAAAATACTTGCTAACATATTTTGTGTCGTATTCATTTGTTATATTGCAGTTTTTAGTTGCGCAAAATGTTAGCAGTTACCAACGATTTGGAAAAAATAATTTCACTTGCAAAGTGTGCCAGCACCCTTAGCCAGAGCAAATATAAATTCTTCTTCTTATGCTTTGCTTGCAGCAAAATTTTAAAGTTGACTACTTTTTCATGTCAAATGGCGCCAGTGTCGCTCAATCTACCGTTCTCCATAAAATTACGTACAATCTACTCATAATGCATGAGACTGAGTAAAAGAGAAACTGCTTATGTGGCGCGGCTTTTAGACTTTGTATTCAGATGTATGGTCACTGTTGGGTATAAACGTCATATATGTATTTTAGTAGGTACCGCCATCTTTTTTATACTCAGCTGAGCAGAGCATAACGGTACCCCGTAACGGCATAAACTAATCGAGATAGATATAGACTCTATATATCAAAATGATCTGGGCGAAAAAAAAGAAATTCATTTAACCATGTCCGTCCGTCTGTCCGTGAACACGATAACTTGAGTAAATTTTGAGGTACCTATCTTAATGAAATTTGGTACGTAAGTTCCTGGGCACTCATCTCAAATCGCTATTTAAAATGAACGAAATCGGACATAACCACGCCCACTTTTTCGATATCGAAAATTTCGAAAAACCGAAAAAGTGCAATAATTCATTATCAAAGACGGATAAAGCGATAAAACTTGGTACGTGTGTTAAACCTTATGACGCAGAATAGAAAATTAGTAAAATTTTGGACAATGGGCGTGGCACCGCCCACTTTTAAAAGAAGGTACACAATTTAAAAGTTTTGCAAGCTGTAATTTGGCAGCCGTTGAAGATATCATGATGAAATTTGGCAGGAACGTTACCCCTATTACTATATGTGTTCTAAATAAAAATTAGCAAAATCAGATGACGAACACGCCCACTTATAAAAAAAAAATTTTTTGTCGAATTTTAACAAAAAATTTAATATCTTTACAGTATATAAGTAAATTATGTCAACATTCAACTCCAACATTTGTCTCCAAAGCTCTCAGCTGAGTATGTAATGTTCGGTTACACCCGAACTTAGCCTTCCTTACTTGTTATTTCTTAAATCGGTTTACAATGACCACTCTGATATGCTTACCTTTTTACTTCTTATGTCGCTTTGCTGTTGTTTTATCGTTACAAGCACCAACGGCAACGCAACGTTCAATCGAATGCAAAAGTAATAAGAAGGAAATAAACGAAATTAAATAACTTATTCGAATTGCAGGATATAGAGAGGAGAGCGTAAAAGGCGCTTTCTCTTCTTAGTAGATATATTCCTTCGCGCAATTCATGGATGGATGTTTGTGCATATGTGTTTGTAATTTGTGCTACTGTTGCTCAATGCAATGAAATCATCAAAACTGTGAAACAAACGAGTTGCGTTTCCTGTTTTTTGTTTTTTGGAATTTATGTATGTATGTATATCAATTAATGCCTGCTTTTGGGCGCATTAGCTTGCACATAAAAAAAAAATATTTCGTCGTAACTCCTTACTTTAAGTAGGGTATTCGTTATTGATTTCTCGCAAAAAATTTAATTCTTAACTTTTTGCATGCAAAAATTTTGTTAAATCTGTATTTAATTTGTTTTGTTAGTACCGCGCACTACTTCACTTTTGTTAGTTTTTCCTTCACTTTGTTCCCAAACAAAATCGAATTCGTTTTTTCCCAATTTCTAAATCAAAATTCAGGAGATATAAATCATTATACTGTTTGAAGGACGTATAAGACACGAACTAAAATTTTTTAATTCACATTTGTTTTCCGACAGATACTTACATATCTATATACATACATATGTATATAAAACAAGTTAATACGCATACATTCATACATTTATATGCCCATATGCATACTTTCGTATGTATGCATGCATGTAGGTATGTATATGCACGAATTATTGAAAATTCAATCTGCCTTAGTTTTTTATATGCATATGTATATACATGTACGTATGTAATTATTTGTATATTTTTTATGTTAATATTTTAGCGTATCAGAAAGGTATCTTACGGATGTATAACTATAAAAAACAAGCGAACGGCACGAACAAGAGACTCGAACTGACTCAAGTTGACTTTCTGTTGGCACCGATACACTGGCAAATCAATTTAATAATAAAAATAGGTGGTGGCGCAATGTAAACACTCTTTTTCTCAATTTTCTCTTCCTCAGTCAACTAATCAGAGTTGCTGTAGTCTTCTAAAAAATAGTATGATACACATGGTTCAACTATATACAGGTTGGCTCATCTGTAAAGCAACAAAATATGTCTGTTCAAATTGTCAAAATCTGTGTATTGGTGTTGGTGCGAATGGTATGGAATGGAAACATAAAACTTAGCAGTTTTTGTATGTGTAAGTAAAATGTTGCCAATGTGTTGGTTTCATTTTGAGTTTGCCATCTCCTTTTGACAATCCCTTCGACCAGGCAATGACATAAATAAAATCAGCTGATAAGATGAGCCAACCTGTACATAATTGAACCATGTATGGTACATATAAAAGACCCACATAGAGTTGCCGCTATAAAAAAATATCTAACAATAATTTCTCAAGACTTGTTATACTACAAATACGGGTGATATTCTGCAACTCACACCGCAGCGTCGAAATAATTATTCGCTGAACGGCACGACCGCCTGTCAGCAGTGAATACTACCCTGGCATCATATTACTACTCACTGTTGAAAACCGCATTATTCTAGGTGATTTTAATGCCCACCACAGTCTGTGGCATTCTGATTTACCAACGGGTCAAACAAAAGAAACGTCGTTCGGCACGATAAACGGGGACGCCCCCACACGTATGGTAGTAAGCTGTGATAAAGTGCCAGACACCTCCATCCTAACCGTAGGACTTTTTACCTGGTTCAACTGGCAGATAACATTGGCATCCGATCACATACCCATACTCCTCTCATTCGAGGGATCAGCAGAACTTAACACTTCTGAAAAATGCACTTTCATAAATTTTAAAAAAGATAGTGGGAAGATTACAAACATTTACAGACAATCACTTTGCTGCCCTCTCTATCTCGACTGATTCCCGTCAAGGGGAGAGTACTTTCCGCTAGGTCATTGAATCCGCGTCGACTCGTTTTATTGCAGTTTGAAGAATCCCGGAAATCCGGCCATTTCCAGAGTCTTTTGCCAATTATCAGCTTGGTTTTCGAAAACTACATAGCACTACCACTGCGTTAAACGCCATCAACATACAGATAAATTGCGGATTGAAAACCCCACCACAGAACAATACCCGTAGAGCTTTTAATAAAGTCGGCCCCGGCACATTACTGCAAGACTTGGAAGAGTCCCCTCTTCCCTCTAGTCTCAAAAGGTGGATCGCAAATTATCTCTTTGGTCGGAAGGCATCGGTGCGTTTCAGGAACGTAACATCTAAGCCCATAAGAATTAAACAAGGGGTGCCACAGGGTGATGTCCTATCACTGCTTTTGTTTAACTTATACATATCGAAGCTCCCTTCGCCACTGGAAGAAGTTACCATTGTATCCTACGCCGATGACTGCACGATAATGGCTACAGGTCCCGGCCCACACATCGATGAGCTATATAATAAAATAAGGGACTATCTCCCTGATCTCTCCAGTGTCTACGCCTCGCCTGACATTGTCACCGACCATATCATCGGCGACCTTAGTTATAACATACACAAAACCAATGTCAACCATTACGCTACCGACTGTCTTATATCCAAAAATACTGAGTGCGATATTCGATCAGGAAACCATTTACACAGTGCAACGGGAGTCCTCCCATTAGGGAGAGGAATGAAATACTGAACAGTTTCTGATTGAAGAGGCGCCGCCTCCTAGGCACTTAAGAAGTTATTTCCGCAAATACCCCAAACTCGTAGTAGAGAAAAGCAAAGCTTCTAACACCCTTCTCACTCTGGTTCAACCCTGTTGAAACTGCATGTTTCCTTGGACCGTTAGAGAATATCAATGAAAATTTGAAAGTACTCGCACCTATTGGATGCATTGCTGCAACAACAAGAACATGTGCATAGGTCCCATCACGCTAATTTGTAGAAAAAATTAAAAGGGATATGAAAACTCAAACAATTTTTTCATATTTTTTGTTTGTCTCGAATACGTGTGCGAATTATTTAAGCGCAATTTTGGATCACCCTATGTATTGAACGAGGAGAAAATTAAAAGAGAGGAGTACTTTTTGTGTTGTTTTTAAGACAGTCTGTTGCTCCTGGTTGGCTATGGCACAAATTGCTATAGAACAATAATATGTCTCCAAAAATAATCCAATCTCCAAAAATCCTCAACGGTCACATACATTAAGTTGGAATACGATGAGTTGAACCGTGCCGGGTGTTGTTGTTGTTATTTTAGCGATAAGGACACTCCCCGAAGGCCTTAGGGAGTGTTATCGAGTTTATGGTCCTTTGCCGGATGCAGATCCGGTACGTTCCGGTACCAAGCCCGACCATCTGGGGAACGATTTGTTATGACCGCATGCGACATTCTAGGCCAGCCCGCCTTCCCACCCCCGGTCGTGACCTATCAGCGGGAAAATGCCGAACATATACATACGTCTTGAATACGAGGCCATCTCCATAAAAAGTGTTTTATATACTTGACCAAACCCATGTAGCGACTGTATTTCGTCGTGCTGAAATCCGACTATAACCCCGCCCACTTTTTCGATTTCGAGAGATGAAAAAAGGGGCTAAAACTTGGCATGTCGTCTGATTTCGACGCAAAATATAAATGGTTGAAAATGAACGTGGAACCGCCCACATTTGAAAGAAAAACATTTAAAGTTTTGCAAGCCGTTTAATATATTGTAACGAATTAAGTGAAATTCCGCTTTTTCCAAATTTTCTGCTAACGTTCGAATCATTAACTGTTGAATAAAATACCCAATATTCTGTATTACAAAATGGTCTTTATTAGACTACTTTGAAAGTACTTCGCAATTAAACTTCACTTCGCAACTTATAGCGTGCTTAAATCAAACTGATTACGGACTACTCAGCTTCTGCTGCTTTTATACTCTCTGCCCAAATGTACAGACGTTTCTTCTTCTAGAATCCTCTACCTGGTCACCAGCCATTCGCGCGTGTATTTGTAGTGTGTAACCATATGCCTGTGTATATGTGAGCGAAGTAGTAGCTGATGATGACATGCGTTTGTGCGTATCTCTCTGCTGCTTGTATGAATGTGTGTACATGATGATTAATGTATTTATGTAGCTTGCTTAAATGTTGTTGTGACTTTATTTAATAACCTTAGAGATGGTAATATTAGTCACAATATATATGAATTTGGCGAGGACGTTATCCTTGCTATGATATACATACTAAGGCATCAAAACCCGAAGATCTTTTGCAATCCCGGTATTTCAGGATTTAAAGATGACAATCCCAGCATCCCGGGATTTTTCGGGATTATCCAGGTGCCGTTACCTTTGAATTTTTGTTACAAAATAATTACGCAACCTATACAAATATGAGAAGTTTAAAAAAACAGGTTTATTAGAAATATGTCTGTTACCTTTGGAGTCGAATCATTAAAATTTGTAGGGCCTAAAGCTGTACTTTACCAGGAAAAGGGGATTTCCTGTGGTTTAAAATTGAAACTCAAAAAATAAACCCATTGATGATATTTGGGATTGCAACATGGCACCGGAGGCGCATTGGTGTGGCACCGACCCTTTTATGACTAAGCAATTTTCTATGTTTCGGTAGTCATAACTCGACGAAAAATTTACATATCGTAACAAAATTGGGAACACATATTTTCCTTATAGCAGGAAATATTTGTAGAAAAAATGGATGAGATCGGTTAAGGACCGCCCACATTTATATAAAAAAAAACTTTTAAAAGGGTCGTAGACGAATATAATAAGTTATACCTTTGCGAAGAAGAGCTTAATATTAATGGTATTTTCTTTCTAGATGGAATTATAACAAAAAGTTAGAAAATATTTTAAAAAAATGTTTAATGGGCGTGGCACTGCCCTTTTTTGATTAAGCAATTTTCTCCGTATCGGGAGCTATGACTCGAAGAAAAACTAACGTATCGTAATATAATTGGGCACACATATTTTCCTTATAGTGTCAGGATGTTCAAATAAATTAAGATTAAATATACAAAGTCTTTATTTCTTCACGGTTTATACAAGACTGAATTCGGTTAATAAAAATGAAAAGGGATCATATCCATAGTGAACAAAAGAAACATATAAAGCAAAATTTCAAATATTCAGAAATGCCACAGCGCAAAAGGAAAATGAAATTAAATGCAACTTAAAACTAAGGTGACAGCTCGGCCCTTCCTGGCGTTCAAAACCAGGTCACCCTCGTTATACCTATGAGGCTCTTTGTGCTTCGCGTTAAACCTTCGTTTCCAAGCAACACGTGCTGACTCGATATTGTCAATAGCATTTGACCGTCGCACTATTGCGCCGCTGCCCGAAAAGTCTGGCAAAAATCAAAAATTGCATGAAAGTGTTCGATAAACCTAATACATGTATTTAATAGAGAATTTTCCAGGGATTACGAATATATAACCCTTATTAAAGAGAAGATGATTTTTTAGGAGGTAGAGACGCTCAAATTTGATTAATTTTTAACACTTAGAAAATTTGTGGTTTTTGTTCTTTTTTGTTGTATTAAAAATTGTTTTGTCTCTAAATAAAACGGCCTCCTACTGTTTTGTTGTATTATAACGAAAGGATATTTAATTCTAGGTTGAAGCAAAATATAAAATTTGTTTTTTTTTTATAAAAGTTTTCAGATCTACCTGTTTTTCGAAAAGCCTATTTTTAGCACCTTTTGCGAACTTTGATGGAAAATAAAAAAAAAGGACAAAAAAGGTCTCCGTGAAATTTACAATAGGTATTTTCTAAATATGAAAAGCTCTCAGTGAAAACTTATCTGCCTTGCAGATGCCGTTCGGAGTCGGCATAAAACATGTAGGTCCCGTCCGGCCAATTTGTAGGGAAAATCAAGAGGAGCACGACGCAATTTGGAAGAGATTTCGGCCTTAGATCTCTTCGGAGGTTATCGCGCCTTTACATTTGGACATTGAAATGTCAAATCTGTAAGAAGAGTCAAAAAGGCTTGGAAAATCTTGATTATTCAATTATTGACGAACTAAATTATGAGTATGGAATATCTACTTTGCATGCGAGAATAAGGTGCATGGAATTCGTTTTGAAACTGGCTAATACACTACCAACAAGGAGAAGTTTTCGACGACAATGCAACATCTAAGGAAAACAAAACATTAGAAAAAACAAGTAAGGAAGGTTAAGTTCGGGTGTAACCGAACATTACATACTCAGTTGAGAGCTATGGTGGCAACATAAGGGAAAATAACCATGTAGGAAAATGAACCGAGGGTAACCCTGGAATGTGTTTGTATGACATGTGTATCAAATGAAAGGCATTAAAGAGTATTTTATGAGGGAGTGGGCCATAGTTCTATAGGTGGATGCCATTTAGGGATATAGCCATAAAGGTGGATCAGGGTTGACTCTAGAATGCGTTTGTACGATATGGGTATCAAATGAAAGGTGTTAATGAGTATTTTAAAAGGGAGTGGGCCTTAGTTCTATAGGTGGACGCCTTTTCGGAATATCGTTATAAAAGTGGACCAGGGTTGACTCTAGAATGCGTTTGTACAATATGGGTATCAAACGAAAGGTGTTAATAAGTGTTGTAAAAGGGAGTGGGCGTTAGTTCTATGGGTGGACGCCTTTTCGGGATATCGCCATAAACGTGGAGCAGGGGTGACTCTAGAATGCGTTTGTACAATATGGGTATCAAATGAAAGGTGTTAATGAGTATTTTAAAAGGGCGTGGGCCTTAGTTCTATAGGTGGACGCCTTTTCGAGATATCGCCATAAAGGTGGACCAGGGGTGACTCTAGAATTTGTTTGTACGATATGGGTATCAAATGAAAGGTGTTAATGAGTATTTTAAAAGGAGGTGGGCCTTAGTTCCATGGGTGGATGCCTTTTCGAGATATCGCCCTAAAGGTGGGCCAGGGGTGAGTCTAGAATTTTTTTGTACGATATGGGTATCAAATGAAAGGTGTTAATGAGTATTTTAAAAAGGAGTGGGCCTTAGTTCTATATGTGGACGCCTTTTCGAGATATCGCCATAAACGTGGACCAGGGGTGACTCTAGAATTTGTTTGTACGATATGGGTATCAAATGAAAGGTGTTAATGAGTATTTTAAAAGGGAGTGGGCCTTAGTCCATAGGTGGATGCCTTTTCGAGATATCGCCATAAAGGTGAGCCAGGGGTGACTCTAGAATTTTTTTGTACGATATGGGTATCAAATGAAAGGTGTTAATGAGTATTTTAAAAAGGAGTGGGCCTTAGTTCTATATGTGGACGCCTTTTCGAGATATCGCCATAAACGTGGACCAGGGGTGACTCTAGAATATGTTTGTATGATATGGGTATCAAATTAAAGGTATTAATGAGGGTTTTAAAAGGGAGTGGCCCTTAGTTGTAAGGTGTTAATGAGTATTTTAAAAGGGCGTGGGCCTTAGTTCTATAGGTGGACGCCTTTTCGAGATATCGGCATAAAGGTCGACCAGAGGTGACTCTAGAATTCGTTTGTACGATATGGGTTTCAAATGAAAGGTGTTAATGAGTATTTTAAAAGAGCGTGGGCCTTAGTTCTATAAGTGGACGCCTTTTCGAGATATCGCCATAAACGTGGACCAGGGGTGACTCTAGAATTTGTTTGTACGATATGGGTATCAAATGAAAGGTGTTAATGAGTATTTTAAAAGGGAGTGGGCTTTAGTCCATAGGTGGATGCCTTTTCGAGATATCGCCATAAAGGTGGGCCAGGGGTGACTCTAGAATTTTTTTGTACGATATGGGTATCAAATGAAAGGTCTTAATGAGTATTTTCAAAAGGAGTGGGCCTTAGTTCTATATGTGGACGCCTTTTCGAGATATCGCCATAAACGTGGACCAGGGGTGACTCTAGAATGTGTTTGTATGATATGGGTATCAAATTAAAGGTATTAATGAGGGTTTTATATATTAGTTGTATATGTGAAGGCGTTTTCGAGATATCGACCAAAATGTGGATCAGGGTGATCCAGAACTTCATCTGTTGGGTACCGCTAATTTATTTATATATGTAATACCACGAACAGTATTCCTTCCAAGATTCCAAGGGCTTTTGATTTCGCCCTGCAAAACTTTTTCATTTTCTTCTACTTAATATGGTAGGTGTCACACCCATTTTACCAAGTTTTTTTCTAAAGTTATATTTTGCGTCCATATTGGCGGCCACCGTGGTGTGATGGTAGCGTGCTCCGCCTACCACACCGTATTCCCTGGGTTCGA
This sequence comes from Eurosta solidaginis, assembly GCF_040869045.1. NCBI lineage: Eukaryota > Metazoa > Arthropoda > Insecta > Diptera > Tephritidae > Eurosta > Eurosta solidaginis. The sequence goes on along the minus strand of NC_090321.1, from coordinate 85,945,852 downwards.
ATCCCGGGCAAAGCAACATCAAAATTTTAGAAATAAGGTTTTTAAATTAGAAGAACATTTTTCTAAGCGGGGTCGCCCCTCGGCAGTGTTTGGCGAGCGCTCCGGGTGTATTTCTGCCATGAAAAGCTCTCAGTGAAAACTCATCTGCCTTGCAGATGCCGTTCGGAGTCGGCATAAAGCATGTAGGTCCCGTCCGGCCAATTTGTAGGGAAAATCAAGAAGAGCACGACGCAACTTGGAAGAGAAGCTCGGCCTTAGATCTCTTCGGAGGTTATCGCGCCTTACATTTATTTTTTTTTTATATTTTGCGTCAATAGACCAATACAATTACCATGTTTCCTCCCTTTTTTCGTATTTGGTATATAATTATGGCATTTTTTTCAATTTTCGTAATTTTCGATATCGAAAAAGTGGGCGTGGTCATAGTCGGATTTCAGCCATTTTTTACACCAACACAAAGTGAGTTCAGATAAGTACGTGAACTGAGTTTAGTAAATATATATCGATTTTTGCTCAAGTTATAGTGTCAAAGGCCGAGCGGAAGGTTAGACGGTCGACTGTGTATAAAAACTGGGCGCGGCTTCAACCGATTTCGCCCTTTTTCACTTTTTCACAAATTTGGTAATTTTTTGTTCGACTTATGGCATTAAAAGTATCCTAGACAAATTAAATGAAAAAGGGCGGAGCCACGCCCATTTTGAAATTTTCTTTTATTTTTGTATTTTGTTACACCATATCATTACTGGAGTTGAATGTTGGCATAATTTACTTATATACTCTAAAGATATTAACTTTTCTTATAAAATTCGAATTTAAAAAAATTTTTTTTTAAAAAGTGGGCGTGGTCGTACTCCGATTTTGCTAATTTTTAGTAAGCAGACATATAGTAATAATAGTAACGTTCCTGCCGAATTTCATCATGATATCTTCAACGGTTGCCAAATAACAGCTTCCAAAACTTCTAAATTACCTTCTTTTAAAAGTGGGCGGTGCCACGCCCATTGTCCAAAATTTTACCATTTTTCTATTCTGCGTCATAAGTTCAACTAACTTACCAAGTTTCATCGCTTAATCCGTATTTTGTAATGAATTATCGCACTTTTTCGATTTTTCGAAATTTTCGATATCGAAAAAGTGGGCGTGGTTATTGTCCGATATCGTTCATTTTAAATAGCGATCTGAGATGAGTGCCCAGGAACCTACATACCAAATGTCATCAAGATACCTCAAAATTTACTCAAGTTATCGTGTTAACGGACAGACGGACAGACGGACGGACGAACATGGCTCAATCGAATTTTTTTTCGATACTGATGATTTTGATATATGGAAGTCTATATCTATCTCGATTCCTTTATACCTGTACAACCAACCGTTATCCAATCAAAGTTAATATACTCTGTGGGCTCTGCTCAACTGATTATAAAAAATTTAAGATGCATTCTATAAAGAGCTTGGCCTGAGAGTTGACTGCCCAAGGTATGGATACGGCAACACAAATGATGGAAACTCCCCAAGAAGATTTTTTGAACACGATGAAATGACTGCTCGCATTACTGGAGTCGATAGAGATTTTTTCAAACGATTGGGAGTAATTTTAAATATTTTAAATTGCCATGAAAAAGTTGATTGACCTAAATTTGGAGAATATGCATCGAAAACTGCATAGCTGTTGCTCAAAAGTATCCTGTTAAAAAGCTCACACCAACGGTACATAAAATTTTGGCCCATGGAAAAGATTTAATAGAATAGCAGTATTTACCATTATGAAAATTGTCTGAAGAAGCTCAAGAATCTAAAAACAAGGACTATAAAAGATATATAAGTACTAACGCTTGCAAAGTATCACGAGTTAGACAAAACGAAGACCTTTTCAACATGTTCGATATCTCTTCTGATCCAGTCATATCATCCATGAGGCATGTAAGATCACAAAAAGATCTTACAGACACCTATAGCTCAGAAATGGTTTCCTTGTATTGTAACGAATTTACTGCAATTCCTCTTATTTGCAACCTTCTGCTAACGTTCGAATTACTTAGCTGTTGAATAAATAACTCCACAATTCAATAATGCAAAATGGCCTTTATTAAAGTACTTCACAATAACACTACTATTGCTCGACAGATGGAATGCTTAAATCAAACTGATTTTCGTGCCTCTACTGTTGCTGCCTTTTATACTGTCTGGTTTCCTCGTTTTATACTTCTAGGCTTTTCTATTCTAGAATTTACTAGTTAGTTATCAGCTACAAAATCATCAGCCACAACTACGTTTATAGCTTCTTATATGCGCGTGTATACGTGAGTAATACTTGCACAAATTATTGCCTTCTTTTGTGAGCATCTCAGATAAGATATATGCAAGTGTTTGTACGTCTCTTCTCCGCTACTCGTATGGACATATGGGTAGACATAATGATTGATTTCATTATGTGCATACAAGTCACTGCTTAGCATCGGCTTAGAGATGATGTTGTTGTTGTTGTTGTAGCAATGCTCGCCCCACCTAATAGCCGCGACCGATCACAGATTGTCATCAATATCCTCTAACGGGAGTCCAAGGAAACTTGCCGTTTCAACAGGGGTGGACCATAAGGAAAGGGGTATTAGAGGCGTTGGTTCCACATTACAATTAAAGAGATGGTTGGTGTCATGTGCGGACACATTGCAAGCGGGGCATACATTTTGTATGTCGGGGTTGATTCTGGATAGGTAAGAGTTTAACCTGTTACAGTATCCAGAACGAAGTTGAGCAAGAGTGACACGCGTTTCCCTGGGGAGTATGCGTTCCTCTTCCGCGAGTTCTGGATATTTTTCTTCAAGTACTGGATTCACCGGGCAATTCCCGACATAAAGGTCCGACGCCTGTCTATGGAGTTCACCAAGGACCTGCTTGTGTTTTTTCGCTTCATACGGCTGGGTTCTCAGGTGCCGTATTTCCTCAAAATGCTTACGGAGATGACTCCTTAGGCCCGTAGGCGGTGCTGGTTCGTCAATCAGATGTCTGTTGGGATGGCCAGGTTTCTGGGTATTCAACAGAAACTGTTTGGTCAGCATCTCATTTCTCTCCCTGATGGGGAGTATTCTCGCCTTATTATGCAGATGGTGTTCTGGGGACATAAGAAGACAGCCCGTGGCGATTCTGAAAGCAGTATTTTGGCAGGCCTGTAGTTTCTTCCAGTGGGTAGTTTTTAGGCTTGGCGACCATATGGGTGACGCGTAGCACGTAATCGGCTGGCTGATTGCTTTGTATGTGGTCATGAGCGTTTCTTTATCTTTTCCCCAGGTACTGCCAGCAAGGGATTTGAGGATTTTATTACGGCTCTGAATTCTCGGAACAATTGCGATTGCGTGCGCACCAAAATGTAGATCCTGATCAAACGTCACACCCAAGATTTTGGGGTGTAGGACAGTCGGTAGCTTAGTGCCATCGACGTGGATGTTCAATATGGTCGACATTTGGGGCGTCCATGTTGTAAATAAGGTCGCGGAAGATTTAGTCGGTGACAATGCCAGGTTTCGCGAGGCGAAAAAACTGGAGAGATCAGTGAGATGGCCGTTTATTTTATTGCATAGCTCATCGATCTGTGGGCCTGGGCCTGTGGCCATTATTGTGCAGTCATCGGCGTAGGAAACGATTGTGACTCCTTCCGGTGGTGAAGGTAGCTTAGATATGTAGAAATTAAACAAAAGTGGGGATAGGACACCACCCTGTGGCACGCCTTGTTTAATTCTCCTTGGTTTTGATGTTTCGTTTCTGAATTACACCGATGCCTGCCGACCACCCAGATAATTTGCGGTCCACCTTTTAAGACATGGGGGAAGGGTAGACCCTTCCAGGTCTTGCAGTAACGAGCCATGGTTGACCGTATCAAAGGCTTTTGATAGGTCTAGCGCTACGAGTACTGTTCTATGGTGGGGGTATTGATTCAAACCGCAATTTATCTGGGTGCTAATGACATTTAGCGCGGAGGTAGTGCTATGGAGTTTTCTGAAGCCATGCTGATGAGGGGCTAGCTGCAAATGTGCTTGGAAATAAGGGAGCAAAATGGCTTCAAGCGTATTTGCCACTGGCGATAGGAGAGATATCGGACGATATGACTCACCTACGTTAGCTGGTTTCCCAGGCTTTAGTAGCGGGACCACCTTGGCCATTTTCCATTTCTCGGGTATGAGATGATAGTATCCCTTAGTGTTGCTAATATTCGTCACACTGCCCTCCACCTAAGTCTGAGCGTCGCGATCAAACAAATCTCTCGATCTAAACGCTGCTAGCCTCTCCAAATGAACCACCCTTCTGTTTCGTGGTTTCCCAATTGTTTGTATGCGGTAGATGACATCACTGATCCTCTTCACAACTCTGTACGGGCCTTCCCAACTGCACCAAAATTCGGATGGAACCCCTTTCCGCCGGTGAGGGTTGTATAGCAGTACCAAATCTCCCTCCCGGAAACCTTCCGAATTATTTTTCTTGTCGTACCTGTGTTTCATCTTACTACTCATTACCCTGGGCCGTTCCCTCACACTCTGATGTTTGGCCAATGAACTACTTCGTAGAGATTGCGCTTGACGGATTAAAAAAAAAAAAAATAAATGTAAGGCGCGATAACCTCCGAAGAGATCTAAGGCCGAGCTTCTCTTCCAATTTGCCTCGTGCTCCTCTTGATTTTTCCCTACAAATTGACCGGACGGGACCTACATGTTTTATGCCGACTCCGAACGGCATCTGCAAGGCAGATGAGTTTTCACTGAGAGCTTTTCATGGCAGAAATACAATCGGAGCGCTTGCCAGACACTGCCGAGGGGTGACCCCGCTTAGAAAAATTTTCTTCTAATTGAAAAATCTTATTTCTAAAATTTTGATGTTGCTTTGCCCGGGAGTTGAACCCAGGGAATACGGTGTGATAGGCGGAGCACGCTACCATCACACCACGGTGGCCACGCTTGACGGATTAGCTTCGCATAATCAGTATCGTACCCACGTTTCACAACAGTAGTGCGCTCCGGCTTGAAGCTACCCTCGCATTCTTTCTGGGAAATTCGTTCCTTCATTTTTGTGCGTCCATTTAGTTTTGTCAATGCCAGTGTTTCTCTCGCAGGTACTCTTGATTTCGCTTTATTTGCCCATTCGATCCATCAACCTTTGCCTTTGACTTTCGTGGTTTTTGTCGAGTCTTCCCCACCAGTACTCGATTACTACTGAACCCTTTCTCCAAACTGAAGTTAAGTGGTATATCCTGGCTCTTATAACGCATAATTATTCTCTGCATGTCGATCCTGATGTCATGGTCAACTAAGAAGTCCACTCCCAATATGACTTCATCAATAATCTCCACTACAACGAATTTGTGTAGACCCATGACCTTCCCAATTAAGACTTCACAGATCACATCTCTCCGGACTTGGTTATACTCCCCAGTGACCGTACGCAACCTTGTTCCAGGTAATGGTTTTACTCTCCTGTTGACCAAATCAGATCGAATCAAGGAATGAGATGCGCCCGTATCTACAGTCAGTACACGTTCTTTGCCATCCACATTCCCTCTGCCGGTAAGACTGCTTGATTTCCTTCCAATTTGCGACACAGATATCACAGGACATTCAATAGCTAGGGCAAGTTTTCGATCTTTACATCTACCAAGACCGGTGCTGCAATGACGAGCAATGTGGCCTGTGTTACCGCACTTGAAACATTTGATTGCACCATTATTCTTCTGTTGCGTTCCATTTAAAGCTTCTAAAATTGCGTCTACCCACTCTGGCCTTTCTACTTCCACACCTCGTGCTTTGAAAACTGCCTTACACAGAAGCGACGCTGTTTCCTGAATCAGAGCATGTGATACCGTTTATGCGAATGTTGACTTTGGGTTTGCGTATGTAGCTCGCTTTGTTTCGCGGTCCCGTATGCCATTTATAAAGCTCTGAATCTTTACCCTTTCAGTGTATTCAACGGGTGCGTCCGCATTTGCCAAATGAGCCAACCTTTCAACATCCGAAGCAAACTTCTGCAATGTCTCATTTGCTTTTTGGTGAGGGTTTTGCAACTCAATTTGGTGTATCTGTTTTCTATGCTCGCTTCCATAACGTCTCTCTACAGCAGCCATCAATGCGCCATAACTGTTCCGTTCGTACTCTGGAATAGTCTGTAAGATTTCGGCAGCTGGTCCTTTCAATGCTACGAAGAGTGCAGCAACTTTATCTTCAGCATTCCAGTTCTTCACTGTTGCGGTCTTCTCAAATTGTAGCTTAAAGACCTGGAAAGCAACAGAACCGCCAAAGGTTGGTGTTTTTACCTTTGGATTACTCGTTGAAACTGCTGGGCGATTTAGTTGCAACTGCTCGATACGTCCTCTCAAAGCATCCACCTCGGCCTCGATTGTTTCTTCAAACTGTAAAATTTTTGTATCTTGCGCCTCCAACTTCGAGGAAATACGTCCTTCTTGCTCTTCCAGTTGAGCAGAGATCTGCGATGATATCTATGCTGAAATTTGCGCCGACATTTCGGATATTCGTGCCTCTTGTGCTTCAATCTTCGCTGTTATACGGTTCTCCTGCGATTCCAGCTGAGATGACATTTGCGACGAAATTTCGAATATACGCGTTTCTTGTGCTTCAATCTTCAATGTTATTTCAGATGACATTTCTGCAATACGTGTCTCCTGTGATTCCATCTTGGATGCCATATATGTCTTCTGTTCTGCCAGTTGAGAAGACATTTGCGACGACATTGATGTTAATGTCGATGTTTGTGCAGATATTGCAGCCAATATCATGTTCAAGTCTGTGCTCGTAACTGTCTGCGATGTTTCATTTTTCTCTTCAATTTTTGTTGTCTCCTCGCCATCAAGTGGAAAGACATACTCTTCCACGATAATGCCCTCTAATTCCATTGCCTTTCGTAGTCGTGCCTGAAGTTCGAGTTTATTGCCGGTTGTATTCAATCCACGGCTCTCCAACTCCTTCTTCAGTTGCTGGATCTTCAATTCACTCCACTTGGCCATGTCCAAGTTGTATTCGAAGTTTTCGGAATTTATTCAACAATTCCTCTTCTGACACCAATTGTAACGAATTTACTGCAATTCCTCTTACTTGCAATCTTCTGCTAACGTTCGAATCACTTAGCTGTTGAATAAATAACTCCACAATTCAATAATGCAAAATGGCCTTTATTAAAGTACTTCACAATAACACTACTATTGCTCGACATATGGAATGCTTAAATCAAACTGATTTTCGTGCCTCTACTGTTGCTGCCTTTTATACTGACTGGTTTCCTCGTTGCATACTTCTAGGCTTTTCTATTCTAGAATTTACTAGTTAGTTATCAGCTACAAAATCATCAGCCACAACTGCGTTTATAGCTTCTCATATGCGCGTGTAAACGTGAGTAACACTTGCACAAATTATTGCCTTCTTTTGTGAGCATCTCAGATAAGATATATGCATGTAATTGTGCGTCTCTTCTCCGCTGCTCGTATAGACATATGAACAGACAAAATGATTGATTTAATGATGTGCATACAAGTCACTGCTTAGCATCGGCTTACAGATGATAGTATCCCTTAGCGTTGCTAATATTCGTCACAATATATTTTCAAGTGGCGAAGACTACGTTAAGATTAAATAAATGATCCACCTTTTTCTATCACAACAAAAAAATTATTTAGTACTTAATTTTGTTATTTTAATAAAAAAAAAGAAATCATTAAATACAAGTTTAATATTTATTATATATAATACAGTTATTTCCTTTAGTAATTATAATCATATAATTTTGGTTTTTATATCTTTTTTAAATTTATCAAATTTTAAGACGTGTAAGGGTGCTTCAAAATCCTTTATGTATATTTATTTTAAAGCTTAGGCTTTGGCTATCAGAAGAGTTATAAATTTTTACAGAAATCAATAAAATTGGTAAAGCGGTTATTAAGATAAAACTGTTTATCATAAGTGGGCAGTGCTCAAAAATGTATTAGTTGTTCACCTTTGGCTCAAACAGGTCCGTCGAGAGGGGGTGGGGGGAGGATTCCCCCCGCGCCCGGGGTTTCTCAGGGGGCCGCGATTTAGAGATACTAAGACATTTTTTTTTTAATTCAGGAGAGTCTTTAGTTGTTTCATGTGCAAATTTTAAGCCGAATTTCAAAAGCAACGAATATTGATAATGATTTTTTGCCTGGACCTGAGGAGACAATAAAAACATCAAACAAAAATGTGTTTCTCAGGGGGCCCGCGATTTAGAGGTACAAAGACATTTTTTTTAATTCAGGAGAGTCTTTAGTTGTTCCATGTGCAATTTTAAGCCGAATTTCAAAAGCAACGAATATTGATAATGATTTTTTGCCTGGACCTGAGGAGACAATAAAAATATCAAACAAAAATGTGTTTCTCAGGGGGCCCCCGATTTAGAGGTACTAAGATTTTTTTTTAATTCAGGAGAGTCTTTAATTGTTCCATGTGCAAATTTTAAGCCGAATTTGGAAATCAACGAAAAATGATAATGATTTTTTGCCTGGGCCTGAGGAGACAATAAAAACATCAAACAAAAATATGTTTCTCAGGGGGCCCTTTATTTAGAGGTACTAAGATTTTTTTTTTTAATTCATGAGAGTCTTTAGTTGTTCCATGTGCAATTTTAAGCCGAATTTCAAAATCAACGAATATTGGTAATGAATTTTTGCCTGGGCCTGAAGAGACAATAAAAACATCAAAGAAAAATGTGTTTCTCGGGGGGCCGCGATTTAGAGGTACTAAGATTTTTTTTTTTAATTCAGGAGAGTCTTTATTTGTTCCATGTGCAAATTTTAAGCCGAATTTCAAAAGCAACGAATATTGATAATGATTTTTTGCCTGGGCCTGAGGAGACAATAAAACCATCAAACAAAAATGTGTTTCTCAGGGGGCCCGCGATTTGGAGGTACTAAGATTTTTTTTAATTCAGGAGAGTCTTTAGTTGTTCCATGTGCAAATTTTAGGCCGAATTTCAAAAGCAACGAATATTGATAATGATTTTTTGCCTGGACCTGAGGAGACAATAAAAATATCAAACAAAAATGTGTTTCTCAGGGGGCCCGCGATTTAGAAGTACTAAGACGTTTTTTTTAATTCAGGAGAGTCTTTAGTTGTTCCATGTGCAAATTTTAAGCCGAATTTCAAAATCAACGAATATTGATAATGATTTTTTGTCTGGGCCTGAGGAGACAATAAAAACATCAAACAAAAATGTGTTTCTCGGGGGGCCCGCGATTTAGAGGTACTAAGATTTTTTTTTTTTAATTCAGGAGAGTCTTTAGTTGTTCCATGTGCAAATTTTAAGCCGAATTTCAAAAGCAACGAATATTGATAATGATTTTTTGCCTGGGCCTGAGGAGACAATAAAAACATCAAACAAAAATGTCTTTCTCAGGGGGCCCGCGATTTAGAGGTACTAAGATTTTTTTTTTTAATTGAGGAGAGTCTTTAGTTGTTCCATGTGCAACTTTTAAGCCGAATTTCAAAAGCAACGAATATTGATAATGATTTTTTGCCTGGGCCTGAAGAGACAATAAAAACATCAAACAAAAATGCGTTTCTCGGGGGGCCCGCGATTTAGAGGTACTAAGATTTTTTTTTTAATTCAGGAGAGTCTTTAGTTGTTCCATGTGCAAATTTTAAGCCGAATTTCAAAAGCAACGAATATTGATAATGATTTTTTGCCTGGGCCTGAGGAGACAATAAAAACATCAAACAAAAATGTGTTTCTCAGGGGGCCCGCGATTTAGAGGTACTAAGACTTTTTTTTTTTAATTCAGGAGAGTCTTTAGTTGTTCCATGTGCAAATTTTAAGCCGAATTTCAAAATCAACGAATATTGATAATGATTTTTTGCCTGGGCCTGAAGAGACAATAAAAACATCAAACAAAAATGTGTTTCTCGGGGGGCCCGCGATTTAGAGGTACTAAGATTTTTTTTTTAATTCAGGAGAGTATTTAGCTGTTCCATGTGCAAATTTTAAGCCGAATTTCAAACTCAACGAATATTGATAATGATTTTTTGCCTGGGCCTGAAGAGACAATAAAAACATCAAACAAAAATGTGTTTCTCAGGGGGCCCGCGATTTAGAGGTACTAAGATTTTTTTTTTAATTGAGGAGAGTCTTTAGTTGTTCCATGTGCAAATTTTAAGCCGAATTTCAAAAGGAACGAATATTTTTAATGATTTTTTGCCTGGGCCTGAAGAGACAATAAAAACCTCAAACAAAAATGTGTTTCTCGGGGGCCCGCGATTTAGAGGTACTAAGATTTTTTTTTAATTCAGGAGAGTCTTTAGTTGTTCCATGTGCAATTTTAAGCCGAATTTCAAAAGCAACGAATATTGATAATGATTTTTTGCCTGGACCTGAGGAGACAATAAAAATATCAAACAAAAATGTGTTTCTCAGGGGGCCCGCGATTTAGAGGTACTAAGACGTTTATGCGAATGTTGACTTTGGGTTTGCGTATGTAGCTCGCTTTGTTTCGCGGTCCCGTATGCCATTTATAAAGCTCTGAATCTTTACCCTTTCAGTGTATTCAACGGGTGCGTCCGCATTTGCCAAATGAGCCAACCTTTCAACATCCGAAGCAAACTTCTGCAATGTCTCATTTGCTTTTTGGTGAGGGTTTTGCAACTCAATTTGGTGTATCTGTTTTCTATGCTCGCTTCCATAACGTCTCTCTACAGCAGCCATCAATGCGCCATAACTGTTCCGTTCGTACTCTGGAATAGTCTGTAAGATTTCGGCAGCTGGTCCTTTCAATGCTACGAAGAGTGCAGCAAATTTGTCTTCAGCATTCCAGTTCTTCACTGTTGCGGTCTTCTCAAATTGTAGCTTAAAGACCTGGAAAGCAACAGAACCGCCAAAGGATGGTGTTTTTACCTTTGGATTACTCGTTGAAACTGCTGGGCGATTTAGTTGCAACTGCTCGATACGTCCTCTCAAAGCATCCACCTCGGCCTCGATTGTTTCTTCAAACTGTAAAATTTTTGTATCTTGCGCCTCCAACTTCGAGGAAATACGTCCTTCTTGCTCTTCCAGTTGAGCAGAGATCTGCGATGATATCTATGCTGAAATTTGCGCCGACATTTCGGATATTCGTGCCTCTTGTGCTTCAATCTTCGCTGTTATACGGTTCTCCTGCGATTCCAGCTGAGATGACATTTGCGACGAAATTTCGAATATACGCGTTTCTTGTGCTTCAATCTTCAATGTTATTTCAGATGACATTTCTGCAATACGTGTCTCCTGTGATTCCATCTTGGATGACATATATGTCTTCTGTTCTGCCAGTTGAGATGACATTTGCGACGACATTGATGTTAATGTCGATGTTTGTGCAGATATTGCAGCCAATATCATGTTCAAGTCTGTGCTCGTAACTGTCTGCGATGTTTCATTTTTCTCTTCAATTTTTGTTGTCTCCTCGCCATCAAGTGGAAAGACATACTCTTCCACGATAATGCCCTCTAATTCCATTGCCTTTCGTAGTCGTGCCTGAAGTTCGAGTTTATTGCCGGTTGTATTCAATCCACGGTTCTCCAACTCCTTCTTCAGTTGCTGGATCTTCAATTCACTCCACTTGGCCATGTCCAAGTTGTATTCGAAGTCTTCGGAATTTATTCAACAATTCCTCTTCTGACACCAATTGTAACGAATTTACTGCAATTCCTCTTACTTGCAATCTTCTGCTAACGTTCGAATCACTTAGCTGTTGAATAAATAACTCCACAATTCAATAATGCAAAATGGCCTTTATTAAAGTACTTCACAATAACACTACTATTGCTCGACAGATGGAATGCTTAAATCAAACTGATTTTCGTGCCTCTACTGTTGCTGCCTTTTATACTGTCTGGTTTCCTCGTTGCATACTTCTAGGCTTTCCTATTCTAGAATTTACTAGTTAGTTATCAGCTACAAAATCATCAGCCACAACTGCGTTTATAGCTTCTCATATGCGCGTGTAAACGTGAGTAACACTTGCACAAATTATTGCCTTCTTTTGTGAGCATCTCAGATAAGATATATGCATGTATTTGTGCGTCTCTTCTCCGCTGCTCGTATAGACATATGAACAGACAAAATGATTGATTTAATGATGTGCATACATTTCACTGCTTAGCATCGGCTTACAGATGATAGTATCCCTTAGCGTTGCTAATATTCGTCACAATATATTTTCAAGTGGCGAAGACTACGTTAAGATTAAATAAATGATCCACCTTTTTCTATCACAACAAAAAAATTATTTAGTAATTAATTTTGTTATTTTAATAAAAAAAAAGAAATCATTAAATACAAGTTTATTATTTATTATATATAATACAGTTATTTCCTTTAGTAATTATAATCATATAATTTTGGTTTTTATATCTTTTTTAAATTTATCAAATTTTAAGACGTGTAAGGGTGCTTCAAAACCCTTTATGTATATTTATTTTAAAGCTTAGGCTTTGGCTATCAGAAGAGTTATAAATTTTTACAGAAATCAATAAAATTGGTAAAGCGGTTATTAAGATAAAACTGTTTATCATAAGTGGGCAGTGCTCAAAAATGTATTAGTTGTTCACCTTTGGCTCAAACAGGTCCGTCGAGAGGGGGTGGGGGGAGGATTCCCCCCGAGCCCGGGGTTTCTCAGGGGGCCCGCGATTTAGAGATACTAAGACATTTTTTTTTTTAATTCAGGAGAGTCTTTAGTTGTTTCATGTGCAAATTTTAAGCCGAATTTCAAAAGCAACGAATATTGATAATGATTTTTTGCCTGGACCTGAGGAGACAATAAAAACATCAAACAAAAATGTGTTTCTCAGGGGGCCCGCGATTTAGAGGTACAAAGACATTTTTTTTAATTCAGGAGAGTCTTTAGTTGTTCCATGTGCAAATTTTAAGCCGAATTTGAAAATCAACGAAAAACGATAATGATTTTTTGCCTGGGCCTGAGGAGACAATAAAAACATCAAACAAAAATGTGTTTCTCAGGGGGCCCTTGATTTAGAGGTACTAAGATTTTTTTTTTAATTCAGGAGAGTCTTTAGTTGTTCCATGTGCAATTTTAAGCCGAATTTCAAAAGCAACGAATATTGATAATGATTTTTTGCCTGGACCTGAGGAGACAATAAAAATATCAAACAAAAATGTGTTTCTCAGGGGGCCCTTGATTTAGAGGTACTAAGATTTTTTTTTTAATTCAGGAGAGTCTTTAGTTGTTCCATGTGCAATTTTAAGCCGAATTTCAAAAGCAACGAATATTGATAATGATTTTTTGCCTGGGCCTGAGGAGACAATAAAAACTTCAAACAAAAATGTGTTTCTCAGGGGGCCCTTTATTCAGAGGTACTAGGATTTTTTTTTTTAATTCAGGAGAGTCTTTAGTTGTTCCATGTGCAATTTTAAGCCGAATTTCAAAATCAACGAATATTGGTAATGAATTTTTGCCTGGGCCTGAAGAGACAATAAAAACATCAAAGAAAAATGTGTTTCTCGGGGGGCCCGCGATTTAGAGGTACTAAGATTTTTTTTTTTTTAATTCAGGAGAGTCTTTATTTGTTCCATGTGCAAATTTTAAGCCGAATTTCAAAAGCAACGAATATTGATAATGATTTTTTGCCTGGGCCTGAGGAGACAATAAAACCATCAAACAAAAATGTGTTTCTCAGGGGGCCCGCGATTTGGAGGTACTAAGATTTTTTTTAATTCAGGAGAGTCTTTAGTTGTTCCATGTGCAAATTTTAGGCCGAATTTCAAAAGCAACGAATATTGATAATGATTTTTTGCCTGGACCTGAGGAGACAATAAAAATATCAAACAAAAATGTGTTTCTCAGGGGGCCCGCGATTTAGAAGTACTAAGACGTTTTTTTTTAATTCAGGAGAGTCTTTAGTTGTTCCATGTGCAAATTTTAAGCCGAATTTCAAAAGCAACGAATATTGATAATGATTTTTTGCCTGGACCTGAGGAGACAATAAAAATATCAAACAAAAATGTGTTTCTCAGGGGGCCCGCGATTTAGAGGTACTAAGACGTTTTTTTTTTTAATTCAGGAGAGTCTTTAGTTGTTCCATGTGCAAATTTTAAGCCGAATTTCAAAATCAACGAATATTGATAATGATTTTTTGCCTGGGCCTGAGGAGACAATAAAAACATCAAACAAAAATGTGTTTCTCGGGGGGCCCGCGATTTAGAGGTACTAAGATTTTTTTTTTAATTGAGGAGAGTCTTTAGTTGTTCCATGTGCAAATTTTAAGCCGAATTTTAAAAGCAACGAATATTGATAATGATTTTTTGCCTGGGCCTGAAGAGACAATAAAAACATCAAACAAAAATGTGTTTCTCGGGGGGCCCGCGATTTAGAGGTACTAAGATTTTTTTTTTAATTCAGGAGAGTCTTTAGTTGTTCCATGTGCAAATTTTAAGCCGAATTTCAAAAGCAACGAATATTGATAATGATTTTTTGCCTGGGCCTGAGGAGACAATAAAAACATCAAACAAAAATGTGTTTCTTAGGGGGCCCGCGATTTAGAGGTACTAAGACGTTTTTTTTTTTTAATTCAGGAGAGTCTTTAGTTGTTCCATGTGCAAATTTTAAGCCGAGTTTCAAAATCAACGAATATTGATAATTATTTTTTGCCTGGGCCTGAAGAGACAATAAAAACATCAAACAAAAATGTGTTTCTCAGGGGGCCCTTGATTTAGAGGTACTAAGATTTTTTTTTTTAATTCAGGAGAGTCTTTAGTTGTTCCATGTGCAAATTTTAAGCCGAATTTCAAAATCAACGAATATTGATAATGATTTTTTGCCTGGGCCTGAAGAGACAATAAAAACATCAAACAAAAATGTGTTTCTCGGGGGGCCCGCGATTTAGAGGTACTAAGATTTTTTTTTTAATTCAGGAGAGTCTTTAGCTGTTCCATGTGCAAATTTTAAGCCGAATTTCAAACTCAACGAATATTGATAATGATTTTTTGCCTGGGCCTGAAGAGACAATAAAAACATCAAACAAAAATGTGTTTCTCAGGGGGCCCGCGATTTAGAGGTACTAAGATTTTTTTTTAATTGAGGAGAGTCTTTAGTTGTTCCATGTGCAAATTTTAAGCCGAATTTCAAAAGGAACGAATATTGATAATGATTTTTTGCCTGGACCTGAGGAGACAATAAAAATATCAAACAAAAATGTGTTTCTCGGGGGCCCGCGATTTAGAGGTACTATGATTTTTTTTAATTCAGGAGAGTCTTTAGTTGTTCCATGTGCAATTTTAAGCCGAATTTCAAAAGCAACGAATATTGATAATGATTTTTTGCCTGGACCTGAGGAGACAATAAAAATATCAAACAAAAATGTGTTTCTCAGGGGGCCCGAGATTTAGAGGTACTAAGACGTTTTTTTTTTTTAATTCAGAGAGTCTTTAGTTGTTCCATGTGCAAATTTAAGCCGAATTTCAAAATCAACGAATATTGATAATGATTTTTTGCCTGGGCCTGAGGAGACAATAAAAACATCAAACAAAAATGTTTTTGTCGGGGGGCCCGCGATTTAGAGGTACTAAGATTTTTTTTTAATTCAGGAGAGTCTTTATTTGTTCCATGTGCAAATTTTAAGCCGAATTTCAAAAGCAACGAATATTGATAATGATTTTTTGCCTGGACCTGAGGAGACAATAAAAATATCAAACAAAAATGTGTTTCTCAGGGGGCCCGCGATTTGGAGGTACTAAGATTTTTTTTTTTTAATTCAGGAGAATCTTTAGTTGTTACATGTGCAAATTTTAAGCCGAATTTCAAAAGCAACGAATATTGATAATGATTTTTTGCCTGGACCTGAGGAGACAATAAAAATATCAAACAAAAATGTGTTTCTCTGGGGGCCCGCGATTTAGAGGTACTAAGACGTTTTTTTTTTAATTCAGGAGAGTCTTTAGTTGTTACATGTGCAAATTTTAAGCCGAATTTCAAAAGCAACGAATATTGATAATGATTTTTTGCCTGGACCTGAGGAGACAATAAAAATATCAAACAAAAATGTGTTTCTCAGGGGGCCCGCGATTTGGAGGTACTAAGATTTTTTTTTTTAATTCAGGAGAGTCTTTAGTTGTTACATGTGCAAATTTTAAGCCGAATTTCAAAATCAACGAATATTGATAATGATTTTTTGCCTGGGCCTGAGGAGACAATAAAAACATCAAACAAAAATGTTTTTGTCGGGGGGCCCGCGATTTAGAGGTACTAAGATTTTTTTTTTAATTCAGGAGAGTCTTTATTTGTTCCATGTGCAAATTTTAAGCCGAATTTCAAAAGCAACGAATATTGATAATGATTTTTTGCCTGGACCTGAGGAGACAATAAAAATATCAAACAAAAATGTGTTTCTCAGGGGGCCCGCGATTTGGAGGTACTAAGATTTTTTTTTTTAATTCAGGAGAGTCTTTAGTTGTTACATGTGCAAATTTTAAGCCGAATTTCAAAAGCAACGAATATTGATAATGATTTTTTGCCTGGACCTGAGGAGACAATAAAAATATCAAACAAAAATGTGTTTCTCAGGGGGCCCGCGATTTGGAGGTACTAAGATTTTTTTTTTTAATTCAGGAGAGTCTTTAGTTGTTACATGTGCAAATTTTAAGCCGAATTTCAAAATCAACGAATATTGATAATGATTTTTTGCCTGGGCCTGAGGAGACAATAAAAACATCAAACAAAAATGTTTTTGTGGGGGGGCCCGCGATTTAGAGGTACTAAGATTTTTTTTTTAATTCAGGAGAGTCTTTATTTGTTCCATGTGCAAATTTTAAGCCGAATTTCAAAAGCAACGAATATTGATAATGATTTTTTGCCTGGACCTGAGGAGACAATAAAAATATCAAACAAAAATGTGTTTCTCAGGGGGCCCGCGATTTAGAGGTACTAAGACGTTTTTTTTTTAATTCAGGAGAGTCTTTAGTTGTTACATGTGCAAATTTTAAGCCGAATTTCAAAAGCAACGAATATTGATAATGATTTTTTGCCTGGACCTGAGGAGACAATAAAAACATCAAACAAAAATGTGTTTCTCAGGGGGCCCGCGATTTGGAGGTACTAAGATTTTTTTTTTTAATTCAGGAGAGTCTTTAGTTGTTACATGTGCAAATTTTAAGCCGAATTTCAAAATCAACGAATATTGATAATGATTTTTTGCCTGGGCCTGAGGAGACAATAAAAACATCAAACAAAAATGTTTTTGTCGGGGGGCCCGCGATTTAGAGGTACTAAGATTTTTTTTTTAATTCAGGAGAGTCTTTATTTGTTCCATGTGCAAATTTTAAGCCGAATTTCAAAAGCAACGAATATTGATAATGATTTTTTGCCTGGACCTGAGGAGACAATAAAAATATCAAACAAAAATGTGTTTCTCAGGGGGCCCGCGATTTGGAGGTACTAAGATTTTTTTTTTTTAATTCAGGAGAGTCTTTAGTTGTTACATGTGCAAATTTTAAGCCGAATTTCAAAAGCAACGAATATTGATAATGATTTTTTGCCTGGACCTGAGGAGACAATAAAAATATCAAACAAAAATGTGTTTCTCAGGGGGCCCGAGATTTAGAGGTACTAAGACGTTTTTTTTTTTTAATTCAGAGAGTCTTTAGTTGTTCCATGTGCAAATTTAAGCCGAATTTCAAAATCAACGAATATTGATAATGATTTTTTGCCTGGGCCTGAGGAGACAATAAAAACATCAAACAAAAATGTTTTTGTCGGGGGGCCCGCGATTTAGAGGTACTAAGATTTTTTTTTTAATTCAGGAGAGTCTTTATTTGTTCCATGTGCAAATTTTAAGCCGAATTTCAAAAGCAACGAATATTGATAATGATTTTTTGCCTGGACCTGAGGAGACAATAAAAATATCAAACAAAAATGTGTTTCTCAGGGGGCCCGCGATTTGGAGGTACTAAGATTTTTTTTTTTTAATTCAGGAGAGTCTTTAGTTGTTACATGTGCAAATTTTAAGCCGAATTTCAAAAGCAACGAATATTGATAATGATTTTTTGCCTGGACCTGAGGAGACAATAAAAATATCAAACAAAAATGTGTTTCTCTGGGGGCCCGCGATTTAGAGGTACTAAGACGTTTTTTTTTTAATTCAGGAGAGTCTTTAGTTGTTACATGTGCAAATTTTAAGCCGAATTTCAAAAGCAACGAATATTGATAGTGATTTTTTGCCTGGACCTGAGGAGACAATAAAAATATCAAACAAAAATGTGTTTCTCTGGGGGCCCGCGATTTAGAGGTACTAAGACGTTTTTTTTTTAATTCAGGAGAGTCTTTAGTTGTTACATGTGCAAATTTTAAGCCGAATTTCAAAAGCAACGAATATTGATAATGATTTTTTGCCTGGACCTGAGGAGACAATAAAAATATCAAACAAAAATGTGTTTCTCAGGGGGCCCGCGATTTGGAGGTACTAAGATTTTTTTTTTTAATTCAGGAGAGTCTTTAGTTGTTACATGTGCAAATTTTAAGCCGAATTTCAAAAGCAACGAATATTGATAATGATTTTTTGCCTGGACCTGAGGAGACAATAAAAATATCAAACAAAAATGTGTTTCTCAGGGGGCCCGCGATTTGGAGGTACTAAGATTTTTTTTTTTAATTCAGGAGAGTCTTTAGTTGTTACATGTGCAAATTTTAAGCCGAATTTCAAAAGCAACGAATATTGATAATGATTTTTTGCCTGGACCTGAGGAGACAATAAAAATATCAAACAAAAATGTGTTTCTCTGGGGGCCCGCGATTTAGAGGTACTAAGACGTTTTTTTTTTAATTCAGGAGAGTCTTTAGTTGTTCCATGTGCAAATTTTAAGCCGAATTTCAAAAGCAACGAATATTGATAATGATTTTTTGCCTGGACCTGAGGAGACAATAAAAATATCAAACAAAAATGTGTTTCTCTGGGGGCCCGCGATTTAGAGGTACTAAGACGTTTTTTTTTTTAATTCAGGAGAGTCTTTAGTTGTTACATGTGCAAATTTTAAGCCGAATTTCAAAAGCAACGAATATTGATAATGATTTTTTGCCTGGACCTGAGGAGACAATAAAAATATCAAACAAAAATGTGTTTCTCAGGGGGCCCGCGATTTGGAGGTACTAAGATTTTTTTTTTAATTCAGGAGAGTCTTTAGTTGTTACATATGCAAATTTTAAGCCGAATTTCAAAAGCAACGAATATTGATAATGATTTTTTGCCTGGACCTGAGGAGACAATAAAAATATCAAACAAAAATGTGTTTCTCTGGGGGCCCGCGATTTAGAGGTACTAAGACGTTTTTTTTTTAATTCAGGAGAGTCTTTAGTTGTTCCATGTGCAAATTTTAAGCCGAATTTCAAAATCAACGAATATTGATAATGATTTTTTGCCTGGGCCTGAGGAGACAATAAAAACGTCAAACAAAAATGTGTTTGTCGGGGGCCCGCGATTTAGAGGTACTAAGATTTTTTTTTTAATTCAGGAGAGTCTTTATTTGTTCCATGTGCAAATTTTAAGCCGAATTTCAAAAGCAACGAATATTAATAATGATTTTTTGCCTGGATCTGAGGAGGCAATAAAAATATCAAACAAAAATGTATTTCTCAGGGGGCCCGCGATTTAGAGGTACTAAGACGTTTTTTTTTAATTCAGGAGAGTCTTTATTTGTTCCACGTGCAAATTTTAAGCCGAATTTCAAAATCAACGAATATTGATAATGATTTTTTGCCTGGGCCTGAGGAGACAATAAAAACATCAAACAAAAATGTGTTTCTCGGGGGGCCCGCGATTTAGAGGTACTAAGATTTTTTTTTAATTCAGGAGAGTCTTAGTTGTTCCATGTGCAAATTTTAAGCCGAATTTCAAAAGCATCGAGTATTGATAATGATTTTTTGCCTGGACCTGAGGAGACAATAAAAATATCAAACAAAAATGTGTTTCTCAGGGGGCCCGCGATTTAGAGGTACTAAGACGTTTTTTTTTTTAATTCAGGAGAGTCTTTAGTTGTTCCACGTGCAAATTTTAAGCCGAATTTCAAAATCAACGAATATTGATAATGATTTTTTGCCTGGGCCTGAGGAGACAATAAAAACATCAAACAAAAATGTGTTTCTCGGGGGGCCCGCGATTTAGAGGTACTAAGATTTTTTTTTAATTCAGGAGAGTCTTAGTTGTTCCATGTGCAAATTTTAAGCCGAATTTCAAAAGCAACGAGTATTGATAATGATTTTTTGCCTGGACCTGAGGAGACAATAAAAATATCAAACAAAAATGTGTTTCTCAGGGGGCCCGCGATTTAGAGGTACTAAGACGTTTTTTTTTTTTTAATTCAGGAGAGTCTTTAGTTGTTCCATGTGCAAATTTTAAGCCGAATTTCAAAATCAACGAATATTGATAATGATTTTTTGCCTGGGCCTGAGGAGACAATAAAAACATCAAACAAAAATGTGTTTCTCGGGGGGCCCGCGATTTAGAGGTACTAAGATTTTTTTTTTTAATTGAGGAGAGTCTTTAGTTGTTCCATGTGCAAATTTTAAGCCGAATTTTAAAAGCAACGAATATTGATAATGATTTTTTGCCTGGGCCTGAAGAGACAATAAAAACATCAAACAAAAATGTGTTTCTCGGGGGGCCCGCGATTTAGAGGTACTAAGATTTTTTTTTTAATTCAGGAGAGTCTTTAGTTGTTCCATGTGCAAATTTTAAGCCGAATTTCAAAAGCAACGAATATTGATAATGATTTTTTGCCTGGGCCTGAGGAGACAATAAAAACATCAAACAAAAATGTGTTTCTCAGGGGGCCCGCGATTTAGAGGTACTAAGACGTTTTTTTTTTTAATTCAGGAGAGTCTTTAGTTGTTCCATGTGCAAATTTTAAGCCGAGTTTCAAAATCAACGAATATTGATAATTATTTTTTGCCTGGGCCTGAAGAGACAATAAAAACATCAAACAAAAATGTGTTTCTCAGGGGGCCCTTGATTTAGAGGTACTAAGATTTTTTTTTTTTAAATCAGGAGAGTCTTTAGTTGTTCCATGTGCAAATTTTAAGCCGAATTTCAAAATCAACGAATATTGATAATGATTTTTTGCCTGGGCCTGAAGAGACAATAAAAACATCAAACAAAAATGTGTTTCTCGGGGGGCCCGCGATTTAGAGGTACTAAGATTTTTTTTTTAATTCAGGAGAGTCTTTAGCTGTTCCATGTGCAAATTTTAAGCCGAATTTCAAACTCAACGAATATTGATAATGATTTTTTGCCTGGGCCTGAAGAGACAATAAAAACATCAAACAAAAATGTGTTTCTCAGGGGGCCCGCGATTTAGAGGTACTAAGATTTTTTTTTTAATTCAGGAGAGTCTTTATTTGTTCCATGTGCAAATTTTAAGCCGAATTTCAAAAGCAACGAATATTGATAATGATTTTTTGCCTGGACCTGAGGAGACAATAAAAATATCAAACAAAAATGTGTTTCTCAGGGGGCCCGCGATTTGGAGGTACTAAGATTTTTTTTTTTTAATTCAGGAGAGTCTTTAGTTGTTACATGTGCAAATTTTAAGCCGAATTTCAAAAGCAACGAATATTGATAATGATTTTTTGCCTGGACCTGAGGAGACAATAAAAATATCAAACAAAAATGTGTTTCTCTGGGGGCCCGCGATTTAGAGGTACTAAGACGTTTTTTTTTTAATTCAGGAGAGTCTTTAGTTGTTACATGTGCAAATTTTAAGCCGAGTTTCAAAATCAACGAATATTGATAATTATTTTTTGCCTGGGCCTGAAGAGACAATAAAAACATCAAACAAAAATGTGTTTCTCAGGGGGCCCTTGATTTAGAGGTACTAAGATTTTTTTTTTTTAAATCAGGAGAGTCTTTAGTTGTTCCATGTGCAAATTTTAAGCCGAATTTCAAAATCAACGAATATTGATAATGATTTTTTGCCTGGGCCTGAAGAGACAATAAAAACATCAAACAAAAATGTGTTTCTCGGGGGGCCCGCGATTTAGAGGTACTAAGACGTTTTTTTTTTTAATTCAGGAGAGTCTTTAGTTGTTCCATGTGCAAATTTTAAGCCGAGTTTCAAAATCAACGAATATTGATAATTATTTTTTGCCTGGGCCTGAAGAGACAATAAAAACATCAAACAAAAATGTGTTTCTCAGGGGGCCCTTGATTTAGAGGTACTAAGATTTTTTTTTTTTTAAATCAGGAGAGTCTTTAGTTGTTCCATGTGCAAATTTTAAGCCGAATTTCAAAATCAACGAATATTGATAATGATTTTTTGCCTGGGCCTGAAGAGACAATAAAAACATCAAACAAAAATGTGTTTCTCGGGGGGCCCGCGATTTAGAGGTACTAAGATTTTTTTTTTAATTCAGGAGAGTCTTTAGCTGTTCCATGTGCAAATTTTAAGCCGAATTTCAAACTCAACGAATATTGATAATGATTTTTTGCCTGGGCCTGAAGAGACAATAAAAACATCAAACAAAAATGTGTTTCTCAGGGGGCCCGCGATTTAGAGGTACTAAGATTTTTTTTTTAATTCAGGAGAGTCTTTATTTGTTCCATGTGCAAATTTTAAGCCGAATTTCAAAAGCAACGAATATTGATAATGATTTTTTGCCTGGACCTGAGGAGACAATAAAAATATCAAACAAAAATGTGTTTCTCAGGGGGCCCGCGATTTGGAGGTACTAAGATTTTTTTTTTTTAATTCAGGAGAGTCTTTAGTTGTTACATGTGCAAATTTTAAGCCGAATTTCAAAAGCAACGAATATTGATAATGATTTTTTGCCTGGACCTGAGGAGACAATAAAAATATCAAACAAAAATGTGTTTCTCTGGGGGCCCGCGATTTAGAGGTACTAAGACGTTTTTTTTTTAATTCAGGAGAGTCTTTAGTTGTTACATGTGCAAATTTTAAGCCGAATTTCAAAAGCAACGAATATTGATAGTGATTTTTTGCCTGGACCTGAGGAGACAATAAAAATATCAAACAAAAATGTGTTTCTCTGGGGGCCCGCGATTTAGAGGTACTAAGACGTTTTTTTTTTTAATTCAGGAGAGTCTTTAGTTGTTACATGTGCAAATTTTAAGCCGAATTTCAAAAGCAACGAATATTGATAATGATTTTTTGCCTGGACCTGAGGAGACAATAAAAATATCAAACAAAAATGTGTTTCTCAGGGGGCCCGCGATTTGGAGGTACTAAGATTTTTTTTTTTTAATTCAGGAGAGTCTTTAGTTGTTACATGTGCAAATTTTAAGCCGAATTTCAAAAGCAACGAATATTGATAATGATTTTTTGCCTGGACCTGAGGAGACAATAAAAATATCAAACAAAAATGTGTTTCTCAGGGGGCCCGCGATTTGGAGGTACTAAGATTTTTTTTTTTAATTCAGGAGAGTCTTTAGTTGTTACATGTGCAAATTTTAAGCCGAATTTCAAAAGCAACGAATATTGATAGTGATTTTTTGCCTGGACCTGAGGAGACAATAAAAATATCAAACAAAAATGTGTTTCTCTGGGGGCCCGCGATTTGGAGGTACTAAGATTTTTTTTTTTAATTCAGGAGAGTCTTTAGTTGTTACATGTGCAAATTTTAAGCCGAATTTCAAAAGCAACGAATATTGATAGTGATTTTTTGCCTGGACCTGAGGAGACAATAAAAATATCAAACAAAAATGTGTTTCTCTGGGGGCCCGCGATTTAGAGGTACTAAGACGTTTTTTTTTTAATTCAGGAGAGTCTTTAGTTGTTACATGTGCAAATTTTAAGCCGAATTTCAAAAGCAACGAATATTGATAATGATTTTTTGCCTGGACCTGAGGAGACAATAAAAATATCAAACAAAAATGTGTTTCTCTGGGGGCCCGCGATTTAGAGGTACTAAGACGTTTTTTTTTTAATTCAGGAGAGTCTTTAGTTGTTCCATGTGCAAATTTTAAGCCGAATTTCAAAAGCAACGAATATTGATAATGATTTTTTGCCTGGACCTGAGGAGACAATAAAAATATCAAACAAAAATGTGTTTCTCTGGGGGCCCGCGATTTAGAGGTACTAAGACGTTTTTTTTTTTAATTCAGGAGAGTCTTTAGTTGTTACATGTGCAAATTTTAAGCCGAATTTCAAAAGCAACGAATATTGATAGTGATTTTTTGCCTGGACCTGAGGAGACAATAAAAATATCAAACAAAAATGTGTTTCTCTGGGGGCCCGCGATTTGGAGGTACTAAGATTTTTTTTTTTAATTCAGGAGAGTCTTTAGTTGTTACATGTGCAAATTTTAAGCCGAATTTCAAAAGCAACGAATATTGATAATGATTTTTTGCCTGGACCTGAGGAGACAATAAAAATATCAAACAAAAATGTGTTTCTCTGGGGGCCCGCGATTTAGAGGTACTAAGACGTTTTTTTTTTTAATTCAGGAGAGTCTTTAGTTGTTACATGTGCAAATTTTAAGCCGAATTTCAAAAGCAACGAATATTGATAGTGATTTTTTGCCTGGACCTGAGGAGACAATAAAAATATCAAACAAAAATGTGTTTCTCTGGGGGCCCGCGATTTAGAGGTACTAAGACGTTTTTTTTTTAATTCAGGAGAGTCTTTAGTTGTTCCATGTGCAAATTTTAAGCCGAATTTCAAAAGCAACGAATATTGATAATGATTTTTTGCCTGGACCTGAGGAGACAATAAAAATATCAAACAAAAATGTGTTTCTCTGGGGGCCCGCGATTTAGAGGTACTAAGACGTTTTTTTTTTTTAATTCAGGAGAGTCTTTAGTTGTTACATGTGCAAATTTTAAGCCGAATTTCAAAAGCAACGAATATTGATAGTGATTTTTTGCCTGGACCTGAGGAGACAATAAAAATATCAAACAAAAATGTGTTTCTCTGGGGGCCCGCGATTTAGAGGTACTAAGACGTTTTTTTTTTTAATTCAGGAGAGTCTTTAGTTGTTACATGTGCAAATTTTAAGCCGAATTTCAAAAGCAACGAATATTGATAGTGCTTTTTTGCCTGGACCTGAGGAGACAATAAAAATATCAAACAAAAATGTGTTTCTCTGGGGGCCCGCGATTTGGAGGTACTAAGATTTTTTTTTTTAATTCAGGAGAGTCTTTAGTTGTTACATGTGCAAATTTTAAGCCGAATTTCAAAAGCAACGAATATTGATAGTGATTTTTTGCCTGGACCTGAGGAGACAATAAAAATATCAAACAAAAATGTGTTTCTCTGGGGGCCCGCGATTTAGAGGTACTAAGACGTTTTTTTTTTAATTCAGGAGAGTCTTTAGTTGTTACATGTGCAAATTTTAAGCCGAATTTCAAAAGCAACGAATATTGATAATGATTTTTTGCCTGGACCTGAGGAGACAATAAAAATATCAAACAAAAATGTGTTTCTCTGGGGGCCTGCGATTTAGAGGTACTAAGACGTTTTTTTTTTAATTCAGGAGAGTCTTTAGTTGTTCCATGTGCAAATTTTAAGCCGAATTTCAAAAGCAACGAATATTGATAATGATTTTTTGCCTGGACCTGAGGAGACAATAAAAATATCAAACAAAAATGTGTTTCTCTGGGGGCCCGCGATTTAGAGGTACTAAGACGTTTTTTTTTTTTAATTCAGGAGAGTCTTTAGTTGTTACATGTGCAAATTTTAAGCCGAATTTCAAAAGCAACGAATATTGATAATGATTTTTTGCCTGGACCTGAGGAGACAATAAAAATATCAAACAAAAATGTGTTTCTCAGGGGGCCCGCGATTTGGATGTACTAAGATTTTTTTTTTTAATTCAGGAGAGTCTTTAGTTGTTACATATGCAAATTTTAAGCCGAATTTCAAAAGCAACGAATATTGATAATGATTTTTTGCCTGGACCTGAGGAGACAATAAAAATATCAAACAAAAATGTGTTTCTCTGGGGGCCCGCGATTTAGAGGTACTAAGACGTTTTTTTTTTAATTCAGGAGAGTCTTTAGTTGTTCCATGTGCAAATTTTAAGCCGAATTTCAAAATCAACGAATATTGATAATGATTTTTTGCCTGGACCTGAGGAGACAATAAAAATATCAAACAAAAATGTGTTTCTCAGGGGGCCCGCGATTTGGAGGTACTAAGATTTTTTTTTTTAATTCAGGAGAGTCTTTAGTTGTTACATGTGCAAATTTTAAGCCGAATTTCAAAAGCAACGAATATTGATAATGATTTTTTGCCTGGACCTGAGGAGACAATAAAAATATCAAACAAAAATGTGTTTCTCTGGGGGCCCGCGATTTAGAGGTACTAAGACGTTTTTTTTTTAATTCAGGAGAGTCTTTAGTTGTTACATGTGCAAATTTTAAGCCGAATTTCAAAAGCAACGAATATTGATAGTGATTTTTTGCCTGGACCTGAGGAGACAATAAAAATATCAAACAAAAATGTGTTTCTCTGGGGGCCCGCGATTTAGAGGTACTAAGACGTTTTTTTTTTAATTCAGGAGAGTCTTTAGTTGTTACATGTGCAAATTTTAAGCCGAATTTCAAAAGCAACGAATATTGATAATGATTTTTTGCCTGGACCTGAGGAGACAATAAAAATATCAAACAAAAATGTGTTTCTCAGGGGGCCCGCGATTTGGAGGTACTAAGATTTTTTTTTTTTAATTCAGGAGAGTCTTTAGTTGTTACATGTGCAAATTTTAAGCCGAATTTCAAAAGCAACGAATATTGATAATGATTTTTTGCCTGGACCTGAGGAGACAATAAAAATATCAAACAAAAATGTGTTTCTCAGGGGGCCCGCGATTTGGAGGTACTAAGATTTTTTTTTTTAATTCAGGAGAGTCTTTAGTTGTTACATGTGCAAATTTTAAGCCGAATTTCAAAAGCAACGAATATTGATAATGATTTTTTGCCTGGACCTGAGGAGACAATAAAAATATCAAACAAAAATGTGTTTCTCTGGGGGCCCGCGATTTAGAGGTACTAAGACGTTTTTTTTTTAATTCAGGAGAGTCTTTAGTTGTTCCATGTGCAAATTTTAAGCCGAATTTCAAAAGCAACGAATATTGATAATGATTTTTTGCCTGGACCTGAGGAGACAATAAAAATATCAAACAAAAATGTGTTTCTCTGGGGGCCCGCGATTTAGAGGTACTAAGACGTTTTTTTTTTTAATTCAGGAGAGTCTTTAGTTGTTACATGTGCAAATTTTAAGCCGAATTTCAAAAGCAACGAATATTGATAATGATTTTTTGCCTGGACCTGAGGAGACAATAAAAATATCAAACAAAAATGTGTTTCTCAGGGGGCCCGCGATTTGGAGGTACTAAGATTTTTTTTTTTAATTCAGGAGAGTCTTTAGTTGTTACATATGCAAATTTTAAGCCGAATTTCAAAAGCAACGAATATTGATAATGATTTTTTGCCTGGACCTGAGGAGACAATAAAAATATCAAACAAAAATGTGTTTCTCTGGGGGCCCGCGATTTAGAGGTACTAAGACGTTTTTTTTTTAATTCAGGAGAGTCTTTAGTTGTTCCATGTGCAAATTTTAAGCCGAATTTCAAAATCAACGAATATTGATAATGATTTTTTGCCTGGGCCTGAGGAGACAATAAAAACGTCAAACAAAAATGTGTTTGTCGGGGGCCCGCGATTTAGAGGTACTAAGATTTTTTTTTTAATTCAGGAGAGTCTTTATTTGTTCCATGTGCAAATTTTAAGCCGAATTTCAAAAGCAACGAATATTAATAATGATTTTTTGCCTGGATCTGAGGAGGCAATAAAAATATCAAACAAAAATGTATTTCTCAGGGGGCCCGCGATTTAGAGGTACTAAGACGTTTTTTTTTTAATTCAGGAGAGTCTTTATTTGTTCCACGTGCAAATTTTAAGCCGAATTTCAAAATCAACGAATATTGATAATGATTTTTTGCCTGGGCCTGAGGAGACAATAAAAACATCAAACAAAAATGTGTTTCTCGGGGGGCCCGCGATTTAGAGGTACTAAGATTTTTTTTTAATTCAGGAGAGTCTTAGTTGTTCCATGTGCAAATTTTAAGCCGAATTTCAAAAGCATCGAGTATTGATAATGATTTTTTGCCTGGACCTGAGGAGACAATAAAAATATCAAACAAAAATGTGTTTCTCAGGGGGCCCGCGATTTAGAGGTACTAAGACGTTTTTTTTTTTAATTCAGGAGAGTCTTTAGTTGTTCCACGTGCAAATTTTAAGCCGAATTTCAAAATCAACGAATATTGATAATGATTTTTTGCCTGGGCCTGAGGAGACAATAAAAACATCAAACAAAAATGTGTTTCTCGGGGGGCCCGCGATTTAGAGGTACTAAGATTTTTTTTTAATTCAGGAGAGTCTTAGTTGTTCCATGTGCAAATTTTAAGCCGAATTTCAAAAGCAACGAGTATTGATAATGATTTTTTGCCTGGACCTGAGGAGACAATAAAAATATCAAACAAAAATGTGTTTCTCAGGGGGCCCGCGATTTAGAGGTACTAAGACGTTTTTTTTTTTTTAATTCAGGAGAGTCTTTAGTTGTTCCATGTGCAAATTTTAAGCCGAATTTCAAAATCAACGAATATTGATAATGATTTTTTGCCTGGGCCTGAGGAGACAATAAAAACATCAAACAAAAATGTGTTTCTCGGAGGGCCCGCGATTTAGAGGTACTAAGATTTTTTTTTTTAATTGAGGAGAGTCTTTAGTTGTTCCATGTGCAAATTTTAAGCCGAATTTTAAAAGCAACGAATATTGATAATGATTTTTTGCCTGGGCCTGAAGAGACAATAAAAACATCAAACAAAAATGTGTTTCTCGGGGGGCCCGCGATTTAGAGGTACTAAGATTTTTTTTTTAATTCAGGAGAGTCTTTAGTTGTTCCATGTGCAAATTTTAAGCCGAATTTCAAAAGCAACGAATATTGATAATGATTTTTTGCCTGGGCCTGAGGAGACAATAAAAACATCAAACAAAAATGTGTTTCTCAGGGGGCCCGCGATTTAGAGGTACTAAGACGTTTTTTTTTTTAATTCAGGAGAGTCTTTAGTTGTTCCATGTGCAAATTTTAAGCCGAGTTTCAAAATCAACGAATATTGATAATTATTTTTTGCCTGGGCCTGAAGAGACAATAAAAACATCAAACAAAAATGTGTTTCTCAGGGGGCCCTTGATTTAGAGGTACTAAGATTTTTTTTTTTTAAATCAGGAGAGTCTTTAGTTGTTCCATGTGCAAATTTTAAGCCGAATTTCAAAATCAACGAATATTGATAATGATTTTTTGCCTGGGCCTGAAGAGACAATAAAAACATCAAACAAAAATGTGTTTCTCGGGGGGCCCGCGATTTAGAGGTACTAAGATTTTTTTTTTAATTCAGGAGAGTCTTTAGCTGTTCCATGTGCAAATTTTAAGCCGAATTTCAAACTCAACGAATATTGATAATGATTTTTTGCCTGGGCCTGAAGAGACAATAAAAACATCAAACAAAAATGTGTTTCTCAGGGGGCCCGCGATTTAGAGGTACTAAGATTTTTTTTTAATTGAGGAGAGTCTTTAGTTGTTCCATGTGCAAATTTTAAGCCGAATTTCAAAAGGAACGAATATTTTTAATGATTTTTTGCCTGGGCCTGAAGAGACAATAAAAACCTCAAACAAAAATGTGTTTCTCGGGGGGCCGCGATTTAGAGGTACTATGATTTTTTTTAATTCAGGAGAGTCTTTAGTTGTTCCATGTGCAATTTTAAGCCGAATTTCAAAAGCAACGAATATTGATAATGATTTTTTGCCTGGACCTGAGGAGACAATAAAAATATCAAACAAAAATGTGTTTCTCAGGGGGCCCGCGATTTAGAGGTACTAAGACGTTTTTTTTTTTTAATTCAGGAGAGTCTTTAGTTGTTCCACGTGCAAATTTTAAGCCGAATTTCAAAATCAACGAATATTGATAATGATTTTTTGCCTGGGCCTGAGGAGACAATAAAAACATCAAACAAAAATGTGTTTCTCGGGGGGCCCGCGATTTAGAGGTACTAAGATTTTTTTTTAATTCAGGAGAGTCTTAGTTGTTCCATGTGCAAATTTTAAGCCGAATTTCAAAAGCAACGAGTATTGATAATGATTTTTTGCCTGGACCTGAGGAGACAATAAAAATATCAAACAAAAATGTGTTTCTCAGGGGGCCCGCGATTTAGAGGTACTAAGATTTTTTTTTAATTCAGGAGAGTCTTAGTTGTTCCATGTGCAAATTTTAAGCCGAATTTCAAAAGCAACGAGTATTGATAATGATTTTTTGCCTGGACCTGAGGAGACAATAAAAATATCAAACAAAAATGTGTTTCTCGGGGGGCCGGCGATTTAGAGGTACTAAGATTTTTTTTTAATTCAGGAGAGTCTTAGTTGTTCCATGTGCAAATTTTAAGCCGAATTTCAAAAGCAACGAGTATTGATAATGATTTTTTGCCTGGACCTGAGGAGACAATAAAAATATCAAACAAAAATGTGTTTCTCAGGGGGCCCGCGATTTAGAGGTACTAAGACGTTTTTTTTTTTTAATTCAGGAGAGTCTTTAGTTGTTCCACGTGCAAATTTTAAGCCGAATTTCAAAATCAACGAATATTGATAATGATTTTTTGCCTGGGCCTGAGGAGACAATAAAAACATCAAACAAAAATGTGTTTCTCGGGGGGCCCGCGATTTAGAGGTACTAAGATTTTTTTTTAATTCAGGAGAGTCTTAGTTGTTCCATGTGCAAATTTTAAGCCGAATTTCAAAAGCAACGAGTATTGATAATGATTTTTTGCCTGGACCTGAGGAGACAATAAAAATATCAAACAAAAATGTGTTTCTCAGGGGGCCCGCGATTTAGAGGTACTAAGACGTTTTTTTTTTTTAATTCAGGAGAGTCTTTAGTTGTTCCACGTGCAAATTTTAAGCCGAATTTCAAAATCAACGAATATTGATAATGATTTTTTGCCTGGGCCTGAGGAGACAATAAAAACATCAAACAAAAATGTGTTTCTCGGGGGGCCCGCGATTTAGAGGTACTAAGATTTTTTTTTAATTCAGGAGAGTCTTAGTTGTTCCATGTGCAAATTTTAAGCCGAATTTCAAAAGCAACGAGTATTGATAATGATTTTTTGCCTGGACCTGAGGAGACAATAAAAATATCAAACAAAAATGTGTTTCTCAGGGGGCCCGCGATTTAGAGGTACTAAGACGTTTTTTTTTTTTTAATTCAGGAGAGTCTTTAGTTGTTCCACGTGCAAATTTTAAGCCGAATTTCAAAATCAACGAATATTGATAATGATTTTTTGCCTGGGCCTGAGGAGACAATAAAAACATCAAACAAAAATGTGTTTCTCGGGGGGCCCGCGATTTAGAGGTACTAAGATTTTTTTTTAATTCAGGAGAGTCTTAGTTGTTCCATGTGCAAATTTTAAGCCGAATTTCAAAAGCAACGAGTATTGATAATGATTTTTTGCCTGGACCTGAGGAGACAATAAAAATATCAAACAAAAATGTGTTTCTCAGGGGGCCCGCGATTTAGAGGTACTAAGACGTTTTTTTTTTTTAATTCAGGAGAGTCTTTAGTTGTTCCACGTGCAAATTTTAAGCCGAATTTCACAATCAACGAATATTGATAATGATTTTTTGCCTGGGCCTGAGGAGACAATAAAAACATCAAACAAAAATGTGTTTCTCGGGGGGCCCGCGATTTAGAGGTACTAAGATTTTTTTTTAATTCAGGAGAGTCTTAGTTGTTCCATGTGCAAATTTTAAGCCGAATTTCAAAAGCAACGAGTATTGATAATGATTTTTTGCCTGGACCTGAGGAGACAATAAAAATATCAAACAAAAATGTGTTTCTCAGGGGGCCCGCGATTTAGAGGTACTAAGACGTTTTTTTTTTTTTAATTCAGGAGAGTCTTTAGTTGTTCCACGTGCAAATTTTAAGCCGAATTTCAAAATCAACGAATATTGATAATGATTTTTTGCCTGGGCCTGAGGAGACAATAAAAACATCAAACAAAAATGTGTTTCTCGGGGGGCCCGCGATTTAGAGGTACTAAGATTTTTTTTTAATTCAGGAGAGTCTTAGTTGTTCCATGTGCAAATTTTAAGCCGAATTTCAAAAGCAACGAGTATTGATAATGATTTTTTGCCTGGACCTGAGGAGACAATAAAAATATCAAACAAAAATGTGTTTCTCAGGGGGCCCGCGATTTAGAGGTACTAAGACGTTTTTTTTTTTTAATTCAGGAGAGTCTTTAGTTGTTCCATGTGCAAATTTTAAGCCGAATTTCAAAATCAACGAATATTGATAATGATTTTTTGCCTGGGCCTGAGGAGACAATAAAAACATCAAACAAAAATGTGTTTCTCGGGGGGCCCGCGATTTAGAGGTACTAAGATTTTTTTTTTTAATTGAGGAGAGTCTTTAGTTGTTCCATGTGCAAATTTTAAGCCGAATTTTAAAAGCAACGAATATTGATAATGATTTTTTGCCTGGGCCTGAAGAGACAATAAAAACATCAAACAAAAATGTGTTTCTCGGGGGGCCCGCGATTTAGAGGTACTAAGATTTTTTTTTTAATTCAGGAGAGTCTTTAGTTGTTCCATGTGCAAATTTTAAGCCGAATTTCAAAAGCAACGAATATTGATAATGATTTTTTGCCTGGGCCTGAGGAGACAATAAAAACATCAAACAAAAATGTGTTTCTCAGGGGGCCCGCGATTTAGAGGTACTAAGACGTTTTTTTTTTTAATTCAGGAGAGTCTTTAGTTGTTCCATGTGCAAATTTTAAGCCGAGTTTCAAAATCAACGAATATTGATAATTATTTTTTGCCTGGGCCTGAAGAGACAATAAAAACATCAAACAAAAATGTGTTTCTCAGGGGGCCCTTGATTTAGAGGTACTAAGATTTTTTTTTTTAATTCAAGAGAGTCTTTAGTTGTTCCATGTGCAAATTTTAAGCCGAATTTCAAAATCAACGAATATTGATAATGATTTTTTGCCTGGGCCTGAAGAGACAATAAAAACATCAAACAAAAATGTGTTTCTCGGGGGGCCCGCGATTTAGAGGTACTAAGATTTTTTTTTTAATTCAGGAGAGTCTTTAGCTGTTCCATGTGCAAATTTTAAGCCGAATTTCAAACTCAACGAATATTGATAATGATTTTTTGCCTGGGCCTGAAGAGACAATAAAAACATCAAACAAAAATGTGTTTCTCAGGGGGCCCGCGATTTAGAGGTACTAAGATTTTTTTTTAATTGAGGAGAGTCTTTAGTTGTTCCATGTGCAAATTTTAAGCCGAATTTCAAAAGGAACGAATATTTTTAATGATTTTTTGCCTGGGCCTGAAGAGACAATAAAAACCTCAAACAAAAATGTGTTTCTCGGGGGCCCGCGATTTAGAGGTACTAAGATTTTTTTTTAATTCAGGAGAGTCTTAGTTGTTCCATGTGCAAATTTTAAGCCGAATTTCAAAAGCAACGAGTATTGATAATGATTTTTTGCCTGGACCTGAGGAGACAATAAAAATATCAAACAAAAATGTGTTTCTCGGGGGGCCGGCGATTTAGAGGTACTAAGATTTTTTTTTAATTCAGGAGAGTCTTAGTTGTTCCATGTGCAAATTTTAAGCCGAATTTCAAAAGCAACGAGTATTGATAATGATTTTTTGCCTGGACCTGAGGAGACAATAAAATATCAAACAAAAATGTGTTTCTCAGGGGGCCCGCGATTTAGAGGTACTAAGACGTTTTTTTTTTTAATTCAGGAGAGTCTTTAGTTGTTCCACGTGCAAATTTTAAGCCGAATTTCAAAATCAACGAATATTGATAATGATTTTTTGCCTGGGCCTGAGGAGACAATAAAAACATCAAATAAAAATGTGTTTCTCGGGGGGGCCCGCGATTTAGAGGTACTAAGATTTTTTTTTAATTCAGGAGAGTCTTAGTTGTTCCATGTGCAAATTTTAAGCCGAATTTCAAAAGCAACGAGTATTGATAATGATTTTTTGCCTGGACCTGAGGAGACAATAAAAATATCAAACAAAAATGTGTTTCTCAGGGGGCCCGCGATTTAGAGGTACTAAGATTTTTTTTTAATTCAGGAGAGTCTTAGTTGTTCCATGTGCAAATTTTAAGCCGATTTTCAAAAGCAACGAGTATTGATAATGATTTTTTGCCTGGACCTGAGGAGACAATAAAAATATCAAACAAAAATGTGTTTCTCGGGGGGCCGGCGATTTAGAGGTACTAAGATTTTTTTTTAATTCAGGAGAGTCTTAGTTGTTCCATGTGCAAATTTTAAGCCGAATTTCAAAAGCAACGAGTATTGATAATGATTTTTTGCCTGGACCTGAGGAGACAATAAAATATCAAACAAAAATGTGTTTCTCAGGGGGCCCGCGATTTAGAGGTACTAAGACGTTTTTTTTTTTAATTCAGGAGAGTCTTTAGTTGTTCCACGTGCAAATTTTAAGCCGAATTTCAAAATCAACGAATATTGATAATGATTTTTTGCCTGGGCCTGAGGAGACAATAAAAACATCAAACAAAAATGTGTTTCTCGGGGGGGCCCGCGATTTAGAGGTACTAAGATTTTTTTTTAATTCAGGAGAGTCTTAGTTGTTCCATGTGCAAATTTTAAGCCGAATTTCAAAAGCAACGAGTATTGATAATGATTTTTTGCCTGGACCTGAGGAGACAATAAAAATATCAAACAAAAATGTGTTTCTCAGGGGGCCCGCGATTTAGAGGTACTAAGACGTTTTTTTTTTTAATTCAGGAGAGTCTTTAGTTGTTCCACGTGCAAATTTTAAGCCGAATTTCAAAATCAACGAATATTGATAATGATTTTTTGCCTGGGCCTGAGGAGACAATAAAAACATCAAACAAAAATGTGTTTCTCGGGGGGCCCGCGATTTAGAGGTACTAAGATTTTTTTTTAATTCAGGAGAGTCTTAGTTGTTCCATGTGCAAATTTTAAGCCGAATTTCAAAAGCAACGAATATTGATAATGATTTTTTGCCTGGACCTGAGGAGACAATAAAAATATCAAACAAAAATGTGTTTCTCAGGGGGCCCGCGGTTTAGAGGTACTAAGACGTTTTTTTTTTTAATTCAGGAGAGTCTTTAGTTGTTCCATGTGCAAATTTTAAGCCGAATTTCAAAATCAACGAATATTGATAATGATTTTTTGCCTGGGCCTGAGGAGACAATAAAAACATCAAACAAAAATGTGTTTCTCGGGGGGTCCGCGATTTAGAGGTACTAAGATTTTTTTTTTTAATTCAGGAGAGTCTTTAGTTGTTCCATGTGCAAATTTTAAGCCGAATTTCAAAATCAACGAATATTGATAATGATTTTTTGCCTGGGCCTGAGGAGACAATAAAAACATCAAACAAAAATGTGTTTCTCGGGGGGTCCGCGATTTAGAGGTACTAAGATTTTTTTTTTTAATTCAGGAGAGTCTTTAGTTGTTCCACGTGCAAATTTTAAGCCGAATTTCAAAATCAACGAATATTGATAATGATTTTTTGCCTGGGCCTGAGGAGACAATAAAAACATCAAACAAAAATGTGTTTCTCGGGGGGTCCGCGATTTAGAGGTACTAAGATTTTTTTTTTTAATTCAGGAGAGTCTTTAGTTGTTCCATGTACAAATTTTAAGCCGAATTTCAAAATCAACGAATATTGATAATGATTTTTTGCCTGGGCCTGAGGAGACAATAAAAACATCAAACAAAAATGTGTTTCTCGGGGGGCCCGCGATTTAGAGGTACTAAGATTTTTTTTTTAATTCAGGAGAGTCTTTAGTTGTTCCATGTGCAAATTTTAAGCCGAATTTCAAAATCAACGAATATTGATAATGATTTTTTGCCTGGGCCTGAGGAGACAATAAAAACATCAAACAAAAATGTGTTTCTCGGGGGGCCCGCGATTTAGAGGTACTAAGATTTTTTTTTTAATTCAGGAGAGTCTTTAGTTGTTCCATGTGCAAATTTTAAGCCGAATTTCAAAATCAACGAATATTGATAATGATTTTTTGCCTGGGCCTGAGGAGACAATAAAAACATCAAACAAAAATGTGTTTCTCGGGGGGCCCGCGATTTAGAGGTACTAAGATTTTTTTTTTAATTCAGGAGAGTCTTTAGTTGTTCCATGTGCAAATTTTAAGCCGAATTTCAAAAGGAACGAATATTTTTAATGATTTTTTGCCTGGGCCTGAAGAGACAATAAAAACCTCAAACAAAAATGTGTTTCTCGGGGGCCCGCGATTTAGAGGTACTATGATTTTTTTTAATTCAGGAGAGTCTTTAGTTGTTCCATGTGTAATTTTAAGCCGAATTTCAAAAGCAACGAATATTGATAATGATTTTTTGCCTGGACCTGAGGAGACAATAAAAATATCAAACAAAAATGTGTTTCTCAGGGGGCCCGCGATTTAGAGGTACTAAGACGTTTTTTTTTTTTTAATTCAGGAGAGTCTTTAGTTGTTCCATGTACAAATTTTAAGCCGAATTTCAAAATCAACGAATATTGATAATGATTTTTTGCCTGGGCCTGAGGAGACAATAAAAACATCAAACAAAAATGTGTTTCTCGGGGGGCCCGCGATTTAGAGGTACTAAGATTTTTTTTTTAATTCAGGAGAGTCTTTAGTTGTTCCATGTGCAAATTTTAAGCCGAATTTCAAAATCAACGAATATTGATAATGATTTTTTGCCTGGGCCTGAGGAGACAATAAAAACATCAAACAAAAATGTGTTTCTCGGGGGGCCCGCGATTTAGAGGTACTAAGATTTTTTTTTTAATTCAGGAGAGTCTTTAGTTGTTCCATGTGCAAATTTTAAGCCGAATTTCAAAATCAACGAATATTGATAATGATTTTTTGCCTGGGCCTGAGGAGACAATAAAAACATCAAACAAAAATGTGTTTCTCAGGGGGCCCGCGATTTAGAGGTACTAAGACGTTTTTTTTTTTAATTCAGGAGAGTCTTTAGTTGTTCCATGTGCAAATTTTAAGCCGAGTTTCAAAATCAACGAATATTGATAATTATTTTTTGCCTGGGCCTGAAGAGACAATAAAAACTTCAAACAAAAATGTGTTTCTCGGGGGGCCCGCGATTTAGAGGTACTAAGATTTTTTTTTTTAATTCAGGAGAGTCTTTAGTTGTTCCATGTGCAAATTTTAAGCCGAATTTCAAAATCAACGAATATTGATAATGATTTTTTGCCTGGGCCTGAGGAGACAATAAAAACATCAAACAAAAATGTGTTTCTCGGGGGGCCCGCGATTTAGAGGTACTAAGATTTTTTTTTTAATTCAGGAGAGTCTTTAGTTGTTCCATGTGCAAATTTTAAGCCGAATTTCAAAATCAACGAATATTGATAATGATTTTTTGCCTGGGCCTGAGGAGACAATAAAAACATCAAACAAAAATGTGTTTCTCGGGGGGCCCGCGATTTAGAGGTACTAAGATTTTTTTTTTAATTCAGGAGAGTCTTTAGTTGTTCCATGTGCAAATTTTAAGCCGAGTTTCAAAATCAACGAATATTGATAATTATTTTTTGCCTGGGCCTGAAGAGACAATAAAAACATCAAACAAAAATGTGTTTCTCGGGGGGCCCGCGATTTAGAGGTACTAAGATTTTTTTTTTAATTCAGGAGAGTCTTTAGTTGTTCCATGTGCAAATTTTAAGCCGAATTTCAAAATCAACGAATATTGATAATGATTTTTTGCCTGGGCCTGAGGAGACAATAAAAACATCAAACAAAAATGTGTTTCTCGGGGGGCCCGCGATTTAGAGGTACTAAGATTTTTTTTTTAATTCAGGAGAGTCTTTAGTTGTTCCATGTGCAAATTTTAAGCCGAGTTTCAAAATCAACGAATATTGATAATTATTTTTTGCCTGGGCCTGAAGAGACAATAAAAACATCAAACAAAAATGTGTTTCTCGGGGGGCCCGCGATTTAGAGGTACTAAGATTTTTTTTTTAATTCAGGAGAGTCTTTAGTTGTTCCATGTGCAAATTTTAAGCCGAATTTCAAAATCAACGAATATTGATAATGATTTTTTGCCTGGGCCTGAGGAGACAATAAAAACATCAAACAAAAATGTGTTTCTCGGGGGGCCCGCGATTTAGAGGTACTAAGATTTTTTTTTTTAATTGAGG
The DNA here is from genome assembly GCF_040869045.1 of Eurosta solidaginis. Lineage (NCBI taxonomy): Eukaryota > Metazoa > Arthropoda > Insecta > Diptera > Tephritidae > Eurosta > Eurosta solidaginis. The sequence goes on along the minus strand of NC_090321.1, from coordinate 85,907,655 downwards.
AGAGTCTTTAGTTGTTCTATGTGCAAATTTTAAGCCGAATTTCAAAAGCAACGAATATTGATAATGATTTTTTGCCTGGGCCTGAAGAGACAATAAAAACATCAAACAAAAATGTGTTTCTCGGGGGGCCCGCGTTTTAGAGGTACTAAGATTTTTTTTTAATTCAGGAGAGTCTTTAGTTGTTCCATGTGCAAATTTTAAGCCGAATTTCAAAAGCAACGAATATTGATAATGATTTTTTGCCTGGTCCTGAGGAGACAATAAAAACATCAAACAAAAATGTGTTTCTCAGGGGGCCCGCGATTTAGAGGTACTAAGACGTTTTTTTTTTTAATTCAGGAGAGTCTTTAGTTGTTCCATGTGCAAATTTTAAGCCGAGTTTCAAAATCAACGAATATTGATAATTATTTTTTGCCTGGGCCTGAAGAGACAATAAAAACATCAAACAAAAATGTGTTTCTCAGGGGGCCCTTGATTTAGAGGTACTAAGATTTTGTTTTTTTAATTCAGGAGAGTCTTTAGTTGTTCCATGTGCAAATTTTAAGCCGAATTTCAAAATCAACGAATATTGATAATGATTTTTTGCCTGGGCCTGAAGAGACAATAAAAACATCAAACAAAAATGTGTATCTCGGGGGGCCCGCGATTTAGAGGTACTAAGATTTTTTTTTTAATTCAGGAGAGTCTTTAGCTGTTCCATGTGCAAATTTTAAGCCGAATTTCAAACTCAACGAATATTGATAATGATTTTTTGCCTGGGCCTGAAGAGACAATAAAAACATCAAACAAAAATGTGTTTCTCAGGGGGCCCGCGATTTAGAGGTACTAAGATTTTTTTTTAATTGAGGAGAGTCTTTAGTTGTTCCATGTGCAAATTTTAAGCCGAATTTCAAAAGGAACGAATATTTTTAATGATTTTTTGCCTGGGCCTGAAGAGACAATAAAAACCTCAAACAAAAATGTGTTTCTCGGGGGCCCGCGATTTAGAGGTACTATGATTTTTTTTAATTCAGGAGAGTCTTTAGTTGTTCCATGTGCAATTTTAAGCCGAATTTCAAAAGCAACGAATATTGATAATGATTTTTTGCCTGGACCTGAGGAGACAATAAAAATATCAAACAAAAATGTGTTTCTCAGGGGGCCCGCGATTTAGAGGTACTAAGACGTTTTTTTTTTTTTAATTCAGGAGAGTCTTCAGTTGTTCCATGTGCAAATTTAAGCCGAATTTCAAAATCAACGAATATTGATAATGATTTTTTGCCTGGGCCTGAGGAGACAATAAAAACATCAAACAAAAATGTTTTTGTCGGGGGGCCCGCGATTTAGAGGTACTAAGATTTTTTTTTTAATTCAGGAGAGTCTTTATTTGTTCCATGTGCAAATTTTAAGCCGAATTTCAAAAGCAACGAATATTGATAATGATTTTTTGCCTGGACCTGAGGAGACAATAAAAATATCAAACAAAAATGTGTTTCTCAGGGGGCCCGCGATTTGGAGGTACTAAGATTTTTTTTTTTAATTCAGGAGAGTCTTTAGTTGTTACATGTGCAAATTTTAAGCCGAATTTCAAAAGCAACGAATATTGATAATGATTTTTTGCCTGGACCTGAGGAGACAATAAAAATATCAAACAAAAATGTGTTTCTCTGGGGGCCCGCGATTTAGAGGTACTAAGACGTTTTTTTTTTTAATTCAGGAGAGTCTTTAGTTGTTACATGTGCAAATTTTAAGCCGAATTTCAAAAGCAACGAATATTGATAATGATTTTTTGCCTGGACCTGAGGAGACAATAAAAATATCAAACAAAAATGTGTTTCTCAGGGGGCGCGCGATTTGGAGGTACTAAGATTTTTTTTTTTAATTCAGGAGAGTCTTTAGTTGTTACATGTGCAAATTTTAAGCCGAATTTCAAAAGCAACGAATATTGATAATGATTTTTTGCCTGGACCTGAGGAGACAATAAAAATATCAAACAAAAGTGTGTTTCTCAGGGGGCCCGCGATTTGGAGGTACTAAGATTTTTTTTTTTTTAATTCAGGAGAGTCTTTAGTTGTTACATGTGCAAATTTTAAGCCGAATTTCAAAAGCAACGAATATTGATAATGATTTTTTGCCTGGACCTGAGGAGACAATAAAAATATCAAACAAAAATGTGTTTCTCTGGGGGCCCGCGATTTAGAGGTACTTAGACGTTTTTTTTTTTAATTCAGGAGAGTCTTTAGTTGTTCCATGTGCAAATTTTAAGCCGAATTTCAAAAGTAACGAATATTGATAATGATTTTTTGCCTGGACCTGAGGAGACAATAAAAATATCAAACAAAAATGTGTTTCTCTGGGGGCCCGCGATTTAGAGGTACTAAGACGTTTTTTTTTTAATTCAGGAGAGTCTTTAGTTGTTACATGTGCAAATTTTAAGCCGAATTTCAAAAGCAACGAATATTGATAATGATTTTTTGCCTGGACCTGAGGAGACAATAAAAATATCAAACAAAAATGTGTTTCTCAGGGGGCCCGCGATTTGGAGGTACTAAGATTTTTTTTTTTAATTCAGGAGAGTCTTTAGTTGTTACATGTGCAAATTTTAAGCCGAATTTCAAAAGCAACGAATATTCATAATGATTTTTTGCCTGGACCTGAGGAGACAATAAAAATATCAAACAAAAATGTGTTTCTCTGGGGGCCCGCGATTTAGAGGTACTAAGACGTTTTTTTTTTAATTCAGGAGAGTCTTTAGTTGTTCCATGTGCAAATTTTAAGCCGAATTTCAAAATCAACGAATATTGATAATGATTTTTTGCCTGGGCCTGAGGAGACAATAAAAACGTCAAACAAAAATGTGTTTGTCGGGGGCCCGCGATTTAGAGGTACTAAGATTTTTTTTTTAATTCAGGAGAGTCTTTATTTGTTCCATGTGCAAATTTTAAGCCGAATTTCAAAAGCAACGAATATTAATAATGATTTTTTGCCTGGATCTGAGGAGGCAATAAAAATATCAAACAAAAATGTGTTTCTCAGGGGGCCCGCGATTTAGAGGTACTAAGACGTTTTTTTTTAATTCAGGAGAGTCTTTAGTTGTTCCATGTGCAAATTTTAAGCCGAATTTCAAAATCAACGAATATTGATAATGATTTTTTGCCTGGGCCTGAGGAGACAATAAAAACATCAAACAAAAATGTGTTTCTCGGGGGGCCCGCGATTTAGAGGTACTAAGATTTTTTTTTAATTCAGGAGAGTCTTAGTTGTTCCATGTGCAAATTTTAAGCCGAATTTCAAAAGCAACGAGTATTGATAATGATTTTTTGCCTGGACCTGAGGAGACAATAAAAATATCAAACAAAAATGTGTTTCTCAGGGGGCCCGCGATTTAGAGGTACTAAGACGTTTTTTTTTTTAATTCAGGAGAGTCTTTAGTTGTTCCATGTGCAAATTTTAAGCCGCATTTCAAAAGCAACGAATATTGATAATGATTTTTTGCCTGGACCTGAGGAGACAATAAAAATATCAAACAAAATGTGTTTCTCAGGGGGCCCGCGATTTAGAGGTACTAAGACGTTTTTTTTTTTAATTCAGGAGAGTCTTTAGTTGTTCCATGTGCAAATTTTAAGCCGAATTTCAAAATCAACGAATATTGATAATGATTTTTTGCCTGGGCCTGAGGAGACAATAAAAACATCAAACAAAAATGTGTTTCTCGGGGGGCCCGCGATTTAGAGGTACTAAGATTTTTTTTTTTAATTGAGGAGAGTCTTTAGTTGTTCCATGTGCAAATTTTAAGCCGAATTTCAAAAGCAACGAATATTGATAATGATTTTTTGCCTGGACCTGAGGAGACAATAAAAATATCAAACAAAAATGTGTTTCTCAGGGGGCCCGCGATTTAGAGGTACTAAGACGTTTTTTTTTTTAATTCAGGAGAGTCTTTAGTTGTTCCATGTGCAAATTTTAAGCCGAATTTCAAAAGCAACGAATATTGATAATGATTTTTTGTCTGGACCTGAGGAGACAATAAAAATATCAAACAAAAATGTGTTTCTCAGGGGGCCCGCGATTTAGAGGTACTAAGACGTTTTTTTTTTTAATTCAGGAGAGTCTTTAGTTGTTCCATGTGCAAATTTTAAGCCGAATTTCAAAATCAACGAATATTGATAATGATTTTTTGCCTGGGCCTGAGGAGACAATAAAAACATCAAACAAAAATGTGTTTCTCGGGGGGCCCGCGATTTAGAGGTACTAAGATTTTTTTTTTTAATTGAGGAGAGTCTTTAGTTGTTCCATGTGCAAATTTTAAGCCGAATTTCAAAAGCAACGAATATTGATAATGATTTTTTGCCTGGGCCTGAGGAGACAATAAAAACATCAAACAAAAATGTGTTTCTCGGGGGGCCCGCGATTTAGAGGTACTAAGATTTTTTTTTTTAATTGAGGAGAGTCTTTAGTTGTTCCATGTGCAAATTTTAAGCCGAATTTCAAAATCAACGAATATTGATAATGATTTTTTGCCTGGGCCTGAGGAGACAATAAAAACATCAAACAAAAATGTGTTTCTCGGGGGGCCCGCGATTTAGAGGTACTAAGATTTTTTTTTTTAATTGAGGAGAGTCTTTAGTTGTTCCATGTGCAAATTTTAAGCCGAATTTCAAAATCAACGAATATTGATAATGATTTTTTGCCTGGGCCTGAGGAGACAATAAAAACATCAAACAAAAATGTGTTTCTCGGGGGGCCCGCGATTTAGAGGTACTAAGATTTTTTTTTTTAATTGAGGAGAGTCTTTAGTTGTTCCATGTGCAAATTTTAAGCCGAATTTCAAAAGCAACGAATATTGATAATGATTTTTTGCCTGGGCCTGAGGAGACAATAAAAACATCAAACAAAAATGTGTTTCTCGGGGGGCCCGCGATTTAGAGGTACTAAGATTTTTTTTTTTAATTGAGGAGAGTCTTTAGTTGTTCCATGTGCAAATTTTAAGCCGAATTTCAAAATCAACGAATATTGATAATGATTTTTTGCCTGGGCCTGAGGAGACAATAAAAACATCAAACAAAAATGTGTTTCTCGGGGGGCCCGCGATTTAGAGGTACTAAGATTTTTTTTTTTAATTGAGGAGAGTCTTTAGTTGTTCCATGTGCAAATTTTAAGCCGAATTTCAAAAGCAACGAATATTGATAATGATTTTTTGCCTGGGCCTGAGGAGACAATAAAAACATCAAACAAAAATGTGTTTCTCGGGGGGCCCGCGATTTAGAGGTACTAAGATTTTTTTTTTTAATTGAGGAGAGTCTTTAGTTGTTCCATGTGCAAATTTTAAGCCGAATTTCAAAATCAACGAATATTGATAATGATTTTTTGCCTGGGCCTGAGGAGACAATAAAAACATCAAACAAAAATGTGTTTCTCGGGGGGCCCGCGATTTAGAGGTACTAAGATTTTTTTTTTTAATTGAGGAGATTCTTTAGTTGTTCCATGTGCAAATTTTAAGCCGAATTTCAAAAGCAACGAATATTGATAATGATTTTTTGCCTGGGCCTGAGGAGACAATAAAAACATCAAACAAAAATGTGTTTCTCGGGGGGCCCGCGATTTAGAGGTACTAAGATTTTTTTTTTTAATTGAGGAGAGTCTTTAGTTGTTCCATGTGCAAATTTTAAGCCGAATTTCAAAATCAACGAATATTGATAATGATTTTTTGCCTGGGCCTGAGGAGACAATAAAAACATCAAACAAAAATGTGTTTCTCGGGGGGCCCGCGATTTAGAGGTACTAAGATTTTTTTTTTTAATTGAGGAGAGTCTTTAGTTGTTCCATGTGCAAATTTTAAGCCGAATTTCAAAATCAACGAATATTGATAATGATTTTTTGCCTGGGCCTGAGGAGACAATAAAAACATCAAACAAAAATGTGTTTCTCGGGGGGCCCGCGATTTAGAGGTACTAAGATTTTTTTTTTTAATTGAGGAGAGTCTTTAGTTGTTCCATGTGCAAATTTTAAGCCGAATTTCAAAAGCAACGAATATTGATAATGATTTTTTGCCTGGACCTGAGGAGACAATAAAAATATCAAACAAAAATGTGTTTCTCAGGGGGCCCGCGATTTAGAGGTACTAAGACGTTTTTTTTTTTAATTCAGGAGAGTCTTTAGTTGTTCCATGTGCAAATTTTAAGCCGAATTTCAAAAGCAACGAATATTGATAATGATTTTTTGCCTGGACCTGAGGAGACAATAAAAATATCAAACAAAAATGTGTTTCTCAGGGGGCCCGCGATTTAGAGGTACTAAGACGTTTTTTTTTTTAATTCAGGAGAGTCTTTAGTTGTTCCATGTGCAAATTTTAAGCCGAATTTCAAAATCAACGAATATTGATAATGATTTTTTGCCTGGGCCTGAGGAGACAATAAAAACATCAAACAAAAATGTGTTTCTCGGGGGGCCCGCGATTTAGAGGTACTAAGATTTTTTTTTTTAATTGAGGAGAGTCTTTAGTTGTTCCATGTGCAAATTTTAAGCCGAATTTTAAAAGCAACGAATATTGATAATGATTTTTTGCCTGGGCCTGAAGAGACAATAAAAACATCAAACAAAAATGTGTTTCTCGGGGGGCCCGCGATTTAGAGGTACTAAGATTTTTTTTTTAATTCAGGAGAGTCTTTAGCTGTTCCATGTGCAAATTTTAAGCCGAATTTCAAACTCAACGAATATTGATAATGATTTTTTGCCTGGGCCTGAAGAGACAATAAAAACATCAAACAAAAATGTGTTTCTCAGGGGGGCCGCGATTTAGAGGTACTAAGATTTTTTTTTAATTGAGGAGAGTCTTTTGTTGTTCCATGTGCAAATTTTAAGCCGAATTTCAAAAGGAACGAATATTTTTAATGATTTTTTGCCTGGGCCTGAAGAAACAATAAAAACCTCAAACAAAAATGTGTTTCTCGGGGGCCCGCGATTTAGAGGTACTATGATTTTTTTTAATTCAGGAGAGTCTTTAGTTGTTCCATGTGCAATTTTAAGCCGAATTTCAAAAGCAACGAATATTGATAATGATTTTTTGCCTGGACCTGAGGAGACAATAAAAATATCAAACAAAAATGTGTTTCTCAGGGGGCCCGCGATTTAGAGGTACTAAGACGTTTTTTTTTTTTAATTCAGGAGAGTCTTTAGTTGTTACATGTGCAAATTTTAAGCCGAATTTCAAAAGCAACGAATATTGATAATGATTTTTTGCCTGGACCTGAGGAGACAATAAAAATATCAAACAAAAATGTGTTTCTCTGGGGGCCCGCGATTTAGAGGTACTAAGACGTTTTTTTTTTTAATTCAGGAGAGTCTTTAGTTGTTCCATGTGCAAATTTTAAGCCGAATTTCAAAATCAACGAATATTGATAATGATTTTTTGCCTGGGCCTGAGGAGACAATAAAAACGTCAAACAAAAATGTGTTTGTCGGGGGCCCGCGATTTAGAGGTACTAAGATTTTTTTTTTAATTCAGGAGAGTCTTTATTTGTTCCATGTGCAAATTTTAAGCCGAATTTCAAAAGCAACGAATATTGATAATGATTTTTTGCCTGGATCTGAGGAGGCAATAAAAATATCAAACAAAAATGTGTTTCTCAGGGGGCCCGCGATTTAGAGGTACTAAGACGTTTTTTTTTAATTCAGGAGAGTCTTTAGTTGTTCCATGTGCAAATTTTAAGCCGAATTTCAAAAGCAACGAATATTGATAATGATTTTTTGCCTGGACCTGAGGAGACAATAAAAATATCAAACAAAAATGTTTTTCTCAGGGGGCCCGCGATTTAGAGGTACTAAGACGTTTTTTTTTAATTCAGGAGAGTCTTTAGTTGTTCCATGTGCAAATTTTAAGCCGAATTTCAAAATCAACGAATATTGATAATGATTTTTTGCCTGGGCCTGAGGAGACAATAAAAACATCAAACAAAAATGTGTTTCTCGGGGGGCCCGCGATTTAGAGGTACTAAGATTTTTTTTTAATTCAGGAGAGTCTTAGTTGTTCCATGTGCAAATTTTAAGCCGAATTTCAAAAGCAACGAGTATTGATAATGATTTTTTGCCTGGACCTGAGGAGACAATAAAAATATCAAACAAAAATGTGTTTCTCAGGGGGCCCGCGATTTAGAGGTACTAAGACGTTTTTTTTTTTTAATTCAGGAGAGTCTTTAGTTGTTCCATGTGCAAATTTTAAGCCGAATTTCAAAAGCAACGAATATTGATAATGATTTTTTGCCTGGACCTGAAGAGACAATAAAAATATCAAACAAAAATGTGTTTCTCAGGGGGCCCGCGATTTAGAGGTACTAAGACGTTTTTTTTTTAATTCAGGAGAGTCTTTAGTTGTTCCATGTGCAAATTTTAAGCCGAATTTCAAAAGCAACGAATATTGATAATGATTTTTTGCCTGGGCCTGAGGAGACAATAAAAACATCAAACAAAAATGTGTTTCTCAGGGGCCCGCGATTAGAGGTACTAAGACGTTTTTTTTTTTTAATTCAGGAGAGCCTTTAGTTGTTCCATGTGCAAATTTTAAGCCGAATTTCAAAATCAACGAATATTGATAATGATTTTTTGCCTGGGCCTGAGGAGACAATAAAAACATCAAACAAAAATGTGTTTCTCGGGGGGCCCCAGATTTAGACGTACTAAAATTTTTTTTTTAATTCAGGAGAGTCTTTGTTGTTCCATGTGCAAATTTTAAGCCGAATTTCAAAAGCAATGAATATTGATAATGATTTTTTGCCTGGGCCTGAGGAGACAATAAAAACATCAAACAAAAATGTGTTTCTCAGGGGGCCCGCGATTTAGAGGTAGTAAGATTTTCTTTAATTCTGGAGAGTCTTTAGTTGTTACATGTGCAAATTTTAAGCCGAATTTCAAAAGCAATGAATATTCATAATGATTTTTTGCCTGGGCCTGAGGAGACAATAAAAATATCAAACAAAATTTTGTTTCTCAGGGGGCCCGCGATTTAGAGGTACTAAGACATTTTTTTTTTAATTCAGGAGAGTCTTTAGTTGTTCCATGTGCGAATTTTAAGCCGAATTTCAAAAGCAACGAATATTGATAATGATTTTTTGTCTGGGCCTGAGGAGACAATAAAACATCAAACAAAAATGTGTTTCTCAGGGGCCGCGCGATTTAGAGGTACTAGGAAATTTTTTTTTTTTTAATTCAGGAAAGTCTTTAGTTGTTCCATGTGCGAATTTTAGCCGAATTTCAAAAGCAACGAATATTGATAATGATTTTTTGTCTGGGCCTGAGGAGACAATAAAAACATCAAACAAAAATGTGTTTCTCAGGGGGTCCGCGATTTAGAGGTACTAAGGCATTTTTTTTTTAATTCAGGAGAGTCTTTAGTTGTTACATGTGCAAATTTTAAGCCGAATTTCAAAAGCAATGAATATTGATAATGATTTTTGACTGGGCCTGAGGAGACAATAAAATATCAAACAAAAATGTGTTTCTCAGGGGGCCCGCGATTTAGAGGTACTAAGATTTTTTTTTAATTCAGGAGAGTCTTTATTTGTTCCATGTGCAAATTTTAAGCCGAATTTCAAAAGCAACGAATATTGATAATGATTTTTTGCCTGGGCCTGAGGAGACAATAAAAACATCAAACAAAAATGTGTTTCTCAGGGGGCCCGCGATTTGGAGGTACTAAGATTTTTTTTTTAATTCAGGAGAGTCTTTAGTTGTTCCATGTGCAAATTTTAAGCCGAATTTCGAAAGCAACGAATATTGATAATGATTTTTTGCCTGGACCTGAGGAGACAATAAAAATATCAAACAAAAATGTGTTTCTCAGGGGGCCCGCGATTTAGAGGTACTAAGACGTTTTTTTTTTAATTCAGGAGAGTCTTTAGTTGTTCCATGTGCAAATTTTAAGCCGAATTTCAAAATCAACAAAATATTGATAATGATTTTTTGCCTGGGCCAGAGGAGACAATAAAAACATCAAACAAAAATGTGTTTCTCGGGGGCCCGCGATTTATAGGTACTAAGATTTTTTTTTTAATTCAGGAGAGTCTTTAGTTGTTCCATGTGCAAATTTTAAGCCGAATTTCAAAAGCAACGAATATTGATAATGATTTTTGCCTGGACCTCAGGAGACAATAAAGATATCAAACAAAAATGTGTTTCTCAGGGGGCCCGCGATTTAGAGGTACTAAGACGTTTTTTTTTTAATTCAGGAGAGTCTTTAGTTGTTCCATGTGCAAATTTAAGCCGAATTTCAAAAGCAACGAATATTGATAATGATTTTTTGCCTGGGCCTGAGGAGACAATAAAAACATCAAACAAAAATGTGTTTCTCAGGGGGCCCGCGATTAGAGGTACTAAGACGTTTTTTTTTTTAATTCAGGAGAGCCTTTAGTTGTTCCATGTGCAAATTTTAAGCCGAATTTCAAAATCAACGAATATTGATAATGATTTTTTGCCTGGGCCTGAGGAGACAATAAAAACATCAAACAAAAATGTGTTTCTCGGGGGGCCCCAGATTTAGACGTACTAAAATTTTTTTTTAATTCAGGAGAGTCTTTGTTGTTCCATGTGCAAATTTTAAGCCGAATTTCAAAGCAATGAATATTGATAATGATTTTTTGCCTGGGCCTGAGGAGACAATAAAAACATCAAACAAAAATGTGTTTCTCAGGGGGCCCGCGATTTAGAGGTAGTAAGATTTTCTTTAATTCTGGAGAGTCTTTAGTTGTTACATGTGCAAATTTTAAGCCGAATTTCAAAAGCAATGAATATTCATAATGATTTTTTGCCTGGGCCTGAGGAGACAATAAAAATATCAAACAAAATTTTGTTTCTCAGGGGGCCCGCGATTTAGAGGTACTAAGACATTTTTTTTTTAATTCAGGAGAGTCTTTAGTTGTTCCATGTGCGAATTTTAAGCCGAATTTCAAAAGCAACGAATATTGATAATGATTTTTTGTCTGGGCCTGAGGAGACAATAAAAACATCAAACAAAAATGTGTTTCTCAGGGGGCCCGCGATTTAGAGGTACTAGGAAATTTTTTTTTTTTAATTCAGGAAAGTCTTTAGTTGTTCCATGTGCGAATTTTTAGCCGAATTTCAAAAGCAACGAATATTGATAATGATTTTTTGTCTGGGCCTGAGGAGACAATAAAAACATCAAACAAAAATGTGTTTCTCAGGGGGTCCGCGATTTAGAGGTACTAAGGCATTTTTTTTTTAATTCAGGAGAGTCTTTAGTTGTTACATGTGCAAATTTTAAGCCGAATTTCAAAAGCAATGAATATTGATAATGATTTTTGACTGGGCCTGAGGAGACAATAAAAATATCAAACAAAAATGTGTTTCTCAGGGGCCCGCGATTTAGAGGTACTAAGATTTTTTTTTAATTCAGGAGAGTCTTTATTTGTTCCATGTGCAAATTTTAAGCCGAATTTCAAAAGCAACGAATATTGATAATGATTTTTTGCCTGGGCCTGAGGAGACAATAAAAACATCAAACAAAAATGTGTTTCTCAGGGGGCCCGCGATTTGGAGGTACTAAGATTTTTTTTTTAATTCAGGAGAGTCTTTAGTTTCCATGTGCAAATTTTAAGCCGAATTTCGAAAGCAACGAATATTGATAATGATTTTTTGCCTGGACCTGAGGAGACAATAAAAATATCAAACAAAAATGTGTTTCTCAGGGGGCCCGCGATTTAGAGGTACTAAGACGTTTTTTTTTTAATTCAGGAGAGTCTTTAGTTGTTCCATGTGCAAATTTTAAGCCGAATTTCAAAATCAACAAAATATTGATAATGATTTTTTGCCTGGGCCAGAGGAGACAATAAAAACATCAAACAAAAATGTGTTTCTCGGGGGCCCGCGATTTATAGGTACTAAGATTTTTTTTTTAATTCAGGAGAGTCTTTAGTTGTTCCATGTGCAAATTTTAAGCCGAATTTCAAAAGCAACGAATATTGATAATGATTTTTGCCTGGACCTCAGGAGACAATAAAGATATCAAACAAAAATGTGTTTCTCAGGGGGCCCGCGATTTAGAGGTACTAAGACGTTTTTTTTTAATTCAGGAGAGTCTTTAGTTGTTCCATGTGCAAATTTTAAGCCGAATTTCGAAAGCAACGAATATTGATAATGATTTTTTGCCTGGACCTGAGGAGACAATAAAAATATCAAACAAAAATGTGTTTCTCAGGGGGGCCGCGATTTAGAGGTACTAAGACGTTTTTTTTTTTAATTCAGGAGAGTCTTTAGTTGTTCCATGTGCAAATTTTAAGCCGAATTTCAAAATCAACGAATATTGATAATGATTTTTTGCCTGGGCCTGAGGAGACAATAAAAACATCAAACAAAAATGTGTTTCTCGGGGGGCCCGCGATTTAGAGGTACTAAGATTTTTTTTTTTAATTCAGGAGAGTCTTTAGTTGTTCCATGTGCAAATTTTAAGCCGAATTTCAAAAGCAACGAATATTGATAATGATTTTTTGCCTGGACCTGAGGAGACAATAAAAATGTCAAACAAAAATTTGTTTCTCAGGGGGCCCGCGATTTAGAGGTACTAAGACGTTTTTTTTTTTTAATTCAGGAGAGTCTTTATTTGTTCCATGTGCAAATTTTAAGCCGAATTTCAAAAGCAACGAATATTGATAATGATTTTTTGCCTGGGCCTGAGGAGACAATAAAAACCTCAAACAAAAATGTGTTTCTCAGGGGGCCCGCGATTTAGAGGCACTAAGACATTTTTTTTAAATTCAGGAGAGTCTTTAGTTGTTCCATGTGCGAATTTTAAACCGAATTTCAAAAGCAACGAATATTGATAATGATTTTTTGCCTGGACCTGAGGAGACAATAAAAATGTCAAACAAAAATTTGTTTCTCAGGGGGCCCGCGATTTAGAGGTACTAAGACGTTTTTTTTTTTTAATTCAGGAGAGTCTTTATTTGTTCCATGTGCAAATTTTAAGCCGAATTTCAAAAGCAACGAATATTGATAATGATTTTTTGCCTGGGCCTGAGGAGACAATAAAAACATCAAACAAAAATGTGTTTCTCAGGGGGCCCGCGATTTAGAGGTACTAAGACAGTTTTTTTTTAATTCAGGAGAGTCTTTAGTTGTTACATGTGCAAATTTTAAGCCGAATTTCAAAAGCAATGAATATTGATAATGATTTTTTGCCTGGGCCTGAGGAGACAATAAAAAAATCAAACAAAAATGTCTTTCTCAGGGAGCCCGCGATTTAGAGGTACTAAGATTTTTTTTTAATTCAGGAGAGTCTTTAGTTGTTCCATGTGCGAATTTTAAGCCGAATTTCAAAAGCAACGAATATTGATAATGATTTTTGACTGGGCCTGAGGAGACAATAAAAATATCAAACAAAAATGTGTTTCTCAGGGGGCCCGCGATTTAGAGGTACTAAGATTTTTTTTTTTAATTCAGGAGAGTCTTTAGTTGTTCCATGTGCAAATTTTAAGCCGAATTTCAAAAGCAACGAATATTGATAATGATTTTTTGCCTGGACCTGAGGAGACAATAAAAATGTCAAACAAAAATTTGTTTCTCAGGGGGCCCGCGATTTAGAGGTACTAAGACGTTTTTTTTTTTTAATTCAGGAGAGTCTTTATTTGTTCCATGTGCAAATTTTAAGCCGAATTTCAAAAGCAACGAATATTGATAATGATTTTTTGCCTGGGCCTGAGGAGACAATAAAAACATCAAACAAAAATGTGTTTCTCAGGCGGCCCGCGATTTCGAGGTACTAAGACAGTTTTTTTTTAATTCAGGAGAGTCTTTAGTTGTTACATGTGCAAATTTTAAGCCGAATTTCAAAAGCAATGAATATTGATAATGATTTTTTGCCTGGGCCTGAGGAGACAATAAAAAAATCAAACAAAAATGTCTTTCTCAGGGAGCCCGCGATTTAGAGGTACTAAGATTTTTTTTTAATTCAGGAGAGTCTTTAGTTGTTCCATGTGCGAATTTTAAGCCGAATTTCAAAAGCAACGAATATTGATAATGATTTTTTGTCTGGGGCTGAGGAGACAATAAAAACATCAAACAAAAATGTGTTTCTCAGGGGGCCCGCGATTTAGAGGTACTAAGACATTTTTTTTTAATTCAGGAGAGTCTTTATTTGTTCATGTGCAAATTTTAAGCCGAATTTCAAAAGCAATGAATATTGATAATGATTTTTGACTGGGCCTGAGGAGACAATAAAAATATCAAACAAAAATGTGTTTCTCAGGGGGCCCGCGATTTAGAGGTACTAAGATTTTTTTTTTTTAATTCAGGAGAGTCTTTAGTTGTTCCATGTGCAAATTTTAAGCCGAATTTCAAAAGCAACGAATATTGATAATGATTTTTTGCCTGGACCTGAGGAGACAATAAAAATGTCAAACAAAAATTTGTTTCTCAGGGGGCCCGCGATTTAGAGGTACTAAGACGTTTTTTTTTTTTAATTCAGGAGAGTCTTTATTTGTTCCATGTGCAAATTTTAAGCCGAATTTCAAAAGCAACGAATATTGATAATGATTTTTTGCCTGGGCCTGAGGAGACAATAAAAACATCAAACAAAAATGTGTTTCTCAGGGGGCCCGCGATTTAGAGGTACTAAGACAGTTTTTTTTTAATTCAGGAGAGTCTTTAGTTGTTACATGTGCAAATTTTAAGCCGAATTTCAAAAGCAATGAATATTGATAATGATTTTTTGCCTGGGCCTGAGGAGACAATAAAAAAATCAAACAAAAATGTCTTTCTCAGGGAGCCCGCGATTTAGAGGTACTAAGATTTTTTTTTAATTCAGGAGAGTCTTTAGTTGTTCCATGTGCGAATTTTAAGCCGAATTTCAAAAGCAACGAATATTGATAATGATTTTTTGTCTGGGGCTGAGGAGACAATAAAAACATCAAACAAAAATTTGTTTCTCAGGGGGCCCGCGATTTAGAGGTACTAAGACGTTTTTTTTTTTTAATTCAGGAGAGTCTTTATTTGTTCATGTGCGAATTTTAAGCCGAATTTCAAAAGCAACGAATATTGATAATGATTTTTTGCCTGGACCTGAGGAGACAATAAAAACATCAAACAAAAATGTGTTTCTCAGGGGGCCCGCGATTTAGAGGTACTAAGATTTTTTTTTTTTTATTTAGGAGAGTCTTTAGTTGTTCCATGTGCGAATTTTAAGCCGATTTTCAAAAGCAACGAATATTGATAATGATTTTTTGCCTGGACCTGAGGAGACAATAAAAACATCAAACAAAAATGTGTTTCTCAGGGGGCCCGCGATTTAGAGGTACTAAGATTTTTTTTTAATTCAGGAGAGCCTTTAGTTGTTACATGTGCAAATTTTAAGCCGAATTTCAAAAGCAACGAATATTGATAATGATTTTTTGCCTGGGCCTGAGGAGACAATAAAAACATCAAACAAAAATGTGTTTCTCAGGGGGCCCGCGATTTAGAGGTACTAAGATTTTCTTTTAATTCAGGAGAGCCTTTGGTTGTTTCATGTGCAAGATTTGAGCCCAATTTCAAAATCAACCAATATTGATAATGATTTTTTGCCTGGACCTGAGGAGACAATAAAAACATCAAACAAAAATGTGTTTCTCAGGGGGCCCGCGATTTAGAGGTACTAAGATTTTTTTTAAATTCAGGAGAGCCTTTAGTTGTTACATGTGCAAATTTTAAGCCGAATTTCAAAAGCATAGAATATTGATAATGATTTTTTGTCTGGGCCTGAGGAGACAATAAAAATATCAAACAAAAATGTGTTTCTCAGGGGCACGCGATTTAGAGGTACTAAGATTTTTTTTAATTCAGGAGAGTCTTTGTTGTTCCATGTGCAAATTTTAAGCCGAATTTCAAAATCAACGAATATTGATAATGATTTTTTGCCTGGGCCTGAGGAGACAATAAAAACGTCAAACAAAAATGTGTTTGTCGGGGGCCCGCGATTTAGAGGTACTAAGACGTTTTTTTTTAATTCAGGAGAGTCTTTGGTTGTTTCATGTGCAAGATTTGAGCCGAATTTCAAAATCAACGAATATTGATAATGATTTTTTGCCTGGACCTGAGGAGACAATAAAAACATCAAACAAAAATGTGTTTCTCAGGGGGCCCGCGATTTAGAGGTACTAAGACATTTTTTTTTTAATTCAGGAGAGTCTTTGGTTGTTTCATGTGCAAGATTTGAGCCGAATTTCAAAATCAACGAATATTGATAATGATTTTTTTCCTGGACCTGAGGAGACAATAAAAACATCAAACAAAATGTGTTTCTCAGGGGGCCCGCGATTTAGAGGTACTAAGATTTTTTTTTAATTCAGGAGAGTCTTTAGTTGTTACATGTGCAAATTTTAAGCCGAATTTCAAAAGCAAAGAATATTGATAATGATTTTTTGTCTGGGCCTGAGGAGACAATAAAAATATCAAACAAAAATGTGCTTCTCAGGGGGCCCGCGATTTAGAGGTACTAAGACATTTTTTTTTTAATTCAGGAGAGTCTTTGGTTGTTTCATGTGCAAGATTTGAGCCGAATTTCAAAATCAACGAATATTGATAATGATTTTTTGCCTGGACCTGAGGAGACAATAAAAACATCAAACAAAAATGTGTTTCTCAGGGGGCCCGCGATTTAGAGGTACGAAGATTTTTTTTTAATTCAGGAGAGTCTTTAGTTGTTACATGTGCAAGGCGAATTTCAAAAGCAAAGAAAATTGATAATGATTTTTTTCTGGGCCTGACGAGACAATAAAAACATCAAACAAAAATGTGTTTCTCAGGGGGCCCGCGATTTAGGGGTACTAAGACATTTTTTTTTAATTCAGGAGAGTCTTTGGTTGTTTCATGTGCAAGATTTGAGCCGAATTTCAAAATCAACGAATATTGATAATGATTTTTTGCCTGGACCTGAGGAGACAATAAAAACATCAAACAAAAATGTGTTTCTCAGGGGGCCCGCGATTTAGAGGTACTAAGACATTTTTTTTTAATTCAGGAGAGTCTTTAGTTGTTACATGTTCAAATTTTAAGCCGAATTTCAAAAGCAATGAATATTGATAATGATTTTTTGCCTGGGCCTGAGGAGACAATAAAAACATCAAACAAAAATGTGTTTCTCAGGGGGCCCGCGATTTAGAGGTACTAAGATTTTTTTTTTAATTCAGGAGAGTCTTTAGTTGTTACATGTGCAAATTTTAAGCCGAATTTCAAAAGCAAAGAGTATTGATAATGATTTTTGTCTGGGCCTGAGGAGACAATAAAAACATCAAACAAAAATGTGTTTCTCAAGGGGCCCGCGATTTAGAGGTACTAAGACTTTTTTTTTTTTTATTCAGGAGAGTTTTTAGTTGTACCATGTGCGAATTTTAAGCCGAATTTCAAAAGCAACGAATATTGATAATGATTTTTTGCCTGGGCCTGAGGAGACAATAAAAACATCAAACAAAAATGTGTTTCTCAGGGGGCCCGCGATTTAGAGGTACTAAGACATTTTTTCTTTTAATTTAGGAGAGTCTTTGGTTGTTTCATGTGCAAGATTTGAGCCGAATTTCAAAATCAACGAACATTGATAATGATTTTTTGCCTGGACCTGAGGAGACAATAAAAACATCAAACAAAAATGTGTTTCTCAGGGGGCCCGCGATTTAGAAGTACTAAGACATTTTTTCTTTTAATTTAGGAGAGTCTTTGGTTGTTTCATGTGCAAGATTTGAGCCGAATTTCAAAATCAACGAACATTGATAATGATTTTTTGCCTGGACCTGAGGAGACAATAAAAACATCAAACAAAAATGTGTTTCTCAGGGGGCCCGCGATTTAGAGGTACTAAGACTTTTTTTTTTTTTATTCAGGAGAGTTTTTAGTTGTACCATGTGCGAATTTTAAGCCGAATTTCAAAGGCAACGAATATTGATAAAGATTTTTTGCCTGGGCCTGAGGAGACAATAAAAACATCAAACAAAAATGTGTTTCTCAGGGGGCCCACGATTTAGAGGTACTAAGATTTTTTTTTAATTCAGGAGAGTCTTTAGTTGTTACATGTGCAAATTTTAAGCCGAATTTCAAAAGCAAAGAGTATTGATAATGATTTTTGTCTGGGCCTGAGGAGACAATAAAAACATCAAACAAAAATGTGTTTCTCAAGGGGCCCGCGATTTAGAGGTACTAAGACATTTTTTTTTTAATTCAGGAGAGTCTTTAGTTGTTACATGTGCAAATTTTAAGCCGAATTTCAAAAGGAAAGAATATTGATAATGATTTTTTTCTGGGCCTGAGGAGACAATAAAAACATCAAACAAAAATGTGTTTCTCAGGGGGCCCGCGATTTAGAGGTACTAAGACATTTTTTTTTTTAATTCAGGAGAGTCTTTGGTTGTTTCATGTGCAAGATTTGAGCCGAATTTCAAAATCAACGAATATTGATAATGATTTTTTGCCTGGACCTGAGGAGACAATAAAAACATCAAACAAAAATGTGTTTCTCAGGGGGCCCGCGATTTAGAGGTACTAAGATTTTTTTTTTAATTCAGGAGAGTCTTTAGCTGTTACATGTGCAAATTTTAAGCCGAATTTCAAAAGCAAAGAATATTGATAATGATTTTTTGTCTGGGCCTGAGGAGACAATAAAAATATCAAACAAAAATGTGTTTCTCAGGGGGCCCGCGATTTAGAGGTACTAACACATTTTTGTTTTTTAATTCAGGAGAGTCTTTGGTTGTTTCATGTGCAAGATTTGAGCCGAATTTCAAAATCAACGAATATTGATAATGATTTTTTGCCTGGACCTGAGGAGACAATAAAAACATCAAACAAAAATGTGTTTCTCAGGGGGCCCGCGATTTAGAGGTACTAAGATTTTTTTTAATTCAGGAGAGTCTTTAGTTGTTACATGTGCAAATTTTAAGCCGAATTTCAAAAGCAAAGAATATTGATAAAGATTTTTTGTCTGGGCCTGAGGAGACAATAAAAACATCAAATAAAAATGTGTTTCTCAGGGGGCCCGCGATTTAGAGGTACTAACATTTTTTTTAATTCAGGAGAGTCTTTAGTTGTTACATGTGCAAATTTTAAGCCGAATTTCAAAAGCAAAGAATATTGATAATGATTTTTTGTCTGGGCCTGAGGAGACAATAAAAATATCAAACAAAAATGTGTTTCTCAGGGGGCCCGCGATTTAGAGGTACTAAGACATTTTTTTTTAATTCAGGAGAGTCTTTGGTTGTTTCATGTGCAAGATTTGAGCCGAATTTCAAAATCAACGAATATTGATAATGATTTTTTGCCTGGACCTGAGGAGACAATAAAAACATCAAACAAAAATGTGTTTCTCAGGGGGCCCGCGATTTAGAGGTACTAAGATTTTTTTTTAATTCAGGAGAGTCTTTAGTTGTTACATGTGCAAATTTTAAGCCGAATTTCAAAAGCAAAGAATATTGATAATGATTTTTTTGTCTGGGCCTGAGGAGACAATAAAAATATCAAACAAAAATGTGTTTCTCAGGGGGCCCGCGATTTATAGGTACTAAGACATTTTTTTTTAATTCAGGAGTGTCTTTGGTTGATCTATGTGCGAATTTTAAGTCGAATTTCAAAAGCAACGAATATTGATAATGATTTTTTGCCTGGGCCTGAGGAGACAATAAAAACATCAAACAAAAATGTGTTTCTCAGGGGGCCCGCGATTTAGAGGTACTAAGACATTTTTTTTTAATTCAGGAGAGTCTTTGGTTGTTTCATGTGCAAGATTTGAGCCGAATTTCAAAATCAACGAATATTGATAATGATTTTTTGCCTGGACCTGAGGAGACAATAAAAACATCAAACAAAAATGTGTTTCTCAGGGGGCCCGCGATTTAGAGGTACTAAGATTTTTTTTTAATTCAGAAGAGTCTTTAGTTGTTACATGTGCAAATTTTAAGCCGAATTTCAAAAGCAAAGAATATTGATAATGATTTTTTTGTCTGGGCTTGAGGAGATAATAAAAATATCAAACAAAAATGTGTTTCTCAGGGGGCCCGCGATTTATAGGTACTAAGACATTTTTTTTTAATTCAGGAGTGTCTTTGGTTGTTCTATGTGCGAATTTTAAGTCGAATTTCAAAAGCAACGAATATTGATAATGATTTTTTGCCTGGGCCTGAGGATCAATAAAAACATCAAACAAAAATGTGTTTCTCAGGGGGCCCGCGATTTAGAGGTACTAAGACATTTTTTTTTAATTCAGGAGAGTCTTTGGTTGTTCCATGTGCAAGATTTGAGCCGAATTTCAAAATCAACGAATATTGATAATGATTTTTTGCCTGGACCTGAGGAGACAATAAAAACATCAAACAAAAATGTGTTTCTCAGGGGGCCCGCGATTTAGAGGTACTAAGACATTTTTTTTTAATTCAGGAGAGTCTTTGGTTGTTTCATGTGCAAACTTTAAGCCGAATTTCAAAAGCAAAGAATATTGATAATGATTTTTTGTCTGGGCCTGAGGAGACAATAAAAATATCAAACAAAAATGTGTTTCTCAGGGGGCCCGCGATTTAGAGGTACTAAGACATTTTTTTAATTCAGGAGAGTCTTTAGTTGTTTCATGTGCAAATTTTAAGCCGAATTTCAAAAGCAACGAATATTGATAATGATTTTTTGCCTGGACCTGAGGAGATAATAAAAACATCAAACCAAAATGTGTTTCTCAGGGGGACCGCGATTTAGAGGTACTAAGATTTTTTTTTAATTGAGGAGAGTCTTTAGTTGTTTCATGTGCAAGATTTGAGCCGAATTTTAAAAGCAACGAATATTGATAATGATTTATTGCCTGGGGCTGAGGAGACAATAAAAACATCAAACAAAAATGTGTTTCTCAGTGGGCCGCGATTTAGAGGTACTAAGACATTTTTTTAATTCAGGAGAGTCTTTAGTTGTTTCATGTGCAAATTTTAAGCCGAATTTCAAAAGCAACGAATAACGATAATGATTTATTGCCTGGGGCTGAGGAGACAATAAAAACATCAAACAAAAATGTGTTTCTCAGTGGGCCGCGATTTAGAGGTACTAAGACATTTTTTTTAATTCAGGAGAGTCTTTAGTTGTTTCATGTGCAAATTTTAAGCCGAATTTCAAAATCAACGAATAACGATAATGATTTATTGCCTGGGGCTGAGGAGACAATAAAAACATCAAACAAAAATATGTTTCTCAGTGGGCCGCGATTTAGAGGTACTAAGAAATTTTTTTTAATTCAGGAGAGTCTTTAGTTGTTTCATGTGCAAATTTTAAGCCGAATTTCAAAATCAACAAATAACGATAATGATTTATTGCCTGGGGCTGAGGAGACAATAAAAACATCAAACAAAAATGTGTTTCTCAGGGGGCCGCGATTTAGAGATACTAAGACATTTTTTTTAATTCAGGAGAGTCTTTAGTTGTTTCATGTGCAAATTTTAAGCCGAATTTCAAAATCAACGAATATTGATAATGATTTATTGCCTGGGGCTGAGGAGACAATAAAAACATCAAACAAAAATGTGTTTCTCAGGGGGCCGCGATTTAGAGATACTAAGACATTTTTTTTAATTCAGGAGAGTCTTTAGTTGTTTCATGTGCAAATTTTAAGCCGAATTTCAAAAGCAACGAATAACGATAATGATTTATTGCCTGGGGCTGAGGAGACAATAAAAACATCAAACAAAAATGTGTTTCTCAGTGGGCCGCGATTTAGAGGTACTAAGACATTTTTTTTAATTCAGGAGAGTCTTTAGTTGTTTCATGTGCAAATTTTAAGCCGAATTTCAAAAGCAACGAATAACGATAATGATTTATTGCCTGGGGCTGAGGAGACAATAAAAACATCAAACAAAAATGTGTTTCTCAGTGGGCCGCGATTTAGAGGTACTAAGACATTTTTTTTAATTCAGGAGAGTCTTTAGTTGTTTCATGTGCAAATTTTAAGCCGAATTTCAAAATCAACGAATAACGATAATGATTTATTGCCTGGGGCTGAGGAGACAATAAAAACATCAAACAAAAATGTGTTTCTCAGTGGGCCGCGATTTAGAGGTACTAAGAAATTGTTTTTAATTCAGGAGAGTCTTTAGTTGTTTCATGTGCAAATTTTAAGCCGAATTTCAAAATCAACAAATAACGATAATGATTTATTGCCTGGGGCTGAAGAGACAATAAAAACATCAAACAAAAATGTGTTTCTCAGGGGCCGCGATTTAGAGATACTAAGACATTTTTTTTAATTCAGGAGAGTCTTTAGTTGTTTCATGTGCAAATTTTAAGCCGAATTTCAAAATCAACGAATAACGATAATGATTTATTGCCTGGGGCTGAGGAGACAATAAAAACATCAAACAAAAACGTGTTTCTCAGGGGGACCGCGATTTAGAGGTACTAAGACATTTTTTTTAATTCAGGAGAGTCTTTAGTTGTTTCATGTGCAAATTTTAAGCCGAATTTCAAAAGCAACGAATAACGATAATGATTTATTGCCTGGGGCTGAGGAGACAATAAAAACATCAAACAAAAATGTGTTTCTCAGTGGGCCGCGATTTAGAGGTACTAAGACATTTTTTTTAATTCAGGAGAGTCTTTAGTTGTTTCATGTGCAAATTTTAAGCCGAATTTCAAAAGCAACGAATAACGATAATGATTTATTGCCTGGGGCTGAGGAGACAATAAAAACATCAAACAAAAATGTGTTTCTCAGTGGGCCGCGATTTAGAGGTACTAAGACATTTTTTTTAATTCAGGAGAGTCTTTAGTTGTTTCATGTTCAAATTTTAAGCCGAATTTCAAAATCAACGAATAACGATAATGATTTATTGCCTGGGGCTGAGGAGACAATAAAAACATCAAACAAAAATGTGTTTCTCAGTGGGCCGCGATTTAGAGGTACTAAGACATTTTTTTAATTCAGGAGAGTCTTTAGTTGTTTCATGTGCAAATTTTAAGCCGAATTTCAAAAGCAACGAATAACGATAATGATTTATTGCCTGGGGCTGAGGAGACAATAAAAACATCAAACAAAAATGTGTTTCTCAGTGGGCCGCGATTTAGAGGTACTAAGACATTTTTTTTAATTCAGGAGAGTCTTTAGTTGTTTCATGTGCAAATTTTAAGCCGAATTTCAAAATCAACGAATAACGATAATGATTTATTGCCTGGGGCTGAGGAGACAATAAAAACATCAAACAAAAATGTGTTTCTCAGTGGGCCGCGATTTAGAGGTACTAAGAAATTTTTTTTAATTCAGGAGAGTCTTTAGTTGTTTCATGTGCAAATTTTAAGCCGAATTTCAAAATCAACAAATAACGATAATGATTTATTGCCTGGGGCTGAGGAGACAATAAAAACATCAAACAAAAATGTGTTTCTCAGGGGGCCCGCGATTTAGAGATACTAAGACATTTTTTTTAATTCAGGAGAGTCTTTAGTTGTTTCATGTGCAAATTTTAAGCCGAATTTCAAAATCAACAAATAACGATAATGATTTATTGCCTGGGGCTGAGGAGACAATAAAAACATCAAACAAAAATGTGTTTCTCAGGGGGCCGCGATTTAGAGATACTAACACATTTTTTTTAATTCAGGAGAGTCTTTAGCAGGGATGCACCTTAACGTTAAGCTAATCGTTTATCAAAAAATTTCCACCGTTTCCGTTGAAACACTTCGAAATATTATCGATATAGAAATTATCAAGATAAATTGTATCTCGTTTTTAACCGAAACGAAAAGCTTTCGTTTACGTTAAAAACGTTAACAAAAACGTGATACTTTATGTTTGAATTGTGCTGGCAATGCTATAGCCATGGTGAAGCCGTAAGGTGGTAACAACGAGGGCACATACACACACAAACTTCATGTAATTTGTTTGTGTAATTCGTTGGTGGTAATGTCAAAAATACTCTGAGAAATGTTCGTACTGTCAAAATTCATGAGAAAAGTTGCAATCAGCTTGGCGAATGCTTTCACCTTTAATAACTCCGCCATCAATCAGCTTTGCCAGCATAGTTTTAAATTAATAATCAACATAAACGATTTGATTTCGTTTTGATATGGCAGAAAACGAAACGAAATCATTTCGCTAATTTGACGTTTTTAACGTTAATAAACGAAACGAAATGACTTTGTTTCGTTTATTAACATTAATTATCGTAACGAAATGATATCGGTTCGTTGGTTAAGCATGCCTGGTCTTTAGTTGTTTCATGTGCAAATTTTAAGCCGAATTTCAAAAGCAACGAATAACGATAATGATTTATTGCCTGGGGCTGAGGAGACAATAAAAACATCAAACAAAAATGTGTTTCTCAGTGGGCCGCGATTTAGAGGTACTAAGACATTTTTTTTAATTCAGGAGAGTCTTTAGTTGTTTCATGTGCAAATTTTAAGCCGAATTTCAAAAGCAACGAATAACGATAATGATTTATTGCCTGGGGCTGAGGAGACAATAAAAACATCAAACAAAAATGTGTTTCTCAGTGAGCTGCGATTTAGAGGTACTAAGACATTTTTTTTAATTCAGGAGAGTCTTTAGTTGTTTCATGTGCAAATTTTAAGCCGAATTTCAAAATCAACGAATAACGATAATGATTTATTGCCTGGGGCTGAGGAGACAATAAAAACATCAAACAAAAATGTGTTTCTCAGTGGGCCGCGATTTAGAGGTACTAAGAAATTTTTTTTAATTCAGGAGAGTCTTTAGTTGTTTCATGTGCAAATTTTAAGCCGAATTTCAAAATCAACAAATAACGATAATGATTTATTGCCTGGGGCTGAAGAGACAATAAAAACATCAAACAAAAATGTGTTTCTCAGGGAGCCGCGATTTAGAGATACTAAGACATTTTTTTTAATTCAGGAGAGTCTTTAGTTGTTTCATGTGCAAATTTTAAGCCGAATTTCAAAAGCAACGAATATTGATAATGATTTATTGCCTGGGGCTGAGGAGACAATAAAAACATCAAACCAAAATGTGTTTCTCAGTGGGCCGCGATTTAGAGGTACTAAGACATTTCTTTTAATTCAGGAGAGTCTTTAGTTGTTTCATGTGCAAATTTTAAGCCGAATTTCAAAATCAACGAATAACGATAATGATTTATTGCCTGGGGCTGAGGAGACAATAAAAACATCAAACAAAAATGTGTTTCTCAGTGGGCCGCGATTTAGAGGTACTAAGAAATTTTTTTTAATTCAGGAGAGTATTTAGTTGTTTCATGTGCAAATTTTAAGCCGAATTTCAAAATCAACAAATAACGATAATGATTTATTGCCTGGGGCTGAAGAGACAATAAAAATATCAAACAAAAATGTGTTTCTCAGGGGGCCGCGATTTAGAGATACTAAGACATTTTTTTTTTAATTCAGGAGAGTCTTTAGTTGTTTCATGTGCAAATTTTAAGCCGAATTTCAAAAGCAACGAATATTGATAATGATTTATTGCCTGGGGCTGAGGAGACAATAAAAACATCAAACAAAAATGTGTTTCTCAGTGGGCCGCGATTTAGAGGTACTAAGACATTTTTTTTAATTCAGGAGAGTCTTTAGTTGTTTCATGTGCAAATTTTAAGCCGAATTTCAAAATCAACGAATAACGATAATGATTTATTGCCTGGGGCTGAGGAGACAATAAAAACATCAAACAAAAACGTGTTTCTCAGGGGGCCGCGATTTAGAGGTACTAAGACATTTTTTTTTAATTCAGGAGAGTCTTTAGTTGTTTCATGTGCAAATTTTAAGCCGAATTTCAAAAGCAACGAATATTGATAATGATTTTTTGCCTGGACCTGAGGAGATAATAAAAACATCAAACAAAAATGTGTTTCTCAGGGGGACCGCGATTTAGAGATACTAAGACATTTTTTTTAATTCAGGAGAGTCTTTAGTTGTTTCATGTGCAAATTTTAAGCCGAATTTCAAAAACAAAGAATATTGATAATGATTTATTGCCTGGGGCTGAGGAAACAATAAAAACATCAAACAAAAATGTGTTTCTCAGGGGGCCGCGATTTAGAGATACTAAGACATTTTTTTTAATTCAGGAGAGTCTTTAGTTGTTTCATGTGCAAATTTTAAGCCGAATTTCAAAATCAACAAATAACGATAATGATTTATTGCCTGGGGCTGAAGAGACAATAAAAACATCAAACAAAAATGTGTTTCTCAGGGGGCCGCGATTTAGAGATACTAAGACATTTTTTTTAATTCAGGAGAGTCTTTAGTTGTTTCATGTGCAAATTTTAAGCCGAATTTCAAAATCAACAAATAACGATAATGATTTATTGCCTGGGGCTGAAGAGACAATAAAAACATCAAACAAAAATGTGTTTCTCAGGGGGCCGCGATTTAGAGATACTAAGACATTTTTTTTAATTCAGGAGAGTCTTTAGTTGTTTCATGTGCAAATTTTAAGCCGAATTTCAAAAGCAACGAATATTGATAATGATTTATTGCCTGGGGCTGAGTAGACAATAAAAACATCAAACAAAAATGTGTTTCTCAGTGGGCCGCGATTTAGAGGTACTAAGACATTTTTTTTAATTCAGGAGAGTCTTTAGTTGTTTCATGTGCAAATTTTAAGCCGAATTTCAAAATCAACAAATAACGATAATGATTTATTGCCTGGGGCTGAAGAGACAATAAAAACATCAAACAAAAATGTGTTTCTCAGGGGGCCGCGATTTAGAGATACTAAGACATTTTTTTTAATTCAGGAGAGTCTTTAGTTGTTTCATGTGCAAATTTTAAGCCGAATTTCAAAAGCAACGAATATTGATAATAATTTATTGCCTGGGGCTGAGGAGACAATAAAAACATCAAACAAAAATGTGTTTCTCAGTGGGCCGCGATTTAGAGGTACTAAGACATTTTTTTTAATTCAGGAGAGTCTTTAGTTGTTTCATGTGCAAATTTTAAGCCGAATTTCAAAATCAACGAATAACGATAATGATTTATTGCCTGGGGCTGAGGAGACAATCAAAACATCAAACAAAAACGTGTTTCTCAGGGGGCCGCGATTTAGAGGTACTAAGACATTTTTTTTTAATTCAGGAGAGTCTTTAGTTGTTTCATGTGCAAATTTTAAGCCGAATTTCAAAAGCAACGAATATTGATAATGATTTTTTGCCTGGACCTGAGGAGATAATAAAAACATCAAACAAAAATGTGTTTCTGAGGGGGACCGCGATTTAGAGATACTAAGACATTTTTTTTAATTCAGGAGAGTCTTTAGTTGTTTCATGTGCAAATTTTAAGCCGAATTTCAAAAACAAAGAATATTGATAATGATTTATTGCCTGGGGCTGAGGAAACAATAAAAACATCAAACAAAAATGTGTTTCTCAGGGGGCCGCGATTTAGAGGTACTAAGACATTTTTTTTAATTCAGGAGAGTCTTTAGTTGTTTCATGTGCAAATTTTAAGCCGAATTTCAAAATCAACGAATAACGATAATGATTTATTGCCTGGGGCTGAGGAGACAATCAAAACATCAAACAAAAACGTGTTTCTCAGGGGGCCGCGATTTAGAGGTACTAAGACATTTTTTTTAATTCAGGAGAGTCTTTAGTTGTTTCATGTGCAAATTTTAAGCCGAATTTCAAAATCAACAAATAACGATAATGATTTATTGCCTGGGGCTGAAGAGACAATAAAAACATCAAACAAAAATGTGTTTCTCAGGGGGCCGCGATTTAGAGATACTAAGACATTTTTTTTAATTCAGGAGAGTCTTTAGTTGTTTCATGTGCAAATTTTAAGCCGAATTTCAAAATCAACAAATAACGATAATGATTTATTGCCTGGGGCTGAAGAGACAATAAAAACATCAAACAAAAATGTGTTTCTCAGGGGGCCGCGATTTAGAGATACTAAGACATTTTTTTTAATTCAGGAGAGTCTTTAGTTGTTTCATGTGCAAATTTTAAGCCGAATTTCAAAAGCAACGAATATTGATAATGATTTATTGCCTGGGGCTGAGGAGACAATAAAAACATCAAACAAAAATGTGTTTCTCAGTGGGCCGCGATTTAGAGGTACTAAGACATTTTTTTTAATTCAGGAGAGTCTTTAGTTGTTTCATGTGCAAATTTTAAGCCGAATTTCAAAATCAACATATAACGATAATGATTTATTGCCTGGGGCTGAGGAGACAATAAAAACATCAAACAAAAATGTGTTTCTCAGTGGGCCGCGATTTAGAGGTACTAAGACATTTTTTTTAATTCAGGAGAGTCTTTAGTTGTTTCATGTGCAAATTTTAAGCCGAATTTCAAAAGCAACGAATATTGATAATGATTTATTGCCTGGGGCTGAGGAGACAATAAAAACATCAAACAAAAATGTGTTTCTCAGTGGGCCGCGATTTAGAGGTACTAAGACATTTTTTTTAATTCAGGAGAGTCTTTAGTTGTTTCATGTGCAAATTTTAAGCCGAATTTCAAAATCAACGAATAACGATAATGATTTATTGCCTGGGGCTGAGGAGACAATCAAAACATCAAACAAAAACGTGTTTCTCAGGGGGCCGCGATTTAGAGGTACTAAGACATTTTTTTTTAATTCATGAGAGTCTTTAGTTGTTTCATGTGCAAATTTTAAGCCGAATTTCAAAAGCAACGAATATTGATAATGATTTTTTGCCTGGACCTGAGGAGATAATAAAAACATCAAACAAAAATGTGTTTCTGAGGGGGACCGCGATTTAGAGATACTAAGACATTTTTTTTAATTCAGGAGAGTCTTTAGTTGTTTCATGTGCAAATTTTAAGCCGAATTTCAAAAACAAAGAATATTGATAATGATTTATTGCCTGGGGCTGAGGAAACAATAAAAACATCAAACAAAAATGTGTTTCTCAGGGGGCCGCGATTTAGAGGTACTAAGACATTTTTTTTAATTCAGGAGAGTCTTTAGTTGTTTCATGTGCAAATTTTAAGCCGAATTTCAAAATCAACGAATAACGATAATGATTTATTGCCTGGGGCTGAGGAGACAATCAAAACATCAAACAAAAACGTGTTTCTCAGGGGGCCGCGATTTAGAGGTACTAAGACATTTTTTTTAATTCAGGAGAGTCTTTAGTTGTTTCATGTGCAAATTTTAAGCCGAATTTCAAAATCAACAAATAACGATAATGATTTATTGCCTGGGGCTGAAGAGACAATAAAAACATCAAACAAAAATGTGTTTCTCAGGGGGCCGCGATTTAGAGATACTAAGACATTTTTTTTAATTCAGGAGAGTCTTTAGTTGTTTCATGTGCAAATTTTAAGCCGAATTTCAAAATCAACAAATAACGATAATGATTTATTGCCTGGGGCTGAAGAGACAATAAAAACATCAAACAAAAATGTGTTTCTCAGGGGGCCGCGATTTAGAGATACTAAGACATTTTTTTTAATTCAGGAGAGTCTTTAGTTGTTTCATGTGCAAATTTTAAGCCGAATTTCAAAAGCAACGAATATTGATAATGATTTATTGCCTGGGGCTGAGGAGACAATAAAAACATCAAACAAAAATGTGTTTCTCAGTGGGCCGCGATTTAGAGGTACTAAGACATTTTTTTTAATTCAGGAGAGTCTTTAGTTGTTTCATGTGCAAATTTTAAGCCGAATTTCAAAATCAACATATAACGATAATGATTTATTGCCTGGGGCTGAGGAGACAATAAAAACATCAAACAAAAACGTGTTTCTCAGGGGGCCGCGATTTAGAGGTACTAAGACATTTTTTTTTAATTCAGGAGAGTCTTTAGTTGTTTCATGTGCAAATTTTAAGCCGAATTTCAAAAGCAACGAATATTGATAATGATTTATTGCCTGGGGCTGAGGAGACAATAAAAACATCAAACAAAAATGTGTTTCTCAGGGGGCCGCGATTTAGAGGTACTAAGACATTTTTTTTTAATTCAGGAGAGTCTTTAGTTGTTTCATGTGCAAATTTTAAGCCGAATTTCAAAAGCAACGAATATTGATAATGATTTTTTGCCTGGACCTGAGGAGATAATAAAAACATCAAACAAAAATGTGTTTCTCAGGGGGACCGCGATTTAGAGATACTAAGACATTTTTTTTTTAATTCAGGAGAGTCTTTAGTTGTTTCATGTGCAAATTTTAAGCCGAATTTCAAAAACAAAGAATATTGATAATGATTTATTGCCTGGGGCTGAGGAAACAATAAAAACATCAAACAAAAATGTGTTTCTCAGTGGGCCGCGATTTAGAGGTACTAAGACATTTTTTTTAATTCAGGAGAGTCTTTAGTTGTTTCATGTGCAAATATTAAGCCGAAGTTCAAAAGCAACGAAGAACGATAATGATTTATTGCCTGGGGCTGAGGAGACAATAAAAACATCAAACAAAAATGTGTTTCTCAGGGGGACCGCGATTTAGAGGTAATAAAATTTTTTTTTTTAATTCAGGAGAGTCTTTAGTTGTTTCATGTGCAAATTTTAAGCCGAATTTCAAAAGCAACGAATATTGATAATGATTTATTGCCTGGGGCTGAGGAGACAATAAAAACATCAAACAAAAATGTGTTTCTCAGGGGGCCGCGATTTAGAGGTACTAAGACATTTTTTTTTAATTCAGGAGAGTCTTTAGTTGTTTCATGTGCAAATTTTAAGCCGAATTTCAAAAGCAACGAATATTGATAATGATTTTTTGCCTGGACCTGAGGAGATAATAAAAACATCAAACAAAAATGTGTTTCTCAGGGGGACCGCGATTTAGAGATACTAAGACATTTTTTTTTTAATTCAGGAGAGTCTTTAGTTGTTTCATGTGCAAATTTTAAGCCGAATTTCAAAAACAAAGAATATTGATAATGATTTATTGCCTGGGGCTGAGGAAACAATAAAAACATCAAACAAAAATGTGTTTCTCAGTGGGCCGCGATTTAGAGGTACTAAGACATTTTTTTTAATTCAGGAGAGTCTTTAGTTGTTTCATGTGCAAATATTAAGCCGAAGTTCAAAAGCAACGAAGAACGATAATGATTTATTGCCTGGGGCTGAGGAGACAATAAAAACATCAAACAAAAATGTGTTTCTCAGGGGGACCGCGATTTAGAGGTAATAAAATTTTTTTTTTTAATTCAGGAGAGTCTTTAGTTGTTTCATGTGCAAATTTTAAGCCGAATTTCAAAAGCAACGAATATTGATAATGATTTTTTGCCTGGACCTGAGGAGATAATAAAAACATCAAACAAAAATGTGTTTCTCAGGGGGACCGCGATTTAGAGGTACTAAGACATTTTTTTTTAATTCAGGAGAGTCTTTAGTTGTTTCATGTGCAAATTTTAAGCCGAATTTCAAAAGCAACGAATATTGATAATGATTTATTGCCTGGGGCTGAGGAGACAATAAAAACATCAAACAAAAATGTGTTTCTCAGGGGGCCGCGATTTAGAGGTACTAAGACATTTTTTTTTAATTCAGGAGAGTCTTTAGTTGTTTCATGTGCAAATTTTAAGCCGAATTTCAAAAGCAACGAATATTGATAACGATTTTTTGCCTGGACCTGAGGAGATAATAAAAACATCAAACAAAAATGTGTTTCTCAGGGGGACCGCGATTTAGAGGTACTAAGACATTTTTTTTTAATTCAGGAGAGTCTTTAGTTGTTTCATGTGCAAATTTTAAGCCGAATTTCAAAAGCAACGAATATTGATAATGATTTATTGCCTGGGGCTGAGGAGACAATAAAAACATCAAACAAAAATGTGTTTCTCAGTGGGCCGCGATTTAGAGGTACTAAGACATTTTTTTTAATTCAGGAGAGTCTTTAGTTGTTTCATGTGCAAATTTTAAGCCGAATTTCAAAATCAACATATAACGATAATGATTTATTGCCTGGGGCTGAGGAGACAATAAAAACATCAAACAAAAACGTGTTTCTCAGGGGGCCGCGATTTAGAGGTACTAAGACATTTTTTTTTAATTCAGGAGAGTCTTTAGTTGTTTCATGTGCAAATTTTAAGCCGAATTTCAAAAGCAACGAATATTGATAATGATTTATTGCCTGGGGCTGAGGAGACAATAAAAACATCAAACAAAAATGTGTTTCTCAGGGGGCCGCGATTTAGAGGTACTAAGACATTTTTTTTTAATTCAGGAGAGTCTTTAGTTGTTTCATGTGCAAATTTTAAGCCGAATTTCAAAAGCAACGAATATTGATAATGATTTTTTGCCTGGACCTGAGGAGATAATAAAAACATCAAACAAAAATGTGTTTCTCAGGGGGACCGCGATTTAGAGATACTAAGACATTTTTTTTTTAATTCAGGAGAGTATTTAGTTGTTTCATGTGCAAATTTTAAGCCGAATTTCAAAAACAAAGAATATTGATAATGATTTATTGCCTGGGGCTGAGGAAACAATAAAAACATCAAACAAAAATGTGTTTCTCAGTGGGCCG
This sequence comes from Eurosta solidaginis, assembly GCF_040869045.1. Taxonomy (NCBI): domain Eukaryota; kingdom Metazoa; phylum Arthropoda; class Insecta; order Diptera; family Tephritidae; genus Eurosta; species Eurosta solidaginis. Next base: position 85,875,262 of record NC_090321.1, on the reverse strand, counting down.
CGATTTAGAGGTACTAAGACATTTTTTTTAATTCAGGAGAGTCTTTAGTTGTTTCATGTGCAAATATTAAGCCGAAGTTCAAAAGCAACGAAGAACGATAATGATTTATTGCCTGGGGCTGAGGAGACAATAAAAACATCAAACAAAAATGTGTTTCTCAGGGGGACCGCGATTTAGAGGTAATAAAATTTTTTTTTTTAATTCAGGAGAGTCTTTAGTTGTTTCATGTGCAAATTTTAAGCCGAATTTCAAAAGCAACGAATATTGATAATGATTTATTGCCTGGGGCTGAGGAGACAATAAAAACATCAAACAAAAATGTGTTTCTCAGGGGGCCGCGATTTAGAGGTACTAAGACATTTTTTTTTAATTCAGGAGAGTCTTTAGTTGTTTCATGTGCAAATATTAAGCCGAAGTTCAAAAGCAACGAAGAACGATAATGATTTATTGCCTGGGGCTGAGGAGACAATAAAAACATCAAACAAAAATGTGTTTCTCAGGGGGCCGCGATTTAGAGGTACTAAGACATTTTTTTTTAATTCAGGAGAGTCTTTAGTTGTTTCATGTGCAAATTTTAAGCCGAATTTCAAAAGCAACGAATATTGATAATGATTTTTTGCCTGGACCTGAGGAGATAATAAAAACATCAAACAAAAATGTGTTTCTCAGGGGGACCGCGATTTAGAGATACTAAGACATTTTTTTTTTTAATTCAGGAGAGTCTTTAGTTGTTTCATGTGCAAATTTTAAGCCGAATTTCAAAAACAAAGAATATTGATAATGATTTATTGCCTGGGGCTGAGGAAACAATAAAAACATCAAACAAAAATGTGTTTCTCAGTGGGCCGCGATTTAGAGGTACTAAGACATTTTTTTTAATTCAGGAGAGTCTTTAGTTGTTTCATGTGCAAATATTAAGCCGAAGTTCAAAAGCAACGAAGAACGATAATGATTTATTGCCTGGGGCTGAGGAGACAATAAAAACATCAAACAAAAATGTGTTTCTCAGGGGGACCGCGATTTAGAGGTAATAAAATTTTTTTTTTTAATTCAGGAGAGTCTTTAGTTGCTTCATGTGCAAATTTTAAGCCGAATTTCAAAAGCAACGAATATTGATAATGATTTTTTGCCTGGACCTGAGGAGATAATAAAAACATCAAACAAAAATGTGTTTCTCAGGGGGACCGCGATTTAGAGGTACTAAGACATTTTTTTTTAATTCAGGAGAGTCTTTAGTTGTTTCATGTGCAAATTTTAAGCCGAATTTCAAAAGCAACGAATATTGATAATGATTTATTGCCTGGGGCTGAGGAGACAATAAAAACATCAAACAAAAATGTGTTTCTCAGGGGGCCGCGATTTAGAGGTACTAAGACATTTTTTTTTAATTCAGGAGAGTCTTTAGTTGTTTCATGTGCAAATTTTAAGCCGAATTTCAAAAGCAACGAATATTGATAATGATTTTTTGCCTGGACCTGAGGAGATAATAAAAACATCAAACAAAAATGTGTTTCTCAGGGGGACCGCGATTTAGAGGTACTAAGACATTTTTTTTTAATTCAGGAGAGTCTTTAGTTGTTTCATGTGCAAATTTTAAGCCGAATTTCAAAAGCAACGAATATTGATAATGATTTTTTGCCTGGGCCTGAGGAGACAATAAAAACGTCAAACAAAAATGTGTTTCTCAGGGGGCCGCGATTTAGAGGTACTAAGACATTTTTTTTAATTCAGGAGAGTCTTTAGTTGTTTCATGTGCAAATTTTAAGCCGAATTTCAAAAGCAACGAATATTGATAATGATTTTTTGCCTGGGCCTGAGGAGACAATAAAAACGTCAAACAAAAATGTGTTTCTCAGGGGGCCGCGATTTAGAGGTACTAAGACATTTTTTTTTAATTCAGGAGAGTCTTTAGTTGTTTCATGTGCAAATTTTAAGCCGAATTTCAAAAGCAACGAATATTGATAATGATTTATTGCCTGGGGCTGAGGAGACAATAAAAACATCAAACAAAAATGTGTTTCTCAGGGGGCCGCGATTTAGAGGTACTAAGACATTTTTTTTTAATTCAGGAGAGTCTTTAGTTGTTTCATGTGCAAATTTTAAGCCGAATTTCAAAAGCAACGAATATTGATAATGATTTTTTGCCTGGGCCTGAGGAGACAATAAAAACGTCAAACAAAAATGTGTTTCTCAGGGGGCCGCGATTTAGAGGTACTAAGACATTTTTTTTTAATTCAGGAGAGTCTTTAGTTGTTTCATGTGCAAATTTTAAGCCGAATTTCAAAAGCAACGAATATTGATAATGATTTTTTGCCTGGGCCTGAGGAGACAATAAAAACGTCAAACAAAAATGTGTTTCTCAGGGGGCCGCGATTTAGAGGTACTAAGACATTTTTTTTTAATTCAGGAGAGTCTTTAGTTGTTTCATGTGCAAATTTTAAGCCGAATTTCAAAAGCAACGAATATTGATAATGATTTATTGCCTGGGGCTGAGGAGACAATAAAAACATCAAACAAAAATGTGTTTCTCAGGGGGCCGCGATTTAGAGGTACTAAGACATTTGTTTTTAATTCAGGAGAGTCTTTAGTTGTTTCATGTGCAAATTTTAAGCCGAATTTCAAAAGCAACGAATATTGATAATGATTTTTTGCCTGGACCTGAGGAGATAATAAAAACATCAAACAAAAATGTGTTTCTCAGGGGGACCGCGATTTAGAGATACTAAGACATTTTTTTTTTAATTCAGGAGAGTCTTTAGTTGTTTCATGTGCAAATTTTAAGCCGAATTTCAAAAACAAAGAATATTGATAATGATTTATTGCCTGGGGCTGAGGAAACAATAAAAACATCAAACAAAAATGTGTTTCTCAGTGGGCCGCGATTTAGAGGTACTAAGACATTTTTTTTAATTCAGGAGAGTCTTTAGTTGTTTCATGTGCAAATATTAAGCCGAAGTTCAAAAGCAACGAAGAACGATAATGATTTATTGCCTGGGGCTGAGGAGACAATAAAAACATCAAACAAAAATGTGTTTCTCAGGGGGACCGCGATTTAGAGGTAATAAAATTTTTTTTTTTAATTCAGGAGAGTCTTTAGTTGTTTCATGTGCAAATTTTAAGCCGAATTTCAAAAGCAACGAATATTGATAATGATTTATTGCCTGGGGCTGAGGAGACAATAAAATCATCAAACAAAAATGTGTTTCTCAGGGGGCCGCGATTTAGAGGTACTAAGACATTTTTTTTTAATTCAGGAGAGTCTTTAGTTGTTTCATGTGCAAATTTTAAGCCGAATTTCAAAAGCAACGAATATTGATAATGATTTTTTGCCTGGACCTGAGGAGATAATAAAAACATCAAACAAAAATGTGTTTCTCAGGGGGACCGCGATTTAGAGATACTAAGACATTTTTTTTTTAATTCAGGAGAGTCTTTAGTTGTTTCATGTGCAAATTTTAAGCCGAATTTCAAAAACAAAGAATATTGATAATGATTTATTGCCTGGGGCTGAGGAAACAATAAAAACATCAAACAAAAATGTGTTTCTCAGTGGGCCGCGATTTAGAGGTACTAAGACATTTTTTTTAATTCAGGAGAGTCTTTAGTTGTTTCATGTGCAAATATTAAGCCGAAGTTCAAAAGCAACGAAGAACGATAATGATTTATTGCCTGGGGCTGAGGAGACAATAAAAACATCAAACAAAAATGTGTTTCTCAGGGGGACCGCGATTTAGAGGTAATAAAATTTTTTTTTTAATTCAGGAGAGTCTTTAGTTGTTTCATGTGCAAATTTTAAGCCGAATTTCAAAAGCAACGAATATTGATAATGATTTATTGCCTGGGGCTGAGGAGACAATAAAAACATCAAACAAAAATGTGTTTCTCAGTGGGCCGCGATTTAGAGGTACTAAGACATTTTTTTTAATTCAGGAGAGTCTTTAGTTGTTTCATGTGCAAATTTTAAGCCGAATTTCAAAAGCAACAAATATTGATAATGATTTTTTCCTGGACCTGGGGAGATAATAAAAACATCAAACAAAAATGTGTTTCTCAGGGGGCCCGCGATTTAGAGGTACTAAGATCTTTTTTTTTTAATTCAGGAGAGTCTTTAGTTGTTCCATGTGCAAATTTTAAGCCGAATATCAAAATTAACGAATAATGATAATGACTTTTTGCTGGGCCTGAGGAGACAATAAAAACATCAAATAAAAATGTGTTTCTCAGGGGGACCGCGATTTAGAGATACTAAGACATTTTTTTTAATTCAGGAGAGTCTTTAGTTGTTTCGTGTGCAAATTTTAAGCCGAATTTCAAAAGCAAAGAATATTGATAATGATTTATTGCCTGGGGCTGAGGAAACAATAAAAACATCAAACAAAAATGTGTTTCTCAGTGGGCCGCGATTTAGAGGTACTAAGACATTTTTTTAATTCAGGAGAGTCTTTAGTTGTTTCATGTGCAAATTTTAAGCCGAATTTCAAAAGCAACGAATATTTATAATGATTTATTGCCTTGCCTGGGGCTGAGGAGACAATAAAAACATCAAACAAAAATGTGTTTCTGAGGGGGACCGCGATTTAGAGGTACTAAGACATTTTTTTTTATTCAGGAGAGTCTTTAGTTGTTTCATGTGCAAATTTTAAGCCGAATTTCAAAATCAACGAATAACGATAATGATTTATTGCCTGGGGCTGAGGAGACAATAAAAACATCAAACAAAAATGTGTTTCTCAGTGGGCCGCGATTTAGAGGTACTAAGACATTTTTTTTAATTCAGGAGAGTCTTTAGTTGTTTCATGTGCAAATTTTAAGCCGAATTTCAAAAGCAACGAATATTGGTAATAATTTTTTCCCTGAACCTGAGGAGACAATAAAAACATCAAACAAAAATGTGTTTCTCAGGGGGACCGCGATTTAGAGATACTAAGACATTTTTTTTAATTCAGGAGAGTCTTTAGTTGTTCCATGTGCAAATTTTAAGCCGAATTTCAAAAGCAACGAATATTGATAATGATTTTTTGCCTGGACCTGAGGGGACAATAAAAACATCAAACAAAAATGTGTTTCTCAGGGGGACCGCGATTTAGAGATACTAAGACATTTTTTTTAATTCAGGAGTCTTTAGTTGTTCCATGTGCAAATTTTAAGCCGAATTTCAAAATCAACGAATAACGATAATGATTTATTGCCTGGGGCTGAGGAGACAATAAAAACATCAAACAAAAATGTGTTTCTCAGGGGGACCGCGATTTAGAGATACTAAGACATTTTTTTTAATTCAGGAGAGTCTTTAGTTGTTTCATGTGCAAATTTTAAGCCGAATTTCAAAAGCAACAAATATTGATAATGATTTTTTCCTGGACCTGGGGAGATAATAAAAACATCAAACAAAAATGTGTTTCTCAGGGGGGCCGCGATTTAGAGGTACTAAGATCTTTTTTTTTAATTCAGGAGAGTCTTTAGTTGTTCCATGTGCAAATTTTAAGCCGAATATCAAAATTAACGAATAATGATAATGACTTTTTGCTGGGCCTGAGGAGACAATAAAAACATCAAATAAAAATGTGTTTCTCAGGGGGCCCGCGATTTAGAGGTACTAAGATCTTTTTTTTTTAATTCAGGAGAGTCTTTAGTTGTTCCATGTGCAAATTTTAAGCCGAATTTCAAAAGCAAAGAATATTGATAATGATTTTTTGCCTGGACTGAGGAAACTATAAAAACATCAAACAGAAATGTGTTTCTCAGGGGGCCCGCAATATAGAGGTAATAAGACATTTTTTTTAATTCAGGAGAGTCTTTAGTTGTTCCATCTGCAAATTTTAAGCCGAATTTCAAAAGCAACGAATATTGATAATGATTTTTTGCCTGAACCTGAGGAGACAATAAAAACATCAGACAAAAATGTGTTTCTCACGGGGCCAGCGATTTAGAGGTACTAAGATCTTTTTTTTTTAATTCAGGAGAGTCTTTAGTTGTTCCATGTGCAAATTTTAAGCCGAATTTCAAAAGCAACGAATATTGATAATGATTTTCTACCTGGACCTGAGGAGACAATAAAAACATCAGACAAAAATGTGTTTCTCAGGGGGCCCGCGATTTAGAGTTACTAAGATTTTTTTTTTTTAATTCAGGAGTCTTTAGTTGTTCCATGTGCAAATTTTAAGCCGAATTTCAAAAGCAACGAATATTGATAATGATTTTTTCCTGGGCCTGTGGAGACAATAAAAACATCAAACAAAAATGTGTTTCTCAGGGGCCCGCGATTTATAAGTACTAAGACATTTTTTTAAGTACAGGAGTCTTTAGTTGTTCCATGTGCAAATTTTAAGCCGAATTTCAAAAGCAACGAATATTGATATTGATTTTTTGCCTGGGCCTGAGGAGACAATAAAAACATCAAACAAAAATGTGTTTCTCAGGGGCCCGCGATTTATAAGTACTAAGACATTTTTTTTAATTCAGGAGTCTTTAGTTGTTCCATGTGCAAATTTTAAGCCGAATTTGAATAGCAACGAATATTGATATTGATTTTTTGCCTGGGCCTGAGGAGACAATAAAAATATCAAACAAAAATGTGTTTCTCAGGGGGCCCGCAATTTAGAGGTACTAAGACATTTTTTTTAATTCAGGAGCGTCTTTAGTTGTTCCATGTGCAAAGTTTAAGCCGAATTTCAAAAGCAGCGAATATTGATAGTGATTTTTGCCTGGGCCTGAGGAGACAATAAAAACATCAAACAAAAATGTGTTTCTCAGGGGGCCCGCAATTTAGAGGTACTAAGACATTTTTTTTTAATTCAGGAGAGTCTTTAGTTGTTCCATGTGCAAAGTTTAAGCCGAATTTCAAAAGCAGCGAATATTGATAGTGATTTTTTGCCTGGGCCTGAGGAGACAATACAAATATCAAACAAAAATGTGTTTCTCAGGGGCCCGCGATTTATAGGTACTAAGACATTTTTTTTAGTTCAGGAGCGTCTTTAGTTGTTCCATGTGCAAAGTTTAAGCCGAATTTCAAAAGCAACGAATATTGATATTGATTTTTTGCCTGGGCCTGAGGAGACAATAAAAATATCAAACAAAAATGTGTTTCTCAGGGGGCCCGCAATTTAGAGGTACTAAGACATTTTTTTTTAATTCAGGAGCGTCTTTAGTTGTTCCATGTGCAAAGTTTAAGCCGAATTTCAAAAGCAGCGAATATTGATAGTGATTTTTTGCCTGGGCCTGAGGAGACAATAAAAACATCAAACAAAAATGTGTTTCTCAGGGGGCCCGCAATTTAGAGGTACTAAGACATTTTTTTTTAATTCAGGAGAGTCTTTAGTTGTTCCATGTGCAAAGTTTAAGCCGAATTTCAAAAGCAGCGAATATTGATAGTGATTTTTTGCCTGGGCCTGAGGAGACAATACAAATATCAAACAAAAATGTGTTTCTCAGGGGCCCGCGATTTATAGGTACTAAGACATTTTTTTTAGTTCAGGAGCGTCTTTAGTTGTTCCATGTGCAAATTTTAAGCCGAATTTCAAAAGCAACGAATATTGATAATGATTTTTTGCCTGGGCCTGAGGAGACAATAAAAACATCAAACAAAAATGTGTTTCTCAGGGGGCCCGCGATTTAGAGGTACTAAGACCTTTTTTTAATTTAGGAGAATCTTTACCCTGCAAAAATCGTTGGATCATGTGGTCCACTTGTGTCATACTGGAGTACTTACAATTATACTCCACTGTAATGCAACAATGGACCAACTCATGTTTCATTGCTCGTTTTTAACGATTGTAATCACTACACGATGTTTATTGGACTGTGGGTACTCCATGGATTACTCCGATGTAATGCGGAGCTGGCGTATATGGTCCAGTCCTAGGACATCGCAATGTTAATTGGACCATATTTTTTGTATGAATTGTGATTGATTTTGGAGCACTCGCTTGGTCCATAGCGAGTACTCCATACATGCATGCATGGAGTACTCGCGATTTTTGCAGGGTAGTTGTTCCATGTGCAAATTTTAAGCCGAATTTCAAAATCAACGAATAATGATAATGATTTATTGCCTGGGCCTGAGGAGACAATAAAAACATCAAACAAAAATGTGTTTCTCAGGCGGCCCGCGATTTAGAGGTACTAAGAATTTTTTTTTTTTAATTCAGGAGAGTCTTTAGTTGTTCCATGTGCAAATTTTAAGCCGAATTTCAAAATCTACGAATAATGATAATGACTTTTTGCTGGGCCTGAAGAGACAATAAAAACGTCAAACAAAAATGTGTTTCTCAGGGGGCCCGCGATTTAGAGGTACTAAGAATTTTTTTTTTTTTTAATTCAGGAGAGTCTTTAGTTGTTCCATGTGCAAATTTTAAGCCGAATTTCAAAAGCAACGAATATTGATAATGATTTTTGCCTGGACTTGAGGAGACAATAAAAACATCAAACAAAAATGTGTTTCTCAGGGGACCGCGATTTAGAGGTACTAAGACATTTTTTTTTAATTCAGGAGTCTTTAGTTGTTCCATATGCAAATTTTAAGCCGAATTTCAAAATCAACGAATAATGATAATGACTTTTTGCTGGGCCTGAGGAGACAATAAAAACATCAAACAAAAATGTGTTTCTCAGGGGGGCCGCGATTTAGAGGTACTAAGATTTTTTTTTTTTTAATTCAGGAGAGTCTTTAGTTGTTCCATGTGCAAATTTTAAGCCGAATTTCAAAAGCAACGAATATTGATAATGATTTTTGCCTGGACTTGAGGAGACAATAAAAACATCAAACAAAAATGTGTTTCTCAGGGGACCGCGATTTAGAGGTACTAAGACATTTTTTTTAAATTCAGGAGTCTTTAGTTGTTCCATGTGCAAATTTTAAGCCGAATTTCAAAATCAACGAATAATGATATTGATTTATTGCCTGGGCCTGAGGAGACAATAAGAACATCAAACAAAAATGTGTTTCTCAGGGGGCCCGCGATTTAGAGGTACTAAGAATTTTTTTTTTTTTAATTCAGGAGAGTCTTTAGTTGTTCCATGTGCAAATTTTAAGCCGAATTTCAAAAGCAACGAATATTGATAATGATTTTTTGTCTGGGCCTGAGGAGACAATAAAAACGTCAAACAAAAATGTGTTTCTCAGGGGGCCCGCGATTTAGAGGTACTAAGGATTTTTTTTTTTTTAATTCAGGAGAGTCTTTAGTTGTTCCATGTGCAAATTTTAAGCCGAATTTCAAAAGCAACGAATATTGATAATGATTTTTGCCTGGACTTGAGGAGACAATAAAAACATCAAACAAAAATGTGTTTCTCAGGGGACCGCGATTTAGAGGTACTAAGACATTTTTTTTAAATTCAGGAGTCTTTAGTTGTTCCATGTGCAAATTTTAAGCCGAATTTCAAAATCAACGAATAATGATATTGATTTATTGCCTGGGCCTGAGGAGACAATAAGAACATCAAACAAAAATGTGTTTCTCAGGGGGCCCGCGATTTAGAGTTACTAAGATCTTTTTTTTTTTTAATTCAGGAGAGTCTTTAGTTGTTCCATGTGCAAAGTTTAAGCCGAATTTCAAAATCAACGAATAATGATAATGATTCATTGCCTGGGCCTGAGGAGACAATACGAACATCAAACAAAAATGTGTTTCTCAGGGGGCCCGCGATTTAGAGGTACTAAGACATTTTTTTTTTTAATTCAGGAGAGTCTTTAGTTGTTCCATGTGCAAACTTTAAGCCGAATTTCAAAATCAACCAATAATGATAATGATTTATTGCCTGGGCCTGAGGAGACAATAAGAACATCAAACACAAATGTGTTTCTCAGGGGGCCCGCGATTTAGAGGTACTAAGATCTTTTTTTTTTAATTCAGGAGAGTCTTTAGTTGTTCCATGTGCAAATTTTAAGCCGAATTTCAAAATCAACGAATAATGATAATGATTTATTGCCTGGGCCTGAGGAGACAATAAAAACATCAAACAAAAATGTGTTTCTCAGGGGGACCGCGATTTAGAGGTACTAAGACATTTTTTTTAATTCAGGAGAGTCTTTAGTTGTTCCGTGTGCAAACTTTAAGCCGAATTTCAAAATCAACGAATAATGACAATGATTTATTGCCTGGGCCTGAGGAGACAATAAGAACATCAAACAAAAATGTGTTTCTCAGGGGGCCGCGATTTAGAGGTACTAAGATCTTTTTTTTTAATTCAGGAGAGTCTTTAGTTGTTCCATGTGCAAACTTTAAGCCGAATTTCAAAATCAACGAATAATGATAATGATTTATTGCCTGGGCCTGAGGAGACAATAAGAACATCAAACAAAAATGTGTTTCTCAAGGGGGCCCGCGATTTAGAGGGGACATAAGAAGACAGCCCGTGGCGGTTCTGAGCGCAGTATTTTGGCAGGCCTGTAGCTTCTTCCAGTGGGTAGATTTTAGGCTTGGCGACCATATAAGGGACGCGTAGCACACAAACGGCTGGCCAATTGCTTTGTAAGTGGTAATGAGCGTTTCTTTGTCTTTTCCCCAAGTACTGCCAGCAAGGGATTTGAGGATTTTATTGCGGCTCTGGATTTTCGGAACAATTGCGGCTGCGTGCTTACCAAAATGTAGATCCTGATCAAACGTCACACCTAAGATTTTGGGGTGTAGGACAGTCGGTAGCGTAGTGCCATCGACGTGGATGTTCAAATTGTCGACATTTGGGACGTCCAAGTTGTAAATAAGGTCGCGGATGATTTAGTCGGTGATAATGCCAGGTTTCGCGAGGCGAAAAACTGGAGAGATCAGGGAGGTAGTGCGATTAGTGCTCTGATATCAGGGCGGTATCCACTGGGACAACAGGTGACAGGAAGGATGTAGATGTTGATGATTTCTAGGTTTACATCGCCTGACCGGACAGATATGCCGTGACGTTCAAGGACACTGTCCCTGCGGCCGATGTCGGGATCAAATAAATTGTATTGCACTGAGTGGTGTATGATAAACGCAAGATCGCCTCCATTTCCGCTCTCGCGATCTTTTCTGTGGACGTTATACCCAGAGCAGGTCTGCAGAACAGACCTTGCTGTGAGTTTGGTCTCTTGAATCGCAGCAATGCGGATGATCCATTACAGTTTAACTGCAGAATTGTGAAGGGCAACGGGGGAGACGCCGTCACTCTAGTGGTAAGTGAGGGTTGACTACGCCTGAGTTCGGGGAGGTCAGGACGCAATTGCTGTTGTGGCCCTGGGTAAGCATTGGGGTAACCGATGTAGTTGGGTTTGCGGCCTGGCAGCATGGCGCAATGAAACCCGTCGGGGGGTTGCCGTCGCGGAGACCAGAACATCTAGCAAAGTGGCACCGTCCTAGTCAGGAGCTGCATTGGGCAGATGACGCAAACGTATATATTCTGTGCTGGCAAACGGTGCAAAAGGTGGTAGGGACTAAGAGTCTATTTCCCTGACCTACACGATTGCTGCCGGAAAGAGGGGGAAAAGAAGAGTGGGCGGGGCTGATGCTCAGCATTGCTACCGACTCAACTACGGAGATAGTAGTTATGAGTGGGAGCAGCCGTATGAGCTGGTGGCGCCGTAGGGCGCGGAGCAGGAGGGTATGCGCAGTTCTCTGCAAGGAGCTGCTGGGTGTATGACAATTTGTGGGAGGGACACAACAAATTAAATGGGGTTACACCGGAATGACAGCCCTTGGTCGGGAAAAATCCCGGGTCGCTCCGGTACATAGAACCGGCTGCCTTGGGAAGCGTCCGAAACCCTCCCAACGTAAGCCTTAAATTTAGGGGCAAACTTTCACAACTTTTTTTTTTTGTATGGGGACCAACACATTATATTGATAGCACTGATAGCAGTCAACTTTTTGTACAGAACCACCCCTAAAGCAAATGCTCGTAAGACATTTTTGAAGCACTATGATTATATGTGGCAGCAACACCATCAACAACCATCAAAAGCAGACCTTCATCATCCATACAAAGTCGAGAGCCTCGTTTTTCAACTTACTCCCGCAGAACCCACTTATCAGTGCCAAATATTCTCGTCTAATAGGAGACAGAAATTGCGAAAAGCTTCTTATCGGTTGTATGGGATATATGCTATATATATGAGAGATCTCAATGGTATTTTCAGAAAACAATACGTGCCATATACTTAACATCTGGTAAAATTTCAATTAAATTAAAAGCTCATAAATTTAGGAAGATATGACATTTGTAAAATATCGGTTGTTTGGGGATGGTATGGGGAACACAAATGGGTCAGACAAATGTCTAATCGGACACCTTAATATATACTCGCTCACCAAATTCTATCAATATATCTCAAAAATTTAGGAACTAGTTTGCGTTCAAACAGACAGACGGAATCGTCAAACAGACAGACACTGCTACAACAACAGCACGGACAGACAGACATGGCTAAATCAACGCAGCTGATCATTGCAGTATACTTATTGAGTGAGTCTATCTCTTCTCCTTCATTGACTTAAATATTTGAGATTCGGGACAAATTTAATATACCATTTCATTATGGTTTAATTATTAAAGGTTACCCAGGTAGGCCTTAGAAGTGTTATTTCTTTTCAAACTCCTTTCTGAATAATGAACAAAACTTTAAAACAGTACTGAAAGTTTTACTTTTTTAGTTTTGATAGTTTCTTTTGATAAAATTAGTAAAAATTTAATAATTTGTTGTAAATTTTTGGGTAAATTATTAATAAAAACGCAATTTTGTAACAATGTTGAGTACTTGGACTTTGTAATTATTTTGCAGATGCCGCAAATATGCTCAAATCCTGGTTGCTGTGCTGCCCGTATGCTAAAGACGAAGTACTAAGCAACTTCCGAAAGTTCCGGCTGTGTGTAACTGCCAATAGTTTGAAACCTAGCGTGTGCTCAAGCTGGGCATAGCTAAAGGCAGTGCGTGACTGTTTCTTTGCAGCTCTCCTCGACGCAGCTCATGCCAATGCGCCGTTCTTTCTTCATCAGGCCAGTGGCCAGTGATTGTGGCAACTATCCTAAAGATTTATTTTCTTAAATGATGCATCTCGACCACCTATGATGCATCCTTCGGTGCCTGTTGCGTAGTCAGCTGCAGTCTAAAGCGACCTCTTGCAGCTGGTGACGATCTTAGACGAAGTGATGGGATGGTAAGCGCCATGAGCACTGCGGATTAAAAAAAATTTTTCTTTTATTTGAAAGCTTTTGAAATGCATTTTTCTTCGAATATAGTTACTGGATAAGACCCCAGGATTCTGCTTGGAAGATACTAGCCGAGGTTGAAAGACGGGCTGACAGCGACAGCTAAAATTCCTGAGAAGCTTTCAGCTCCTAAATCTCAGTCCATATATCCATCTTAGGATTTATCTATGACGCCTTATGCACACCATCATTTTCCCTCAATGTTAAATGTGACTAACAGGTTGTTTATAACGGCCATATTCTCTAACAAAGCCCTTGGCTAAAGCTTTATCAATCGTCATGTCTCAAAAGGAGATTTTTGTCGAATTTGTGCATTTTCGAAAAAAGGGATTTCATTTTTCCCGCCTCTCCACTTCTTCTTAAAACAACCATGATTGGGGAGTGTCACATTTTAAAAAAAAACTACATGCAAAACCTCGTGTAATTGAATCATGCCATTTCATTTTCATGAAAGTTATATTTAATACATGAGCATCAGTTGCACCACAATGGGTTAATTCTGTGTGATACAACTTTTACCACAATAGTCCCTTATATGAGATTCGTATACAATTGTCAATCACACTTTGTTGAATACACTTTGATACCAACTAAGCGAGTTTTTCTTATTACCTTTTTATTTTTCTCTTTTTAAATAATTTTAACAAAAATAATATTTTTTTTTTCATGCAATTTTTTTTTTTTCGTTTTTTCTTTTATTTAACAACTAATTTTATATATTTTCACAATTTTCGTTTTATAACTTTTAAATTTGTCGTTTTATTTATTATGTTTTAAACAGCAATACATAGTCATTGAATAAATAAACAAAAAAAAAAACTAGATTTAACATTTCAAATATTTGTTTTTAATAATTTAGTGTACAATTGCCTTCAAACCTATACCGTTCGTAATTAAAATGCAATAAAAAAGTTGCAAATGAGTGTATACATTTATTATTATATATTAATTTAGGCAAAGAGATTGAGCATAAAATATTATTAGGAGCTTAATAAGAAAAAAACCAAAATAAAATAAAAAATATTTAAGTCTTGTTGATGACGATTGAACGTCACTCAATACGGAAGCACTGAGACTTATATGGTTTTCTTTTCTGGAAAAAATATAACACCAGTTTTACCCTTACTCTTGTATCGTGCTGCTTGGCATTTTTAAAAATAGGTAAATTTGTTGGTATTGGTGTTCGTTTGCTTATGCAGAGGAAAATACTTTCGTGACATGATCAAAAAAACGTTCGAGAGAGCTGAGGAACGGTAACATGTTAACATTATTTTTAGAAAAGAAAGCGTCATTGAATACGATCTAATCAAAAGTACTAAACAAATGGAATAAAACATGAAACCGTTCACTTTGTTAGCACAGTACTATATCTCTGTGCTGAAATTACAGTTACACGTTCGTCGCTCACTTAGGTGAATGCGAGTCTACGACCATTTCGGGGTATTACAAGTTTTTAGAGTATTTTTATGCGTTTTATGCTTTCGTTAAATTTTAAAAACACAACTGAGAACAAGTTTGCTCAGGCAATGAAACATACAAATTTTAGTTTCAGATAATATAATTTAAGAAAAAAAAAATACATTATAATTTGTAATATTGTATTGTGACGAATATTAGCAACACTAAGGGATACTATCATCTCTAAGCCGGTACTAAGCAGTGACTTGTATGCACATAAACAAATCAATCATTATGTCTACACATATGTCCATACAAGCAGCGGAGAGAAACGCACAAACACATGCATATATCTGAGTTACTCCCAAAAGTAGGGAATTATCGGTAGAAGTATCACTCACATATACACGCGCATATGGCTATGCGAGAAGCTATAATCGTGCATCTGTAGTTTATAGCTGATAGGTTTATAGCTGGTAAACAAGTAGTAAATTCTAGAAGAAGAAACGCCTAGAAGTACGCGAACGAGACAGCAGAGGCTATAAAAGGAGCGAAAGCTGAGTAAACAGCAATCAGTTTGATTTAAGCAAGCTATTAGTTGTCAAGTAGCAGTGTTATTGTGAAGTACTTTAATAAAGGCCATTTTGCATTATTGAATAATAGAGTTATTTATTCAACAGTTTAGCGATACGAACGTTAGTAGAAGGTTGCAAATAAGCGGAATTGCACTAAATTCGATACCATATGTTACAATTATTGTTTTGTGTGGATATTTATGTCGTGTAGTAAACAGGACACAAAAAAATGTAATGGTCAATCGAAGTACGAGAAATATTTAAAACAAATAATTTAGGTTTAACTGAGGGAATAGCAAATTTTATCGTCTAATAGTAAAAAATGTTAAAAAGCAAAATATATTAAACGTCATTCTTTTAATTGTATCACAACATAAATAGCTTTTCAATTTACATATTATATATAAATTAATATTTCTGTTGCAAAATTCCTTAAACGTAATTCATCCATTCATTCATCCAATACACTCTTCTAAACTGATTCTTCATTTCGTTTTCAATTATTTGTTTGGCTTTTTTTTTTTTTTGTCTCTAGCTTCACATACGGCAACTGTAATTTCAGCCTAAAAGTAAAGCATACTTCAAAAAATTGCGATAAATTCAGCATCTCACAGCATTATGTATTTCTATGTATGGTCAATTTCGTGTGAATTCAACAACTTGTTTGCGATGACGCCACCGATTCTCCCTTATATCAATGATTGAGTACAGAATAATGTGACTGCGTATGATAACGATTTAAAACGGATATATACGGGTGACATAAAACATTTTATCTCTTGCAGCAGGATTTTATTAGATCCCTGCAAAAATCGTTGGATCATGTGGTCCACTGGAGTACATACCATTATACTCCACTGTAATGCAGCAATGGACCAACTCATGTTTCTACACGAACATATTGTAAGCCGATCATTGCTCGTTTTTAACGATTGTAATCACTATACGATGTTTACTGGACTGTGGGTACTCCACGGATTACTCTGATGTAATGCGGAACTGGAGTATATGGTCCAGTCCGAGGACATCGCAATGTTAATTGGACCATATTTTTTGTATGAATTGTGGTTAATTTTGGAGCACTCGCTTGGTCCATAGCGAGTACTCCATACATGCATGCATGGAGTACTCGCGATTTTTGCAGGGATCACATGTATTAAATTGATTTCTTATAAGCCTTTAACTGTACAACAGGGTATAAACAATGTTTTAAGCCACAGTGCACTTTAGATGTCCGAATAAGACTATTAAGGCCGACATTACAAATTTGACAAATTCAAATGTGGGGCTCTTCTTTTTTAAAAAGAGCAGGGCTGCAAATTAGCCCCGTACTGGCTTTTTGAACTTGAAGTTTATAACTACTCCAAAATTGTTCATAGGCATAATAGTAGAATTTGATGGACTAAAAATGAGATAATTAAACTGTTTTTAGATCTTATTAAGTTGACAACTGTACGATTGGATTTTCTGACCATTGAAGAAAAATCTGCAATTGCTTGTTCCAAGACAATGGAAAACTTCAATATAATGAGCCCGACATGCAAAATAATGAAAATTTAAAAACCTATTCCTATAAACGGAGCACTGCAGATGACGTGGAACTTGCCGAATAAGGTGGAGGTATATTTTTAATATTTTTTTATATTCTAATTATTTTGTATTAAGATATTGGAATCGAATCGAAACGAACGGGCTCATATGCCGGAACAAGTTTTTGCATCATTCAGAAGGATTAATACTATATTAAAACCTCAAAGAAAAAATAATTTAAGTAGGTATCGAAAACAAGTGGTTTGGAAAATTGCTAGACACGTATTAATACATTGGCAGGGTGCTATACGTCTTAAGTCTGTATACGCATTACTTCTTTTTTAATAGACGTAAATAAGACTTTGCTTTGCGCAGATTTGCAATTTAGTTAAGTTTTTGGAATATATTTATGTCTCAATGTTTTGCTATTCTACTGGGACTGGACAGGGCCATTGTTTATGTACGCGTGTTATTTTGCTTACAAAATTCTTTGTATGCTCTTTCAGTCTCCTCGTCCATTTCAGGATCCAAATCAACATCAAGATCAATTCCGTCGCCATCTTCGTCGGTTGATGCGCTACCCTGCATTGACGCTGCACCATCGGACAAGAAAGCGGTTTCTTCTGCTGTAAGTTCACGTCCATCAGGTCCGTAGAAGATAGGCTCATCACTCATTCGCAACTGTTCTGGAGTTTGCATTGCCGCTGCAGTTGCAGCTTCAATTTCCGCTGTCGGTGAATTCATTTTTCGACCCCAATTATTCTTTTGCAATGATATAACATTCGCCGCTAAAGGATATTTTCCCGGTGACTTTATATTTATTGCATCCAAATGTTGGATAATATCACGCATTTCAGTAGGACAATCCGCTGTCAGATCGTAGCCTGCTAATTTTAGTGTTAAACAAATGCAACGAATATTGTCTAAAGATTCTTTTAACAATAATTGTTTAAGTGAGTATACAATATTTTGGGCAATTAGATGAATGCGAGTATCATCACCACGCAATTGCATGTACAATTCAGCGAGGAATAAAGCGGTTTCGCGAACTTTTTGTTGCTGATTGTGGTGCATATATTGTATAACCTCTTGTTGATGATAATCTAATTTATATTTGAGTAACACGTGAAATAGTGAGTCTTTCTTTAAGTTGAGCATATGCAAAAGGTTGTAGAGCTTAGCCCCCATATAACGAAAGTTAGGATTTTGTATAGATTCTTCGAAAATATCCTCCATGGCATTCGATAAAACAAATTGATTACTTTCCATGCCTTCGAATATAGTAAGGAACCGCGTGGCAATCGAGTCAAACTGCCCAGGATTTTGATTAAGACATTGGATTACGGTCTTTAAATATTCGAGTGCAATTGTTTCCACATCCGAACCAGATCCTGTGCTGTTACTGCTGCCACTATTATTAGAATTGACTGTATTAGTATTATTGTGACGTTGAAAGCGACCTTGTCCACCATGATTTTGAGGATGATGAGGATTTTGCGATTGTTGATTATGATGAGGATTCTTATTATTATGTCTGGGATTGTGGCTGTGGTGCTGGTATTGTTGTTGTTGATGATTGTAAAAATTTGCAGTATTTTTGTTCCCACTATTACCGCCTCCAGCACCGCTTATTTTCAAGCGTTCTTGTACGGAGGTAGTAAGTGAGGTGATTGGTGAACCAAATTGCTGTTGCTGACTATGCTGATAATGATGCTGTTGATAGCCATTGGAATACCGTTGTGAACGTGCTGGTTGTTGTTGTGGCTGTTGGTATTGTTGATAGCTTTGATGATTGCAGTATTGTTGCTGATTTTCCAATCTTTCCTCAGCACCACCATACGTTGCATTGCCACCACCACCGATGCGAGGAATAAACTCTTTAGCAAATGGTGATAATTTCGTGGGCGAAACAGTACGGTGGTAAGAGTCTGGGATATTTGGATTTAATGTATGTGAAGTGGCAACATGTGTTGGTGTACTGCTAGCCGATTTTGGCTTACGCAATGGCGTATAATCTTCATCTTCAGTAAATGGGGCGCGACCCGGAGTCATATCCATGGTGTTATTTATACAACTTGATTCAAAATTTAACTTGAAATTTAATGCGTCGTGAAATATCTGCAAAAAAAATTAAAAAAACGAGCAATAATTACGCAATTCACAAGGTCGAATATTAGCCGAATGTTTTATGTTTTAATCAAATAATATATTAGAAACTATGGAAACAACTTAAAACTTACAACTTTACATACAACGAATACAATACCCTTGTGAATTGCATAAATGTAACATAACTAGTGTATCGAAAACTATAGAAAAGTAAGAGTATATAAGTTCGGGTATAACCCAACATTACTTACATATATACTCAGCTGATAATTCTTACAGCTGCTGGCGGTTTTGGCAAACAGTACGAGAGTATTTTTGCCAAGTAAAGCTTTTCAATGAAAATTAATCTACCTTGTAGTTGCTGTTCGTAGTCGGCATAAACTTGTAGGCCCCGTTGTTGTTGTTGTTGATGTAATGACTAAGTCACTCCCCGAAGGTTTTTGGGAGGTTTATCGATGCTGATGGTCTTTTGCCGGATATAGATCCGGTTTGTTCCGGTAACAAGCCCTATTTAGGTATAAGCCTAACCATATCTAAAACGATTTAGTATGACATTGAACCTGCTGGGCCATCCCACGCTCCACCCCCTAGTTCCATGAGGTACTTGGGGTCGCCAGAGACTCGCTTGCTAAATAAACAGGATTCGCCACGAGTAGGTGAGGTTGACTAGGTTGTGGAAGCTAAAAATTGCGCTGGCAAACCCGCTACATAACTATTCATAGAACGATACGAGTACTAAGTAAGTAGTATCGACACTTTTCTAAAAAATACTTGAGTATTTTATACTCGATGCTTTTCACAAAGTACTCAGATACTTTACCTCGGTACTTTTCCCAGAAACTTTACCAATTTCCGGGGCTCTACAGGTGTAAGTTCAACCAAGTATATATAAAACCACAACTTGATCAAAAATTGAGATATCTTCACACGAAGATATCGTCGACGATGCGGTAAAGGCTGCTAATTCCACCTTAAACTCAAAACGGCTTTTTGGTTATGGCAAAGAGGATAAATACAATAAGAGGCGTCACTTGTTATTTTTTTGGCATTTACTCGATGTATACTGAGAGGTAGTCGCTAATTTTTTTTTGGGCGAGATGTTTATAAATGTCTTCTATACATTTTCGTTGGGTATTTGTGTTTATTTTTCGACTGTATTTAATTAATTTATTTAATTCTCTTTCCAAAAATCACAGTTGCACAAGAGGCCTTCACGGCATGGATAAATTAGAGACAATTAAAAATGTCCCTCTCAGAAAACATTCGACATTAATCTTTTCAATTTCCAGCGAGATATTCGCCACAAAATAACGAGTGACGGCTCTTATTGTATTTATCCTCTTTGGTTATGGTGGATTGGCACCCGAATCACGAAAATTTTATAGAAACAAAACCTGGTAACTCATAGAAAATTATGAAAAGCTGCTAACTCCATAAATTTCAATACATTTTAAATGTAGAATGTTGAGCGGCATTATCATTCAATTGAATTTTTTGTTCTACTGTTCTACGATATATTGGTATTGAAGATGGCCGAAATTAGATTATAACCACGCCCACTATAAAAAATTCCGAAATATGGGAAAAAGGGACAATGCATTAACAAATACTGATAAAGTGGTGAAACTTGGCGAGTGGATTATATTATGACACAAAATAGAAATTTAGTACAATTTTGCAAAATGAGCGTGCCCCATCCACATTAAGTGAGGTAAATTTAAGTTTTGGAAATTTCGAAAAATGTATTAACTGTTTTATATATTTTTTGAAGTTCTCAATTCTTTTATTTGCGCGCAAGTATTAACACAAACAACATCACCAGCTCTGAAAACTAGCAAAGAATCACTCTTGCTAATAAATGCTACTTTGAACTGCGTAGGCAATTGAAAAGAAAAGTCCCCTATCGGCAAAGGCAAATCTACAAGTCACCTAAAGTACCCGGCCTGCTGTATGGTGCAGAATAATGGACTATGACAACATCAGATGAAGCTGCTCTTAAGAGTTTTCGAGAGAGGAGTTCTTCGAAAGATTTACGGACTCCTAGGCGTTGGCGAATACCGAAAAAGCTAATGATGAGCTTTACGCAGACATAATGCAGTGAATCATAACACAGCGGCTAAATTGGCTGGGCCAAGTTATGCGAATGAAAGATGATGCTCCGGCTAAGAAATGATTTAATTGGAGCCCGCCTATGAAAGCAGAGGATGAGAGCGGCCCCACTCAAATTAAATGGGGTTACACCCTGTCCTGTCACCTGTTGCCCCAGTGTATACCGCCCTGATATCAGAGCACTACTCACTGGCGATAATCGCATTATCTTAGGCGATTTAAATACACACCACGATTTTTGGCATTCGAACTTTCCGGCGGACAGCAGGGGTGAGATGTTGGCAGACCAAATAGAGTTAACGAAGTTCTGCACAATAAACGGAGACGCCCCCACTCGTATGGTAGAAAGATGTCACAGTTCGCCAGATCTATCCAAAGTGAGCGCAGGTCTAGTAAACTGCGTCAACTGGCAGCCGATGGTAACATTGGCATCTGACCACCTTCCTATACTCCTTTCGCTCGAGCGAACCGCCGACTTCATCATTACTGAGAACCGCAATTTCATCAACTTTTAAAAAGAAAGTGGGATTACTACAAATCCTTTACAGACAATCGCTTTGCTGCCCTCCTTATCCCGATTGATGCTCCCCAAGGGGAACGTGCTTTCCGCAAGGTCATTGAATCCGCCTCGGCTCGTTTCATTCCCGCCGGAAGAATTTCGGATACCGCCCTGAAATCAGCGCACTACTCACTGGCGATAATCGCATTATCTTAGGCGATTTCAATGCCCATCACGATCTATGGCATTCTAACCTACAGGCGGACAGCAGGGGTGAGATGTTGGCAGACCAAATAGAGGAGGCGACGTTCTGCACAATACACGGAGACGCCGCCACTCGTATGGTAGGAAGCTGTCACAGTTCGCCGCATCTATCCATCGTGAGTGCAGGACTAGTAAACTGATGATAACTCGGGCGATCTGCCGACTTCATCATTACTAAGAACCGCACTTTCATCAACTTTAAGAAAGGAAAGTGGCATGATTACAAATCCTTTACAGACAATTTAAAGAATTGTAACCTCTCTGCCGGTGTGGGTAAGCTTTGGTCCACCATAAAGTCCCTATCGAATCCGCCAACGGCACATCGACAAAATCTCCATCGCCTTTGTCGATAAAGTGTTGTCGGATGCGAAAAAATGATAGAGCGCTTTTTGCGGAAAATATGTAATCTACGGTTGACAAAATTAGACGGTGGGCCAACAGACGCGCACACAAGCATAAATACAGCGCTATGAAAGCAAAGAGGGATTTAATTATCTAGCACATGTCTTCAACTTGTCCCTTTCCACCTTCCCCCATCCCCGGAAAATGGAAAATGGCCAAGGTGGTCCCGCTACTAAAGCCTGGTAAACTAGCTAACATAGGAGATTCTTATCGTCCGATATCTCTCCTATCGCCAGTAGCCAAGACACTTGAAGCCATTCTGCTACCCTATTTTAATGCAAATTTGCAACAAGGCAATCATCAGCATGGCTTCCGAAAATTACATAGCACTACCACCGCGCTAAATGCCATTAGCATTAAAAGATTGAATTTGTCAGAAGTGAGCGGTGCCACGCCACGTTTTGGAAGAAACTTTAAAGAAGGGGTCGCTATTAAATGAATAGATATATAAACTATTTACTGAATAATGATGCATTTGGTTTTTAATCATTATATATATATTAGAGAGGGTCAAATTGTATGGATGGATTTTTTCCCATCAGAAGTATAGCAAAAACGTAATCTGATTCTAAGAAAAATTGCTGAAGACACCATAGCTCTAAGTCCGATTTCGAGGTCCCCACTTTCGCAAAATAGATATTTTGCATTTGAATGTGGGGTTTGACCAAAAAATCTTCATAGCTTCTGATAGAATTATAGGAAAAATATCATATGTGGCTTACTATATTTTCAAGTAATAAGCAAAAATTGTTTTCTACTAAAACGAATTCGAAAAAAGAATAACTGTCTGAATGAATGAAAGTTGTTGAAATGTTCTGAACTTATTTTAGCTGTAAAGAAAAAAATTTTCCATATTTGTTAAAGATGATAATATAGTAGTTAAAAGTTCATTTTAGGCTGATGTCTCATAATTTAAGCCTGATATCTCTACTGAAATTCACAAACACTATAGATATTAATACAGATTCTGAAATATATGTAAAATACCTTTAAAGTAAGCCCAATATGTTATTTTTCCTATAATTCTATCAGAAGCTATGAAGATTTTTTGGCCAAACCCCACATTCAAATGCAAAATATCTATTTTGCAAAGGTGGGGACCTCGAAATCGGACTTAGAGGTATGGTGTCTTCAGCAATTTTCGGGGAGCAACCTTATCGCTACAACAACAACAACAACAGAAAAGGAGAAGGAGACTGAGAAAGAGATAGAATGAGACGAAGATGGAGATAGATGAAGCGAAAATACGGAGGGTGGAGTGAATGCAAAGATTAGGAAAAAGTGTAAAGGGGCGGGGCAGAGTGAGACGGAAAAATGTATGCAGATAGACCAAATTTAGGGCAGAACGTCTGCCGGGTCTGCTAGTATATATATATACATATATATATATATATATAAAGGGGGCGTAGTCATCGTGCGATTGCGCTCATTTTAAATAGCGACGGGAGGTGATTGGGGTTACACGTTTCCTACGCCGATGACTGCACAATAATGGCTACAGGCCCAGGCCTACACGTCGATTAGTTTTGTAAAAAAAATTAACAGCTATCTCCCTGATCTCTCCAGTTTTTTCGCCTCGCGAAACCTACATTATCGCCGACCAAATCATCGGCGACCTTATTTACAGCATGGACGCGCCAAATGGCGACCATATTGAACATCCACGTTGATGGCATTCCGCTACGGACTGTCTTACACCAAAAAATATTGGGTGTGACGTTCTACCAGGATTTACATTTTGGAGACCATCCATCCGCAATTGTTTCTAAAATCCAGAGACGTAATTAAATCCTCAAATCTCTTGCCTGCAGCACTTTGGGTAAAGACAAAGAAACGCAAATAACCACTTACAAAGCAATTGGCCGGCCGATCTCCGATATGGTCGTCAAGCCTAAAGGTTACTCCCTGGAGGAAAATGCAGGCCTGCCCAAAAACTGCCCTCAGAACCGCTTCTTATGTTCCCAGAACACCACCTACACAATGAGGCGAAACTACTCCCCATTAGGAAGGGAAATGAAATGCCGAACAAACAGTTTCTGTTGAATACCCAGAATCCTGGGCATCCCAACAGACATCTGATTGATAAGGCTACACCTCCCAGGGGCTTAAGGGGCCATCTCCGTAACCATGATGAGGAAATACGACACCTGAGAGCACAGCCGTATGAAGCAAAAAAGCACAAGCAAGTCGTCGTTGTAGCAATGTTTCGCCCCACCTAATAGCTGAGACCGATCACAAATTGTCATCAATATCCTCTAGCGGGAGTTCAAGGAAACTTGCTGTTTCGATAGGGGTGGACCATAATGAAAGGGGTGGACCATAATGAAAGGGGTGTTAGAGGCGTTGGTTCCACATTACAATTAAAGAGATGGTTGGTGTCATGTGGGGACACATTGCAAGCGGGGCATACATTTTGTATGTCGGGGCAAAGAGGATAAATACAATAAGAGGCGTCACTCGTTATTTTTTTGGCATTTACTCGATGTATACTGAGAGGTAGTCGCTACTTTTTTTTGGGCGAGATGTTTATAAATGTCTTCTATACATTTTCGTGGGGTATTTGTGTTTATTTTTCGACTGTATTTAATTAATTTATTTAATTCTCTTTCCAAAAATCACAGTTGCACAAGGGGCCTACACGGCATGGATAAATGCGAGACAATTAAAAATGTCCCTCTCAGAAAACATTCGGCATCAATTTTTTCAATTTCCAGCGAGATACTCGCCACAAAATAACGAGTGACGGCTCTTATTGTATTTATCCTCTTTGGTCGGGGTTGATTCTGGATATGTAAGAGTTTAACCTGTTGCGGTATCCAGAACGAAGTTGAGCCAGAGTGACTCGCGTTTCCCTGGGGAGTATGCGTTCCTCTTCCGCAAGTTTTGGGTACTGTTCCCTGAGTACTGGATTCACCGGGCAATTCCCGGCATAAAGTTCCGACGCCTGTTTGTGGAGTTCACCAAGCACCTGCTTGTATTTTTTTGCCTCATATGGCTGAGTTCTCAGGTGCCGTATTTCCTCAAAATGCTTACGGAGATGACTCCTTAAGTCCCTAGGCGGTGCTGGCTCATCAATCAGATGTCTGTTGGGATGCCCAGGTTTCTGGGTATTCAACAGGAACTGTTTGGTTAGCATCTCATTTCTCTCCCTGATGGGGAGTATTCTCGCTTCATTACGTAGATGATGTTCTGGGGACATAAGACAGTCCGTGGCGGTTCTGAGCACAGTATTTTGGCAGGCCTGTAGCTTCTTCCAGTGGGTAGTTTTTAGGCTTGGCGACCATATAGGGGACGCGTACTTGCTTTTTACACCGTGTATCATCGCATTTTCATATTTCGGTCAACAACAACATTTTCGCCATCTTTTGGAGTTGAAACACTTGGCGACGTTTCCCAAGGCGGGTCGTTCTATGTACCGGAGCAACCCGGGATTTTTCCCGACCAAGGGCTGTCATTTCAATGGAACATTTAATTTGTTGCGTTCCTCCCACAAATTGTCATCCTCCCAGCAGATCCTTGCAACTGGACTGCGCCTGACTCTCCTGCTCCGGGAAGGTATCGAACCCAATCTGGGTCCTGCATCTGACCCCGGTCCTGAGAAAATGGTTTTACTGTTATACCGGAAAAGAATATTTTTATGACGGTCAGAATCTTGTCACGTGCAAGGGATGGTTGCATTGGACAGGTTTTTTGGGCTAGACCCCAAAACCCGACGTCCTCGTAACTTTTATAAATATTTTGTGGATCCTTGCTGTTCACGCCCAAGGGCGTCCCGTTGTCTGCGCCTGAGCGCTCCCCCACTACCTTCCAGCAGCTCCGCCAGCCACAACAAGTACTCGCTGTTGCTCGCGCCCCATGGCGTTGTAGTAGAGTCGGTAGCAATTCCGAGCATAAGCCCCCGCCCCCATCTTCTTCTCTTCCTCTTTCCGGCACTGGCATTCGAGTAGGTCAGGGAAACAGACTCTTAGTCTCTACGACCATTTGCACCACATAATATATATGTTTGCCAGCACATAATATATATGTTTGCGACATCTTAGTTAGTTAGCTATTTATTTATTACGGCTTAAAGCCTAATTCAAGAAACAAATAGTACTATTCTATCTTATAGGTAGTTTTAGAAAATTCATATAATTTTGCCTTAACAACTAAGATTTCATTGCAGTTTTTAATTTCCAATGGGAGCTCGTTGTAGCCCTTTAGGCCATCTGCCCAATGCAGCTCCTGTCTTTGCCGGTGGAGGCGGTCATTTGCTTTGTTACCGGAACGTACCCGATCTATATCCGGCAAAGGACCATCAACATCGATAACACTCCCCAAAGCCTTCGGGGAGTGTCTTTATCTTTATCGTTAATACAACAACAACAACAACATTAAGTAAGGTACTAGCCTGACCCGACATTCTAAGGCTCACTTGCAGAAGGTCGTGTTGTTTAAAGCTCAAAGTTAATTTAAAAACTTTGTCAATAATGTATCGGTTTAACCCCTCATGTCAAGATAACTCGAGTTAAAAAAGTTAGCTTGCCGTTCTGCAAGTAGGCCTAAGTCATGCAACGGCATCCTCTCATGAGAAACTTGGTTGATAGTCCTTTGAAAATTTGCGCTATACAACACTTGAGTCCCAAGCTTAGACAGCTAGAGCGTATCGCTATTCCATAACAGCAAGGGAAATTGTATCCCCCATAAGGCCTGTATCCAGTTCGCCAGTGTACTTACGCTGAATATGTCTATCTATATTTATGCAATGCTGGAAAGACAATTTCGGCTAAATAGCTGAAACTAGTCCCGTTTGCAAGGCAATAAGGGGAACACTTCTGTAAGCGCTGTGAAGAACAGACTAAAATATTTTTTATGCAGTTACCGCCAATATACGCAACGCATGTACTGTATGTATTGTGGAACCAACCATATTTTCAATTGTATTGTGCAACCCAGCAGTGTGGTCCAATCCTGTTGATATAGGGGAGTTCCCGTGAAGTCTTGGACCGTTAGAGGATTCGATGACAATTCACACTGTTAATATAACAACAACAATAATAATCTTCTCTTGTCAACTTCGTTTGTTTCCACAACTAGTTTTATTTTAATTAAATTTAAATGAAAATTTGTTGGTTCGGCATTACAAGTAAAATAGGAACTTTATATGCAAGGAACAAATTATTTCACTTTCCCTGGTGTTGTTGTTGTTGTTGTTATAGCGATAAAGACACTCCCCGAAGGCCTTGGGGAGTGTTATCGAAGTTGATGGTCCTTTGCCAGATGTAGATCCGATACGTTCCGGTAGCAAGCACCATTAAGGCACCAGAGCGGGACGATTTAGTATGACCACATGAAACCTTCAAGAGCATACCGCTCTCCCACCCCCTAGATCCGTGAGGAACCTGGGGTCACCAGAGCCTCGGCTGTTAAAGTAACAGGATTCGCCGCGGGTAGTTGAGTTGACAATTGGGTTGGAGAAGCAATATTTTGCTCTAGAAACACTTTGAAAGGGTTGCGCTACACAACCCATTGAATCAATTTGGTATTTTAGTCGCCTCTTACGACAGGCATACCTGCCAGGGGTATATTCAAGGCCCGCTGACCCTTTCATGCCCTAGCGGCGATTCATCGTTATCATTAGTTTTCGGCTAATTAAGGTTTTGTTATAGGGATGTCATACCTGCAAAGTGCTATTCACATAACTTTCGAAATTTTTATTCAACTTCCTCCAATTCTGTACTTCTTTGACTCTATGTTTTGCTTTCCGTCTATTCGTCAACTCTTTCTGCTTTGCTAATTATGCCCAATAGACACGCTGGCGGTCGGATGAGCGTACTCGTTTTATTTTTATTTTTTTGTTGGTTGTTTTTAACTTTTAATCTATACCATGTTTCGCCTTGTCAAGTTGTGCAGCTGAAATGTGGGAAGTTACAAAATTCTTCAAGCCAGGAACAATGTTTTCTCAGGACTCGCACCACATTAAGCATAAAATTTTAATTATGAAGTTAAATGCTAATATATTAATCGTTTGCTTTTATTTTTGCATGTCGCAAATTTATTTCTTCACTGATTGGCCCTCCACGTTTCTACCATAACGACGTGTAGAAATAAAGCAAAAAACTAAATTCATAATTGTTACAAAAGAAGTTGAGCAACTTACCTATTTTTCCCTGAACAACTAACGACGAATAAGTAGACTTCTAAAATTTTTCAAGGAAATATTAGATGGGTATATAAAATTCTCTTAAAAATGTTCGCAATACACAAGGAGAAAACAGAATTACTTCATCTTCCCTCATATGTCATTCAAAATGTAGGCAAAGTTTAGTGTTGATAAACTCAACGAATTTAAGGCCATATAAGATAACGCCACCTGTAGCTGCAGGGACTACTCATTTTGGTGAAGTTTTACAAGACGGTGCACCATCTGATTTTTATCAAAAATTATCAAAGGTGGTATCAAAAGACGGGTTCCGACCTCCGTTTTTAGAAACCGAAAGTTAAAATCAAAAATTTTATTTCTGTCGAACGATTTTTCCAAAAAACAAGAAAAAACGCTACCCACGTTTTTTCTTATTCGATAAAAATGATTTGTTATTCGTTGCAAACAACCTTAAATAGAACGAAAAAGCGCCACCACGAAGAAAACTACATGGGACTAAGCTTTATAGCTTCAAACTTCCGCAACCCAATCGTCAACCTCACCTGTTACAAACATAAATATATCATACACATATTTATCTTGCGAAGCTCTGGCGACCCAAGTTCCACATGGTACTAGGAGTTGGGGGAGGGGGCATTATGGCCTAGAAGGTTTAATGTGGTCATATAAATCGTTCCCGAATTGGTCGGGGTAGTACCTTAATGATAATTTGTTACCGGAACGTACCGGATCTATACCCGGCAAAGGACCACCAACATGGATAGCACTCCCCAAAGCTTTCGGGGAGTGCCTTTATCGTTAATACAACAACAACTTGTAAGGGGCCTCCTTCCTGCAAGTCTCCAAAGGTGGACAGCAAATTATCTGTCTAGTCGGCAAGTATCAGGGCAATTCAGGAACGTAACATTAAACTCAGAAGAATTAAAATTGCCACCAAAAGGAGTCACCATTGTATTCTACGCCGATGACTGCACGCTTCCCACGGCAGCCGGTTCTACGTACCGGAGCAACTCGGAATTTTTTTCCTGACTAAGGGCTGTCATTTCAGTGTAACCCCATTTAATTTGTTGCGTCCCTCCCACAACTTGTCATCCTCGGAGCAGCTCCTTGCAGCTGGACTGCTCCATACCCTCCTGCTCCAGGAAGATATTGAACCTAACCCCGGTCCCAGGCTGTGGTTCTGCTGCGTATGTCGGAAAAGGATTTATCTCTGCCGGTCATACTCTTGTCAGTGTGTCAAGTGTAAAAGATGGTTGCATCGCTCGGGCTGTTCTGGGTTAGAACACAACGTTCGTAGCCCCCGAAACTTCTATAAAACTATTGTAGCTCCCTGCTGTTCACGTCCAAGGATGTCCCGCGGTTTATTCTGTGTTTACGATCGCGGTATCGGTCCAATGAAGTTCGTGACATAGGCCATCACCTTCATAGATGCTCTGGGCTTACAAACGGAAATCGTCCGACCGGCATATTCGTTGCATCTTGCTTCCAAAACACTAGTACCAACTTACTGACACCAGGTACACCAGCAGCAATCGGACAGCACACTCGACAAAGCTTATATCCTACAAGGCGTCTTCATAGAAGATAGCTGACTACATTAATAAAAATGATATCCGTATTACCGCAATTCAAGAAACAAAGCTAACTGCAGATCGTACCTCCGAACTTGTGATGGCTACAACATTCATAGGCAAGACCGCACAAGGGGTAATGGTTGTGGCTTTGCCTTTATCACTCACCACACCGCGCAATATAGTCTATTTTAACCTTACATCAGCCGCAGGGATAATACCTTAGAAAGTCAAGGCATAGAAATAATTAACATCTGTATTCCCTCTACCACCTGCTGTCCAAGTGGCTACCGCCCTAAGATCACTACGATACTCTGTGGCGAAAACCGTCGTATCCTTGGCGATTTTAACGCTCACCACGATCTCTGGCATTCAAGCTTGCCAGTGGACAGCAGAGGCAGGCAACTAGCAGAGCAAATAGACAATACGACTTTCTGCACGATAAATGGCGATGCCCCCACCAGAATTGCAGGTAATTGCCATAGCTCACCTGACATCTAAATCGTCAGTGCAGGGCTCGTAAATTGCGTTGAATGGCAACTTAAGCTTCTGATCACCTGCCCATACTCCTTTCAATTGAGTGACCTGCCAATTTTATCACCTCTGAAAAGCGGACTTTCATTGATTTTAAAAAAGCCAATTGGGAAGATTACACACCCTTTACATACCAATCCTTTGCTGCTCTTCCCATTCCGACCGATGTTCGGCAGGGCGAGCGCGCGTTCCGCAAGGTCATCGCTTCAGCTTCTGCACTCCTCATCCCGGCCGGTAGAATACCTGAAATCATACCACATTTCCCGGCCGAAGCCCCAAATTTAGCAAGAGAACGTGATCTTGCGAGGCACATCAACCCTAGAGACCCCCTTATTAAGAGTCTTAATTTGGATATCATGCGGCTGGTAAATGAACATAAACGTATCAAATGGGAGGAGCATCTAAGGAACTGCAACCACTCTGCAGGTGTTGGTAAGTTGTGGTCAACCGTCAAATCCTTGTCTAGTCCTACCAAACACAATGATTAAGTTTATATAGCCTTTGGTGATAAAACTTAATCTGATTCGAAGAAATGTGCGAGCGGCTTTTGCCAACAATTTATAATGCATTTTTGCGTAGACAAAGCCAGACGTCGTGCAACAGACAAGCCCATAAACATAAACACGACGTCCCACCAATTTCCATCACCCCCACAGAGGTTGAAGCAGCCATCCGTAAGGCCAGGCCTTCCAAGTCGATAGGCCCCGATGGAATAGCCATGCCAATGCTTAAACATCTTGGCGATGAGGGAATAAAATACCTAACACATGTTTTCAACCTGTCACTGGAATCCTTCGTCATTCCCGAAAAATGAAAAATGGCTAGGATAATCCCGCTACTAAAGCCTGGCAAACCTGCCAACGAAGGCGAGTCTTATCGACTGATATCTCTCCTTTCGCCAGTAGCAAAGACATTGGAAACGGGTTTACTCCCTCATTTCACGGCAAATCTCTGCCTAGCCACGCACCAACATGGCTTCCGTAAAATGCACAGCACCACCACCGCGCTCAATGCCATTAACACTCAGATTAATTACGGGTTAAATCAGCAAAAACCCCATCATAGGACAGTGCTCGTGGCACTTGACGTGTCAAAAGGTTTTGACACAGTCAACGACGGCACGTTACTCCAAGACATAGAAAGCTCACACGTTCCTGCTTGTCTAAAAGGATGGACCGCTAATTACCTGAGTGGTCGGCAGGAGTCAGGTGAATTTAGGAACGAAATTTCTAAACCTAGAAAAATTAAACGGGGGGTTCTACAGGGTGGTGTCCTATCCCCACTTCTGGTTAATTTTTACATATCAAAACTCCTTTCCCCACCAGAAGGAGTCACAATCATTTCCTATGCTGACGACAGCACGATTATGGCTACAGGACCTGGCCCTTCAGTTGATGAATTAGTTTCTAAAATTAACAGCTATCTCCCGATCTTGCCGGTTTCTTCACCTCGCGCAACTTGACATTATCACCGATAAAATCCACGGCCACCCTGTTTACGACGTGGAAGGAACAGATGTCACAAATATTGGACGTACGCGTTGATGGTGTCACACTACCGACTGTCAGTCACCCAAATCTTAGGGGTTACGTTCGATAATACTCTAACCTTCAAGGCTCATGCTACCGAGATTGTTTCTAAAGTACATAGTCGGAACAAAATCCTTAAGTCGCTTGCCGGCAGCACATGGGGAAAAGATAAAGAGGCGTTGCTAACCACGTACAAAACAAATGGGCGGCCGCTCATGAGCTACGTGTCACCAGTCTGGTCGCCTGGTCTTAAAAATACACACTAGAAACTGCTACAGGCCTGCCAAAATGCCGCAATCAGAACTGCCACCGGATGTCTCCTTATGACTCGCGAACACCATTGTTTTATCATTGAGGCCAAAGAGCTCAATATTAAAGAACACAATGAAATGCTGAACAAACAGTTCTTGCTTAATTTTCACAAACCAGGACATCCTAAACAACTTCTTGGTTCAGCGTCACCCACACGGGGATTAAGGGAACATCTCCTAAAGCACTATGACGAGATCCGGCACCTGCCAACACTACCGTTTGATTCAGGCAAGCATAAGCAGGCCCTTAGCCAAATCTACACAGAATCGGTAAACGCTTTTGTCAGGACGCGCCCGGTGAACCCCGTTATTAATATGCAATGTCCCACCCTCACATGACACCAACCATCTTTTCAATTGTAATGTGGAACCTACGCCTCTAACACCCATCTCCCTATGGTCTGCCCGAAATTTCGTTTGGTTACGTGGTTACCGCTTCCCTGTTTTGGTTACCGTTTGTAATTTAATGGAAATTTTATTTAAAATTCGATGTTGTAGCATAGATGTAAAGCGGCGACACCGCCATCTATAGATATTCGTTATCCCAAATCTAAGTATCGATCTTTGCCAAATTTTTGTCATCGCTGGTTATTATCGGTTTGTTTGGGAAAAAGTTTCATGTTAAAAGAATGGGATAGGGAGAGACCTGCTTTAAGAATCGTATGCGATTTGTAATGAAGTCATTGTCATAAGCATAGTACAGGTTTACAAGTATTATATGTATGATAAGGAAGCAATTCCTCTCTCTTTCTAACACACTGCAGTTTGACATTTCGGTCAGTGTCAAACTATTGTGGAACTCAGTGGAACCTGCGTGGAACATGCGTTTGACACTGAACGAAGTGTCAAAATTACCGGGGCTATTGTAGTGGAAAGCGACAGAGGGAAACAAAAAACGGAGTGGAATATCAGATATGGGTTGCTGTGATGGTAAATTTTTTTGAGCGAATTTAGTATGAAAATGTATAATCCTATATGGGTCCTACAGAAAATAATACAAGAGCCTTCGATTGGGGTATTTGAGGACGCGTAGTTATTCCAGTATTAAGAATACAAACACGGGTGCTAAGTTTCTCTACCCGCTGAAAAGTTCTCCGCGAAAAACAGATTGAAACCGAAGTCGACTGCAATAAACCGTCCAAAAATGTTGAAGGAGAAATGAAAAGACGCGTTTTGTCCTGCTATCAATAATCCAAAGGCGAAAAGGTATTCGAATTATTGGAAGCGGGGCAAAAACGCGTCTATTAATACCTCCCCGACTGTTTTGGTCGCGTTTTAGCAATCGTCCCGGGTAATAAAGTATAACAATTTGTTAATTAAAATTGTCCAAAACATATGGATTTTAAAGACAGATGTAATTAAGTGCTCGTTTGAAAGTAAATAAGGATATTTCTTTGTAATTTTACGATGAAAATTTTACGCAATTTTCGTTAGCAGCTACTACACTTTTCTTGGACCTAAGAAGTACAACAGTGCCAAATAGCATCCACAAAAAGAACGAACAAGAACAAGCATTTTATCAGGTGAGCGTGGCTGTGTATGTGCGTGCTGCTACATATCCTACTTGGAGACCTTTACAATGGTCATAAGCATTGCTTACAAGTATGATATGTATGAGAAGGAAACAATTCTTTTCTCTTTCTAACACACGGCCTTTTGACACTTCGGTCAGTGTCAAACTATTGTGGAACTCAGTGGAACCTGCGTGGAACATGCGTTTGACACTGAACGAAGTGTCAAAATTACCAGGGTTGCTGTCGTAGAAAGCGACGCAGGGAAACAAAAAAGGGGCCGAATATCAGATATGGGCTGCTGTGATAGAAAACTTTTTTGAACGAATTTAGTATGAAAATGTAGTGCACCTATATTAGCCGTGTTTTTTAACACGCGTATATCCGTTTACGCTTAAACTTTATATTGACTGCTAAGCGACAAACTATAAATACACCTCTGAAATTGCTGCGCATAAATTTTGTCCTACTAAATTTCAATACGCATTATACTCAGATGTGACTGAAATATGTGTCTTTGTTTCTCCCTCTACACTAATTCTAGGTATTCTATGTGTGTCCACAATTCATCGCAACTGATTCAGCTATATGTTATACCCTATGGCCATCAGAGCGTTGCGTCTCCGCTTTTCGGTACACCCTGTTGCTGTAGCTAGTTGTTTAACCACAGCCGCTAGATGGGTCTCCTAAGCATTATCTAAGCGAAGGTAAGCTTTTTTTTACACGCGCAAACGAAACGTATACGCGCGTGTTAAAAAACACGGCTATTGGTCCTACAGAAAATTATACCATAGTGTACCTATAGAAGTGTGTCAGCTA
Organism: Eurosta solidaginis; assembly: GCF_040869045.1. Taxonomy (NCBI): domain Eukaryota; kingdom Metazoa; phylum Arthropoda; class Insecta; order Diptera; family Tephritidae; genus Eurosta; species Eurosta solidaginis. Next base: position 85,840,789 of record NC_090321.1, on the reverse strand, counting down.
AGCGATAAACGTCAAAACTACAAACAGCCTCGCTCACCTGATGCAAATCTCAGGTCTAGAGTTGCATTTTTGGTACGCAAGAGTACTTCAAGCTGAGTTGCATTTGATAGTTTAATAAAACTTTGTAGTATTTACAGATGAAATAGTTGCATATATTTCCGCGGAAATAAGAATACTAGAAGACTTGTAGCCTGCAACTATGCGGAAACATACGGAAAGCAAAATTTGTTTAAATTAGAGTCAAAATATAAAGCGCCACACGTGTAACATGGAAAAAAATCACTTCTAAGGCTGTTTACACAAATGCATAAGGGCAAAATTATATAAACGCTTTGGTCGCTTCAAAGCAAAGATAACGTACGGCGTTTCATTGTTTTTCGTCTGGCGTTGTCAAAGCGTAGGCACGCAACCAAAGCATTTATGTAAATTTTTCGATACTTCGCCCGACAGTATAGTGTACCTATACAAGTGTGTTCACTAAGCGATAAACGTCAAAACTACAAACAGCCTCGCTCACCTGATGGAAATCTCAGGTCTAGAGTCGCATTTTTGGTCTCAACGACAACATTTTTGTCTACCAATCGTCTCGACTTTTTCAATTTTTCAATCATTCGGCGCATTCGGTAATGGTATCCATTTTGAATTCGCTGTCATGCCGAATCCAGCGAGTGCCTGTCAGAATGCTTGACAGATAAGTCAACACACTTGTACTTGTACACTATGCCCGACAGATGAATTAATGAATGAACACAACCAAAGCGTCTGTGCATTGTGAATTATAACAAAGTGTGATATCTTCTGCATAGACGTCAAAAATCCAAAGTGATTGGATCACCTGATTTGTAATTGACTATCGCTGTCTCATTCTGTATCTCTTTCTATCACCCGCTGAAGATAGGCGCCGCCATATTGAACACCCTGTCAAAACGCTAAAAAGTAGCCATATTGAACATCCTGTCATGTAGTTGACAGATAAGATAACACACTTAGTCATCATCCACAATAGGGGGACTCATGAAAGCATATAAATTAATAAGGTGTAAAATTATATACATTTACACACGCTGTTATATGAACGCACCTAGTAATATTCTTGATAAACTTAATTGTCGATCAGCTGTATTATTGCCAAAAAAATTTTGATTGTTATACAAATTAAAAAAATGCCAAGATTATGTGAAAAATTAGAACTAAAACGTCTTTACTAAGATATTCTTTTAAATGACTTGCTGATGTTGGAGATTTCTGATGAAAATGACGGCTGTTATGTTTGCAAGGTTGCATTCCTTTAAATTTTCAGTGTTTACACCAGGAAATGTGCGCGTAAATTTATACAAATTGTGTAAATGATGTTTCATACAAAATTTGACAGTTCGTTCACGCACAAGGTAAATTTATACGTTTACACACTTTATAAAGGGCGAATTAATGGTGACTTAAGCTGCAGTCATTGGTGCCTTTTGTCGTATCGCTGTAGTCGTATCCCTAACGTAATCAGGTGTTTATCGTTACGACGGTAACCAAAAACCAATTGGTTGGCTACGATACGGCTACGACCTCAGCGGCACTAATAATCGATTACATTGATTCGCATAAGGTTGGTCGAATCAGCTGTTATAAGGTAACCGATAAAGCACCAATGACTGCAGCTTTATCAAAGAGGATAAATGCAATAAGAGCCGTCACTCGTTATTTTGTGGCGAGTATCTCGCTGGAAATTGAAAAAAAATGATGTCGAATGTTTTCTGAGAGGGACATTTTTAATTGTCTCGCATTTATCCATGCCGTGTAGGCCCCTTGTGCAACTGTGATTTTTGAAAGAGAATTAAATAAATTAATTAAATACAGTTGAGAAATAAACACAAATACCCCACGAAAATGTATAGAAGACATTTATAAACATCTCGCCCAAAAAAAAAGTAGCGACTACCTCTCAGTATACATCGAGTAAATGCCAAAAAAATAACGAGTTACGGCTCTTATTGTATATATCCTCTTTGTCAACACACTTGTACTTGTACACTATGAATTATACAAAAGCCTTGAATTGGGGTATGTGAGGACGCGTAGTTATGCCAGCATTAAGAATACAAACACGGGTGCTAATTTTTTCTACCAGTTCAAAAGTTTCCCGCGAAAAACAGTTTGAAACCGAGGTTGACTGCAATAACCTGTCCAAAAATGTGGAAGGAGAAATGAAAAGACGCGTTTTGTCCTGTTATCACTAGTGCAAATAATAAAATAGTAAAATTATAAAACTAATTGGTTTTTAATTTAAAAATTCGTTCATCAAGTTTTACAATTAATTCGAAACTGAAAATTTATATCAAATATTTCAAAGCTTGCTTATTTTTCTTTGCCAAGAGCTCTAGATCAATTTACAGTAGATCAGTTTACAGTTGATTTGTTTACAGTCGGCCTTTCCTGATTAATTGATACGACCTCGTATCAGTTTACATCTTCTCCTTCGGATTCATCTTCTGCACAACATATATCATCGATTTCTGTTGGTTCACAGTAACGCTTTAATTTATCTGAAGCATAAACAGATTTATATGGTCGCTGTTTACGTCTACTTCCCGGCAAATCTTGGATTACATATCGGTCCCGATCGAGCACTTTACCAATTTCAAAGGGGCCTTTATAACGTGGTTCAAGCTTTCGTGAAAAACCTGTACATGGCGGTGCGTTCTCTGCTAGAACTAAATCACCTTCTTTATATACATGTGGTATTCGATGATGGCTGTCAAATCGTTGTTTTGCTTTTAAACGTTTTTCATTGATTCGCATAGCAGCCTCTTTTCGAATTTGTTCTATATCACAATTTATTTGATTATCATCATTGAGAGCAAGAATAAGCTTATTTTTCAAAATATCTCGGGGTGTAAAATTGAAAAGTAATTCGTGTGGCGTTTTGTTAGTAGTTCCGTTTCGCATGGTATTGATAGACCATTGAATTTTGCTTAATTCATTATCCCATTTATCGTCTGCAGTCGTAGATGGTAAAAGCATTGACAGAACCGTTCGATTTGTACGCTCTGCATGAGCATTCGCACGAGGAGTTTGCACTGCATTTAAAATATGCTTAATAACATTTTCCTGACAATACTTTTGGAATTGTTTGGATGTGAACGCTGGTCCGCGATCAGTTACAATTCGTTCTGGTATTCCAACATAACTGCTGATTTCTTTCAACAGCTCAACAACATGCTTCGTTACGGTACCCTTTACTGCTCTGAGAATCGTGAATTTGATAAACGAATCAACTACAACGAGAACATAATCATTACGCTTAGATGACTTCGGAAATGGACCTAAATGATCTAAATGAATCGTTTTAAACGGTATTGGTTCCATATCACTGAAATGATATTGACCTTCTTTCATACCACCCATTTTTTTGTTGTACGCGCATTCAATGCAGGTTGCTATATACTTTTTAATATAATTTCGCATTATTGAAAACCAAAAGTTCCTTCGAAGCTTCTCGTAAATTTTTTCAACGCCCAGATGACCAGATTTCACATGACAGTCATGAACTATCTGCCATTTTAACGATTTTGGCACAACCCAAAGACGTTGATTATTTACCATGCGATACAACCGTCCATTTGCGAGACAATAATCAACTTTAATTTGCTTATCGTTTTCGTGAACTTTTTTAACAATTTCTTTAATGTTGTCATCTTGAAGTTACATACTAAAAACCCAGTCGTCTTCTTCAATCTCCACCTTATCTATTTTTAGTGAAGCAGTTTCGATGTCATTAGGCCGTTCATCTGGGTTTCGACTGATTGCATCAACATGTAACATACGCTGTCCTGATCGATGTTCTACTTCTATTTCAAAATCTTGTATACGTAACCACCATCGAGCGATTCGAGGAATTAATTCCTTTTTTTGCATGGCAGTTTTTATTGCACTACAATCAGTAACAACTTTGACGTTTTTGCCAGACACATAGTAACGAAATCTTTCAAGACTTTCAACCACAGCTAACGTTTCCAACTCATAACTATGGTATTTGCGTTCTTCTGTTGTTGTAGATCGAGAATAATAAGCAACAGCCTTCCAATCGTCTACTTCTCTCTGTAAAAGTACTCCCGCCAAACCTATTGAACTTGCATCGGTGTGAATTTTATGTTCTGCATTTGTTCGATATGCAGCTACTACTGGTTTATTAACCAAAGCAGATTTCAATTTATTGAATGAATCTATTTGCGCTTCTTTCCACTCGAAAATTTGATCTTTGCGTAATAGCATTCGTAAAGGTTCGGAAATAACAGCGTAACATGGTACAAATTTTCGAAAATAGCCTGATAAGCCTAAAAACTGTCGAACTTCAGTTAAATTTCGTGGCTCAGGAAAATTTTGAACAGCAGCTGTCTTTACACTTCCTGGACAGATTCCATTTGGTGTCAACTCATGACCAAGGAACTGTATCGATTCTTTTAAAAATTCACATTTTTTTGGATTAAGTGTTACATTCAAATTACGAAGTATTTGAAAAATTCGCTCAAGTTTCTCAAACATTTCAACAACTGAATTACTTCCGATGAGTATGTCATCCATATAATGCAACATATCACCCTTTTGCGTTTGTTCTTGAATTCGTGCCATTAAACGTTGAAAGACGGTTGGCGCATTCTTTAACCCAAATGGCATTCGCTTGAATTCATACAGACCTTCTGTCGTAATAAAAGCTGTATATTTCCGACTATTGGATTCGATTGGAATTTGATAGTACCCGCTATTTAAATCGAGTACGGAGAAATATTTATACTGCATGGCTTCATGCAGTCGTTCCTCTATATTTGGCATTGGATATACTTCTTTTTTTGTATGTTGATTTAATCGCCTGTAATCCACGCACATACGATCAGTTCCATCTTTTTTCTTTACCATTATTACAGGGCTAGCAAATTCAGACTGAGATTCACAAATAATATCATTATCTAACAAATCTTTTATCATATTCGAAACCAAAGTTTTTTTTGGTTCGGGAACTCTATATGGACGTTGACAGATGGGCTCGCCACAATCGACCTCAATTTTCATTTCAATGAGACTAGTTTTACCAATTTCACTTAAATTTTCAGCAAAAACATCTCGATACTCTGCTAAAAGCTTCGTTAGTTGCAATTTTCTGTTATCGTACGTTGTGTTATTTTCCGATTTTATTTTATAAATTTTAGAATTGTGATTAAAATTCAACTTACCGTTATTAATAGTTACAATAAAGTCATTTATGAAAATTTCGTGCCCTAAAAGCACATCAGTTGACAAAAAATCATCTTGAACAACATACATGTCAAGTTGCAAATTTACTGTATCAACTTGCATACTAACGTTAATTTTATTTTTAGAAATTTTCGTACCACCACATATACCTTTCATTCTCATTATACAGGGCATAATTTTACAACTTATTTTTTTGGCTATCGACTCACGTACCATGTGACAATCACTGCCACTATCAATAAATGCAATTAATCGTTCACCATTAATGTATATTTCTTTTTCAAACATTTTACTAGTTTCGCATGCTCTCACATTCACGTTTTTACCACAATTTACAGGATCATTTCGCGGATGCACTCTTTGACAGTCTTTGCATCGTGGACGATTTTGAGGTTTGGAGCAATAACTAGACAAATGCCCCTTTTCGGAACAATTATAACAAGTTAACTTTTCACTGGATTTTTCAAATTTTTCATTAAGAGCTGTTTTTGTTTCTGTTTTTTTCGATGTATTGTCATATGTATTCCGCGACGTTGTAGGCAAATTTTTTAAATATTCGTCAAGAGTTTCACGCATCTCTTTCATTGTATTAAATTTCAAAACAGCGATTGCAGATTGTAAATCACGATATTTTAAACCTTCACGAGTATATTTTATAATTGCTGATTCACTTAATCCGTACCGTTTACCCGTTGCGCTCATACGAAAACAATATTCAATAACTTTTTCACCTTGTTTTCGTGTCGTACTACTCATAATATAGTTTATATCAGCCTCGTCCATCTTCGTACCGAATTCTTCAATTAATGCATTTGAAAAATCACGCCACGTTGCAAACAAACTTTGGTGACCGTCTAACCATAAACGTGCTACACCCTTCATTCGACTATACACAGCCAACAGTACGCACTTTTCTTCCCAAACATACGCATTCATAGCACTATTTACACGCTCAATAAATTGTTCGGCAGTTAACGCAAGATAATTAGTAGGATCAAAATCAGGAATAGTTTCTGCGATTTCTTTCACTGAATACCTATTATGAACACTTGTCATACTAGACATCTCATTCACATTTCCAACCACTGGAATGCTAATCACCGACCTTGGCTGAGACACAGATGTCGCATTCATTTGCGTCAGAGCATTTACCACACCCGATAACATTTCTTTTAATTCATTAATTTGTTCTTGAAGAGAACCATTTTGACTCTGTGTCGTTTCGAGTTCTTCGTCTACTATATTTTGACTACACATTTCAATCTCATCCGATCTTAACACTTCCGACAATCGCAATATTAATTCGGCTTTCGTACCGGTAGTGTTCAAGTTCTTTTCACTAAGAAAACCTTTCAACTGTTGCACCGTTAACGATGCAATTTTAACCAACATTTTCTCTTTTATTATCATATATTTAACATTGATTAATTTTCGTTAACAACTATACAACCAACGTATGATCATATAAATTGCCCGTTCTCACTCTTTACGTTAGAATGATACCATTTTTGAGTTTCACAAAATCGCAATATTTATAGCTGATGTCCCAGAGATACGAGGTTCGGATGCAAATTAGGTATGCATATTGCACAAAGGCAAATTTCACAAAATTAAATTGCAAATCGATTAAAAACACATTTATTTTCGTTTATGTTTATTTCACGACGCGAATTCGTCTCACTTCTGAACTAATAAAATAGTAAAATTATAAAACTAATTGGTTTTTAATTTAAAAATTCGTTCATCAAGTTTTACAATTAATTCGAAACTGAAAATTTATATCAAATATTTCAAAGCTTGCTTATTTTTCTTTGCCAAGAGCTCTAGATCAATTTACAGTAGATCAGTTTACAGTTGATTTGTTTACAGTCGGCCTTTCCTGATTAATTGATACGACCTCGTATCAGTTTACATCTTCTCCTTCGGATTCATCTTCTGCACAACATATATCATCGATTTCTGTTGGTTCACAGTAACGCTTTAATTTATCTGAAGCATAAACAGATTTATATGGTCGCTGTTTACGTCTACTTCCCGGCAAATCTTGGATTACATATCGGTCCCGATCGAGCACTTGAACTAATAAAATAGTAAAATTATAAAACTAATTGGTTTTTAATTTAAAAATTCGTTCATCAAGTTTTACAATTAATTCGAAACTGAAAATTTATATCAAATATTTCAAAGCTTGCTTATTTTTCTTTGCCAAGAGCTCTAGATCAATTTACAGTAGATCAGTTTACAGTTGATTTGTTTACACAAAGGCGAAAAAGTATTCGAATTATTGGCAAAGAGGATAAATACAATAAGAGCCGTCAATCGTTATTTTTTTGGCATTTACTCGATGTAAACTATGAGGTAGTCGCTACTTTTTTTTGGTCGAGATGTTTATAAATGTCTTCTATACATTTTCATGGGGTATTTGTGTTTATTTGTCCGACTGTATTTAATTAATTATTTAATTCTCTTTCCAAAAAACACGTTTGCATAAAATGACAACACCGCATGGATAAATGGAAGGCAATTCAAAAATGTCCCTCATAAAACAAAAGTAGCGACTACCTCACAGTTTACATCGAGTAAATGCCAAAAACTAACGAGTGACGGCTCTTATTGTATTTATCCTCTTTGTTATTGGAAGCGGGGCAAAAACGCGTTTATTAATACCTCCCCCGACGGTTTTGGCCGTGTTTTAGCAATCGTCCCCGGTAATTAAGTATCACAATTTGTTCATTAAAATTGTCCAAAACATATGAATTGTAAAGAGAGATGTAATTAAGTGCTCGTTTGAAAGTAAATGAGGATATTTCTTTGTAATTTTACAATAAAAATTTTCGCAATTTTCGTTAGCAGCAGCGTGATTGTGTATGTGCGTGATGCTAGATATCCTACTTGTAGACCTGTACTATGGTTATTGTCATTAGCCATCAACCGGTGGCCAAATCCTGAGCCAGATAAATAATTTTGCATGTAAATGCAACAACAACGATTTGAGCCAGATAAATCCAGATAGAAGTCTGGTTCAATTTGTGAGCCAGATAATTTTTTAATTACTCCTTTTTAGTTTGGCAACACTGCCTTTAAATAAACCTAATTTTTCAAAAATAGATGTCGCTGCTTAGCCTTTCGCCGTATGAGTTAAATGAAAAACAGCGGCGACATCTGCCTATCACATTTCACGTGTGCGAAAATTTCACGACATCTGCTTCTCAAGTCTCTCAATGATCCAGAGCATTCCCGTGAGAATTGAGCGTGAGCCGGAGTTGTAAAACTCACTGGATGACTGCAATTGCCACATGTTGAGCGGCTGCAGAAAGAAAGCTTTCCGACTTAGCTTTAATTAAAACGAAGTTAAGAAACAATCTTGATTTTAAAACTATAAACAGCATAATGCTAGGAAAAGAATAGTGTCCAAAAGGAAGTGAAAAGAATTACCTATGGTCGGCGAAAAATTATTTTAATAGAATGTATATGTTATTAGCCATCATCCGGTGGCGAAATCCTGAGCCAGATAAATAATTTTGCATGTAAATGCAACAACAACGATTTGAGCCAGATAAATCCAGATAGAAGTCTGGTTCAATTTGTGAGCCAGATAATTTGTTAATTACTTCTTTTTAGTTTGGCAACGCTGCCTTTAATAAACCTACTTTTTCAAAAATAGATGTCGCTGCCTAGCCTTTCGCCGTACGAGTTAAATGAAAAACAGCGGCGACATCTGCTACGTGTGCGAAAATTTCACGACATTTGCTTCTCAAGTCTCAATGATCCAGAGCATTCCCGTGAGAATTGAGCATGAGCCGGAGCTGTAAAACTCACTGGAAGACGGCAATTATTTGTAATTGCATTTGCTTTTGGTTTCCTTACACATTTAGGTATGTAATTGCATCTAATGTAAAAATAATTATTTTTCATACTGTAACGAATTTAGTGCAATTCTGCTTATTTGCAACCTTCTACAAACGTTCGAATCACTAAACTGTTGAATAAATCACTCCACTATTCAATAATGCAAAATGGCCTTTATTAAACTATTTCACAATAACACTTATACTTCGCAACTGATAGCTTGCTTAAATCAAACTGATTGTCGTGCCTCTACTGTTGCCGCTTTTATAGTGTCCGGTTTCCTCGCCGACATATTTCTATGCGCTTCTATTTCCAGAATTTACTAATAGAATTAACTACAGATGCACGATTTTATAGCTTCTCCCATAGCCTATGCGCGTGTAAATGTGAGTGATACTTACACAAATGAATGCATACTTTTGGGAGCATCTCAGATATATGCATGGGTTTGTGCGTTGCTCAACGCTGCTTGTATGGACATATGTGTAGACATAATGATTAATTTGGTTATGTGCATACAAGTCACTGCTCAGTATCGGCTTAGAGATGATAGTATCCCTTAATGTTGCTAATATTCGCCACACTGCCCTCCACCTAAGTCTGATCGTCCCGATCCGACAAATCTCCCGATCTAAACGCTGCCAGCCTTTCCAAATGAACCACTTTCATTTTGGTTCGTGGTTTGCCAATGGTTTATATGCGGTACACTACATCGTTGATCCGTTTTACAACTTTGTATCGGCCTTCCCAATTACACTGCAATTTCGAGGACAAACCTTTTTATCGTTGTGGGTTGTATAACAGCACCAAATCTCCTTCCTGAAACCCTTCCGAATTAATTGCTTTATCGTATCTGGCTTTCATCTTGTCACTCATAATCTTTGCTCGTGGCCTTACCAGATCGTTTATCTCTCTCAGCTCTTCTTCCAAGGCACCAGTGGATTTCTTGACATTTCTCCCCGCATCGGCATCTATCCCAAACTTCAAATCAGCTGGCAGTCGAAGGTTATTGCCAAAAATTACCTTTGCGGGAGTTTGGCCCGTTTTCTCATGCACTGCCGATCGGTAAACCATCAAGAATAATGATATGTGTGTATCCCACTCCTTATGGTACTTGTCTACTACTTTCCTTAAATGCTAATCCAATGTTCTATTGAGACGTTCCACCATACCATCGGACTGAGGATGCAATGCAGTTGTCCATGTTTTTCGAATGCCCCACTTCTTACACATTTCTTGGAACACAGCTGATTCAAAATTCCTGCCTTGGTCAGAATGTAACTCCATTGGTACACCATACCTTGCAACCCAATCGTTTGTAAACATTTCTGCTACGGTTTCCGCTTCTTGGTTTGGGATTGAGTATACCTCTGGCCATTTACTGAAATAATCCATAACCACCAGTATGTATTTGTTTCCGCGGTTGCTAGTAGTAAATGGACCTGCGACATCCATGGCGATCCTTTCAAATGGAGCACCTGAAATATACTGCTTCATCTGGCCATGACTTCGTGTTTTGGGCCCTTTCGCTCTGTTGCAAACCTTGCAGTTGGCAATCCACTCGGTGACTGACTGACGGCAACCAACCCAATAGAATATCTGCTTAATTTTCTCGAGCGTCTTCTTTCTGGGAATAACTATCAGTTTCTTCGTACATTGGCCATCCTCACTCTCCCATACTCGATGCAAGCAACCGGATATCAATTCTAAACTGGTCCACTGTGCCCAATATGACTTCGCAATGGGACTCTCTACTGACATCTCCTCTCTCTTTGGTCTTTCGTTTCGTTCGAGCCCTTGCATAACATGTGACAGATCTGTATCTTCTAGCTGACACTTTCTTAATTGTTCCTTGTCCCATTCATCCGTACACGTTATAGTCATTAGCCGGACATCTATAATGTCTTCTTCAGCCTCAGCTTGCATTCCAAACTACATGGTCTTCGTGACATTACATCAGCATTTCCATGGTTACTACCTTTTCGATGCTCAATGGAAAAGCCATAGCGTTGTAGTCGCTCGATCCACCGTGCCAATTGTCTTTCCGGATTAAGGAACTACAGAAGCCATTTCTACGCTGCGTGATCTGTCCTGACGCGGAATCGCTGGCCGTAGAGGTATTTGTGAAAATGTTTAATGCACTCTACCAATGCCAACAACTCTCTCCGTGTAACGCAGTAGTTCCTCTCTGGTTTTCCAATTGAACTACTGTAATATGCAACTACCTTCTCCTGTCCATCAACCAATTGTGACAAAAGGCCTCCTATAGCATATCCACTCGCATCTGTATCTAGAATAAATGTTGCTCCTGGAATCGGATATGCTAACATTGGGGCAGTGCACAAACGCTCCTTCAATGTTTGGAAAGCCACCTCTTGCTCCTTTTTCAATTCAAAAGCTTTATCTTTTCTTGTAAGCTCATGGAGGCTATGGGCTGGAAAAGTTTGGTACAAATCGGCGGTAATATGTGCACAGCCCAAGGAAACTTCTCAATTCATGCAGGTTCAGTGGTCTTGGCCAATCCTTTACTGCCCCTATCTTTTCATTCGCAATACAGATGCCTTCTGTCGTTACCTTGTGACCCAAATAATTTACTTCCTTTTTAAACAGCGAACACTTTTTGGGACTTAGTTTCAGACCAGCACCAGCTATTCTTTGGAAAACCTCCTCCAAGTTCTTCAGATGTTCTTCGAAGTTCTTTCCCAATACGATGATGTCGTCTAGGTACACTAAGCATGTTTTCCAATGTAGCCCTTTCAGTACCTGATCCATGAGTCTTTCAAAGTAGCAGGTGCATTACATAGTACAAAAGGCATCACTGTAAATTGCCAAAGACCATCACCGACACTGAAGGCTGTTTTCTCTTTGTCTTCCTCCTTCACTTCCACTTTCCAGTAGCCGCTTTTCAAGTCCAGTGTGGAAAACCATTTCGTACCAGAGAGCGAGTCCAGAGTGTCATCAATTCTTGGCAATGGGTAGCTATCCTTTTTGGTAACGTCATTCAACTTCGGGTAGTCCATGCAAAACCTCATTTTTCCATCCTTCTTCTTTACAAGTAGTACCGGTGAGCTCCATGGACTAGCTGGTGGTTCGATGACGCCGCTTTCGTTCATTTCTTGTACGATTTGACTCACAACTTCCCGCTTCGCCAGTGGAATACTACGAGGAGCTTGACGTATCGGCCTCGCGTCCCCAGTGTCAATTTGATGTTTCACAACATTGGTGCTTTGCCTTACTCTGATTATTTTCCTCTAGCCGCTCCGTCCATGCCGTGATGTCATTTGAAAGATCAGTATTACTAGATGAAACGTGTTCCTGGAGCTGTTCACAGTTAATAACTACAGCCTCTTGGCATCTTCCCCAAACAGCTCCTTTGGTCAGTTTGAGCGGTGACTTGAACTCATTGAGTACTCTTACCGGAATACGTCCATCTTGTTTTGTCATAGCCAGGGTTTTTCCTACAAGTATGTTCGGTGCTGATTTGTTTGCTGCTTCGACCACCCACAATTTGTTTGTCCCACAATCTCCATCAACCTTTGCCCAGATTACTGCTTCGGATTTTGGTGGTATTTGCTGACTCTCTTCCACCAGCACTCGTTTACTGCTGTAGCCTCTCTCGTAGCCGAGATTAGGTGGCACATCCATGTTCTTATATCGCATCGTCTTGCTTTGCATATCGATCTTCATGCCTTGGTCGATTAAGAAGTCCACTCCAATTATGATTTCATCAACAATCTCTGCCACTATAAAATTGTGTAGTACCGTGACCAGGGGCGTAGCTAGAAAATTGCCTTGGGCGGAGGCGTTCAAAAAATTTTTTTTTTGTTAAATAAATAAAAAAAAAAATGGTGTCTTTAGCTTTAGCATTAAAGTACGTGTATTTAGAATATGATATTGTCACGGATATTAGCATCACTAAGCTATACCATCGCTAAGGCGATGCTAAGGTCATGCCAAGCAGTATTTACGTCATATATAAGGCAGCCGAAAGAGATGTCACACACAGATGCATTTACTTATACGCCTATGTGTACTCGAGAGACTGTAAACTACAAACATTCACATCAATAATTCAATCATTATGTACTAAATAAACGAATAAATAATTGCGTCTACACCATGTACGAATACGAGCAGCGGAGAGTCAATGCGCAAACACATGCATATAGCTGAGAAGTTTGAGAGCTCATGGACAATGCTAGTAGATTCTGGAAAAATGCGAACGAGGAAACCAAAGGGTATAAAAGGCAACAGATGTAGAGGCGCTGTAATTCAGTTTTGAGTTGAGCTATCAATCAGTTTGATTAAGCACGCGATCTGGCGGCCAATAGTTGAGTTTCATTTGAGTTATCAATCAGTTTGGTTATTAAGCCAGCGAGTAGCAAAGTATACATAAGTGTTATTGTGAAGTACTTTAATAAAGGCCATTTTTCTATTATTCAATATTGGAGTTATTTATTCAACAGTTTAGTGATTCGAACTTAGCAGAGGACTGCAAATAAGAGGATTTGCAAGAAAATTCGTTACAATTGGTGTCAGAAGAGGAATTGTTGAATAAATTCCGAAGATTGGGAATACAACTTGGACATGGCAAAGTTCAGTGAATTGAAGATCCAGCAACTGAAAAAGGAGTTGGAGAACCGTGGATTAAATACAACTGGCAATAAGATCGAACTTCAAGCACGGCTACGAGAGGTAATGGAGTCGCAAGGAATTGATGTGGACGAGTTTGTCTTTTATCCTGATGGGGACGAAACAACAACAAAAATTGAAGAGAAAAACGAAACATCGCAGACAGTTACGAGCACAGACTTGAACATGATATTGGCTGCAATAACTGCTCAAACATCGACAGTGGCATCTCAGCTGGAATCGCAGGAGACACGTTTAACATCCAAGATGGAAGAACAGAAAACGTATATGTCATCACAGATGGAATCCCAAGATACACGAATAACATCGAAGATTGAAGCACAAGAAACGGGCATGTCAGAAATGTCGACACAGATTACATCCAAGATGGGAACGCAATTGGAAGAACAGAAGACATATATGGCATCCCAACTGGAATCGCAGGAGATACGCATAACATCAAAGATGGAAGAACAAGAGGAGCGCTTATCATTGCAGGTGGCACAAATGTCTTCACAGTTAGAAGCACAGGAAGCAAGGGTAACATCAAAGCTGGAAGCGCAGGATGCAAAAATCGCTCAATTTCAGGCAGAAGTCGATGATATGAAGGGTCATATGGAGCAGTTACAATTAAATCGCCCAGCAGTTTCAACTAGTAATCCAAAGGTAAAAACACCATCCTTTGATGGTTCTGTTCCTTTCAAGGTCTTTAAGCTACAATTTGAGAAGACCGCAACAGTGAACAACTGGAATGTGGAAAATAAAGTTGCTGCACTGTTCATGGCGTTGAAAGGGCCTGCAGCTGAGATTTTACAAACCATTCCAGAGGGCGAACGGAACTGTTATGAAGCATTGATGGGCGCTCTAGAGAGACGATACGGAACTGAGCATAGGAGACAGATATACCAAATGGAGTTGCTGAACCGCTTCCAGAGGCCTGGTGAAACATTGCAAGAGTTTGCGTCGGATATTGAAAGGCTAGCACATTTAGCGAATGCGGGCGCACCCGTGGAATACACTGAAAGGGTAAAAATCCAGAGCTTCATAAATGGCATACGAGATGTGGAAACGAAGCAGGCTACATACGCAAGTCCAAAGCCAACATTCGCAGAAACGGTGTCACAAGCTCTGATTCAGGAAACAGCGTCGCTTCTGTGTAAGCCAGTTTTCAAAGCACGCCGTGTGGAAGAAGAAAGGTTAGAGTGGGTAGACGCAATATTGGAGGCGCTGAAAGGATCGCAAAAGCGGAGTGAAAAAGTTATCAAGTGCTTCAAATGCGGGAAGTCCGGTCACATTGCACGTCATTGCGATCTTGGTCCTAATAGTTCCAACAATGTGGGTGGCCGTAAACGCAAAGCTGGAGGAGATGAGCAAGAGCGAGTAAGAGGTAGAGATCGAGAGCTAGATCCAGCTATTGAATGCCCTGTGTTATCTGTGTTGCAAATTGATAGAAAATCGAGCAGTCTTACCGTCAGAGGGAATGTGGATGGCAAAGAACATGTACTGACTGTAGATACGGGCGCATCTCATTCATTGATCCGATCTGATTTGGTCAACAGGAAAGTAAAGCCATTACCTGGAGCAAGATTGCGTACGATTACTGGCGAGTATAACCAAGTCCAGGGAGAAGTGGTATGTGAGGTCTTAATTGGGGAGGTCATGGTTCTATACAAATTCGTTGTGGCAGAGATCGTTGATGAAGTCATATTGGGAGTGGACTTCTTTGTTGACCATGACGTCAGGATCGATATGCGGAGAAAAATTATGCGCTATAAGAATCAGGACATACCACTTAACTTTAGTTTGGAAAAAGGGTTCAGCAGTAATCGGGTACTGGTGGAAAAGACTCGACAAAAACCACGAAAGTCAAAGGCAAAGGTTGATAGATCGAATGGGCCAAATAAATCAAAATCAAAAGTACCTGCGAGAGAAACACTGGCATTGACAAAACCTAAAAGACGCAGGAAAACGAAGCAACGAATTTCCGAGAAAGAATGCGAGGGTAGTTTCAAGCCGGAGCGCACTACTGTTGTAAAATGTGGGAACGATACCGATTATGCAAAGCAAATCCGTCCAGCGCAAGCTCTACGAAGTGGTTCATTGACCAAACAACAGAGTGTGAAGGAACGGCCCAGGGTAATGAGTAGTAAGATGAAACACTGGCATGACAAGAACTTTAATTTGGAAGGTTTCTTGGCGGGAGATTTGGTACTGTTAAACAACCCTCACCGGCGGAAAGGTGTTCCAGCTAAATTTCGGTGCAGTTGGGAAGGCCCCTACAAAGTTGTGAAGAAGATCAGTGAAACCATCTACCGCATACAAACCACTGGGAAACCACGGGTTAGAAGAGTGGTACATTTGGAGATGCTAGCGGCAGTTAGATCGGGAGATTTGTCTGATCGCGACGATCAGACTTAAGTGGAGGGCAGTGTCACAGATATTAGCATCACTAAGCTATACCATCGCTAAGGCGATGCTAAGGTCATGCCAAGCAGTATTTACGTCATATATAAGGCAGCCGAAAGAGATGTCACACACAGATGCATTTACTTATACGCCTATGTGTACTCGAGAGACTGTAAACTACAAACATTCACATCAATAATTCAATCATTATGTACTACATAAACGAATAAATAATTGCGTCTACACCATGTACGAATACGAGCAGCGGAGAGTCAATGCGCAAACACATGCATATAGCTGAGAAGTTTGAGAGCTCATGGACAATGCTAGTAGATTCTGGAAAAATGTGAACGAGGAAACCAAAGGGTATAAAAGGCAACAGATGTAGAGGCGCTGTAATTCAGTTTTGAGTTGAGCTATCAATCAGTTTGATTAAGCACGCCATCTGGCGGCCAATAGTAGAGTTTCATTTGAGTTATCAATCAGTTTGGTTATTAAGCCAGCGAGTAGCAAAGTATACATAAGTGTTATTGTGAAGTACTTTAATAAAGGCCATTTTTCTATTATTCAATATTGGAGTTATTTATTCAACAGTTTAGTGATTCGAACTTAGCAGAGGATTGCAAATAAGAGGATTTGAAAGAAAATTCGTTACAATATGAAAAGGTTACATTAAAAAATCAAGCGCATGCGTCAGCTTTTCTTTGCCATTTCATCTAAAACTTCATCAACGGTAACAATTTGATCACGGTGGATGCTTAGTGATGCACAGCCATTCAATCGATTTTCACTCATCGTGTTTCTCAAATAGTTTTTAATCAGCCTAAGAGTTGATAAAGATATCTTGTTCGTTGCCGTTGTTACTGGAAGCGTACACAAGATTTTCAACAAGATGTGAACATTAGGAAAAGCCACAGAATCGCATTCCTGTAATATTAAACATAGATAAATTGATTAAAAAAACCCGAAGTACCTCCTTCATGCTTTTTGAGCCTATGCATGAGATCTAACGTATACGTATATAAAATTCAAAAGAAAGAAACTGATCGAATAAAAAAAATGTTCGTTTCTGGGTAGAGCTTTTATGGTCGTTTTAATAAGTGTACTTTGTTGTTTTTTTATTCTTTTACGCGTTTCGACGCTTACTGCGTCATCCTCAGAAAGCTGTTTTATTTGAAAATATATCAAATATATAAAAATTAACTACTTTTTCCAACAATAAACGTGAAAATTCAATCTTGACAATTGTTACTTACATTGATTATTTAACTAATTGTAATATAACAGTTTAAAAACACACACACATATTTACATATTATCAAGTAGAACTGATTTGCGATTGTCTCTTCGCTCTTTGTACAACTGCGGTATAAATGTTGCTTATATTGTTAGCGTCCTCTTTGAAATTCATAACCAGTGGTGCCAGGTGATGCAAAAAAAAGAAGCTGGCAAAAAAAAAGGTTAGAAAAGGCTAAATTTAGAAAAAAGAGAAGCTAAAAAAAGGCCAGAAATTTTTTGGTTAATTCATTAAATTTTTTTTATATTTTAGTTTACACATTTGCAAATAAAAACTTATAAACATAGCTTAAGCATAACTTCCTGTTTCAAAACATATCAGGCACATTTTCTTTGACTAGCACATGGAATTACTTTAAATGATTGGATATGTGTATATACATAAAAAATTATTACAAACTAATTATTTATATAAAATATTCCCCATCTGAAGAATCAGAAGAGCGTATGTCTGGGTATAAAGTTTCGCTATTTACCATAGATATGAGATCATAGGTAATTTCAAAGTCATTACAACATTTAGATAAGCATTTTAACGAGCATCTAATATTAAGCAGCGCATTAAGCATTTTAAGTTTTAGTTTGTTCCTTAATTTAGTTTTCAGAATTTTCATGCCACTAAAAACTCGTTCAACCTCCGCCTTACTGAGTGGTAATACTAAAAAACTAAATATGAATTCGACAAGTTCTAAAAAAGGAGGTTCGTTTAATGCATTTTTATGTTCTCGGACTCCCGACCAAAATTGCTTGGCATGGAGTGTACATTTTTCCATTGTATAGTTATAAGTTTTCGCCACTGCAGCTCTATTAATGCTATTTGACTTGAAGAATAACTATACTTCTCTTTTTCAAAGTAAGAAAATACATCTGGCTTTGAAATTTTCAACGAATTTTCAGCAGAAAAAGAATTAATATTTTGTAGAGAACTCATATTATTAGGTATTAGGTGTTCACAGGAACTATTGAAATTATTTTATTTTAGAAATTTTTTAAAATACATTCGGAGTAAAAAAGGCTAGAAAAAAGTCACGAAGCTAAACACAAAATTTCGAGGCTAAAGGCAAAAAAAAAAAGGCTAAATCTAGCCTCGAAAAGGCTAACCTGGCAACACTGTTCATAACCTGGTGTATTTTTTGTTGTATTCTTAAGCTCTCCAAAGTTATACGCCAATTACACGGCTCAAGTATCCTTGTGCCAATTACCAATTTGCACAAGGATTTGCCCGGTGTGTGCACTGGTTGCGCTATTTGCGCAGAGAACTGCGCTAAAATCAAAACGATTTTGATATTTACGCATGGCTGCAAATATTGCACATGCTTTTTTCTTCGTGTGTGGTGAATCTTACACAGTTTACCTGTGACTCCTGATAATATAACATCAGTAATTATTGCTTAAAAATGTTAATATCGAAGGCGTAAGGACCATCTCTAGCTTGTAACAGGAATTGACACAAATTCAATAATACATAATAATTTTTTATACAATTAGAACACATGTTTCATTTGTTGCGCTAGTTGAAAAATGAATATTGCGCAGTGCTGCAATGAGTTGAGCTGGTCTTGCAATTAAAATATATATTTTATAAATACAATGGAAAATAAACGCTTCTGGTGCGAGTTTTTCGACTTATACCGTGAATTACCAGCACTGTGGAAAATAAGTAGGGATTTTTTATACAATTAGTGCCTTTTTTATACAATTAAAACACATGTTTCATTTGTTGCGCTAATTTAAAAATGAATATTGCGCAATGTTTTTGAGCCGTGTATGTCAAAATTTTCATTTGCACACATTTCGTCGTTTTATATTTGCGCATGGTTTTTGTGTCATGTATGGGCCGTCTTAGTCGTGTTTTTTCTTTTTTTCTATGTCTAATATTTGTGCATGGTCAAAATCCGCTGTATGGTTACTCTTTGTAAGGTGCTGTGCGAGAGCCGTTGTCATCTTCTTATTTTTCGCATCTGTTCTGTGTTCATTTAGCCGTATACCCAGTTGCCATTTTGTTGTGCCTATATAGTATTGATCACATTTTTCACCCACTTTGCCATTACATTTTATTTGATATACTACGTTGTTCTGTTGCTCTTTTTCCACCGGATCCTTTGTTTTTGTAAAAATATTTCTTAGAGTGAAGTTTGGCTTGTGTGCATAGTTCACACTTTTAATTTTCATTATTTTATGCAGATTTTGGTTGTCCGTTAAACCCGGGATAAATGTTACTCCGATGTATTTTTGGTGAATTTCTTCGAATTTTTGTGTTTCCTTTTTATCTTGGCGAATTTTATTTGTTACATTTTCTATTAATTTATCAATAAGCTTGTGTGGATAGCTGTTTTTGTACAAAATGTGTTTAATCTTTTGTTTGTTTTCTGGCATAATCTCGTGGTCAGTGAGTAATATTGATTTTCTAATTAGGTTCTTCGCTGTGTTTAACTTTTGCTTCCACGGATGGTTCGAATCGTAATTAATTATTCTCCCCGATGCAATGGTTTTCATGTACCATTTCGTTGTACATTTTCTATTTTTGTGGATTACTTTTAGGTCTAGGAAGGCTATTTCATTTCAAAAAATTTTTATTTAAAAAAGTCATATCTACCCGGAAAAAACACTAATGTGTTTTTTACATTTTAAAATGTGAAAAACACATTATTTTTTCATTTATCAAATAATTTGAGTTTTACATTTTTGAGATGTGTTTTTGACATGAAAAAAAATGTAGATATTACATTACAATAAATGTGTTTTCCACATGGAAAATAATGTCAAATTTGCATTATATTTCAAAATAGGAAATGTGTACTTCTGCTGTAAATTTCGTATTATTTGAATGTGGAGAATAAAATCAAAGCACGCGAATTAGAATCGTTTAGTTCGGCAAGTAAACAAAACCGTAAGCAATGTTTATATGTAGCTTGTCGCCGTGACGTAAGGGCAGAAGAATCATGCAAATATTCCGACGCATGGAGTTTTCATATTTGCCTTTTAATTCCGATGAATGTAATCGCGGTTGCGGCAAACGAGCAAACGCCTGAATTGATTATATTCACGCATGCAATAAGTTGGTAGATTTTAAATCAATGTCGATTATGTTCGTTTAAGCAAGTTGGATCTTTGAAGACGATCATGTTGCCGAATGTAATCGAACGTTGTTGTGTTCGATTTTTGCTGTTCTCTGATATGTATGTAGTTGGTCGTTAGGCAAATTTACAAGGAAACTTCTTTATGAAATTATAGTAAAAGTTAAAATCTACATTTGTATATTTAATAAATTGCAGAATTATTATGAAACAAAATATGATTAAAATATAAGTGTTCACTTCGTACATACCTATGCTTGCATATTAAAAATATAATATCAGCAACAAAGTAAACACGTAGCAGAATTATAAAGAAATTTATTAACATATACATAAAAACATCAAATATTTGAATTGTAATGACCTAAAAAATCAAATGATCCTTTGGAAAAAAAGGGGGGGGGGGGGAAGTTTTAAACCCCCAAAACCTACCCCCGTCGCTACGCCCCTGACCGTGACGTTCTCAATTGCTACTTCTCCAATTACCTGGGTGTCCACTCCCGTGGCTGTACGTAATCTTGCTCCAAGCAATGGTCTTATCTTCTTGTTGATTAAATCTGATCGAATGATGGCATGGGACGCATCCGTATCTACATTCAGCAAACGTTCCTTTCCATCCACATGTCTTCCGACAGTAAGATTGCTTGACCTTCTCCAATTTGCGAGATAGAGATTATGGGGCATTCAATTGAGGGAGCCAGCTGTCGCCCCTTTCGGCTGACTCGCTTTAGTTTAACGATTGAGTGTATTTGGAGATTTACTCATCTCCTTCAGCTCTGCGTTTACGGATACCCACATTGCTGCAAGTGTTAGGATTGGTACTGCAATAACGTGCAATGTGCCCTGGCTTTCTACATTTAAAGCATTTGACGGCACCATCGTTTTTCTGCTGCGTTCCTTTTAATGCTTCCAAAATTGTGTCTACACAGTCTGGCCTTTCCACTTCCACGCGATGAGCTTTGTATGCGGGCTTACTCAAAAGTGACACTGTTTCCTGGGTCAGTGAATTGGATACCGTTTCTGCAAATGTGGGTTTTGGGTTTGCATATGTCGCTCACTTCGTTTCTACGTTCTGTATGCCATTTATAAGACTCTGGATTTTTACCCTCTCGGTGTACTCCACGGGTGCGTCCGCATTTGCCAAATGAGCCAACCTTTCAACATCCGAAGCAAACTTTTTAAAGTCTCATTAGCTTTTTGGTAACGGTTTTGCAATTCTATTTGATATATCTGTTTCCTGTGTTCACTTCCGTACCTTCATTCTACAGCAGCCATCATTGCGTCATAACTGTGCCGTTCGTACTCTGGAATAGTCTGTAAGATTTCGGCAGCTGGTCCTTTCAATGCTACGAAGAGTACAGCAACTTTATCTTTAGTATTCCAATTGTTCACTGTTGCGGTCTTCTCAAATTGTAGCTTAAAGACCTGGAAAAGAATAGAACCGTCAAAGGATGGTGTTTTTACCTTTGGATTACTTGCTGAAACTGCTGGGCGATTTAGTTGCAACTGCTCGATGCGTCCTCTCAAAGCATCCACCTCGATCTCGATTTTTTCCTCAAACTGTAAAATGTTTGTACCTTGCGCCTCCAACTTCGAGGAAATACGTCCTTCTTGCTCTTCCAGTTGAGCAGAGATCTGCGATGATATCTGTGCTGAAATTTGCGCCGACATTTGGGATATTCGTGCCTCTTGTGTTTCAATCTTCGATGTCATTTAAGATAACATTTCTGCAATACGTGTCTTCTGCGATTCCAGTTGAGATGACATTTGCGACGACATATCGGATATACGCGTTTCTTGTGCTTCAATCTTCGATGTTATTTCAGATGACATTTCTGCAATACGTGTCTCCTGTGATTCCGTCTTGGATGCCATATATGTCTTCTGCGATTCCAGTTGAGATGACATTTCGGTTTATATTTGTGACATTTGCTTCAACACTGCTAGTATCGCGTTAGTGTCAACACTTGCCAATGGACTTATCTTTTTTTGTTGATTTTCCGACAGGGTGGATAAATGAT
The DNA here is from genome assembly GCF_040869045.1 of Eurosta solidaginis. NCBI lineage: Eukaryota > Metazoa > Arthropoda > Insecta > Diptera > Tephritidae > Eurosta > Eurosta solidaginis. The sequence goes on along the minus strand of NC_090321.1, from coordinate 85,818,267 downwards.
GTATATTGGAACGATTTTCCGTCATCCCTTGTCAAATTTGATTTTGAGACAAACCGGTTTCGGCGTTGTGCCATCATCAGTGTCGATTTTCGTTCTGATCTGTTGTTGTCGTTTGTCCTGTATTTATAGTTCGTAGGTACATGAGCAGGTATTATCAAAATTGATGCCTGTGTATGTGCTGCGTGTTCATTCAGAACCGAGGGTGGTTTACTAATCGATTTTTGTGGCTGACTGGGGTAGGTAAAAATGCGCGTTTTTAGACGTTTGACCTTCTTTGCGGGTTTGTTGTTTTGGTGTGCCAATTGTTTACTTTGTTTCTTGTAAATAAGTTTTAAAGGCTCGAATTTTGTGTCAGAAATTGTGTTTATCTGCTCGTTTATTATTCTACCGTCGAATGTTTTCTGTTTGTAGATTTCCATGTTTTCGAGTACGTTGAGACGTCGACGTTTTGCTTGTATGTGAAGAACCCTAGCTGTTTTATTGATGTTTGCTGGGGAACATTCATTCTCGACCATGTGATTCGCGAAGTTAGACTCGGGTATAATGTTTGGATTCCGTATTTTTTTGTTGTAATCTCTAATATGTTCTGTGAACCTCGTTATTATTTGCCGTCATGTTTGTCCTATCTAACTATGCTGGCATCCGCAGGTAAGTTTGTATACGCCGTGTCTGCTAAGCGGATCCTCTGAGTTAGTGTTAGTTCTTAGTTTTCGCCCTAGATAGAAAATACAACATTCAATACAGCATTCAAAACATCGAACAATCTAGGGCGTGAGCCGGAGCTGTAAAACTCACTGGATGACGGCAACTGTCTCAGTATCCATTGTACTACACGCCAAGGAGTTTGTATTGTATGAGTAATGGTATGCAAAGAGAAATTGTATGTACCCGCATTTTGTCTGCGTTGTATATGTGCGAATTCATATCATTACCAAAGAAATTCATAGATAGATATGTCTCATCGAGAAGCCCAATGAGATAAACGTTGTACCAATGAATATAATGAGTACTAAGTACCTACTTGCTTTTGCTATGAAAAACGTAAAAAAAACAAGTAAGGAAGGCTAAGTTCTGGTGTAACCGAATACAATTTAGCAAAATGAACCTAGGGTAACCCTGGAATTGGGTTTGTATGACATGGGTTTCAAATGGAAGGTATTAAAGAGTGTTTTAAAAGGGAGTAAGAGATATCGCCATAAAAGTGGACCAGGGGTGACTCTAGAATGTGTTTGTACGATATGGCAATCAAATGAAAGGTGTTAATGAGTATTTTAAAAGGGAGTGTGCCTTAGTTCTATAGGTGGCGTTTTCGAGATATCGCCATAAAGGTGGACAAGGGGTGACTAGAATGCGTTTGTACGATATGGGTATCAAAATAAAGGTATTTATGAGGGTTTTAAAAGGGAGTGGCCCTTAGTTGTATATGCGAAGGCGTTTTCGAGATATCGACCAAAATGTGAACCAGGGTGACCCAGAACATCATCTGTCGCGTACCGCTAATTTATTTATATATGCAATACCACGAACAGTATTCCTGCCAAGATTCCAAGGGCTTTTGATTTCGCCCTGCAGAACTTTTTCATTTTCTTCTACTTAATATAGTAGGTGTCACACCCATTTTACAAAGTTTTTCTAAAGTTATATTTTGCGTCAATAAAACAATCCAATTGCCATGTTTCATATTTGGTATAGAATTATGTAATTTTTTCATTTTTCGTAATTTTCGATATCGAAAAAGTGGGCGTGTCATAGTCTGATTTCGGTCATTTTTTATACCAAGATAAAGTGAGTTCAGATATATAGATTTTTGCTCAAGTTATCGTGTTAACGGCCGAGCGGAAAAAAATTTAAAAATTAAAAAAAAAAAAATTTTTTTTTTAAAGTCGGCGTGTTCGTCATCCGATTTCGCTAATTTTTATTTAGCACATATATAGTAATAGGAGTAGCGTTCCTGCCAAATTTCATCACGATATCTTCAACGACTGCCAAATTATAGCTTGCAAAACTTTTAAATTACCTTCTTTTAAAAGTGGGCGGTGCCACGCCCATTGTCCAAAATTTTACTAATTTTCTATTTTGCGTCATAAGTTTAACGTACCTACCAAGTTTCATCGCTTTATCTGTCTTTGGTAATGAATTATCACACATTTTCGACATCGAAAAAGTGGGCGTAGTTGTAGTCCGGTTCCGTTCATTTTAAATAGCAATCTGAGATGAGCGCCCAGGAACCTACATACCAAATTTCATCAAGATACCTCAAAATTTACTCAAGTTATCGTGTTTAGGGACGGACGGACGGACATGGCTAAATGAATTTCTTTTTTCGCCCAGATCATTTTGATATGTATATAGAAGCCCATATTTATCTCGATTAGTTTATGCCGTTACGGATTACCGTTATGCGAACTAAGTTAATATACTCTGTGAGCTCTACTCAGCTGAGTATAAATATGGGTATTTTTAAGTGGCGAATGCAAATTTTTTAATAAAACATAAAAGTAATAAATATATTTTCTTAAGAGCTAATAAACGTTTACAAATCAGCCATGCTGGAGAAATTTGCAATGTTTCCCGCCTTTCATACAAAAATTTCAAAAATTAGCAAGACTTGAAAATATATATTGCGCCATTATCCCTAATCACCATCAACTTGTATGATGTATGTATAGAATTATTCTAGGCTGAAGGTCATTGATTATTTGGTAAAACGTTATTTCCCTAAAATTAATACACATGCATACATACATAAAACTATTTTCATTAGACAATGAAAATCCGCGATACAAAACAATGGTGGCGTTCTCAATTTATGTGGGGATTTCCATAATTAACGATTCTGGAACATGTATGTTGTGCATCGCTAATCACCATACATACAATTGTATGGTGATAGACACTTGCCTGCCTGAAGGCCATCGATTATGGCGTTAAAAAATCGGTTAGGATATATTTATGTATATACATATTGTATTGTAGCAATATGTCATTATCTATTTCTTTAACTATTTATATAATTAAACGCACTTCATTATATAAAGAATACATGTACACACGCTTTGAAATAAAGCGCGGAATAGAACTATATAAATAGAGAAATTAACTGAAGAAAGATAATACCAAGGGATAACTACATTGAAGTATCACCAATTAAACCACAATACATTTCCTGGCGACCACCGTGGTGTGATGGTAGCGTGCTCCGCCTACCACACCTTATGCCCTGGGTTCAAACCCCGGGCAAAGCAACATCAAAATTTTAGAAACAAAATTTTTCAATTAGAGGAAAATTGTTCTAAGCGGAGTCGCCCCTCGGCAGTATTTGGCAAGCGCTCCGGGTGTATTTCTGCCATGAAAAGCTCTCAGTGAAAACTCATCTGCCTTGCAGATGCCGTTCGGAGTCGGCATAAAACATGTAGGTCCCGTCCGGCCAATTTGTAGGGAAAATCAAGAGGAGCAAGACGCAAGCTCGGCCTTAGATCTCTTCGGAGGTTATCGCGCCTTACATTTATTTTTTTTTTACATTTCCTAAAGCCTTTTTTAATAGCCGTGTTTTTTTTTACACGCGTGAAAAAAAAAAACGCCTATCTTCCCTTAGATAATGCTTAGGAGACCCATCTAGCGGCAGTGGTTAAATAACTACAGCTAAATCACAGGGTGTACCGAAAAGCGGATACACAACCCTCTGATGGCCATAGGGTATAACATATAGCTGAATCAGTTGCGATGAATTACGGACACACATAGAATACATAGAATTAGTGTAGAGGGTGAAACAGAGACACATATTTCAGTTACATCTGAGTATAATGCGTATTGAAATTTAGTAGGATAAATTTTATGCGCAGCAATTTCAGAGGTGTATTTAAAGTTTGTCGCTTGGTAGTCCAAGTTTAAGCGTAAACGTATATAGAAGAATAAAAAACACAGCTAATATTTAGTGCACAAATACATATATATATATATATATATATATATATATATATCATGGACTAGTTAACATTAGCCAATGCACCGATATCCGTAAAAAATCGCCAATTTGCCGAAATAAAAGAAAAAATAGTCAAGGGAGACCATAAAATCATTTTAACTGCAGGAAAGAGCAAAGGTTGGGATATTTTTAGCAAAGTAGGTATTGGCGGCAGCTTCTTGGACAAAGTAGTAGCTTGCAAAGGCTGCAGTAGCGTTTTAACCTTTACAAAGAGCACATCGAATTTATTCAAACACAAGTGTTACAAAAATTTTACAGATTGAGTTGACAATAGGCCCCGAATAGATGTTGATGACGAAACAAGAAAGGACTTTGTCCGATCTGTTAGAGGATGGGTTGTAAAAAATTGCCGATCGTTTCAAATTGTCGAGGATGAAGGCCTGCAGAATACACAGAGCTAATATTGTCAATAGGAGCCAAGTATGGGCCCAATGTAGACGTCGAAAAATTGCTACCACACCCTACCACTGTATCCAGAAACATAGACAAGTTCTACAAAATTGCCTACGATGAAATAAGAACAAAACTAAAGGAACTAAGTGGCGGATTTCTTCGACTCACTTCGAATTTATGGACAGACACTGTTTCAAAGCATCCCTACTTATCATTAACGGTCCATTTTATTACAAATGCAAAATTAGTCACAAAATTATTTGCTTTTAAGTCCATGGACTCCAAGCCCTGTACCAGTAAGAATTGCCGACGTTAATACCCTAATTGTTGTTTCACGAACTAGATCAAAAAATTCTGCAAAAAGTGACGGAAGCTCTGGACGAATTTGATTGCTCCTTGGATAAAGCCGTTATTGTTACGGAGAGAGAAACTAACATGAAAGCCGCTTTCCAACATCACAACAACATATTTTGTATTACCCATTTATTGCGCAACATCGTGGAAAAATCTCTTAACGAGTCAGCCGATATTAGCGAAATGAAAGAAAAATGCTCACATGTCGTCAGATATTTCAAGAAACCTGGAGCCAATGCACAATTGACAACAACCCTTAAAAGCATTTCTCCGACAAGATGGAACACAGTTTACTACATGCTACAGTCTCTCAAAAATAACTGGGTTGACGTTGGAAATATTTTGGAGGAAAATCGTCAACTGTATACTAACAATCTGTCCCAGTTTACTGCTGCTGAGAAAAATGAAGTCAAAGAACATTGTAAAACTTTCCTTGGAAGGCTATTAAATGAAGAAAGTTTGATAAACAATGAAAACTGTCAGCAGAATTCTCTTTCAATCGAAAAATAATGCATATTTTCCGGATTTCTCAAACCTCAAAACAAACCTAGTAATATTGACCGAGTACAACAAGAATTGATGCTATATGAAAATATGTCCGAGGTCATGCACAACGATTTTGACGTTCTAAAGTGGTGGGAGTTTAATAAACTTAAATATCCTCCGTTATACCAGCTAAGCCGAAAAATATTTGCTACTCCTGCTAGTAGTGCCCCTTCAGAAAGAGTATTTTCATTGTCCAAGCAAATACTTTCAGATAAGCGTAGTTCCCTAGGGTTTAACCCGACATGTGTTGAAAAAATTATCAGACCAATTCTAAATATTCTCGCGGAATTTTGTTCTCGCGGATTTTTTTATTCCCGCGGAAAAATTCCCCCAATCTTTTCTTCTGGGGAGAAGAAAAATTGGGGAATAGGAATTTCGAATTTTCGAAGTCAGTTGTTTTGTCAATTGAAATTTCGTTGCACATTTCTTATTTTGTTTAAAAAACTGAAAAGTTTAATTATTGTTGCGAGTTTGTTTGAAATTAAGGAATAAGGTATAAACAATGCACATTATTGCATTTCATGTGGTATTCACTGAAATAAGTAATGAATTGGTGCCACAGCAACATCAACAGAGGAGCATAAGAAGAAGACGGCGGGATAACACAAATCCGTCGAGTTGCCTGCTTTCATTCTGCAAAGCAATTTTCTGGCGGCCACGTCGAGTTGAGTTCACCTTTCGCCATATGCCCAAAATTTAATTAAGCCTTAAAAAATCCTTGCGCAATTTCTGGATGGCTGCATCAAATATACAAAGAGCTCTTCCGTTGCTTATGATATACTTTTCGACTTAAAATAAGGAATATTGTGGTTGTTGTTGTATTAACAGTGAGAATATTGTGGTATAATTTAAATACATATTTTAGCACAAATTTGTACAAATAAGTTTTCTTTCTTAAAAGAACGAATTTCCTTTAACTATTTTGATGCATTCCCTTTAATTTAACTAGTGAAAAAACTCCTATGAAATGGCAAAGAAATCTCCCTCTCGCTCACATTCATAATCAGCCCAATTCTAAACGACAATTCCGTGCGAGTTTTTTCCCTTCTCCCATTCCTCGTATTCTAAATAAAAATTCCTTGTGAGTTTTTTTCACTTCTCCCTTTCTTCCTATTCTGAACAATGTCGAAAAAGCGGAAACCAGTTATGGGAGAAAAGTAGGTATTATGACATGTGAGGGAGAGGGAGATTTCTCTGCCATTTCCATAGGGAGTTTTTTTCACTAGTTAAATCTAAAGGGAATGCATCAAAATAGTTAAAGGAAATTGGTTATTTTAAGAAAGAACACTTATTTGTCACCAAATTTGTGCTAAAATATATATTTACCATTCTACCACAATATTCTCACTGTTAATACAAACAACAACAACAACCCACAATATTCTTTATTTTAAGTCGAAAAGTATATCGTAAGCAACGGAAGAGCTCTTCGCATATTTGATGCAGCCATCCAGAAATTGTGGCAAGGATTTTTTAAGAAGGCTTAAATAGATTTTGGCATATGGCGAAAGGCGAACTCAACTCGACTTGGCCGCCAGAAAATTGCTTTGCAGAATGAATGCAGGCAACTCCGGCGGATTTGTGTTATCCCGCCTGTCTTCTTCTTATGCTCCTCTGTTGATGTTGCTGTGGTACCAGTTCATTACTCATTTCAGTGAATATCACATGAAATGCAATAATGTGCATTGTTTATACCTTATTTCTAATTTCAAACAAATTGGCAACAATAATTAAACTTTAAAATTTTTTTAAACAAAATAAGAAATGCGCAACGAAATTTCAATTGACAAAACAGCTGACTTCGAAAATTCGAATTCTATTCCCCAATTATTCTTCTCCCTAGGAGAAAAGAATTGGAGGAATTTTTCCGCGGGAATAAAAAAATCCGCGAGAACAAAATTCCGCGAGAATATTTAGAATTGGTCTGAATACCTACTTTTTCCCCATAACCGGTTTCCTCTTTTTCGAACATTGTTCAGAATAGGAGGAAAGGGAGAAGTAAAAAAACTCACAAGGAATTTTTATTTAGAATACGAGGAATGGGAGAAGGGAAAAAACTCGCACGGAATTTTCGTTTAGAATTGGGCTGTATGTTTTTACATATCAATATGAAAAATAATTAGAACATATCATATAAAAAAAAACTTGTTTGCTTAAATAGTATAAGTTAAATCTACTTAGTTAAATAGATATTAAGATCTAACATAAGAAAACGCATTAATATGAAAAGTAAACAAAATCCTAAAATGGCACATTTATGCCTTTTATTAAACGGTTTTTATTTAGCTTGAGTTGAACAGGCCGCATAGCCGCATGCCACAGCTGCACGGCCGTTGTGAACGAATCTTGTTTTGTTATAATAAATGGATTTTACCCGGGCAACTAGTGTACATTTTTATAATTCCTTAAAATTCACCAAACTGTAGTTGTATACAAAGTATACCAGCGGTACAAGTAGTACTACTGAATATACAAGAATATACTGAATATACAAGTTTTACTACTGAATATACAAGTTGTACTACACACATGCGTTGACGCCATTGGTTGTAGTTTTGCTGCATGAGACAAGACCCTGCAAAGTACTTGTATATTTTGCTACTGTTGTTGTTGTTGTTGTAGCGATAAGGTTGCTCCCGAAGGCTTTGGGGAGTGTTATCGATGTGATGGTCCTTTGCCGGATACAGATCCGGTACGCTCCGGTACCACAGCACCATTAAGGTGCTGGCCCGACCATCTCGGGAACGATTTATGTGGCCACATTAAACCTTCAGGCCATCCCCTCCCTCCCCAACCCCCAAGATCCATAAGGAGCTTAGGGTCGCCAGAGCCTCGTCTGTTAGTGAAACAGGATTCGCCGCGGATAGGTGAGGTTGACAATTGGGTTTGGAGAAGCTATATGTTGCGCTGGCAACCTGCAAGGTTGCGCTACACAGCCCCTTGAATCTGGTATTTTAGTCGCCTCTTACGACAGGCATACCTACCGCGGGTATATTCTGACCCCCCCCCCCCCCCCCCCCCCCCCCCCTAACCCGCTGGAGGTATATTTGCTACTCACAGCCTTTTGTACGCATACACATCAGTTCTCATGCCAGGGAATTGAATGAGCGCTTGTACAAAATATGTGTGAATGTATTATTTGGCATATTTTTGTGCATTCATGCAGGGGTCTACCTACAAACATAAATAAAAGTTCCATGTACTTTGTTTTTGTGAATTCATGGCCAATTGTCAAAATCGTACTGCACCGGAAGTTGATGTATCAAATCAAATAAGAAAAGTTTATAATCAGCTATCCCGTGCTGCCAACTTGTATCGTTACGCCATGACACCCACCATCTTTGCAATTGCAATGTGGGCGAAGCACTACTACAACAACCGTCGTGTTCCAAAGAAACGTGAACCAGATACGGATAGAGATTTAATATGCAAATGCAACAAAAATGTGATCCCATATGGTTCACAACTCACTCTTGGAAACGAAATGAGAGAGAAAGAATGTTCATCTATGAAGAATGTTTAATATCTATTTGTCTATGACAAAAGTATTAAAAAAACTTTTTGGAAAATACTTTTTTTTATTTAAGGCGACCATCTCGTCAAAACAGTTCTTTTAACATCAAAGCATTTCGAAAGTAGTTATGGTTTATTCGTCCTATTTTGAGTCACGTTATCTTAAAAGTGCTTTTTATGTTAACAAATAGACTTCAGTCATCGCGAAATGTACGTTTAATCCATACATGTAATACTTCTATATTACTAGTAAGATGTTTTAGATATGTTCATGGTTGTATCCCTTTTAAATAAAACCTGGAATATAACAAATAAACAAAAAAAACAATTATTTATAAAATATTCCGTACAATATTCTTACCATTGACGGCATTGACTGTTTTTAAAGCAGATTTCGATGTGCACCTTTTGTCGCATTGTTACTGTTGTCGCATTGCATCCACAATGTTTCTTTGTTTTTTTTTTTTTGTTTAGGCTTGTTGGCCAGAGAGTATGTCTACACGCCAGGTATTTTCTCTTGTTTGGTAGATCTGCGCTTCGATGTACTACACGAAAGTGTAGAATTGCGCCATGAATTACTAATTTGTAATTTTTCAATTGTAACTTAGATTCTTGTTATCTGAGTATCGCTCGGAAAATTTTGCTTACTACACGAGTGTGTAGATAATCTATATGTATATCCAAATGTGAGATGGTGTGCTTGACAGCTTGTTATGCGGCAGTTACTCTCGAACGTACGTACCAAAAACGTGTCAGCTGACACGAACTATCTTATGAGTGTGCAATGTAAACGAAAACTCACCGACGTGCAACGCCCGTACGTACGTAGCCCGGAACGTAGAAATCAAAACAGTTTTGATTTTTTCCGTAAGAAAGTGTCAGCTGATCGCTCTCTCACTAGACAGAGTTGCCTAGTAAACTTTTGTGCGCTAATTTTTGACCGTTTGCAATTTTATGCAAAAACACCTAATTAAAGTTTGAAAAATTGTGAAAATAATTCGAAATAATTATGTAAAGGTGCTGATTATAAATATGTAATCTATTTATACTTATTTAATATGTATTCCGACCTTTTACAATATCAAAAATTAAATTGGAAAAAGTTGATGTTTCCATAAGCATACATGCAAAATAGTCAATGGCAACAGTGCTTATTTGTAAACAATACACACACAAATATGTTATGTACATGTACACAGACGCACACATTGATTCCTACCAGCTTGAGAGGTCGGTCAAACGTGCTTCGTACGACAAACGTCCTTACGTACGGCACACGTCGGTGGGTAACTGCCGCATTAGTTCCAAAACGTCAGGACCATGGTTCAACTATATACAGGTTGGCTCATCTGTAAAGCAACAAAATATGTCTGTTCAAATTGTCAAAATCTGTGTATTGGTGTTGGTGCGAATGGTATGGAATAGAAACATAAAACTTAGCAGTTTTGTATGTGTAAGTAAAATGTTGCCAATGTGTTGGTTTCATTTTGAGTTTGCCATCTCCTTTTGACAATCCCTTCGACCATGCAATGACATAAACAATGGCGTTCTCAATTTATGTGGGGATTTCCCATAATTAACGATTCTGGAACATGTATGTTGTGCATCGCTAATCACCATACATACAATTGTATGATGATAGACACTTGCCTGCCTGAAGGCCATCGATTATGGCGTTAAAAAATCGGTTAGGATATATTTATGTATATACATATTGTATTGTAGCAATATGTCATTATCTATTTCTTTAACTATTTATATAATTAAACGCACTTCATTATATAAAGAATACATGTACACACGCTTTGAAATAAAGCGCGGAATAGAACTATATAAATAGAGAAATTAACTGAAGAAAGATCATACCAAGGGATAACTACATTGAAGTATCACCAATTAAACCACAATACATTTCCTGGCGACCACCGTGGTGTGATGGTAGCGTGCTCCGCCTACCACACCTTATGCCCTGGGTTCAAACCCCGGGCAAAGCAACATCAAAATTTTAGAAACAAAATTTTTCAATTAGAGGAAAATTGTTCTAAGCGGAGTCGCCCCTCGGCAGTGTTTGGCAAGCGCTCCGGGTGTATTTCTGCCATGAAAAGCTCTCAGTGAAAACTCATCTGCCTTGCAGATGCCGTTCGGAGTCGGCATAAAACATGTAGGTCCCGTCCGGCCAATTTGTAGGGAAAATCAGGAGGAGCAAGACGCAAGCTCGGCCTTAGATCTCTTCGGAGGTTATCGCGCCTTACATTTATTTTTTTTTTACATTTCCTAAAGCCTTTTTTAATAGCCGTGTTTTTTTTACACGCGTGAAAAAAAAAAACGCCTATCTTCCCTTAGATAATGCTTAGGAGACCCATCTAGCGGCAGTGGTTAAATAACTACAGCTAAATCACAGGGTGTACCGAAAAGCGGATACACAACCCTCTGATGGCCATAGGGTATAACATATAGCTGAATCAGTTGCGATGAATTGCGGACCCACATAGAATACATAGAATTAGTGTAGAGGGTGAAACAGAGACACATATTTCAGTTACATCTGAGTATAATGCGTATTGAAATTTAGTAGGATAAATTTTATGCGCAGCAATTCAGAGGTGTATTTAAAGTTTGTCGCTTGGTAGTCCATATAAAGTTGAAGCGTAAACGTATATAGAAGAAAAAAAAAACACAGCTAATATTTAGTGCACAAATACACATATATATATCATGGACTAGTTAACATTAGCCAATTCACCGATATCCGTAAAAAATCGCCAATTTGCCGAAATAAAAGAAAAAATAGTCAAGGGAGGCCATAAAATCATTTTAACTGCAGGAAAGAGCAAAGGTTGGGATATTTTCGGCAAAGTAGGTATTGGCGACAGCTTCTTGGACAAAGTAGTAGCTTGCAAAGACTGCAGTAGCGTTTTAACCTTTACAAAGAGCACATCGAATTTATTCAAACACAAGTGTTACAAAAATTTTACAGATTGAGTTGACAATAGGCCCCGAATAGATGTTGATGACGAAACAAGAAAGGACTTTGTCCGATCTGTTAGAGGATGGGTTGTAAAAAATTGCCGATCGTTTCAAATTGTCGAGGATGAAGGCCTGCAGAATACACAGAGCTAATATTGTCAATAGGAGCCAAGTATGGGCCCAATGTAGACGTCGAAAAATTGCTACCACACCCTACCACTGTATCCAGAAACATAAACAAGCTCTACAAAATTGCCTACGATGAAATAAGAACAGAACTAAAGGAACTAAGTGGCGGATTTCTTCGACTCACTTCGAATTTATGGACAGACACTGTTTCAAAGCATCCCTACTTATCATTAACGGTGCACTTTATTACAAATGCAAAATTAGTCACAAAATTATTTGCTTTTAAGTCCATGGACTCCAAGCCCTGTACCAGTAAGAATTGCCGACGTTAATACCCTAATTGTTGTTTCACGAACTAGATCAAAAAATTCTGCAAAAAGTGACGGAAGCTCTGGACGAATTTGATTGCTCCTTGGATAAAGCCGTTATTGTTACGGAGAGAGAAACTAACATGAAAGCCGCTTTCCAACATCACAACAACATATTTTGTATTACCCATTTATTGCGCAACATCGTGGAAAAATCTCTTAACGAGTCAGCCGATATTAGCGAAATGAAAGAAAAATGCTCACATGTCGTCAGATATTTCAAGAAATCTGGAGCCAATGCACAATTGACAACAACCCTTAAAAGCATTTCTCCGACAAGATGGAACACAGTTTCAAACATGCTACAGTCTCTCAAAAATAACTGGGTTGACGTTGGAAATATTTTGGAGGAAAATCGTCAACTGTATACTAACAATCTGTCCCAGTTTACTGCTGCTGAGAAAAATGAAGTCAAAGAACATTGTAAAACTTTCCTTGGAAGGCTATTAAATGAAGAAAGTTTGATAAACAATGAAAACTGTCAGCAGAATTCTCTTTCAAACGAAAAATAATGCATATTTTCCGGATTTCTCCAACCTCAAAACAAACCTAGTAATATTGACCGAGTACAACAAGAATTGATGCTATATGAAAATATGTCCGAGGTCATGCACAACGATTTTGACGTTCTAAAGTGGTGGGAGTTTAAAAAAACTTAAATATCCTCCGTTATACCAGCTAAGCCGAAAAGTATTTGCTACTCCTGCTAGTAGTGCCCCTCCAGAAAGAGTATTTTCATTGTCCAAGCAAATACTTTCAGATAAGCGTAGTTCCCTAGGGTTTAACCCGACATGTGTTGAAAAAATTATCAGACCAATTCTAAATATTCTCGCGGATTTTTTATTCCCGTGGAAAAATTCCTCCAATCTTTTCTTCTAGGGAGAAGAAAAAATGGGGAATAGGAATTTCGAATTTTCGAGGTCAGTTGTTTTGTCAATTGAAATTTCGTTGCGCATTTCTTATTTTGTTAAAAAAATTGAAAAGTTTAATTATTGTTGCGAATTTGTTTGAAATTAAGGAATAAGGTATAAACAATGCACATTATTGCATTTCATGTGGTATTCACTGAAATAAGTAATGAATTGGTGCCACAGCAACATCAACAGACGAGCATAAGAAGAAGACGGCGGGATAACACAAATCCGCCGGAGTTGCCTGCTTTCACTCTGCAAAGCAATTTTCTGGCGGCCACGTCGAGTTGAGTTCGCCTTTCGCCATATGCCAAAATTTAATTAAGCCTTAAAAAATCCTTGCGCAATTTCTGGATGGCTGCATAAAATATATATGGTTCACAACTCACTCTTGGAAACGAAATGAGAGAGAAAGAATGTTCATCTATGAAGAATGTCTCATATCTATTTGTCTATGACAAAAGTATTAAAAAAACTTTTTGGAAAATACTTTTTTTATTTAAGGCGACCATCTCGTCAAAACAGTTCTTTTAACATCAAAGCATTTCAAAAGTAGTTATGGTTTATTCGTCCTATTTTGAGTCACGTTATCTTAAAAGTGCTTTTTATGTCAACAAATAGACTTCAGTCATCGCGAAATGTACGTTTAATCCATACATGTAATACTTCTATATTACTAGTAAGATGTTTTAGATATGTTCATGGTTGTATCCCTTTTAAATAAAACCTGGAATATAACAAACAAAAAAACAATTATTTATAAAATATTCCGTACAATATTCTTACCATTGACGGCATTGACTGTTTTTAAAGCAGATTTCGATGTACACCTTTTGTCGCATTGTTACTGTTGTCGCATTGCATCCACAATGTTTCTTTGTTTTTTTTTTTTTTGTTTAGGCTTGTTGGCCAGAGAGTATGTCTCCACACTCCAGGTATTTTCTCTTGTTTGGTAGATCTGCGCTTCGATGTACTACACGAAAGTGTAGAATTGCGCCATGAATTACTAATTTGTAATTTTTCAATTGTAACTTAGATTCTTGTTGTCTGAGTATCGCTCGGAAAATTTTGCTTACTACACGAGTGTGTAGATAATCTATATGTATATCCAGATGTGAGATGGTGTGCTTGACAGCTTGTTAGTTCCAAAACGTCAGGACCATGGTTCAACTATATACAGGTTGGCTCATATGTAAAGCAACAAAATATGTCTGTTCAAATTGTCAAAATCTGTGTATTGGTGTTGGTGCGAATTGAATGGAATGGAAACATAAAACTTAGCAGTTTTTGTATGTGTAAGTAAAATGTTGCCAATGTGTTGGTTTCATTTTGAGTTTGCCATCTCCTTTTGACAATCCCTTCGACCATGCAATGACATAAATAAAATCAGCTTATGAGATGAGCCAACGTGTACATAATTGAACCATGGTCAGGACTAGTGATGCCATATTGTGGTTCAGTAGTTTATTATATTTGGTGTAGTGTATTTAATTTTTATTTTTTTAATTACTTTATTTATTGGTTATTATTAGGATTAAGGGGATACATGGGAAGAAGTGGTGAACGGTGCTAGCACCGTAGGTGAACTAATGGTCTATATAAATATATGCGAAACATCTTTTGATGTTAACTTTAAGTATTTCATTTAAAAAGTTCTTTTTGATTTTGTATAGAATTCTGCAGGTTGAGTGATTCTAGGGGGACTCATTAAACCATATCAATTAATAAGGCGTAAAATTATATATATTTACACACGCTGTTATATGAACGCACCTAGTAATATTCTTGATAAACTTAATTGTCGATCAGCTGTATTATTGCCAAAAAAATTTTGATTGTTATACAAATTAAAAAAATGCCAAGATTATGTGAAAAATTAGAACTAAAACGTCTTTACTAAGATATTCTTTTAAATGACTTGCTAATGTTGGTGATTTCTGATGAAAATGACGGCTGTTATGTTTGCAAGGTTGCATACCTTTGAATTTTCAGCGTTTACACCAGGAAATGTGCGCGTAAATTTATACAAATTGTGTAAATGATATTTCATACAAAATTTGACAGTTCGTTCACGCACAAGGTAAATTGTACGTTTACACACTTTATAAAGGGCGAATTAATGGTGACTTAAGCTGCAGTCATTGGTGCCTTTTGTCGTATCGCTGTAGTCGTATCCCTAACGTAATCAGCTGTTTATCGTTACGACGGTAACCAAAAACCAATTGGT
The DNA here is from genome assembly GCF_040869045.1 of Eurosta solidaginis. NCBI lineage: Eukaryota > Metazoa > Arthropoda > Insecta > Diptera > Tephritidae > Eurosta > Eurosta solidaginis. The sequence goes on along the minus strand of NC_090321.1, from coordinate 85,802,871 downwards.
TGGCTACGATACGGTTACGACCTCAGCGGCACCAATAATCGATTACATTGATTCGCATAAGGTTGGTCGAATCAGCTATTATAAGGTAACCGATAAAGCACCAATGTCTGCAGCTTTATCAAACAGGATAAATACAATAAGAGCCGTCACTTGTTATTTTGTGGCGAGTATCTCGCTGGAAATTGAAAAAATTGTTTCCGAATGTTTTCTGAGAGGGACATTTTTAATTGTCTCGCATTTATCCATGCCGTGTAGGCCCCTTATGCAACTGTGATTTTTCGAAAGAGAATTAAATAAATTAATTAAATACAGTCGAAAAATAAACACAAATACCCCACGAAAATGTATAGAAGACATTTATAAACATCTCGCCAAAAAAAAAAGTAGCCACTACCTCTCAGTATACATCGAGTAAATGCCAAAAAAAATCAATGTAATCGATTAATGGTGCCATACCATAACGCTAACTCGATTACATTGATTTCCATAAGGTAGGTGTGATCAGCTGTTTTATCTGGTTATGGCTTTATGGTTATAAGTCAACATTAATTCGCCCTTAAAGGGCAAATTAAACTTCCTTAACCCTAACGCCATAGTCATAACCATACCCATATCCATAACCATCTCCAATGTGATCGATTAATGATGCCTTAAACTAAAAATCGTGAATATTTCATAAAAATTAAGAAAACGCAAAAAATTACAAACATATTCCACAAAAAATAAGTCTCTTAGTCATAACGTATTCAAAACAATGAATAAAATCTACAAAAAGTTATTAAATTCTCCAACACAAATATTTGTAGGTTATGGATATGGCGAGAAATCAAAAACCAATTGGTTGCTATGGTATGGTTATGACGTTAGCGTTATGGTATGGCACCATTAATCGATTAATTGATTTCCATAAGGTAGGTTCGATCAGCTGTTTTATCTGGTTATGGTTTTATGGTTATAAGTCACCATTAATTGACCCTTAAGGCACACTTAATATGGTTAAATTAGTCCTCCTTTTATTTGGGTCAAACCCCAAAAATCTGCTCAAAAGTGGTGTAGTTGTTAAAAATGTTAAATCCTATTCAGGCGTGTTCAAGGAGTCTGCACTCAAAAGTTTTGTGGGTGTAATTGTTTATCTCCCCACATTCACATAAGTCAGAATCCAGGATATTTATTTTGTGCAGGTACGCATCACCATAGGTGCATCCATCGAGAATTCTATTAAGGTTTTGATTTGTTTTAGGTTAAGGTTGCATTTTCGAAACCATGTTTTGTTTGGTTTGGTTAGAAAGACTTTGGTGAAAAGAATTTGTTTATCTGTCGCGTAGTTTAGTACTTCTTCGTACCATTTGTTCATGGTTTTGTTTTTTATGACTCTAAGGGCTTCTTCTTTGGAGAGGTTAACTATTATTGTGTTACACAAATCACACACAAAAGATTGTGTATTGACGAGTTCAAAATTGCTTCGTTCTGGGCATCTACGTCACAACTGACTGCTTGAGCGAATGAAAGAAAGAGCGGAAAAACAAGAGCTAAAGGAAAATGGCGTTGTTGTTGTTGTTGTTGTAGCGATAAGGTTGCTCCCCGAAGGCTTTGGGGAGTGTTATCGATATGATGGTTCTTTGCCGGATACAGATCCGGTACGCTCCGGTACCACACCACCATTAAGGTGCTAGCCCGACCATCTCGGGAACGATATATGTGGTCACTTTAAACCTTCAGGACATCCCCTCCCTCCTCTTCCATGAGGAGCTTGGGGTCGCTAGAGCCTCTTCTGTTAGTGAAACAGGATTCGTCGCGGATAGGTGAGGTTGACAATTGGGTTTGGAGAAGCTATATATTGCGCTGGCAACATGCAGGGTTGCGCTACATATCCCCTTGAATCAGGTATTTTAGTCGCCTCTTACGACAGGCACACCTACCGTGGGTATATTCTGACCCCCTAACCCGCTGGGGTAGGAAAATGACGTAAAAATTGCCCATAAAAAACTTATGCTCTTTTGTTTACGTGCGCAATGCGCAATCTTGTATGAGTGATTTGTGATTTTATTATCACAGTTTAGTACATTTTTGGCAAGCGTATCGGCCATAGTACAGGTCTACAAGTAGGATATGTACAAGGCGAATTCAGTAGAGGTGGTGTTATCCCAACAGCTGATTACTTCTTCTTGATAATTTTGCATACAAAGCCTTGTACAACAATATGTCAGTTAATCGAAATCAATGAAAATTTTCTTTTGACTTGACATTCTTCTGCACGGCGAATTGGTTGAATTCGCTTTGCCACCTCCTGGTATGGATTCGCCTTAGATATGTAGCAGCACGCACATACACAGCCACGCCCACCCGATAAAATGCTTGTTCTTGTTCGTTTTTTTGTGGATGCTATTTGGCACTCTTGTACTTCTTAGGACCAAAAAACGTGTAGTAGCTGCTAACGAAAACTGCGTAAAATTTTTATTGTTATATTACAAAGAAATATCCTTATGTACTCTCAAACGAATACTTAATTACATCTCTCTTTAAAATCCATGGCGCATAATCATAGTCAAAATAAAATAGATTTTAAATTTAGTTACAACTTTTTGACATAATTTTCTATGAGCTATCTGTCAAAAAAGCTGAAACTAAATTTAAAACCTATTTTATTTTGACTATGATTATACGCCCATATGTTTTGGTCAATTTTAATTAACAAATTGTGATACTTTATTACCGGGGACGATTGCTAAAACACGACCAAAATCGTCGGGGGAGGTATTAATAGACGCGCTTTTGCCTCGCTTCCAATAATTGGAATACTTTTTCGCCTTTGGACTATTGATAACAGGACAAAACGCGTCTTTTCATATCTCTTTCTACTATTTTGGACGGGTTATTGCAGTCGACGTCAGTTTCAAACTGTTTTTCGCGGAAAACTATTGTACGGGTAGAAAAACTTTGCAGCCGTGTTTGTATTCTTAATACTGGAATAACTACGCGTCCTCAGATACCCCAATTCAAGACTTTTGTATAATTTTCTGTAGGAGCCATATATGTGCACTACATTTTCATACTAAATTCGTTCAAAAAAAATTTACCATCACTGCAACCCATATACCTATTCTATTCCGCTCCTTTTTTTATTTCCCTGCGTCGCTTTCCACGGCAGCAACCCCGGTAATTTTGACACTTCGTTCAGTGTCAAACGCGTGTTCCACGCAGGTTCCACTGAGTTCCAGAGCCGTCACTCGTTATTTTTTAGGCATTTACTCGATGTATACTCAAAGAGGATAAATACCAGGCATGCTTAACCAACGAAACGATATCATTTCGTTTCGATAATCAACGTTAATAAACGAAACGAAATGGTTAAGCATGCCTGATAAATACAATAAGAGCCGTCACTCGTAATTTTGTGGCGAGTATTTCGTTGGAAATTGAAAAAATTGATGCCGAATGTTTTCTGAGAGGGACATTTTTAATTGTCTCGCATTTATCCATGCCGTGTGTGCCCCTTGTGCAACTGTAATTTTTGGAAAGAGAATTAAATAAGTTAATTAAATACAGTCGGAAAAATAGCCACAAATACCCCACGAAAATGTATATAAGACATTTATAAACATCTCGCCCAAAAAAAAAGTAGCGACTACCTCTCAGTATACATCGAGTAAATGCCTAAAAAATAACGAGTGACGGCTCTTATTGTATTTATCCTCTTTGGTATACTGAGAAATCACAGTTGCACAAGGTGCCTGCACGGCATGGATAAATGGGAGACAATTAAAAATGTCCCTCTCAGAAAACATTCGGCTTCAATTTTTTCAATTTACAGCGAAATGCTCGCCACAAAATAACGAGTGACGACTCTTATTGTATTTATCCTCTTTGCTATGGGCATGCACCTAGGCCAAAGAGGATAAATATAATAAGAGCCGTCACTCGTTATTTTTGAGGCATTTACTCGATGTAAACTGTGAGGTAGTCGCTACTTTTATTTTATGAGGGACGTTTTTGAATTGCCTTCCATTTATCCATGCGGTGTTGTCACTTTATGCAAACGTGTTTTTTGGAAAGAGAATTGAATAATTAATTAAATACAGTCGGAAAAATAGCCACAAATACCCCACGAAAATGTATATAAGACATTTATAAACATCTCGCCCAAAAAAAAAAAGTAGCGACTACCTCATAGTTTACATCGAGTAAATGCCTAAAAAAAACGAGTGACGGCTCTTATTATATTTATCCTCTTTGCCTAGGCTGTCTGTAAAGCTTGCAACGTCGCTATAGTTCTTATCCTTGGCCTGCTGCAGTGCCATATATATCACAACTATTTCTCCGAAACATGACGTGGATTTAAGATTGAGTTTGAAGGTTATTTCGCTTTTATCCGTGTGGTTGTATATTCCACAGCCAGTTGCTGTGGTACCTACGCATTGTAAAGGTCTACAAGTAGGATATGTAGCAGCACGCACATACACAGCCACGCTCACCTGATAAAATGCTTGTTCTTGTTCGTTTTTTTTGTGGATGCTATTTGGCACTGTTGTATTTCTTAGCTCCAAGAAAAGTGTAGTAGCTGCTAACGAAAATTGCGTAAAATTTTCATCGTAAAATTACAAAGAAATATCTTTATTTACTTTCAAACGAGCACTTAATTACATCTGTCTTTAAAATCCATATGTTTTGGACAATTTTAATTAACAAATTGTTATACTTTATTACCCGGGACGATTGCTAAAACGCGACCAAAACAGTCGGGGAGGTATTACTAGACGCGTTTTTGCCCCGCTTCCAATAATTCGAATACCTTTTCGCCTTTGGATTATTGATAGCAGGACAAAACGCGTCTTTTCATTTCTCCTTCAACATTTTTGACGGTTTATTGCAGTCGACCTCGGTTTCAATCTGTTTTTCGCGGAGAACTTTTGAGCGGGTAGAAAAACTTAGCACCCGTGTTTGTATTTTTAATACTGGAATAACTACGCGTCCTCATATACCCCAATCGAAGACTTTTGTATTATTTTCTGTAGGACCCATATAAGATTATACATTTTCATACTAAATTCGCTCAAAAAAATTTACCATCACAGCAACCCATATCTGATATTCCACTCCGTTTTTTGTTTCCCTGTGTCGCTTTCCACTACAATAACCCCGGTAATTTTGACACTTCGTTCAGTGTCAAACGCATGTTCCACGCAGGTTCCACTGAGTTCCACAATAGTTTGACACTGACCGAAAGAGGGAGGAATTGCTTCCTTATCATACATATCATACTTGTAAACCTGTACTATGGTACCTACGGACGTATCTGTGAAAAAAATGTAGTTGAGGCTTGTTTATTCGTTGAGAAAACTGGAATATAATGATGGTATTATGTTGGTGGCTGGGTTGGAATTTTTGTCAGGTAGGGTTGATGTTATTACTTTTAGGTTGGATACGGATGTGTCCATTATTTGGAATCTGTCAAGAATTAATTTGAACTCTTTATATATCTGGCCATAGCTGGATTTAACATTTGGATTGTTGACTAGCGTTTGCATGAAATTGAAGTCCAGGCTATGTTGTTTGTTATTTCTTTGGCAGTGAGCCATTTGCCTCTTTCTGTGGGTGGGAGTTCATTAGATAGTGCGTATATAGGTGGCACTGGGGTTGCTGGGGTGAGGCCTAAATGTTTGTATTTTTTTGTTTGTTGTTTTAGCGCAATGTAAAGTGAATGATCTACAATCATGGTATAAATATTACAAGGTAAAACCGGTTAGAGCCAAAATGACGTTTAAAAAAATTTAAAAATTCTCACTGCTCACGTTTTTATATTTTTTTATTTTGGTGTTGTTTTCATAACAAAACAAGTAAGGACGGGACTGTCTTCGGCTGTGCCGAAGACTTCATACCTTTCATGAATGGGGCTGAACAATAATCTTATCCCGTTCGTATTCTCCAAATAATCGAATGTATAAGATAAGAAATATATAGATGTACATACCTAAACGATTTTTAAAATAAATATAAAATAAAAAATGGCAAAAGACCCCCTTACTGAACGATCGGTTGTATGGGATATTTATTATATATAGCTCCGATCGAAATGATTTTTACAGGAAATCTTTTATGATATATTAGAATATATATCACCAAGTTTCAGGTTTTTATATTGGAAACTAAGGGAGAAATGGCTAAACATCTTTCTATCTGAACGATCGGTTGTGTGGGATAGGTATATACTATGTACATATAGCTCCGATCAAAGTGATTTTTTTAGGAAATCTTCTATGATATTTAGAATAAATATCACCAAGTTTACCGTTTTTATATTGGAAATTAAGGGAGAAATTGCCAAAAAACTTTCTATCTGAACGATCGGTTGTATGGGATTTATATTATATATAGCTTCGATCGAAATGATTTTTACAGGAAATTTTCTATGATATATTAGAATATACATCACCGAGTTTCACGTTTTTATATTGGAAACTAAGGGAGAAATGGCCAAAAATCTTTCTATCTGAACGATCGGTTGTATGGGATATATATTATATATAGCTCCGATCGGAATGATTTTTACAGGAAATCTTCTATGATATATTAGAATATATATCACCGAGTTTCACGTTTTTATATTGGAAACTAAGGGAGAAATGGCCAAAAATCTTTCTATCTGAACGATCGGTTGTATGGGATATATACTATATATAGCCCCGATCAAAGAGATTTTTTCAGGATGTCTTCTATGATATATTAGAATAATATCAACGAGTTTCACGTTTATACTTTTTAAATTGAGGCAGAAATGACCAAAATCGTCTTATCTGAACGATCGGTTGTATGGGAGATATATGTTATAGTAGTCCGATCCTACCGGATCCGACAAATGTCTAATATAATACAAAAATACATCCCTGTACCAAATTTCATTGAGATATCTCAAAATTTGAGGGACTAGTTTGCGTTCAAACAGACAGACGGACAGACGGACATGGCTATATCAACTCAGTTTTTGATGGTGAGTCTATCTTCTATATTTCTCAACGTTACAAACATCGGACCAAAGTTAATATACCATTTCATGTTCATGAAAGGTATAAATATAACAAACTGTAATATATTTGGTAATTCTATACGACAGCATGACACTCTTAATACACGTCCAAAAATATAGAGGGGTATCAAAAGACGCGTTTTGGATCCACGATGGCAAATCCGAAAGCGGAGATAAAAAATTTTGGGTATGTCAAGAGATATTAGGAAAAGAAATTTTGAAAACTTTCATGTGGTTGTTGTAATTTTGATAATTTTGTAGTACCCACAAAAAAAATTGTGAACATAAGTGTTTTCCGCGGATATAGTTTTGGTCCCCAAACTGGCGTTGGACCCACCCAAGGTAATTTTTTATAAGTGTGGCCAAAGGCCGCCAATGCAGAAGGGCGTTCTGCGCAAAAATTTTATGGATCCCATCCTCGGTTTCGGAGCACTCCGGGATAATTTTTCGGTTTTTTGTTAATATCTTTTGAATGATCTACAATTTTTAATTTCCGCCTTCGGATTATTGTTGTCGAGGTCAATACGAGTCTTTTGACACCTCTCTCGGTATTTTTGGACGCGTATTACCAGTGTCATGCTGTCGTATAGAAGTACCATATATTTTTGCGTTATAACATTGATATTGTGATATTTTATCCAAAACCGAATTTTTTATTTGTGGAAATAACCAGAAAATAAGAAATCTCAACCGTCAACCACATTCTAGAATTTTCAATTCAAGAATTGTATTGTGGTTTCCCCACATTGTGGTCAGCCCCGCTGCTCAGCAAGCCACAGAAAGTACCCGCTGTTGCTCGCGCCCCACGGCGCCACCAACTCACACGGCTGCTCCCACTTATATCTACAATCTCCGTAGTAGAGTCGGGAGCAATGCCGAGCATCAGCCCCTGCCCCGTCTTCTTCCCCCCCTCTTTTCCGGCAGCAATTGTGTAGGTCAGGGAAACAGACTCTTAGTCCCTACCTCCCTTTGTACCGTTTGCCAGCACAGAATATATACGTTTGCGACATCCGCCCAATGCAGCTCCTGCCATGGACGGTGCCACTTTCCTAGATGTTCTGGTCTCCGCGACGGCAACCCCCCGACGGGTTTCATTGCGCCATGTTGCTAGGCCGCATACCCAAATACACCGGGCACCCCAATGCTTACCCAAGGACGTCTAGTCCCAGAGCCACAACAGCAATAGCGTTCTGGCCTTCCACATCCCAGGCGTAGTCACCCGTCACTTACTCCGAGAGCGACGACGTCTCCCCCTATGCATTTCAGAATTTTGTAGTTAAACTATAATGGATTAACTGGGAAGATCACGGAGATAGTCGACTTCATGAAGCGGCACAACATCCGCATTGCTGCGATTCAAGAGACTAAACTCACAGCAAGATCTGCATTGCAGACCTGTTCTGGGTATAATGTCCACAGAAAAGATCGCGAGAGCGGAAATGGAGGCGGCCTCGCGTTTATCATACACTACACTGCGCAATATCATATATTTGATCCCGACATCGACCGCAGGGACAGTGTCTTAGAACGTCAAGGATTATCTGTCCGGTCGGGCGATGCAAACCTAGAAATCATCAACATCTACATCCCTCCTGTCACCTGTTGCTCCAATGGATACCGCCCTGATATCACCGGCGTACTCACTGGAAACAGTCGCGATTTCAATGCCCATTACGATCTATGGCATTCAAACTTGCGGGTGGACAGTAGGAGTGAGATGTTAGCGGATCAAATAGAAGAAACGACGTTCTGCACAAAGAACGGAAACGCCCCACACGTATGGTAGGAAGCTGTCACAGTTCGCCGGATATTTCAATTGTGAGCGCAGAACTCGTAAACTGCGTCAACTGGCAGCCGATGGTGACATTGGCATCCGACCACCTGCCTATACTTATTTCGCTCAAGCGTTCCGCTGACTTCATCGTCGCAGAAAAACGCACTTTCATTAACTTTAAAAAAGGAAAGTGGGACGAATATAAATCCTTTACAGACAACCGCTTTGCTGCCCTCCCTATCCCAACTGGTGCCCGCCAAGGAGAGTGTGCTTTCCGCAAGGTCATTGAATCCGCCTCGGCTCGTTTCATTCCCGCCTGTAGAATTCCCGAAATTCGGCCCCACTTCCCGGCAGAGGCCGCAAGTTTAGCGAGAGAACGTGACAGCTCTATCCCGGCGACTCCCAAATAAGGGATATAAACCAACGCATCAGATTGCTTATGGATGAACACAAGCGGGCGAAATGGGAGGAGCACCTAAGCGGTTGTAACCTCTCTGCCGGTGTAGGTAAACTTTGGTCCACTGTTAAGTCCCTATCGAATCCGTCTAGGCACAATGACAAAGTTTCCATCGCCTTTGGCGACAAAGTGCTGTCGGATGCGAAAAAATGCGCGAGCGCTTTCTGCCGACAATATATAATGCATTCTACGGTCGACAAAAATAGACGGAGGGCCAACAGACACGCACATAAACATAAGTTCAGCGCGTCATCAATTACCATCACCGCCAAAGGGGTTGAGGATGCCATCGGTCATGCTAAACCATCCAAAGCAGTGGGCCCAGACGGCATAGCTATGCCGATGCTTAAAAGCCTAGGGAAAGAGGGTTTCAAAGATTTAGCACATGTCTTCAACCTGTCTCTTTCCACCTTTGTCATACCCGAAAAATGGAAAATGGCCAAGGTGGTCCCGCTACTAAAGCCTGGGAAACCAGCTAACATAGGAGAGTCATATCGCCCGATATATCTCCTATCGCCAGTAGCCAAGACGCTTGAAGCCATTTTGCTCCCCTACTTCAAAGCAAATTTGCAGCTAGCCTGTCATCAGCATGGCTTTAGAAAACTCCATAGCACCACCACCGTGCTAAATGCCATTAGCACCCAGATAAATTGTGGTTTAAATCAGAAGCCCCACCATAAAACACTACTCGTAGCGCTAGATCTATCAAAAGCTTTTGATAAGGTCAACCACGGCACGTTACTGCAAGACTTGGAAGGGTCTACCCTTCCTCCATGTCTTAAAAGGTGGACCGCAAATTATCTGGGTGGTCGGCAGGCATCAGTGCCAAGAAGAATTAAACAAGGGGTGCCACAGGGTGGTGTGTTATCCCCACTTTTGTTTAATTTTTACATATCAAAACTACCTTCGCCACCAGACGATGACTGCCCAATAATGGCCACAGGCCCGGGCCCACAGATCGATGAGCTTTGCAACAGAATAAACGGCTACCTGCCTGATCTCTCCAGTTTTTTCGCCTCGCGAAACCTGGCATTATCACCAACTAAATCATCCGCGACCTTATTTACAACTTGCACGTCCCAAATGTCGACCATTTTGAACATCCACGTCGATGGCACTACGCTACCGACTGTCCTACACCCCAAAATCTTGGGTGTGACGTTTGATCAGGATCTACATTTTGGTGAGCACGAAGCCGCTATTGATCCGAAAATCCAGAGCCGTAATAAAATCTTCAAATCCCTTGCTGGCAGTACTTGGGGAAAGGACAAAGAAACGCTCATTACCACATACAAAGCAATTGGCCAGCCGCTTGCGTGCTACGCGTCCTCTATATGGTCGCCAAGCCTAAAAACTACCCACTGGAAGAAGCTACAGGCTTTCCAAAATACTGCGCTCAGAACCGCCACGGGCTGTCTTCTTATGCCCCCAGAACACTATCTACATAATAAGGCGAGAAAACTCCCCATCAGGGAGAGAAATGAGATGCTAACCAAACAGTTCCCGTTGAATACCCAGAAACCTGGGCATCCCAACAGACATCTGATTGATGAGCCAACACCGTCTAGGGACTTAAGGAGTCATCTCCGTAAGCATTTTGAGGAAATACGGCACCTGAGAACTCAGCCGTAGGAAGCAAAAAAACACAAGCAGGTCCTTGGTGAACTCCACAAACAGGCGTCGGACCTTTATGCCGGGAATTGCCCGATTAATCCAGTACTCAGGGAACAGTTCCCAAAACTTGCGAAAGAGGAACGCATATTCCCCAGGGAAACGCGAATCACTCTGGCTCAACTTCGTTCTGGATACTGTAACAGGTTAAACTCTTACATATCCAGAATCAACCCCGACATACAAAATTTATGCCCCGCTTGCAATATGTCCCCACACGACAGCAACCATCTCTTTAATTGTAATGTGGATTCAACGCCTCTAACACCCCTTGCATTATGATCCACCCCTGTCGAAACAGCAAGTTTCCTTGAACTCGCGTTAGAGGATATTGATGACAATTTGTGATCGGTCGCAGCTATTAGGTGGGGCGAAACATTGCTACAACAACAACAACAGCTTTTTTGTTGGGACTGTTTCAATGTTAATCGGGAGCCTTTTCTGATGAAAGAACTTGCTCTTTTAGAATCTGGAGGTAATCTTTATCATTGTCCGGGGACCATTCGAACTAGTTGGAGTTTTTAAAGTCGCCCCTAAAGCCTTGACAAATCTCCAAGAATCCTTCGAGGATGGATCTGAGTTAAGTTCTTTGATTTTTGCTTCAAAGCTTTTTATCTTTGCTAATCTAACTTCCTTTTTCCAGTCCTTTTTGGTATCCTGTAGGGCTTTTAGATTTTCTGGTGAGGGGTGAGTTCTACATTTTTGAAAGGCGATTTCAAGGAAACGATATATTTTGGCGATGTTCTCGTCCTTTGGGAGAGTAGTTTTCTTTGACCACATGGGTGGCGACTTTTATTTCCTGGTTGAATTTTAGGTGAATGTTGTCAATGTCAGGTTCAAAGTCACTTTGTTTGAGATTTTTCATAAGTTTTTTTGTAGAACAAAAGTTTATACCTAACCTTGCGATTGAAGTTGTTTCGATGACAATCCGGAGGTGGTGACTACCACCAAGCCTGGTTGGAGTTTGAGAAGAATAGGTCTAATACGGATCCCGCGTTGGATGTTTCATCAGATATGAAAGTGGGTGAGCCATTGTTGAGGCAAGTCAAATTGAATTCCTCAATTATACTTTGTAGGTTATTTCCTCTTCAGGTTTGGACAAAGTCCCCCAGATTGTAGCTCTCGCATTGAAGTCTCCCAGTATCAGAACGTTGTTTTGATTTTCGAGGAAGGAAAGAAGTTTAGTGATTTCCACCTTAAAGGGTTCTATTGTGATTGATTGTGGGAAATATATTGCACAGATTGTTAAATTTGGTTTATGGTTGGTGGTACGAATAATAAGAATGTCCTTATCTGTAAGGTAGCTGATTTTGTGAAATTTCCTTTTCTTTTTTAAAAGAATTGCGACTCCACCGTAGCCGTCATTTCTATTTTTCTTCAGAATGTTGTAGTTTATGATGTTTCTATGTGTTTCTTCCTGATTGGAGAATACTGTAGGGTTATTTATGTACTTGTAATAAATATACTTTCTTATATTTTAAATTTTTTATTATTAGATTGTTTATTGTTTATTATCAAAAAATGAAAATATTTTCGTTAATCAAAAATATCTTTTGAAAAAAATTAAGTTTAAATAAATTATTCAAAATTATATAGAACATTATTATTGTCTATATCTGGCGATCCTACCAACGATCCTTCTGACCTATACATATGGGGTATTCCATCCCATTTCGACCAATTTTGAACCCGACCCCTTTAGAATTGGCTGAAAGTTTTTCTTCTTTTTCTAGCTTACGAAAGACGTTTTTCAGAAGTTTTTCAAATTTTTTCATCCAACTCAAAAAAAGATTAATTTTTAAAAAAACACCGTTTTTGTTTTCAAAATGCTTTAAATTTTTCAAAAATTTACCATTTGGTGTTTTTTTTTTAAATTCATAACTTTTTTTGAGTTGGATGAAAAAATTTGAAAAACTTCTGAAAACGTCTTTCTTAAGCTAGAAAAAGAAGAAAAACTTTCAGCCAATTCTAAAGGGGTCGGGTTCAAAATTGGTCGAAATGGGATGGAATACCCCATATATTTCATGATTTACGCGATAACAAAATTACGAAAATCCCGGATGAAATTTCGCTGTTAAAAATCTAATAAAACTTGATTTTACAAATAATTCAATAACTAATCTACCATTGTCATTGACCTCCTTGGCACATTTAGTTAACTTACAAATCGACGGTGTAGAGTTATCTACTTTATTTAAATATACTTTATTTTTGTATTTTATTTTTTGAATTACTTTATTTTTGAATATTATTTCATAAAGAAAATTTTAATGTCACTGTATTTATAAATTTTCAATGTTAATATTAATATTTTAAAATAAAAATAAATAAAATTTTAAAAAATATATAGTTTTATTATCAACTATATTATGGCGATCCCGCTCCGAATCATAAGGGTACTATAAAAGTCAATACATTTTCTGAAAACTGGCCGGTTTGTCAATATGGACAATTACTCCGTTTATGTAATTACAAGTGCACTCAAAAAGGTTTCTACGTAAAATACCTAATGAAATTTTAGACGCTCTAATTATTTACATCACTGCCGAAATACGCTCAACGTTTATTAGTTTTACTCTTTGGTACATTCGATTTTATTACCACCAATGCAACACAAACCAGTACGTGCATGACCAGCGAGGCGCTAGGCATTTAAGTTGCAGCGAGTTTCTTTCAGTCTTACGTCAGTGATAGCAAAACGACACATATAAAAATTTACTTAAATTTAAAATTATGAGGCAGATTGCTGATAAATTTCTACACATAATTTATTTGGACACGAAAATTATGAATATTATACAGGATTTACTGGATGTATACTAAAAGTACAAGATAAGTTGATATCCACCCCCACCATGTTGCAAATTAACTCAACAAAAATATACACTTCAACACTCTCTGAAGACATAGTTGCAGTGTCAATGTGAGTAATGAAGTTTACCATCTATCTACCTTCAAGATTTGTTATCTAAATCTTTCGTTGAACCAATATACAAACAAAATAATCAAATTATATATGTATACAAAAAAAGAGTTAAAATATTCAAAATTACAGTTATATTAAATATATTTTAATTATATACACTCTTTCTACAGTTTATAATCAAAAAATATATGTCATTAACACATGTAAGTAAATTTACAACAACAGACATATAAACTCAAATTCATATTTAGCCAATCTCATTTCCAATTCAAAACAACAAACAACTTTAAATTTTTAAAATAAAACTAATTAGTACAATCAATTTTAAAAAATCTCAAAAGATTTCTTAAAATTATTTTTATTGACATATATCAATTATTTCATATTGAAATTAGAATCATATTAAAAACTCAATATTATACTCATTAACATGACACGAATCAGTAACAATTTCATGCACCCTCAAACGAATAAAGGAATCAACTTTTCATTCCTCATCAACAACTTGGACATACATTATGCAGAGTAGGTAGGTAGGTTGAACTGGCCGGTCCATGAGGACCTCACATGGACTGATTGAGTCCGTAGTGTTACCAGAAGTTTGTTTTAACGACCAAACTGAAAAACCCTATCAAAAACCAGGACCTATGTTATAAAATAACTCCGTCCTCTTGGCAAATACTAGAAGCTTCCTAGGACTTAAGCCACTTGCTGCTTCTAGATCTGACAGCTGTATCACTCCTAATAGCTGGAGTCTTAGCCTGGCAAGTGCAGGGCACGAGCACAGAACGTGCTCGATCGTTTCCTCCTCCAACCCGCACTTCCTACACCTGCTATCACTGACCAAGCCTAATTTAAAGGCATGTGACGCCAGAAGGCAGTGTCCAGTCAGAATACCCGTCATGAGTCTACAGTCCTCTCTTTTTAATGATAGAAGCAACTGTGTTAGTCTAAGGTTGTAAGACCTACACATAATCTTCGACACTTTACAGCCCCGCGCTTGAACCCACGCCTTTTCTGCTTGGTCGATCATGTGCACCTCTCGCCTTCGCTTAATCTCGCCCAATCTAATTGGGACGTCTACGGAGCAAGCTTCAAGGGATGCGCCCTTTTAGCTAATTCGTCCGCTTTTTCATTCCCATCTATTCCCATATGCCCTGGGACCCAATATAGATGTATGCTTCTCCCTGTCCCGATTCTCTCCACAGACTGCTTACACTCTAACACGCATTTAGATGCTGTGCTATGCGAGATTATTGCCTTAATTGCTGCTTGACTGTCAATATAAAAGTTAACACGGTTGCAGCTTAAGCTATTCTCTTCCAAGGTTTCTACTGCTTTGGTTACGGCTAATATTTCCGCTTGGAAAACGCTACAGTAATCCGGCAGCCTGTAGGATCTGCTTAATTCCGGATCAGCGCAGTATACCGCAGACCCTACTCCTTCCACTATTTTGGAACCATCGGTGTACACATGTATCGCCTCGTCCGCCATTTGCGCACCCTTGCGCCAACCGTCCACCTCTATTGTGGCCTTAAGATCTCCCTCAAAGTGCAGGTAGGGAATCATGTAGTCTGTTCGTCTTCATTATGCAGAGTACAATTACATATATATTGCACATATATTCTGCGTAATACAAGTTTTTAATTTTTGAGTAATTGTGCACACAAAGTTGCCATCTATTATCATTCAACCTCATTCTAGGTTCTTCAAATACATCATTATAATTGACAATATTTACCAAACAACTATTAAGTTATTTTTAACCTCAACAACAACAATAACGACACCTAAAAATAAGCTATCAAGTACATCGAATCATCTAAAGATTGGGTACTTACATCAATACTAGCATACACTTTTAACGCAATTAACTCATAATTCAAATTTTTTTTTTTTTAAACTATAACACAAAATTCTTACAGTATTTAATATAAACTGTAAATTAACATTAAAAATTTAATTTTTCTTTTCACTGGAGTGGGAGTAAATGTAGAGTTATCTACTTTATTTAAATATACTTTATGTTTGTATTTTATTTTTTGAATTACTTTATTTTTGAATATTATTTCATAAAGAAAATTTTAATGTCACTGTATTTATAAATTTTCAATGTTAATATTAATATTTTAAAATAAAAATAAATAAAATTTAAAAAAATATATAGTTGTATTATCAACTATAGAGGGCAACCCGATTAAATCCATACTACGCGTATTCTATGAACATTACGTGAATGTGCGTGTGCCTCTATCGAAAAACAACATCTTTATCAAAGTGATACAAATTATTTATCATCGACATCATCAGCAATTTCATTTATACCAAATAGTTCATATAACATGAGTGCAGATAGTTTGAATAACCTACGTCGTCCAACTTACGACTGCAACAAGAATGCAATATTTCCCGATAAATACAAAACAAGTAAGGAATGCTAAGTTCGGGTGGAACCGAACATTACATACTCAGTTGAGAGCTGTGGAGATAAAGTAAGGGAAAATCACCATGTTGTAAAAAGAACCTAGGCTAACCCTGGAATGTGTTTGTATGACATGTGTATCAAATGGAAGGTATTAAAGAGTATTTTAAGAGGAAGTGGGCCATAGTTCTATAGATGGACGCCATTTAGGGATATCGCCATAAAGGTGGACCAGGCCTGACTCTAGAATTTGTTTGTACGATATGAGTATCAAATGAAAGGTGTTAATGAGTATTTTAAAAGGGCGTGGGCCTAAGTTCTATAGATGGACGCCTTTTCGAGATATCGCCATAAAGATGGACCAGGGGTGACTCTAGAATTTGTTTGTACGATATGAGTATCAAATGAAAGGTGTTAATGAGTATTTTAAAAGGGCGTGGGCCTTAGTTCTATATGTGGACGCCTTTTCGAGATATCGCCATAAAGGTGGACCAGGGGTGACTCTAGAATTTGTTTGTACTATATGGGTATGAAATGAAAGTTCTTATGAGTATTTTAAAAGGGAGTGGGCCTTAGTTCTATAGGTGGACGCCTTTTCGGAATATCGTTATAAAAGTGGACCAGGGTTGACTCTAGAATGCGTTTGTACAATATGGGTATCAAACGAAAGGTGTTAATAAGTGTTTTAAAATGGAGTGGGCCTTAGTTCTATGGGTGGACGCCTTTTCGGGATATCGCCATAAACGTGGACCAGGGGTGACTCTAGAATGCGTTTGTACAATATGGGTATCAAATGAAAGGAGTTAATGAGTATTTTAAAAGGACGTGGGCCTTAGTTCTATAGATGGACGCCTTTTCGAGATATCGCCATAAAGGTGGACCAGGGGTGACTCTAGAATTTGTTTGTACGATATGGGTATCAAACGAAAGGTGTTAATGAGTATTTTAAAAGGGCATGGGCCTTAGTTCTATAGGTGGACGCCTTTTCGAGATATCGCCATAAAGGTGGACCAGGGGTGACTCTAGAAATTGTTTGTACGATATGGGTATCAAATGAAAGGTGTTAATTAGTATTTTAAAAGGGAGTGGGCCTTAGTTCTATAGGTGGATGTCTTTTCGAGATATCGCCATAAGGTGGGCCAGGGGTGACTCTAGAATTTTTTTGTACGATATGGGTATCAAATAAAAGGTGTTAATGAGTATTTTAAAAAGGAGTGGGCCTTAGTTCTATATGTGGACGCCTTTTCGAGATATCGCCATACACGTGGACCAGGGGTGACTCTAGAATGTGTTTGTACGATATGAGTATCAAATTATAGGTATTAATGAGGGTTTTAAAAGCGAGTGGCCCTTAGTTGTATATGTGAAGGCGTTTTCGAGATATGGACCAAAATGTGGACCAGGGTGATCCAGAACATCATCTGTCGGGTACCGCTAACAGTATTCCTTCCAAGATTCCAAGGGCTTTTGATTTCGCCCTGCAAAACTTTTTCATTTTCTTCTACTTAATATGGTAGGTGTTACACCCATTTTACCAAGTTTTTTCTAAAGTTATATTTTGCGTCAATAGACCAATACAATTACCATGTTTCATCCCTTTTTTCGTATTTGGTATATAATTATGGCATTTTTTCATTTTTCATAATTTTCGATATCGAAAAAGTGGGCGCGGTCATATTTGGATTTCGGCCATTTTTTACACCAATACAAAGTGAGTTCAGATAAGTACGTGAACTGAGTTTAGTAAAGATATATCGATTTTTGCTCAAGTTATCGTGTTAACGGCCGAGCGGAGGGACAGACGGTCGACTGTGTATAAAAACCGGGCGTGGCTTCAACCGATTTCGCCCTTTTTCACAGAAAACAGTTATCGTCCTAGAATCTAAGCCTCTACCAAATTTCACAAGGATTGGTAAATTTTTGTTCGAATTATGGCATTAAAAGTATCCTAGACAAATTAAATGAAAAAGGGCGGAGCCACGCCCATTTTGAAATTTTCTTTTATTTTTGTATTTTGTTGCACTATATCATTACTGGATTTGAATTTTGACATAATTTACTTATATACTGTAAAGATATTAACTTTTCTTTTAAAATTTGAATTAAAAAAAAAAAATTTTTAAAAAGTGGGCGTGGTCGTTCTCCGATTTTGCTAATTTTTATTAGGCAGACATATAGTAATAAGAGTAACGTTTCGGCCAAATTTCATCATTATATCTTCAACGACTGCCAAATTACAGCTTGCAAAACTTCTAAATTACCTTCTTTTAAAAGTGGGCGGTGCCACGCCCATTGTCCAAAATTTTACTAGTTTTCTATTCTGCGTCATAAGTTCAACTCGCCTACCAAGTTTCATCGCTTAATCCGTATTTGGTAATGAATTATCGCCCTTTTTCGATTTTTCGAAATTTTCGATATCGAAAAAGTGGGCGTGGTTATTGTCCGATATCTTTCATTTAATATAGCGATCTGAGATGAGTGCCAAGGAACCTACATGCCAAATTTCATCAAGATACCTCAAAAGTTACTCAAGTTATCGTGTTAACGGGCAGGCGGACGGACGGACATGGCTCAATCGAATTTTTTTTCGATACTGATGATTTTGATATATGGAAGTCTATATCTATCTCGATTCCTTTATACCTGTACAACCAACCGTTATCCAATCAAAGTAAATATACTCTGTGAGCTCTGCTCAACTGAGTATAATGAGAAATACACACACACTTAATGTGACAATGCAATATCTTTTAACAATGCTTGAAAAGGTATTCCAAACAGCATCAGAGGAGCATATTAGCTACATACGTTAATTTATCTAAAAATCTTCTCGAAACAGTGGCTGAATCGCTTCAATTTATCAAAATCTATACTAAACTTGGTGTTCTGAATACGTTATGGGAGTTGAACATATACTTTTTTTCATCACATACAAAGCTTTCTTTATAAAACAAAAATCTCAAAATCCTATTAACCAGTGATAATCGTATCAATCATGTAGATACTTAAATCAAAAAGTAAATATATTGTAACGAATTTACTGCAAGTCCTCGTATTTGTAACCTTCTGCTAAGTTCGAATCACTAAACTGTTGAATAAATAACACCACTATTCAGTAATGCAAAACGGTCTTTATTAAAGTGCTTCTCAATAAATAACTCTACTATTGCTCGAAAGATAGCGTGCTTAATCAAAACTGATTTTCGCGCCTCTAGTGTTGTTGCCTTTTATACTCTCTGATTTCCTCGTTCGCATCTTCTAGGCGCTTCCATTTCCAGAATCTACTAGTTGGCCATCAGCTATTAAATGTCTCAGCTGTAACTACAGATGCACGATTTTATAGCTTCTCTCATTGCATAATTTCGGGAGTATCTCAGATATATGCATGTGGTTGTGCGTTGCTTCTCCGCTGCGTGTACGTACATATGTGTAGACATAATGATTGATTCGTTTATGTAGATACAAGTGGCTGTCTGCTTTATTGTTGTTGTGACTTCATTTACTTAGCATCAGACTAAGGATCTGAGTATCACTTAGTGTCACTCATATTCGTTACACTGCCCTCCCGTCCCGATCAGACAAATCTCTCGATCTAAACGCTGCCAGCCTTTCCAAATGAACCACTTTCATTTTGGTTCGTGGTTTGCCAATAGTTTGTATGCGGTACACTACATCGTTGATCCGTTTTACAACTTTGTATGGGCCTTCCCAATTACACTGCAATTTCGTGGATAAACCTTTTTTTCGTTGTGGGTTGTATAACAGCACCAAATCTCCTTCCTGAAATCCTTCCGAATTAATTGCTTTATCGTATCTCGCTTTCATCTTGTCACTCATAATTTTTGATCTTTGCCTTACAAGATCGTGTATCTCTCTCAGCTCTTCTTCCAAGACACCAGTGGATTTCTTGACATTTCTCTCCGCATCGGCATCTATCCCAAACTTCAAATCAGCTGGCAGTCGAAGTTCATTGCCAAAAATTGCCTTTACGGGAGTTTGGCCCGTTGTCTCATGCACTGCCGATCGGTAAGCTATCAAGAATAATGATATATGTGTATCCCACTCCGTATGGTACTTGTCTACTACTTTCCTTAAATGCTCCTCCAATGTTCTATTGAATCGTTCCACCATACCATCGGACTGAGGATATAATGCAGTTGTCCTCGTTTTTCGAATTCCCAATGATTTACACATTTCCCGGAACACAGCTGATTCGAAATTCCTGCCTTGGTCAGAATGTAACTCCATTGGTACACCATTTCTTGCAACCCAATTGTTTATAAACACTTCTGCTACTGTTTCCGCTTCTTGATTTGGGATTGGGTATATCTCTGGCCATTTGCTGAAATAATCCATTACCACCAGTACATATTTGTTTCCGCAGTTGCTAGTAGGAAATGGACCTGCGAAATCCATAGCTATCCTTTCAAATGGCGTACCTGAGTTATATTGCTTCATCTGGCCATGACTTCGGGTTTTGGGTCCTTTCGCTCTGCTGCAAACCTCGCAGTTCGCAATCCACTCAGTGACCGACTGACGGCAACCAACCCAATAGAATCTCTGTTTAATCTTCTCGAGCGTCTTCGTGATTCCAAGATGACCTCCGCTTGGACAATTATACAGCTCGCTGAGCACGTCAGGAATGCTCTTTCTGGGAACAACTATCAGCTTCTTCTTGCATTGACCATCCTCACTCTTCCATACTCGATGCAAGCAACCAACTGACTTCGCAATGGGACTCTCTGCTGACATCTCTTCTCTGTTTGGTCTTTCATTTCGTTCGAGCCCTTGCATAACATGTGACAGATCTGTATCTTTTAGCTGACACTTTCTTAGTTGTTCCTTGTCCCATTCATCCGTACACGTTATAGCCGTTAGCCGGACATCTATAATGTCTTCTTTAGCCTCGGCCTTTGAACAGTGCTTGCATTCCAAACTACATGGTCTTCGTGATATTGCATCGGCATTCCCATGGGTACTACCTTTCCGACGCTCAATGCAAAAGTCATAGCTTTGTAGCCGTTCGATCCACCGTGCCAATTGTCCTTCTGGATTACGGAACTGCAGAAGCCATTTCAACGCCTATTGCATCGGCATTCCCATGGGTACTACCTTTCCGACGCTCAATGCAAAAGTCATAGCTTTGTAGCCGTTCGATCCACCGTGCCAATTGTCCTTCTGGATTACGGAACTGCAGAAGCCATTTCAACGCTGCGTGATCTGTCCTGACGCGGAATCACTGGCCGTAGAGGTATTTGTGAAAATGTTTAATGCACTCTACCAATGCCAACAGCTCTCTCCGTGTAACGCAATTGTTCCTCTCTGGTTTTCCAATCGAACGGCTTCTCCTGTCCATCGACCAGTTGTGATAAAACGCCTCATATAGCATATCCACTCGCATCTGTATCTAGAATAAAGGTTGCTCCTGGAATCGGATATGCCAACATTGGGACAGTGCACAAATGCTCTTTCAATGTTTGAAAAGCCACTTCTTGCTCCTTCTTCCATTCAAAAGCTTTATTTTTTCTTGTAAGATGGAGGCTATGAGCTACGCTGGAAAAGTTTGGTACAAATCGCCGGTAATATGTGCACAGCCCAAGGAAACTTCTTAATTCATGCCAGTTCTGTGGTCTTGGCCAATCCTTTAGTGCCCTTATCTATTAATTCGCAGTACAGATGCCTTCTGTCGTTACCTTGTGACCCAAATAATTTACTTCCTCTTTAAACAGCGAACACTTTTTGGGACTTAGTTTCAGACCAGCAATACGATGATGTCGTCTAGGTACACTACATGTTTTCCAATGTAGTCCTTTCAGTACCTGATCCATGAGTCTTTCAAAAGTAGCTGGTGCATTACAAAGTCCAAAAGGCATTACTGTAAATTTCCAAAGACCATCTCCGACGCTAAACGCTGTTTTTTCTTTGTCTTCCTCCTTCACCTCCACTTGCCAGTAGCCACTTTTCAAGTCCAGTGTGGAAAACCATTTCGAGAGAGCGAGTCCAGAGTGTCGTCAATTCTTGGCAATGGGTAGCTATCCTTTTTCGTGACGTCGTTCAACTTGCGGTAGTCCACGCAAAACCTCATTTTCTCATCCTTCTTCTTCACAAGTACCACAGGTGAGCTCCATGGACTAGCTGATGGTTCGATGACGCCGCTGTCGCTCATTTCTTGTATGATTTGACTCACAACTTCCCGCTTCGCCAGTGGAACACTACGTGGAGATTGAAGGATCGGCCTCGCATCTCCAGTGTCAATTTGATGTTTCACAACGTTGGTGCGACCTGGTTTGGAGCCATCTTGGTCAAATATGTTCCCGTACTTTAGGAGCAGTTGCTTTGCCTTACTTTGATAGTCTTCCTCTAGTCCCTCTGTCCATACCATGATGTCATCTGAAAGATCAATAATGCTAGTTGAAACCTCTTCCTGGAGCTGTTCACAATTGATTACACCGGCCGACAAGAAATTTGACCATAAACCAGACCATACTTTCCTAAGGGTTTTCGATGCGCTGAATTCAAATCTGGACGCAGAATTGCTCTATCACGTCAGGATTTTGAGATATACTAACCTAAATGTGCAAAAAACCCCGTTTTTGCCTATTTTTGAGGTTATATATGTGGGATTTCTTTGTCTAGGGTTCCAATTAAAACTCGGTTAATTACTAGAACGTGTATATTAGCGTTTATTACATTTACATATACTTTTATATACGCGTTGTCAGTACCGCACTTCAAACTTGATTGTCGTTCGTCTCTTTTAACTAACTTGTGTTAGGCTCTCTTCGTCTAGTTCGGGTTGCCGGTCTAACTATTGCAGGGATGCAATTAGTGCAGTGTATAATTAAAAGGTATGTCCGCTTCTAGTTGTCCTACGTCCGTCTGTCAATCCCACATTCGGCCATCCTGATGCTTCATTCGACTCGGATGAAGGATTCCATGGCTTCATGTACTCTGCCACTGTGTGTGTTATTCTCGGACCTTCGACGTCACCAACTTTATGTACAATATAGCGACCGTGATCTTGTTTCTCTTTTATTTTGTATGGTCCGAAAAATTTTTGTTTCAGTCGAAGTCCTGCTCCATACTGTGTGCGCTTAATTGCGACCAACTCTCCGACTTCATACTCTGTTGCTTTCCTGCGGTTCTTGTTGAAGTTTCTCATATTTTCCTTTTGTATGCGAGATATGTTTTCACGCGCTTCCTCCCGCACTGTGTTCCTCTCTGCCTCCAGCTCTTCTATAACTGAATCTTCTAACAACCTTCGAATGTCATGGTTTGCGTTAACGCGCATATCGACACCAGTTAAGAGTTTGAACGGAGAATGCTGGGTGCTTCGCGTCGGCGTGGAATTTATTAATTGTTGAACTCTGTCTACGTGCTTATACCACAACTTGGGATTTTCGATGCAAAGCTTCGTCAACATTGGCATAACTACCTTATGGACCCTCTCCACTTGTCCGTTACCGCGTGGCACACCAGTGGTTATAACTAGATGCTGAATGTGCTGACTTCTACAGTAGTCTTCGAAAGCATTTGATGTTAAACCAGTCCCTCTATCCGTTATAATCCTGGATGGGTTTCCAAATATCGCCGATTGTTTCCCTAAACGATCTAACACTTCGTCGCTACCTGTGCTCTTGGTGGGGTAAAGCCAAACAAATTTAGAAAACGCGTCGATGATCACTAAAATATAGTTGTATCGCTTTTTTGTTTCTTCCATAGGACCGACGTGGTCTAGATGAAATGTTACAAGCGGTTTGTCCTCTTTATTGATGGGGTTTAGCATTCCTTCCTCTTTCCCGGCTTTGGCCTCCGCGACTAGGCATTCTACACAGCTTTTCACGACGTGTGTAACCTTGGGTGCTATATCGTAGATAAAGAAATCTCTCTCAACCAAATCTTGTGTCTTCTTGGATGCGTAATGTCCTTGTCTGTGAGCTATCTCGATGATTTCTCGTTCCATAGGTGCTGGTACTACCATAAGTTCTTTAGCGAGATCTTTATAGATAATACCATGCTTTATATAAAAATCGTGATAATTTTCATGTTACAAAACTTTCCGTATCGCTGCCAGCTTGTCATCCTTAAGCTGTTCTTCCTATATTCTGTGTCGTAAACTATCAGTCATCATTAGACAATGCATACGGCTTAACGCATCCACATGCCTCATCTGTTTTCCTGAACGGTGCTCTATCTCATATTGGTAATCCTGAAGGTACATAGCCCAACGCGAAATTCGTAAGGGTACTTCTTGTCTTTTCATTGTAAGCGCAAACGCGTTACAATCCGTAATGATCTTAAATTTGATTCCCATTAAGTATACCCTCCACTTTTTGAGCGCTGCTACGATGGCTAAAACTTCCAATTCATATGAGTGGTATTTCTGTTCCGCGGTTGTAGTCTTCCTGCTCATGTATTCGATGGGATGCAGTCATCTATCCTGCGAGTCTCTTTGCAGCAAGACTGCGCCATATCCCTGCATAGAAGCATCCGTGTGTATTTCCGTTTGCAATGCTGGATCGAATAGTCGGAGTACTGGTGGATTCACTAACGCAGTCTTTAATTGTTGGACTGAGCCTATTTGCTCGTTTTCCATTCGAAACTCTGCATGATTTCCCAAAAGATCAGTCAGTGGCTTAGCCACCAACGAATAGTTCGGAATGAAACGCCTAAAATACGATGTGAGTCCCAAAAAGCGTTGCAACGTTTTAATATCAGTCGGAACAGGGAAATTCTGTACTGCCTGAGTCTTTTCCTGCGACGGTGTTATAGTTGATGCCTCAACAACGTAGCCCAAGAAAGTAACTCGCCTCTTCAATATTTGGCATTTTTCCCATTTTATTTGTAACCCGTACAACTCTGCTGTCTCCAACACGCTTTTCAGACTAGTCAACCCATCCTCCACACTCTTTGAAGGAATAATTATGTCGTCCATGTATACAATAATTGTTTTATTGCGGATAAGCTCTCCTAACACCGCATGAATATATCTCGTGAAAACTGCTGGGGACTTACAAATACCGAATGGAGCATATAGAAACTCATATTGCCCATTGTGTGTGACAAAAGCCGTGTACTTCCGTGACGCAATGTCTAATGGTACATGGAAAAATCCGTTACGAAGATCTAATGTTGTGTAGAAAGTTGCCGATTGAAGTCTTTGCAGCACGTCGTCAATCAACGGCATGGGGAAGTTGTCGCGTAAAATTTTTTCATTTAATTTACGATAATCGCAGCACAATCGTTTTGTACCATCTTTCTTTGAAACGAGAACTATCGGTGACGCATACTCGGATGTGCTGGCCTGGATAATATTGTCGGCTAACCACTCCTGAATTAGTTTTTCGACAACGGCTTGATCTGCATAGGACAGTCGGCGCGGTCTTTGGTAAATGGGCACTTCATCCGACAAAATAATCTTCATCTCAATTGGCGATGGTTTTTCCTTCACACATCTGTAGTTTGTAATCAGACCTAGTACACTTGCTTTTGTATCGGGTTGTAAATGATCAAGCTCACACTGTGGCTCTACGCTCACGCTAACCCCAATTTGCAACATTGCCTCAACCTCTTTCTCCAATTCGCCTATATTCGCTTCCTTACTCACAACTAATTTCTTGCTAACTGGTGTTTTCTCTCTATTATCGAGTTCCTGAGTTGCAATTCTTTTCTTTAAAAATCTTACACCTTCATCATTTATGGCTATATCGACTTGACTCAAAATGTTTTTACCCAAGATAGCGTCGTACAAAATATCGCTCTCTTTAGTGACATGAAACTCGATGTCGACTTCGACTTCATCTAAACTCATACGCGCGGTGAAACATCCGATAGTTTTAATCATTTTGTTACCGATGCCATACAAGGTTTTAATTTTTGGTTGTAGATCAACATATCCAATGTTCACTAGTGTTAAGAAATGTTTAAAGACCGACAATTGTTTAAGATGTAATATGGAATTTGATTTAATAAAAGAATTTAGATTAAGTACAATACAAAGTTTAATTATTTATTATAACAAAATTAAGTACGTTTGTCGTGATGGCCGTTCATCTACCAACTGACTAGCTGCTCTTCGTCTCACATCTTCGCTGTCGTCGTGACTTCGCTCTCTCTCATCTCTTTATTCTCCAGGCTTGCCATCTGACTTTGACAGCTCGGCCTTTCCTGATCGATCGTATCTCCGGACGATTCTTCGCTGTCGTACCCATCGATATTATTGCAATTGTTGTGGTGATCGGATTTTTCAATCTCCAAGTCGTCGTCTACTAAACTTTGAGTACACCATGGTTTCATGTTTTCATTTGTGAATACGCCTATATAGGGTTTTCGTCGAGTTAAATTATCTGGGAGATCTTCTACTACGTAGCGGTTGTTAGGTAAAACTTTGGTTACCAAATACGGTCCTTTGTACGACGGATCAAGCTTGTGCGAGGTACCAGTGGGTTGAGGTACATAGTTAACCATGATCAAATCTCCTTCGTTGTATGGTTTTGGCGTTTTATGGTTCGCATCAAACCGTTGCTTCCATTTGGCCCTTTCAGAATTAATTCGTTCAGCCACTGATTCCATTCGGAAGTCGTCGTGGCGACTAGTATCATCACGTTCATCTTGCACGGCCTGAATCAATCGATTTGTGGTGACGTCACGAAGTTTATATGTAAAAATGAGGCTATTTGGACTCTGCTTGGTCGTTGCATTACTTTGAGAGTTGATGCACCACTGAAGTTGTGGCAGTGCTTCGTCCCAATCCTTGTCGGATTTAGTGCTGCATTTAAGCGATGCCAAAATAGTTTTATTAACACGTTCTGCCTGACCGTTGGCACGAGATGTGCGTACTGCTACTTTTGTATGACGGATGTCGTATCGTTCGATAAAGTTTTGAAACTCTTTGGAAGTAAATGCCGTTCCTCTGTCCGAAACAATTTGCCTGGGACATCCGTAAACCGTCATAAAATCACGTAATGTCTTTAATACTGGAGTTGTTTTCGTATTCCGTAATGGTCGTATAACTACATATTTCGTGAAAGAACAAACAATTACAAGAATGTACAAATTACCGTGTTTACTGCGTACGAATGGTCCTAAATGATCGATATGTACGCAACGGAATGGTATTGGTACAACATCGCTAATATGTAGCTGGGCTTCTTTTTTACCCCCTGTGACTTTACTGATACAACGTTCTGGACATGATGCTATGTAAGATTTCACATATTGACGCATACGAGCAAACCAAAAGTCTTTGGATAACCGTTCACAAGTCTTTTCCAACCCGAAGTGACCTGCTTCGTCATGGCACGCTCTTGTTAATCGCCATTTCACGCCCTTCGGACCTACCAGTAGTTTATTTCCATTGACTTTACGATATAGACGTTGACCTTGTAGTACGTAGTCATCCTTCAATTGACGTGCGTTAAATGTTTCCTTACCGTTAAGAACATCGACGATCTCTTTTAGGGTTTCATCCTGTCTCTGCATTGCCGACACCCAATCGTTGTCGATATTGACCAATTGGTATACTAATTCCGCTATCGTTATTGGTTCCGTTGGTGGAAGAGTTGGACTTCGGCTTAAGCCGTCAGCCAGTGTATTCTTTGCACCTGCCCGATGGATACATTGAAAATCAAACTCCTGTAGTTTGAGCCACCATCTAGCCACTCTGGGTAACAATGGCGTAGTTGCTTTTATCACGGCTATACCATTACAGTCCGTGATTACGTTAAATTTCTGTCCAATTAAATACATTCTGTATCGTTGCAAAGTTTCAACTATTGCCAGAACCTCTAGCTCATGGCTGGCATAGTTTCGTTCAGCTTCGTTACATTGTCTACTAAAATAAAATACAGGTTTCCATTCAGTGCCGTTGTCATTTTGTAGTAATACTCCGGATAGTCCTATGGAACTCGCATCCGTATGCACCTCATGTGGCTTAGTTGCATCGTATATTGTTAGTACAGGCTTCGTGATTATCATCGTTTTTAGTTTTTCAAAAGCGTCGTTTTGTTCCTGATTCCAAACAAACTCTGCATTCTTTTTAAGCAACATCGTTAATGGACGAGCCAATATACAATAATTTTTAACAAATTTTCTGAAATAACCTGTCACTCCTAAAAACTGTCGCACCTCTTTGGTTGAAGATGGTTTTGAATATTCTTCGATGACCTTTGTCTTATTTTCGCCGGGGCGTATTCCCTCACTGTTGATATCGTGACCAAGAAACTGAACCTGTTCGGCCATAAACCTACACTTAGATGGTCTAAGCGTTAGACCTGCTACTTCGATAGCTTCCAAAAACTCTTTAAGTACCGTGACACCTTCGTCGACTGTCTTCGTGGCTATAATGACCTCATCAACATAGCTTACCACCTGTTCACGATGCTTAAGTGACTTGATTAAGTTTACAACTATTTCCTGAAAAACCATCGGCGCGTTGACTAAACCAAAAGGCATAACGTTATGCTCAAACAAACCCTCGTGAGTTAAAAATGCTGTATACTTTTTTGATTCTTCGTTCATCGGTACCTGGTAATAACCGGACGTCATGTCTAATGTCGTATAATATTTATTACCCGAAAGACGTGAAAGTTGTTCTTCCACTATTGGCATTACGTAGTTTTTCCTTACCGTAACTTCATTAAGTGCACGATAGTCGATACACATTCGATGTTCGCCATTGGATTTTTTTACTAGAAGTACTGAAGCTGCATGTGGTGAACTACTTGGACGTATAATATCGTTGTCCGACAGCTCTGACAAAATTCTCGATAGCTCTGGGCGTTGTGAAAAAGGAACTTGATATCGTTTACCAAGTATAGGACCTGATTTAGTTACCTCTATCGTCATTTGTGCGTTTTTGCATCTACCAATGCGGCTTATATCTTCCGCAAAACAATTTTGCATAGCAATTAAAAGATTACGTACCTTGTTTTTCTCTTCTTCAGATAAGTCGCTGAATATATTAAAACTATTTGACTTAGCTTCGTCTAGATGTAATACATCTCTGTCTATAACCATGTTATACCCATTATTTTGTAAGACATCCCGACCCAATAAAATTTCGTAGGGCAGCAGTCTATCCGCGACAACATAAAGAGTTATTTCTTGTTTAACGTCATTAATATTTGCGACGACGTTGACTTGCTTTGTCACTTGCACCTTGGACCCGCCGAATCCCGTAAAGCATCTGTTAGCCTCCAGTATCTCCACACCATCTGTAGCTGATTCGCGTATCAAGGAACAAACGCTTCCGGTGTCAATAAATGCTTCGAACTGTTTTCCATTTAACTCAACCGATTTCATGACCGGAGGAGCTTCGTTGCTTTCATTGTGGTTACCAATCTTTGTGACTGTTGGTTTCT
This sequence comes from Eurosta solidaginis, assembly GCF_040869045.1. NCBI lineage: Eukaryota > Metazoa > Arthropoda > Insecta > Diptera > Tephritidae > Eurosta > Eurosta solidaginis. Next base: position 85,773,239 of record NC_090321.1, on the reverse strand, counting down.
TGTTGCAGTTCTTGGCTTCGTGCCCTATTTTCGTACATACAGTACAACGTATCTTTCGTTGAGGTTGTGGACACTTGATTGCGATATGACCGTTCTCATTACAATTGAAGCACTTTATTTGCGTTGACTTTGAATTAGATTTCGTTTCTGACTTCAATGCTTGCTGCGTTGGAACTGTGGATGTTGTTGAAATACTACTTGTCATCGTTAAGTTCTTGAGTGCCAGTAATAATTGACTACATGTACCAAAGCTCATTGCTGCTAGTGCTTTTGTTAATGCACCGTCGTTGAGACCACTAATTATATGTGTATTGATGGAAACATCATCCACCAAACCCTGTCTACCTATAGTTAGCATAGAATAATAATATTCTACATAGTCTTCACCATTTTTCCGCTTGCGTCTCATAAGCATTTTATGTGCCTCAGCTGCATTGTGTGTTGAAGGAAAATCGATTTTAAATGCGTTCACGAATTGCGACCATGACTGAAAAACAGGTTGTGCATCCAGCCAACGTTTGGCCATACCCTTTATTTTGTGCTGAACTGCAATCAACACCATTTCTTCTTTCCAACCGTGGCATTTTTGCAACTGCTCAATTCGAATTAAAAACTGCGTTGGTGATGCTGACGTTTTGAGTGGGTCGAATTCGGGCATCACCCCGATCATATCTTGAATAGTTACTCTTGGATACGATACTCTACGTAAATCATCAGCTGACGCCCAAGCTGGTTCATTTACAACTGACTCAGCATCGTCGTTATCGTTAAATACTGGTTCAGGTGCGCTGTTGTTTGGTACCTGTGGTGGATTTAAATTGAATGTCCCAAGTGCTGACGTTAACCCCGCCATTGCTTCCCTCAAGCTGTTGAGTTGTGTTCTTAAATCATTTGTTGACTCGACACTGTCGTCTTCAAGTTCTGCCGGATCTATTTCATCCACGCCTAAAATTTCTTGAAGCTTCGATACTTTGGCTGCCTTAATACCAGTCGTTGGCAAACCATTGGCCCGCAGCAGTGTATTCAACTGAATTACCCTTAGCGTATTCAGTTTAATCATTGTGCATGTAAAATAAAATATTTTATTACTAGAAAATACAATTCGTTTATATTTTATTTCACCCTCCTTGTAAATTTTAGCATTTGCCGTTCGCTAAAATTATACTACCCGTTCTTATTTCTTTCCCTTCCGCTGTATTTTACTTTGATTTTTCGTCGTTGTATATTCCTATTCGTATTAATTTGCTTTGCTACAAATTATGTTACCGATTTTCAATGCTGTATACACACTAATACCTATGGCTGTGTGTGTTTCGCTCTTCAAATGGGTACGTTGGTTCTTTTCAGCAGTGACGATGAGTTGAAGTCGATTCGCTTCGTAGCTGCGCAGTCGAAAATGTATGCGCAGTGAAGTTAGCGCCTCTGTTGGTTTGCGACGTCAACTGCTCTGTCGTTTATCTGCTGGTCGTTGTTTGTGAACTTAAGCGTAAAAGTTCTACAAAATTTTACGTTTTCCGTATTTGCAATTCGTTGCAAAATTCGTGTATTAAATAATTTTCGTTATACAACGTTGACGATACGTTGTTGCGTTTTATTGCAGTACTAATACCTGACTGCGTCGTTGAGACTTCTCTGTCCAAAAGCTGCTGCCGTTTAGCAACCACTTGCAATTTGCGCTGCTTTTCACGTTGAAAGTTCTCGAAGAATTTTTTTTTGTACGTATGTATATTTGTACAACGTTTCGTTTTGTTGTAGGCGTTTGGATATACAATCCCGCTGTCTGAGTTGTTAAGAAATGTTTAAAGACCGACAATTGTTTAAGATGTAATATGGAATTTGATTTAATAAAAGAATTTAGATTAAGTACAATACAAAGTTTAATTATTTATTATAACAAAATTAAGTACGTTTGTCGTGATGGCCGTTCATCTACCAACTGACTAGCTGCTCTTCGTCTCACATCTTCGCTGTCGTCGTGACTTCGCTCTCTCTCATCTCTTTATTCTCCAGGCTTGCCATCTGACTTTGACACTAGAGTGTCGTATCTTATCGCGCAAATGTCACTACCCGTGTCTAAAAGAGCTGAAAATGTGTGCCCGTTGATTTCTAAATCTCTAAATAGGCATGTATCTCGCGCAACTGGCTTAATATTTGCTTGTTCTTTGCCGTCGGTAACTACATGAACCTTCTTGTTTTCGCTGTTTTCTTCAGTACGCGATGTCTGCTGCTTACAATCATTGGCTTTATGACCAACTTGACTACACTTAAAGCACCGAACAGCCGAACGAGTGCAATGCCTAGCCAGATGCCCTACTTTTCCACACTTAAAACACGCTTTGCTGCCGTGGGTTTCACTTTTGTCTGTATTTTTCCCTTGAGGTGGTTGTGGAACCGCTCTACTACCTAAACTTTGGAATTGTCCATGACATTTTTCATATACGCGCAAGTTCTCTTTTAAATCAGCTATAGTGAGAGCTTGGTAAAGAATTTGTTTATTGGATCTCGTATCGGGTATACCCTCAATAAAATATTCAATGATACTGGCATCATCCATATCTAGCATGCTTGCAATTTCCATCAGCGAGTACAAATATTCTAGAAAGCTTTCATTTGCCCTCTTACGTCTGTTCTTTAATCGGCGATGGATTTCATTTGCACTAAGCTTAACTTCAAACTCTTCTTTAAGGATGGACTTTAACGAGTTCCAATCCTTAATTTCTCTCTGACTCCTAACAAATATTTTAGCCGCACCTTTAAGGAGTTGTTTTCTATAAATAAATTTTTGCAGGTCATTCCAATTAACAACAGCTGCATTACTCTCAAACTCTTGCAACCACTGATTAATGTCAGGTTGCCCACACCCTGAAAACGAAGACAGAGTATCCTCAATGTCTCGAAGACTAAAATAGCTATGAGTCGCATTGTTCAACCTATTCTGAAAACTTCCATCCGAATCTGGACTATCATCACCTTCTTCTCTGGAAAGGCCGAAGTGTTCTAAAAGCGTATCTTGGAGTTCACGTTTACGTCCCCTAGTTGATAGTCCTAACGAAGTTAGTTTTTCCCTAAGACCGTTCAAGTTCAATGCTAAAATTTCGTTTACGTTCATGTCGACGTCTTTACAATAAATATGGTTTACAACTCAAGAGGTATATTATGTATTCAAATTGTATCAATACTTAAAATCACAAAAAAAGATTTTCTTTCTTGTCAATATATTGGTTGTACTCAGAATTTCCTGTAAACAGGTTTTGTGAACTATTTCCGCGTAAATCGTAGTGTAAATTTACGTACAAAGTGGAAAACCAGTAAATGTTTCCTTTATTTTCTTAAGTCAAAGGTTTACAAGAAAATCTGAGTGTTTATTAATTTAAAATTCAACTCTTGAATGAATTTGTTTTGAATCGATTTCAAAAATAACCTTGAGAAGTAAATTTTTTTTTCGCTTTACTTTTAGACAAACTTAAACAGAAATGTTTTTTTTTTCACTCAACTAAAAACTATTCGACAGCTCTAGTTTGATACAGTGCACTCAAATTGCTTGAATGTTTGTTTTAATTCAGCCCAAATTTACAAAATGTAATTAGTATATTTAAACGCGGTCAAAATTTTTTTTGCTCAAATAGTGGCTTTATCTGAACTGAAGCTCAATGTATTTATTTTGCAATTAAGATTTAATTTCTAAACTGTCGAAATTATGTATGATTATTTTAATAAATCGAATTATTTTACTCAAGACAGAATGTGTCTAAAACGTCATCAGACATACAAACTCCAATTTAACTTTGCTCACCAGAAATATCGAACAGTGCACATACATGTATTACACAAAACGTACATATATTTATAACAACTTATCTGCAAATAACTCGAACAACTGCATTTAGTTTGATCTCGCCTGTAACGTCGCTGTAGCCAACTACTGTTTCAAACGCCTTCGTTCTGTTTCACTCAAACACGCATTAACTGACCTCAGCTCTGCTTTACTTCCACTCTTCCACTGCAATCGTAACCCTTCGTTACCTGGAACACAATGTGCCAGCTCAACTGTTCTCACTATCGAACCTCTGTCGACGCCACAATTTTCAATACACACTGCAGTAAAACTTAGATCAAACCTTCCTCGCTATCAACTCGCAGACAATTCTGCCAAACGCAATTGAATTTCAAACTTATTCAAATTGCAACTTATACCAATTGTTTGATCTTTCTCTGCTGCTGCTGACAGAATTTTAATGTTCGCTGCTTACTCTTGCTGTTTCGCGCAACTGAGGCTTGGCTGCGCTCTGCTACTGCTCTAACGAGATCTCCACTGAATGACGCCGTTATTTGCCACGGTATAACCGTTTCTTCGTTCCGTTATTTCTCTGGCTCTTATTTCGGGTGGTTTAATTTGCATTTACTTACACACCACGATTTTCCCAAGTTTTCTGTGTAAAAGTTGATGCTTTTTACACAAGCGAAGATGCGGTACTTTTCTCCTTCTGCTATGTGCGTTGCGATTTACCTCTGCCCTTGTTACAGTGCGCCCATATAATATGTGCATACATACACGTTCGCGTTTCTAATTTATGCAGCAATTTAACGATTGAACCGATTTTATTTTAGAAAACTTTTTTTTTTTTGTTACTTGTATAACGACTGTAAAAAATTCCGAGCGAGCCCCCAATTGTGGGATTTCTTTGTCTAGGGTTCCAACAACTTTGTCTAGGGTTTTAACTAACTTGTGTTAGGCTCTCTTCGTCTAGTTCGGGTTGCCGGTCTAACTATTGCAGGGATGCAATTAGTGCAGTGTATAATTAAAAGGTATGTCCGCTTCTAGTTGTCCTACGTCCGTCTGTCAATCCCACATATATAAACGACAGATTTTTTTTTAAGCACACATAGCATCTTAAAGAAGAAGTCTTTTTCTTATGAATGGCGTTGAGTTTGCTCAAATATCTTTTTTTTTCGCTAAGATAGCAATTTAAAGTTTATAAATTTGCTAATTTTTCTATAGCTGAAAAACCACTGAATTAACGTAGGTATGATGCAGTAGAACACATACCTCTTACGATAAGTCTACAAATTTCAAGCTTATACATCTTAAGTCCAAATAACTCGATCCCACAAACCCCAAGCTCACAGATGCCAATCCCACATACCCCAAACCCAAAAACATCTAACCGGCAATTTTAAATCTATAAACCTAATGCTTAAACACCACATGCCCACAAAACACAATCCCACAAACTATTAACACATAAACCCCAATGCCAAAACCCCAAGCCCAAAAACCGTAATACCCGAAACCCCAAGCTTATATACCCGTAGCCCACAAAGCCAAGCCTTCACCCCAAGTTCACAAACCTCGAAGAATTTTTACCGCTCTCAGCCGAACCAAGAGTCACGAAACGTGGACGTGGCGGTGATGACTCCATGTTTTTTTTTTGTTTTTTTATGCTTTTTTTAATTTTATTTGTCTTTTATATTTTTGATTGTATTTGATCTTTTTGTGGTTTATTGGTGATTTTAGGTGATGACTCTGTTTTTTTTGTTTTTTTTTTTTTGTTTTCCATGTTTTGTTTTGTTTTTTTTTGTTTTTTATGTTTTTTTTTATTTTCTTTGTCTTTTATATTTTTGATTGTACTTGAACTTTTTGTGGTTTATTGGTGATTTTAGATTCTTTATCTCATTTTTTTTTAATGAAAACTTTGTCGCTTCACTTCAAATGATCGGTTATGCGACTGACGACGATGTTCGGCAAATGCATCATGTCTTTTCAAGGACCAACAGTAGTCGGCCATCATCCTTTTGTCCCATCTTCCCTGATAATGCCGCTCTTTTTGTTTGATGTCTTGATGAATCTTTCTCTCATTTCTTCACTCTTAGCTCCATTGTTTTCTGGAAACCTGTCCAAGTGTGAAAAAAGATAATGTAATTTTGAACTCATCAAACAACCTAACTTTTCAAAATTAGTCAACATAGTAGAAACAATAGTTTTGTAGTTTGGAGCCCGAGTATTTCCAAGAAAATGTTTTACAACTTCTTTAAAACTTATCCAAGCATTTTTCTCCTCAGATTTCATAGATGTAACAAAATCTTTGTCTTTCATGAGGGTTCTTATGTCGGGTCCTGTAAAAATGCCTTCTTTAATTTTTGCGTCACTTAATGTAGGAAATTTTGAATGAAGATACTGAAAACAATTACTATTTTTATCCAGTGCTTTAACAAATTGCTTCATCAAACCGAGCTTAATGTAGAGAGGTGGTAACAAAATATTTTGACGGTCTACAAGACTCTCATGGATGACGTTTTCTCCACCAATGTCCCATTTTTTTCATTTTGGCTAATTCTTTTGCGTATAACGCTTTGTTCGCGCACGACTGTCCCAAAGGCAAAGAAAACATGGATAATTTGTAAATGCTTGTTGTAGACCGAGAACCATTTGTGAGAGTTTTAATCAATTTTTTCTAAAAGAAATTTAAAACTTTCATAAGATACCTTCATTATAACTGAGTGAGCAATTGGGATCGCTGCAAAATCATTGCCGTTATGGAGTAACACTGCTTTTAAACTTTCCTTAGACGAATCTATAAACAAACGCCAGTCTTCTGGTTCATACATATCTGGTTTATATTTATAAGCCCTTTGATATCATTAAAGTATACAAGAGAATTTTCTTTTGAAAAAAATTTTACAAACTTCTCATCTCTTTTTCTATACGTCGCACAGTGTTTCGTGTAGAACAAGTTAGCTGGACAAAATTATTTTATGAGATTTTCCGTTTCATATGCAGTCATTTATTACAACTACATCATTTTTTTCAGCCATATGTTCTTTTTTTTTATTTTTTTCCAAAATTTTACTTCATATGCATACATTTGCTTATTTCATATACAGTAACTCATGTGAATAAGTGACATAGATCCAAAAAAATTTAAAGGACTTAAAAATCTTACTTTATTGTACTTAAATTGAATGGACTACAAATCTCAATACTCTAAAAAATTCGGAAAAAATTAAAACTTTTTATGAAAATTCGTCGAATTTTTCAAGCATTTTTTAAATATAATTTAGTTTTTGTTATAGGTCGTGACAAATTTTCTTATGGGAATTAGTTAAAATAATTTGCGAAAGCGAAAATTGTAAGAATTGTGCAAAAAGGGTGTCTACATATTTATGTGAGTGACTGTACATATGTACATACATATTTTGTATTTATTTGAGTATTTATCCTGGCACTACAATTTTTACAAAATTATTTTATAGTACCAGTCAGGAATGTAAAAGTGAATTACAATAATAATAACAACAATATAAATAATTAAATTAATTATGTGAAAATTACTTATTACAAAAACTTAAAAGTAAAGTATCATACAAAGTACAAAAACAATAGATTTAAATTAAATAAAACCTGATCCAACAAAAAGTTATAGAGTAGGTTATCTTTTATAATTATGTTATTATTCGCTATCATCACTTTCATTCGATGAGTCACTTGTGGAATAGTCATGAGCATCAGCAACACTACTGTGAAAGCTTGAAACAACTGGGGTATTTATTGACTCCTCAACATTATCGGGGGACAGTAAGTTTAAGACTTCTGAAGTCAGACTTTTAAATTTTTTCTTAGGTATCTCCCTAAAACTGTTAACTAATGGATCCGATGTTATAAGCAACATATTCATAAGATCTCTATTCGTGGCTTCACGCAACTGCTTTTGTATGTTATCATCCCTGAATCGTCTCAAATCTTTGTTACGGGCTTCCTGTGCTTCCTCAGAAAGTTGACCAATAGGTAAAATTGCTGATTTTATAATATCAGTACTATAAACTAAGATTTTATGAACTGTAACAGGTATATTAAACTATGTATAGTTTTTTAGTCTCAACCGCAAATTTTTCAAATCTTTGGATATTGTACCCAGATGCTAATGCGCGAAGGAGAGTGTCGAATCTTTTGATGAGCGTAACATCCAGTCCCGTAATTTCAGCAACAGCCTCAGAATTTTCGAAAACCTACGAGCAGTGTTGCCGTCATTAGTATTGCCGAAACCTGGTTTTTGTTTATTTACTATCAATACAAGTTTTGCAGTATTTATATTACATTCAGGTATTGGCGCAGATGCTACCAAATGGGGTTGTTTTGTGTAGCGTTCCTGTATGGTTATATCTGCATTAGGATTGCTTTGTATGTACCTGTTTTTATGCCTTCGTGACTGGTGCGGTAGGTTGTGGCAGGTTGAAGTCAGCGATCTTCCCCTTTTTGCTTTTGGTGTGCCCTTGTTGACCTTGCGCGTTTATTTTTGTGTGTTTTATGGCTACATGTTTGTTCCCTGTACCTGGGAATTGGTTTTGCCGTTTGTAGATCAGCTTTAAAGGTTCAAATATCTCGTCGGAGCTGGTACGTACATACATCCTATTTTATATGTAGAGATATCTAAATCTACAAAAAAAAAAAAAAATTAAAAATAGATGTGCAAAGAATTCGCAATGATTTTTTCTTTCGACTATTAGAGAATACTTGCGACTATAACATATGTAAAATTTAGCCCGCATGTCCGCGGATGTATGTAACTTTTTTGTCCCTAAAGTTAAAAATATAGAGAAAAAGTACCTTTTCTTCTTAATAACGAAATGTTAAATATATTTAAAATACTAAAAAAAAAAAAAATTGCGAAATAATTACTATTAAAAAAATTTACTTACCTTAGAGCTTAGAATCCATCAAACAAATTATATAAAAGTGTTCACTTAAAAGAAATATGAAGCTTAATATTCAACAAAAATTTTGCAAATTAATCAATGCATTTTGCGGCCACTTCTGCCTTCTTACTTCAATTACTCAATATATATGAGCAAAAATATCAAAAGAAAGCAATAATCCCGTTATTTTGTTTGTTTTCTTTCATTTCTCATTACACTTTTCTTGGAATAAGAACTTTGTTTTTGTCCAGCTAGCTTGTTCTACACGAAACACTGTGCGTCGTTATCTTTGTCCCAGGTAACAACATATTTCTTTCTGTAAGCCTTGAAGCCTATAGTTCAGATCGATCTTTTGGAAGATCAAGATCACGAATAAGGTCATCCAAACCTTCTTGGTCGAAAAGTTTTGGATCGTTCTCGCTTGATGAACCTTCAGAAAAACTCGTTGTTTCTTTCTCAGCCTCATCTATACTTTCAATTGAAACTACATTATTTTCTTCAAATCTTTCTATTTTTCCTTTCTTAGCAGGCATTACAATCTCCACATTAGGATATTTCATTATTCTTTTGTTCCTTTTGTTAAAGCCACTTACATTGCTTAAGCAAAAATAACAGTCATTACCGTGATCTGTTTTAATTTCGTCCCATCTCCCCATATTTGTTCTACAAGCATTTCAAATAGATTGGGGTACCCATGATTTATCTAAGTTTCTCATTGGCTTATTATAACATTTAAGATATGATTCTTTTATCGAGTAATTTATTGATCTACGAAATTCCTGTGGTTGAAAGTCTCCACAAACATTGCAAAATTGGTCTTTCTTATTGCCACAGGGAGTTCTGTCGATTTGCATTTTACTTAACATTTTTATTAAAATTTATTTAGTTTAAGATAAAATTATATATTAACTATAAGGTGACGTATGTATAGTGGTGAGAAATAAATTTCAGGTGATGTAAAATTATAAGTTTTGCTTGAGCTTGTATTGTAACGAAACAAAATATAGAAATAACAATAAAACTCAACAAATCTACGTCCACTAACCCTTAAACTCACAAACCCTAAGTAAAGCCAAAAAAATAAGTATCAGTAATGTTTCTAGATAGCGTTAGAAACAAAATTTATTATGTGTAAGCTTGAAATTTGTAGACTTATCGGGGTCGTCCGAACCAATATGGACCAGCTCAACGCCGCCCTCGAATCGGCGCAGCAATCTATAAATTTGAACCGGAACGCGAATAGAACGGAACGTAACCCACTTCCAGCGGCTGTAACCCTAATGAACCCTGCTCCGAGCCATATAGCAATAAAACACTAGGAGTGGAAAATATCGTTCGACGGTACTGGAAGCGTGGCAGATTTTCTTTTTAAGCTAAACACCCTGTGTGAGCGCACACAATGCACGGACGAACAAATAATGGCTAGTTTCCACCTATTCCTTTCTGGGCGGGCCGAAGAGCGGTACTGGTTGTTCACAAAACAGAACCCAAGCGCGACATACGCCTTTTTGTGCTTTTCCTTGAAGAGAGAGTTCGGTACTTTAAAAACTGACCACGAGATCATGATGGAGATCTCCATGCGGAAGCAGAAAGTAAGTGAGTGCTATGACGTGTTCCACACGGACATAATCTCCTTCAACGCGCGCTTAAGAGAACCCATGTCAGAGGTATTGCTGATTGACATCATAAAAAGGAACGTCAACAGTAGCCTTAAGCTGATGCTCTTCAACGCGGATGTAAGAACCCTTCATGATCTACGCGATGTAGCACGCAGAGGGCGACAAGTGCTGAAAGAAAGCAAGCTGTTGGGAGCCACTTACCCAGGACGGCAAGTGAACGAAGCCCGTGTAATAACCCCGGACTTGAGGATGGAAAGCGAGGACTGCGAAGATGATCCGCAGATAGAGGCGTTGGAGTATAGACGCAACAGGAGACCGGAATATTCAGGAATCCAATGCTGGAATTGTCAGGCAATGGGCCACTCATATATATACTGTGAGGAACCCATTAGGAATCCTTTTTGTTTTAAATGTGGGTATAAGGGAGTACTTACTCCTAAATGCCCTAGGGACCATCGCAGGCAGGGAAACGAGTACCCGAGCGGGAAGGCGGGGGAACCTCGTTCGGCATCATAGCTCCCACACCAGCCGGTGCTCTAGGCGTCGTCCCATGCACCGAACCAGAGAGTGAATCTCTGCAGGGAGGTGGTGAGCTTCCGAGGTGCAGTAGTACCCTGGCGAAAGAATCCTCGAATGTAATAATAACCTTCCCTGACAGTACGGATAATTCAAATAGTTCTGAATCCGAGAGTCCAACGTCCTCATCCACGATGGGCGAGCCGATCAGAATTCTGCGGCGCCAGCATAGGGATGTCGCTTGCCAGACACAATCTTTACCTAATCTAGAAGAACGGGAACATAGGTATAAACAAATAAGACATACAATTTTCGAACAACAAGCGGTATCGGACAATGTTTTGAAGTGCAGGAAGAGATACCACAGGAGAGTACAGGAGCGTAGACTGCTGCCAGCCACCACGTTAACGCTTACAGAGGATGAAAGGCCTCTCGTAAAGGCTAAAATAAAAGATAGTTTTATTGTAGGGTTGTTGGACTCGGGAGCAAACGTCTCCATCTTAGGAAAACATGGAGTAGAATTCCTAAGAGATAACGGCTTCGATTATCAGCCCATACATGCATTCGTATATACCGCGAGTGGCAACAAACAAAAAATCTTAGGCTCAGTATCTCTACCGGTCACTTTCAAGAATATCACAAATATTATTCGTTTTTACCTTGTTCCTTCACTTCTCCAAGAAGCTTACTTCGGGGTAGATTTTTGGAGAGCATTTGCGTTAGCTCCCGAAATATTCCCAAGCGTAGAGTGCATAGAGGTGAGAAATGAAAAGGACGAAGAACTTAACCTCCATGAATTGTCACCAGCCCGGAAAATAGAATTGCAAAAGGTCATAGCGACGTTTTCTTCGTACGAGAAGTTAGGCCTGGGGCAAACTAAATAAGTGGAGCATCACATCGACACCGGTGATGCCGTTCCCATAAAAAGCAAACCTTTCCCTCTTTCGCCACCGTGGCAAGCCGAAGCTTTTGGCGAATTAGATAGGTTACTCGAATTGGGAGTTATAGAAGAATCAAACTCTCCGTGGTGTAGTCCTGTGGTACTGGTCCGGAAACCAGGTAAAGTTAGGCTGTGCATAGATTCCAGGAAGGTCAACGCGGTGACTAAGAAGGACTCATACCCCCTGCCTCATATCAACGGCTTATTGAGCAGACTGAAGGATACGCATTTTATTAGTGGCATTGATCTGAAGGACGCGTTCTTCCAGATCAAATTGACAGAGTCCTCCAAGGAAAAAACAGCATTCGCAGTTCCGGGGAGGCCTCTGTACTACTTCAAGGTAATGCCCTTTGGTATGTGCAATGGACCGCAGACTATGAGTAGGCTGATGGACAAGGCAATCTCTTCGCGTCTGCGGGAGAATGTCTTCGTCTACCTGGATGACCTGATGGTATGTAGTACAAATTTTAAAGACCAACTGAAATTGCTGGAGGAAATGGCAAAATTTTTGACAGACGCAGGTCTTACAATAAACGTAAACAAAAGCAAATTTTGTCAGAAGGAAATTCGTTACTTAGGGTACCTGATAGGCAGCGGGTGTTTGAAAGTGGATCCAGGGAAAATAGAAGCGATGCAAAACTTTCCGATCCCTAAATCCCCTCGGCAGGTGCGTAAGTTTGTGGGCATGGCGAATTGTTACAGGGCGTTTATTACCAATTTTGCTGACTTGGCAGGTCCCTTGACCGAATGTCTCCGTAAGTCATCAGGCCCGTTCAAGCTTACCTCTGAAGCTATAGGGGCCTTAGAAAAACTAAAAGTAGATTTCAGTTCCGCTCCTGTCTTGGCCCAACCTGATTTTTCCAAAGAATTCGTAATCCAATGCGACGCGTCCAAAATAGGTGTTGGCGGAGTGTTGTTCCAGATCGATGATGAGGGCGCTGAGCATCCAATCGCGTTCGTGTCGAAAAAGCTGAATAACGCTCAAAGCAATTATACAGTAACCGAGCTGGAATGTCTCGCCGCCATAGCCAGCGTGAAGCGTTTCCGACCCTATGTTGAAGGATTGCCGTTTCGGATTATCACGGACCACTCCAGTCTCAAGTGGCTGATGACGCAAAAGGACCTGAGCGGAAGGCTGGCGAGATGGTCGCTCCTGCTACAAAGATACGATTTTAAAATGGAACATCGGAAAGGCACCCTGAATGTAGTACCCGAGGCGCTTTCGCGGTTTGATGCTGATGAGTTAACTCTCACTACCACACCCGGGGAAATAGATTTAGTCTCACCCGAATTTAGCAGTAACGAATATTTAGACTTGATTCGGACCGTCACCGAAAACGAGGAATCGCTTTCGGATTTACGAGTGGTGGACGGTGCAATTTTCAAAAGAGTTAAATTTCGTAAGGGGGTGGAAGGGGAAGAAGACTCGCTGTGGCGTTTGTGGTTGCCAAATGGGTTCACTGAGGAAACAGTGAGATTAGCACATGACGCTAACCGGAGTTACCATGGCGAGTGGCAGAAAACCTTAGAACGTGTTAGGCAGAAGTACTTCTGGCCGCAGCAGGCTAAGGACGTCAGGGACTACGTCCAGCGTTGTGACACTTGCAAGGCAGTAAAACCCACTAATCAAAAGTCGAGACCACCTATAGGGAATACCTTTGCATCCGAGAGGCCATTTCAGCGATTATATTGCGATTTCTTAGGGCCGTATCCGAGATCTAAGCGGCGAAATCAATTTCTTTTTATAGTACTAGACCATCTTTCAAAATACGTTTGGCTAAAGCCCATGCAGAGAGCCCCCATTGTTAACGTCACAAACTACTTTGCTTCAGAAATTTTTCCAGCTGTAGCGGTCCCTGAGTTTATTCATAGTGACAATGGTAAACAGTTTATCTCGAAGGAAATGGACCAATTTTTAGTAAGTTACGGGGTGACGCACATGAGGACGGGATTATATTCTCCTCAAGCGAACGCATCCGAGCGCGTTAATAGAGAAATTGTTTTCAAGATTAGAATTTTTCTGAAGGATAAACCAAACCATACCGATTGGGATAAGCATATACCCGAGATTTTATCAGTTTTGAGAAGTGATTTTCATACGGCGATTCAGTGCTCTCCATACTTTGCATTATATGGCCAAAATATGGTCCAACATGCCTCAGCGTACAGTATTTTAGAGAAGCTCGACAGCCTTCGGGAAGACCAAGTTACGATAGTAAGCAGAGCTAAGTTGACCAATATTCGTGAGCAAATTCGCAGGAATTTAGATCAGGCGAAGGATAGGGGGATAAACACCTATAACAAGCGCTCTAGGCAAGTCAACTACGAGGAAGGCCAGAAAGTTTTCCGGAAAACTTTGCTTTAAGTAACTTCAAACAGGGCATTAACGCCAAATTCCTGCCTAAATATCTTAAGTGTCGAGTACTTCGAAAAATAGGCAATGAATTGTATGATCTCGAGGACCTAAACGGGAAATTGATAGGTCGCTTCCATGCTTCGGATATTCGTCCACAATGAACCAACAAGAACATTTTTTTTTTGCCAAATTACAAATTGACTTTTTCTATAAACCTACCAATCGGACTTTTTGTCTGGGCGTTTTGGCGGTCGGGGACATCTCGCCCAGTATTCTCCCCGAGCAATGACCTCATAGGATGTTCACACGCGTACTCATCGAAAACCGTGAACAGCCTGGCAGTCCAAGCTTGGGTTGGACTAGCCTTTCGGAGTTTGGACGAGTTCTCCTTATCAAAATGTCTACACCCATAATTTTCTTTTGTCTTTCTGTGGGGAGATAACCACTAGAACCATACGGAGTTTTGACGAGTTCTCCATAACAAATGTCTAACTGCTGCAAAGCCTTTTAAACTAAGAAACAAAATTAATTCCCTACTTGACTTAACTTTTTTTTGGTGGAACTTGTTGTCCGGCTAGCTTCGTGGTAGAACGTTGAGACTCTTATCTTAGGGGTGAGTCGTGCCCCACGTTGTTTGGCATCGGAGGTTCCTGGAAGTGGCTTCCCACAGATGATCCGGTTTCCTGTTCGCTTCATCGTCAGGTCTTCAAAGCGAAGCAGGTTTGTTATGGTCCACGTGGGAGAGTCACCTTTGGAACGACCTAGTGGCTAGTGATGGCAAATAAAAGGTGCCATGGCAATGTTGATCGAAATGGACACTAGAGGTCGCCACGGCCGCGTTAATAATGATCTCTAGGAGAAAACACGCTGTTTCCGGAGAAAAGAAAAAAAGAAGAAAAAAGCGAGGTTGGTTTTTGTGGTCATCTTTGCCCTTGGTGGTGGTCGAACGTGAAAATACATTGGTGTAACTAGCATCGTCATCCTAACGGACAAACATTCAACATTTTTGCAGAACTGATCTGGAGCGTCTTTTTACACTGCCATATAAATAAAAAAAAAACCAAAAACGAAAAGAAACAAGAGCGGAATTCAGTAGCTGCACGCAATAAACAGCGCAGATTCGGCACATTTTCAACAGAGCTAGCGCTAGCAACCAAACGCGCCACTAACAGCTATAGCACCAACGAAACCACCAGTCGTGCCCACCTTGTGTGCAAAAAAACCGTGCACGGCCACTTTAAACCGCTCGCAAACACCAGCGATAGCGCTAGCCAACCAAAGGCGCTACCCTCAGCTATAGCGCCAACGAAACCACCGGACGTACTACCACCATCAACTTTATTAACAACAATCACCAGGCCCCCTCAGATAGGCCTGCTGCAACGTCCACTTGATTAACCACAATCAGCAGGGCCGCCTCAGATAGGCCTACTGCAACATCCACTTGACTAACAACAACCAGCAGGGCCGCCTCAGATAGGTCTGCTGGAACGTCCACTTTATTAACAACAATCAGCAGGGCCGCCTCAGATGGCCTGCTGCAACATCCACTTGATTAACAACAACCAGCCGGGCCGCCTCGTATAGACCCGCTGATACACCCACCAACTACGACAATAACTGCCTTTAAAACTGGGTGAGTTCGTTCTGTAATACAGAAACTACATTTTTTTTATTTTAATTTAACCAATTACCAGTTGGGTTTGGAATTAACAGAATAATTGTAAAAATCTTTGAGAGTTGAGTCGGACTATAAATTTGTAATGCCAGCCTAAAAATAGTTAAGCTATGAAATGCTGCATACTCAAAATTTTAATAAGGTTCTGAAGTAAAATTTCGAAATTTATTCAAAAATGTTTTAGAAGTTGGTTTACAATTCTTTCGCATTCCTTTTAATTGTACTGAAATGTAATTTTAAGTTTGGTTACTGAAAAAAAAGTATCGATGGTTAAACTGTGCTGTTACTTTAGTGCGTGTAGATACTCAAACATTATTACATATATGGGTATTTTAGATTTTTTTTCATACAAATAAGAAAATTGTTTTATAATGCAAGAAAATCTAAAATGTTCTTCGGAGGAAAAAATTGCCGAAAGCATACTCAGAAAAATTAGCTTAGAATTTTAAATGAAAATTTGTAAATTTTCTGAATATTTTTGAAAACCTGCCGAGCTTTAAACAATTTTTTTTGAAAACGTTTTCAAAATCGGCCTACAAATTTTCTGTATACATTCAATCTAGAGTTTAAACTAAAAAAAAAAAAAAAAACAAAGAATTTAATAAATTGGATATTTATTACTGCTGAATTGGGATGGGTCCAATTGTTCAGTAAAACCTGTGCTTCAAATAATCTAGTATGCAAGCTGATGGCCACAGTTTT
Organism: Eurosta solidaginis; assembly: GCF_040869045.1. NCBI lineage: Eukaryota > Metazoa > Arthropoda > Insecta > Diptera > Tephritidae > Eurosta > Eurosta solidaginis. Next base: position 85,756,737 of record NC_090321.1, on the reverse strand, counting down.
TTAAAGGTCTTTATTTTAGTATAACGGCTGCTGAAGCTGTAAAGGCTGAACTACCAGAGAGGTGATGTGTGAAGCGTTTTCAGCATAAATGCAGCATTCCTTTTGGTAAAATCTGAGAACTTTACCGCTTTTGCTAGCAGTTATTAATTATGAACGTGAAAGAAAATGATTATTTCTTATACATTTTTCTACCCCAGCTGCAGTACGAGGGCTAAAATTTAACTGACCTGATTTCCCAGTTTTATATATATATCACTATTTAAATATAGGGGTGCCGGTTTTGCTATCGAGAATTGGAAACAAAAAGCACAATACTTCAGAAGACGTTTCCAATGTTATGTTTATATATTGGGATGGCCTTTTAAATGCGTGAAAAAGACCCACCTTAATTTACTACATACGTAAAGCTGAAAAAAAAAATAAATTAGCAGAAAAAAAAACAAATTTACTTACACATTATATTTACGTAAATTATAAAAAACAAGTAAGGAAGGTTAAGTTCGGGTGTAACCGAACATTACATACTCAGTTGAGAGCTATGATGACAACATAAGGGAAAATAACCATGTAGGAAAATAAACCGAGGGAAACCGTGGCATGTGTTTGTATGACATGTGTATCAAATGGAATGGCATCAAAGAGTATTTTAAGAGAGAGTAGGCCATAGTTCTATAGGTGGACGCCATTTAGGGATATCGCCATAAAGGTGGATCAGGGTTGACTCTAGAATTTGTTTGTGCAACATGGGTATCAAACTGGTGGTGTTAATGAGTATTTTAAAAGGGAGTGGGCCTTAGTTCTATAGGTGGACGCCGTTTCGAAATATCGCCATAAAGGTGGACCAGGGGTGACTCTAGAATGTGTTTGTACGATATGGGTATCAAATTAAAGGTATTAATGAGGGTTTTAAAAGGAGTGGTGGTTGTTGTATAGGTGGTCGCCTTTTCGAGATATCGCCATAAAGGTGGACCAGGGGTGACCCTAGAATTTGTTTGTACAATATGGGTATCAAAAGAAAGGTGTTAATGAGTATTTTAAAAGGGAGTGATCCTTAGTTCCATAGGTGGACGCCGTTTCGAGATATCGCCATAAAGGTGGACCAGGGGTGACCCTAGAATTTGTTTGTACAATATGGGTATCAAAAGAAAGGTGTTAATGAGTATTTTAAAAGGGAGTAATCCTTAGTTCCATAGGTGGACACCGTTTCGAGATATCGCCACAAAGGTGGACCAGGGGTGACCCTAGAATTTGTTTGTACAATATGGGTATCAAAAGAAAGGTGTTAATGAGTATTTTAAAAGGGAGTAATCCTTAGTTCCATAGGTGGACGCCGTTTCGAGATATCGCCATAAAGGTGGACCAGGGGTGACCCTAGAATTTGTTTGTACAATATGGGTATCAAAAGAAAAGTGTTAATGAGTATTTTAAAAGGGAGTAATCCTTAGTTCCATAGGTGGACGCCGTTTCGAGATATCGCCATAAAGGTGGACCAGGGGTGACCCTAGAATTTGTTTGTACAATATGGGCATCAAACGAAAGGTGTTAATGAGTATTTTAAAAGGGAGTGGGCCTTAGTTCTATAGGTGGACGCCGTTTCGAAATATCGTCATAAAGGTGGACCAGGGGTGACTCTAGAATGTGTTTTTACGATATGGGTATCAAATGAAAGGTGTTAATGAGTATTTTAAAAGGGAGAAATCCTTAGTTCCATAGGTGGACGCCGTTTCGAGATATCGCCATAAAGGTGGAGCAGGGGTGACCCTAGAATTTGTTTGTACAATGTGGGTATCAAAAGAAAGGTGTTAATGAGTATTTTAAAAGGGAGTAATCCTTAGTTCCATAGGTGGACGCCGTTTCGAGATACCGCCATAAAGGTGGACCAGGGGTGACTCTGGAATTCGTTTGTACGATATGGGTATCAACTGAAAGGTGTTAATGAGTATTTTAAAAGGGAGGGGGCCTTCGTTCTATAGGTGCTCGCCTTTTCGAGATATCGCCATAAAGGTGGACCAGGGGTGACTCTAGACTTTGTTTGTACGATATGGGTATCAAATGAAAGATGTTAATGAGTATTTTTAAAAGGGAGTGGGCCTTCGTTCTATAGGTGTTCGCCTTTTCGAGATATCGCCATAAACGTGGGCCAGGGGTGACTCTAGAATGTGTTTGTACGATATGGGTATCAAAATAAAGGTATTAATGAGAGTTTTAAAAGGGAGTGGTGGTAGTTGTATATGTGAAGGCGTTTTCCAGATATCGACCAAAATGTGGACCAGGGTGACCCAGAATATCATCTGTTGGATACAGCTAATTTATTTATATATGTAATACCAGCCACGATTTTAACGGTTTTTTATTTCGCCCTGCAGAACTTTTTCATTTTCTTCTACTTAATATGGTAGGTGTCACAACCATTTTATAAAGTTTTTTCTAAAGTTATATTTCGCGTCAATAAACCAATCCAATTACCTCACCATGTTTCATCCCTTTTTTCGTATTTGGTATAGAATTATGGCATTTTTTTAATTTTTCGTAATTTTCGATATCGAAAAAGTGGGCGTGGTCATTGTCGGATTTCGTTCATTTTTCATACCAAGATAAAGTGAGTTCAAGTAAGTACGTGAACTAAGTTCATTAAAGATATGTCGATTTTTGCTCAAGTTATCGTGTTAACGGCCATGCGGAAGGACAGACGAACGATTGCGTATAAAAACTGGGCGTGGTATCAACCGATTTCGCCCGTTTTCACAGAAAACAGTTAACATCATCAAATCTATACCCCTACCAAATTTCAAAAGGATTGGTTAATTTTTGTTCGACTTATGGCGTTAAAAGTATCCTAGACAAATTAAATGAAAAAGGGCGGAGCCACGCCCATTTTGAAATTTTCTTTTAGTTTAGTATTTTGTTGCACCACATCATTACTGGAGTTGAATGTTGACATAATTTACTTATATACTGTAAAGATATTAAATTTTTTGTTAAAATTTTACTTAAAACAAAATTTTTTTTTAAAGTGGGCGTGGTCCTTCTCCGATTTTGCTAATTTTTATTAGGCGTACAAGTTAACACAGCAGTATGTATATCTTCACTTTAATTCATTACAAACATACATACATACATATGCCCGTACAGCAGTGGCTGTACGCCGGCATTCAATTGCATTTTGCATGCAAACATAAATATCATCACACAATGCTGCTGTGGCTAACTAAACACTTCGCTTAAATACGCTTTTGTCATACCGACACTTCGGGATAACCGAAGCAAAATCGTCAGTCAAGAAAACTTGAACAGTTGGTCGATAAAAAGTACTTAAGCGAGGTAGTTTCCTTAGAAAGGCAACTAGAATTATTAAAGTGGAAAAAGTGTTTAGTGAATAAAATTAAATAAAGTGTTTAACTAAAACAAAGTGTTTCATTTGTGAAGCGGTTTCCAGGCACCAACCAAAGAGATCAAAAATTTCGATCCAAAGAGATCAAAAACTTGTGCCCTGGAAACAGCATTTACTAACTGGCGCCCAACGTGGGGCTTTCGTCACCCAATAAAAAAAAAAAAAACCTTTTTGCCTGCGCTTCGGCCAACAACAAACTTTAAATGTGTACTATGAAAACAATACATGTGTAAAAAATAGTTTGCGCTTTATAAAAATTTACGGCCAACAAGAACAATACGTGCGTGCCGAAAAAAATGAAAAATAGTTTGCGCTTTACAACAAACAATACATGTGTAAAAAAAAAATATTTTGCGCTTTATAAACGGCCAACAACAACAAATTTTACGTGTGTGCCGCCCAAAAAGTTTACGCTTTATAAACATTAATTGTGTGCAAAAGAATATATAGTTGCACTTTATAACAAACAGTACGTGTGTAAAAAAATAGTTTGCGCTTTATAAAAATTGACGGCCAACAAGAACAATACGTGTGTGCCGAAAAATGAAAAATAGTTTGCGCTTTACAACAAACAATACATGTGTGAACAAATTGACATATTTTTCGCTTTATAAACGGCCAACAACAACAAGTTTTACCTGTGTACCGCCCAAAAATAGTTTACGCTTTATAATTGTGTGCAAAAACATATAGTTGCACTTTATAACAAACATTACTTGCGTGCCAAATTTTTTTTTGCGCTTTATAAAATTAAGCGGCCAACAACAACAAACAATACTTGTGTGCCGCCCAAAAAATTAGCTTAACATTAACTATGTGCAAAAAATTATATAATTTGCGACTACCAACAACAAACATTACATGTGTGGAAAAAATAGTTTGCGGCTAACAACAACAAACATTACTTACAAAAAATATAACGCGCCCTATAAAACAAACGTTATGTGAGGTGTAGTAGCTCAAACACTCGAGCCCAATAAATCCTTTGCGGAATGTTGCGAAATATAAACTTTTTGCAAGCAAAAAGCATGTGCTAAAATCTGAATGTCAAATTATTCACTATAAAGTGAATAAGTGCATCACAAAGTAGTATTATAAACTGAGCCATTTTAAACACGTGGAGACGAGATTGTTCGTAAACACAAATATATGAACAAGCGTGGAAAACCAACAACACTCAGTTCAACAATATTAAAAAAGAAAATTTTTTTTTTAAATACACAACCATCTTTAACCAAAAAGTGCATAAGCATATCAGAATATTTGAAAATTAAATACACCACGAGTGTAAAATCATCTTTAACCAAAAGCATATCAGAACCCGTGAAAATTCGATCTGCCGGAGCATTGAAAAAACAGAGCAAGGGAACAACTTACAGCATAATATATAGAAGATCCAGCGAATCGCAAGTTACCTAAAAGACAGTGCTACTATTTTCGGCGTCTGGTAAGAATACGACATTTACATTTTTTTTTGGGTTTTTCAATGTCTATGACTAAATTGTGCAATTAATCAATATAATTTTGTTGAGTGTAAACAATCGTTTATAGAAACAATATTTAGAGACTAACGAGGGCGGTGGTAAATAATTTTTATTTATTTATTTTTTTCCAATTAAATAAAATATTAAGCGAGTTAATTTGGTAAACATGGAGCGCAACGCAGTGTTATCTCTAGTAGAATCGGTGGTCGAAGTCGCCAAGACCGAATTAGATAATAAAATTACACAAATTACTAGAGCTTTTGAAAACTTGTCTCCCTCACAAGAGGATCGTTATCCACCTGTCACAATAGTCCCTGGTGTGCAAAACACACATACAGATCTTAATCTTATTAAATCGGTGCCAGAGTTTAATGGCAACATAAGGGAATACCCAGCATGGAGGGCAGCAGCGAAATTTGCAACAAATTTTTACGTCGAAGGGTCCGAGGCATACTACGTTGCCATTGGAATTCTTCGTAACAAAATTACGCAGGCCGCGAATGAAAACTTGAGTTCATTCAGCACACCCCTAAACTTTCACGCAATAATTTTCAGACTGGACCAACTGTATGCTGACAAGCGACCTCTCTACATTTTAGAAAACGAACTAAATACTCTGCGACAGGGACGTATGACCATAGATGAATATTATTCCGCAGTAGACAAACAATTGACTTTAATAATTAATAAAAATATCATGACACATAGCGGTAACGAAACATTGACCTCAGCATTTAACAAACGAGCTAGGGACAACGCCCTTCGCGTTTTCATATCTGGTTTGAGACGCCCACTTTGCGATACTTTATTTTCCTCAAATCCACCGGATTTGCCGTCTGCACTTGCTATAGCGCAAGAGCTGCAACACAACCGAGCAAGGTATGATTTCGCGCAAACGTACGCCTTAGCTAGTCGATACAATAATAACCCAACTATATCCAGTACGCAGCCTCCAAGCTTTAACAATCACGCACAACCGCCGCGGACTTCTCAATCCAAACCAACGCCAATGGATGTGGATCCCGGAAGCTCCCAGTTTAGGAAACATACTGATCTTAAAAACAAACCATCAAACCAATTTCGCCAACAACAGCGCGGAAACAACTCGAACCAAGCCCAACTTCGTACGGAGCAACTTGGTTACGCGCAACAACAACAACCAAGTAATAATCCTAAAAGAACGTATACCGGCAATAATTCTACGCAACTACCATACAATAAAATACAGCGAATAAATACAATGGAAAACGAGTCATATTACTCCGAAAACTTTGAAACCCAATCAGTGGAGGAAGTAAATTTTTTAGAGTAAATTCGAACTTGCCACTTCTAAAACGTACCATCTCGGATGGGCGAGTTCTTCAATTTCTCATAGATACAGGCACTTCTAAAAATTATGTTAAAAAACTCGATTTCTTTAAAGGTATATCAAAATTAGATAAACCATTTCAAGTCAGGTCTATAAACGGTCTGAATAAAGTGGATGAAAAATGTCAGGTTTTTATACTGGGAGAAACAGCTACCTTTTATATTTTACCCCAACTAAAGAGTTTCGATGGCATCATCGGCTATGATTTTTTAAGAGCAATTGAAGCCCGACTAGATATTAAGGATAGCCTTCTTTTCCACAAAAAAGGAAAAGAAAGTTTTTATCATTTTCACTGCCAAGAGGTAAATACTATCATACCCATTAATAGAGACATATGTAGTAATATTCAAGAACTGATTAAATGCAACTCAAAGGCATTTGCGTCGCCAGATAGAGCTCTCCCTTTCAACACGCGAGTAATTGCAACCATTGAAACAACAACAGATGCACCCATCTACTCGCGAAGCTATCCATATCCTATGTCTGTAGCAGGTTTTGTTAACAAGGAGGTATCAGATTTACTCAGAGACGGCATAATCCAAAAATCTTACTCGTCGTATAATTCACCAATACACATAGTTACAAAAAAGGGGTTGGATGATGAAGGCAACCAGCGTTTAAGAATGGTGATCGATTTTAGAAAACTAAACGAAAAGACGTCTTCTGATAAATACCCTATTCCAGACACTTCAATAATACTTGCGAATCTGGGAAAATCAAACATCTTTACCACACTTGACCTTAAGTCAGGTTTTCACCAGATTCTTCTCGCGGAAAAAGATAGACCCAAAACTGCATTTAGCGTAAACAATGGGAAATACGAATTTTGCCGACTACCCTTTGGGCTTAAGAACGCCCCTAGTATTTTCCAGAGGGCGATCGACGACGTATTAAGGGAGCACATTGGCAAAATATGCCACGTTTACGTGGATGACATAATTGTCTTTTCCCCTGATGAAAAATCGCATTTCGAACACGTTGACTTAATATTGAAAAAAATAGGGGAAGCAGGCATGCGCGTCTCACTAGACAAATCAAAATTTTTTGAAAAAGAAGTTGAGTTTCTTGGGTTTGTGGTATCAGGAAAGGGAATTAGTACATGCCCGGACAAAATTGAGGCAATATCAAATTACCAGGAGCCTAAATCCCTTAGAGCATTGCGTTCCTTCCTTGGTCTTTCTGGCTATTACAGAAGGTTTATTAAGAACTACGCTCAAATATCCAAACCTCTTACAAGATACTTGAGAGGTGAAAACGGTCATGTTAAAAGCAAACACTCGAAAAATATTCCAATCTCCTTCGATAACGATGCAAAGCAAGCCTTTAAAAAACTAAAAAATGTCTTATCATCCGAAGATGTCCTTCTGCAACACCCGGATTATTCCAAACCCTTCGAAATTACAACAGACGCTTCATCCGTGGCTTTAGGTGCTGTGCTATCACAAGGCGGCAAGCCAATAACAATGGTTTCTCGAACACTCTCCAAAAGTGAAGAAAATTACGCTACTAATGAGCGGGAATTACTTGCGATAGTATGGGCTTTCCAAAAACTAAGACACTATCTTTATGGTGTAAAAAATATTCACGTTTTTACAGACCACCAGCCGTTAACATTCACAATATCCGAAAAAAATCCGAACTCGAAGCTGAAGCGATGGACTGCTTTTATCGATTCCTACTCCCCTAAGTATTTTTACAAACCGGGAAAAGAAAACGTAGTGGCCGATGCCTTGTCGCGGCAATACATACACAATTTTTCTGAAGACACAGTACATAGTGAAATTTCTTCTAGTGACGTCATAAAAACAATAAATCATCCAATTAACCAGTTTAAAACTCAAATTTTACTTTCTCAATCTAACTTTAATAGCAAAAATACAAAAATTATATTTCAAAAGTTTCTCCGCCATACAATAAGATTCAGTTCACCAGAATACCTGCTACAATCACTTCGTAGTTGTATAAACCCAGACGGTGTAAACGGAATTTTCTGCGAGCTCGAAACACTAGCGAAAATACAATCGCTTATATTATCTAACTTTCCAGGCATAAAATTTTTGCACACAGAAAAATTTGTGATTGACCTTGTTAATAAGGATGACCAAATAGAGACTGCAACTACCGAGCACAATAGAGCACACCGGTCAATACATGAAAACTATAAACAAATCACCAATGAATATTACTTTCCAGAAATTAAGAAAATCCTAACGACTATATCGAAAAATTGCAAAATTTGTCTCGAAAATAAATATAAAAGGCATCCGCCTAAGGCGAATTTAGGGAAAACACCTATTCCAGAATACCCAGGCGAAATCCTACATATCGACATATTTTCAGTTAACAAAGAACACTTTCTGACCTGCATTTGTAAATTTTCAAAATTTGCCATAACAATTCCGATACAATCAAGATCAACCATAGACATAAAAAATTCGTTACTAATTTTACTTAACAAGTTTAAAGACACTAAAATTTTAGTATCAGACAATGAAAAGTCCTTCCAATCAAACACAATATCTAATATGCTCAGAGATTATTTTAAAATAGAACAGTTTTTCATACCGCCTTTGCACAGCAGGAGCAACGGACAGGTGGAACGTTTTCACTCCACCGTAACAGAGATAGCACGTTGCATAAAATCCGAACAAAACATATCAGACATTACTGAACTTATGCTTCTTGCAACTTATAAATACAACAACTCAATACATTCCACTGTTGAAGCCAAACCAATAGATATAATTAATACTTTTTCAGAACTTCACCTAAACCAAATCAAATCAAAACTAATCTCCGCCCAAGACAAAGTTCTAAAACGCTTTGGCAATAATAATCGAGTTTTCAATGAAGGTGACATAGTTTTTGTTCGACGTAATAAACGGTTGGGTACAAAACTAAACAAAATTTATATTCAGGCTACCGTCCAAAAAGATTTAGGTACGACCGTAATGATAAACGGTAAAAAAATTCACAAGGACAACATTAGATAATAATGCAAATACGTATTAACTTTTGATAAAATCAACATGTAAAAAAAAAAAAAAAAAAACACTAAATATAAATAATTGTAAAACTAAGAATTTTTTTTATATAAGACCACAAAAATTTACACTACTATTAATGTCATATACTTTTGCCTAAAACAAATACATATAATGTATAGGCGTCAATCAAAAAAGTTAATTAAAATTTAATCCAAATTGATTAATTAAATTTTTTTTATATTCACGTGATAACATTAAAACGCGAAAATTTTTCATGCCATTTACAAAAATTTTATAATGAACTTTTGCCTGAAACAAATACATATAATGTATAGGCACCAATAAAAAATTTTTTTAAAATTCAATTCAAATGAATTCATAAATTTTTTTTAATATTCAAGAAAATTTTTCATGCCATTTACAAAAAATTTATAATGAACTTTTGCCTAAAACAAATACATATAATGTATAGGCGTTATTCTAAAAAAATAATTACAGCCAAAAACTTTATAATTTAAGTTAACCAAAAAATTTTTTTTAAGTATCTTTGCCGAAAGCAAATACATATAATATAAGTGTAGACGCTAGTCTTACAACAATTTCATAATACTCAAACAAATTCAAGAAATTTATCTAACTTTAGTATAAAAAAAAAAAAAACTTTTACAACACAGAATCTATAAATTTATGAATATAGCCTTTTCTTGCAACTTACAAATGGTAATTGTAAACATAGTTTAAGCATATCTATGCATCTCTTATATTTGCATAAGCTTTTCTATACAAAGAACAATACAACTTTTTTACAACGTACATAGTTATAAGAAACAAATAGAATTCCTATTTTAGGTTTATTAGAGTCTGTCGGATCGAGGACGATCCGAGATTAAGAGGGGGAGGAGTTAACACAGCAGTATGTATATCTTCACTTTAATTCATTACAAACATACATACATACATATATGCCCGTACAGCAGTGGCTGTACGCCGGCATTCAATTGCATTTTGCATGCAAACATAAATATCATCACACAATGCTGCTGTGGCTAACTAAACACTTCGCTTAAATACGCTTTTGTCATACCGACACTTCGGGATAACCGAAGCAAAATCGTCAGTCAAGAAAACTTGAACAGTTGGTCGATAAAAAGTACTTAAGCGAGGTAGTTTCCTTAGAAAGGCAACTAGAATTATTAAAGTGGAAAAAGTGTTTAGTGAATAAAATTAAATAAAGTGTTTAACTAAAACAAAGTGTTTCATTTGTGAAGCGGTTTCCAGGCACCAACCAAAGAGATCAAAAATTTCGATCCAAAGAGATCAAAAACTTGTGCCCTGGAAACAGCATTTACTAACTTACATATAGTAATAGGAGTAACGTCCGTGCCAAATTTCGTCATGATATCTTCAACGACTGACAAATTACAGCTTGCAAAACTTCTAAATTACCTTCTTTTAAAAGTGGGCGGTGCCACGCCCGTTGTCCAAAATTTTACTAGTTTTCTATTCTGCGTCATAAATTCAACTCATCTACCAAGTTTCGTCGCTTTATCTGTCTTTGGTAATGAATTATCGCACTTTTTCGGTTTTTCGAAATTTTCGATATCGAAAAAGTGGGCGTGGTTATAGTCCGATATCGTTCATTTTAAATAGCGATCTGAGATGAGTGCTCAGGAACCTACATACCAAATTTCATCAAGATAGCTCAAAATTTACTCAAGTTATCGTGTTAACGGACGGACGGACGGACGGACATGGCTCAATCAAATTTTTTTTCGATCCTGATTATTTTGATATATGGAAGTCTATATCTATCTCGATTCCTTTATATATGTACAACCAACCGTTATCCAATCAAACTTAATATACTCTGTGAGCTCTGCTCAACTGAGTATAAAAACGGTTAATGGATTGTACAATGAAAGCTGTTGGGGTTTACCCGAACAAAATTTCGAAAAAATTTAAAAATCAGAATAGTTTTTAAAAGTAATTGCATTACTTAATTCAAATATACATTCTTATTAATTTTGCATAGTTTTACGCTTGTATGGAAGAAAGACCAAAATCAGCCTTCGAAAAAGAGTTGTTAAAAAACCAATGCGAATTTTCAAAAGATTTCAGCTTTTTTTATTTACTCCAACTGGAATAAGTTTGTAGTTCAAAATTATTGACTAAACCTTTGTAAGTTTACATGAAGACTTTTAAAAACTGCGAATTTTTTCGAAATTCGTTTTCGTTATTCAAGTTTTTTTTTATTAGGTTGTAAATAAACGAGAACATAATGAATTATAAATAAACTCTTGTAACAATGGGAATGCTGGCGTTCTATTTTATTTAGAAGGCATTTAGGCATTCAGGTAAGGGGCCACCGAAAATCTAGGTGCGTCGGTGGCCATGGTTTTGAGGGTGGGATATGCACCGGGCGTCGCAACAACACCCGCGGCGCCCCCTATGTATATTCGGCCTTTTTCCTTGTTTGTTCCAATTTTCAGTTTTTTTTTGATTTTCAGCGTTGGTAACCGCCCATGTCCGGTTCGGTCAATTTTTTTTGCGGTCATTCTTTTTTGAATTTTAAATTTTTGAATGTTTAACGGTCTGTCCGTGGCATCCGGTTCGACCGGATGTCGTTTTAATTTGAATTTCAAGCGTTTTGAGTTGTCTCTGCGCTTTTTGTCAATTTTTTTTTTCAAAGGCATGATATGACCTTTTTTTTGTTATGGCGCAGGAACAGTAAGGTTGGCAAGGACCCCGCCCAGCCGACATGACTAGCCACAGAGCACCCCCAGATCATGTCGACTGCCTTCCTTACTGCTCCATCATAGATGCGATTCCATAACATGGTGTTCACAATATTAACTTTTTAGGGCACAATTGCCGTCTTTCAGTGAGTTTTACAGCTCCGGCTCTCGCTCAATTCTCACGGGAATGCTCTGGATCATTGAGAGACTTGGGAATCAGATGTCGTGAAATTTTCGCACACGTAAAATGTGATAGGCAGATGTCGCCGCTGTTTTTCATTTAACTCATACGGCGAAAGGCTAAGCAGCGACATCTATTTTTGAAAAAGTAGGTATATTAAAGGCCGCGTTACCAACCTCAAAAGAAGTAATTAACAAATTATCTGGCTCACAAATTGAACCAGACTTCTATCTGGATTTATCTGGCTCAAATCGTTGTTTGCCGTCTTTCAGTGAGTTTTACAGCTCCGGCTCACACTCAATTCTCACGGGAATGCTCTGGATCATTGAGAGACTTGAGAAGCAGATGTCGTGAAATTTACGCACACGTGAAATGTGATAGGCAGATGTCGCCGCTGTTTTTCATTTACATAACTCATACGGCGAAAGGCTAAGCAGCGACATCTATTTTTGAAAAAGTAGGTATATTAAAGGCTGCGTTGTCAACCTAAAAAGAAATAATTAACAAATTATCACAAATTGAACCAGACTTCTATCTGGATTTAAGCTGGAGACATTGGTGCTTTATCGGTAACCTTATAACAGCTGATTCGACCAATCTTATGAGAATCAATGCAATCGATTATTGGTGCCGCTAATGTCGTAACCGTATCGTAGCCAACCAATTGGGTTTTGGTTTACCGTCGTAACGATAAACAGCTGATTACGTTAGGGATACGGATACAGCGATACGACATACGGCACCAATGACTCCGGCTTTATCTGGCTCAAATCGTTGTTGTTGCATTTACATGCAAAATTATTTATCGGCCTCAGGATTTTACCACCGGATGATAGCTAATATTTCTAGTTCTTGAATTAGGCCATCCGATGAGAAAACAGCAGCCATACGTAATTTTGAACGTCCGAAAACTATTAAACAGGCACAAAAATATAAGAATGGTAAACTGTTACCATGATATATTCCAAATCTTGCTGAGTACACGAATATAATCCATGATTTAATTAATGGAACAAATAAAAAACGTGATAAAACATTTATATGGGACGACACATCAACTAAAACATTTGAATGTATTAAACAAAAGTTTTCATCTAAGGTATTATTAAAAAATTTTAATAAAGATGCAAAACTTTCTTTAAATGTTGATGCATCTAATACGGCAATTGATGATGTCATACAACAACACTTTAATGGTAAATCTGAGTCATTGGGTTTTTATTCGAAAAAGCTTTCTCCATCAGAGACGAAGTATAGCGCATTAGATCGAGAATTATTAGCCATTTATTTAATATCATGCATTTTACATACCTTTGAGAAGGGCGGCAGTTTACGGTTTACACGGGCCACAAACTATTAACTTTATCTTTAAGCTCAAAAACGGAGCGCAGCCCCAGACAAACAAGACATCTCGAATTTGTCGCGCAGTTTACTAATGATATACAGTATACAAAAGGAAAAGATAATGTTGTAGCGCGAGCTTTTGAAGTTGATTGAATTAAAAATTCAGAGCGAAATTTTAAAATTTTACAAAATGAACAACAGAAAGATAATGAACAGTCAAAATTTTAATAACCTTATATTAGTCAAAATTCCTGTACTAAATTTTAATATTTGGTATTAAATTTTTGGAAAATATCCTCTACCGTATATTCCATACAATTTAAGAAAAACGATTTTTGAAATGTTACATGGAATATCACATCCAGGTATAAAGCTACTCGTAGACTAATAATTAAAAAATAATTTTGGCAAAATATGAACAACCAAATTAATTTATGATCTTAAGTATGTTTCAGTCGCCAAAAATCGTCATACAAAAACACCTATTTTCGAAATTCCAATACGAAAAAGTAGATTTGAGCATAGCCATTTGGATATTGTAGGCCCTTTCCCAATATCAAAGGGACATCGATATATTTTTACTCTAATTGATAGATTTACTCGAAGGCCGGAGGCATATCCATTAAAAGATATTTCTGCTGCAACTATTGCGAAGGAATTTTTTAATGAATATATTTCTTGTTTTGGCATTCCTTTAGAAATAACAACAGATCAGGGTACTCAGTTCACATCAAATTTGTTCTCGGAACTGACTAAATTACTTTAGAGTCATCATATAGCAACATCTGCCTACATCCTTAAGCTAATGAAATGGTAGCCCAGCAAACACAGTTTCTAACGTTAGAGAAATATTGTAATTTTACATTAGAATTCTAATGTAGTTCTCTAATGCATTTCGAATCGAAAACTATGTTAGAATTCGACTGTAAAACGATTCGAATAACACTAGAAATACTGAGCTCAATTTAAGTACGTTTTTAATTTATTATAATAGAAAAAGCCTTTGAAATATGTTACTTCTTAATACATAAGCTTATAACCAAAGAAAAGTTTTTGATATAATGAAACAATGAACATTTCGCTGATTTTAAATAATTGAACTTAATTGCGCATCACTTCTAAATTTTCATTAGAAACCCATTAGAAATTGACGTTAGAATCCGATTAGAATTCTAACCATTTCCTCGATATCGAGAACGACCCAACAAACATTTAGGTTAGAAAACGATTAGAAGACGAATCGAATTCTAATGTATTTCTCTAAGGTAGAAAGTTATAGGACGATTTGCGACTCTGTCGTGAATTATAGCATTCTCGACAAAAAGGGGACTTTGTTCTCGATATCGAGAAGAGGTTTAGAATTCTAATCGAATTCTAACGTCAAATTCTATTGAGTTTCTAATGAGAATTTTGATGTGATGCGCCATTAAGTTCAATTATTTAAAATAAGCGAAATTTTCGTTGTTTCATTATATCAAATACGTTTATTTGGTTTTATGTATTAAGAATAAACATATTTTAAAGGCTTTTTCTATTATTATAAATTAAAACCGTATTTGAAGATTGAGCTCAGCGTTGGTTTGAGGTACGGATGAGGAAGCGTTTTCTTCATGCCATTCAAACAGCACTTCAATAATCTGCTCGCTTTCCTTTTTTAACTTTTTTTGATTCATTTTCACTTACTATTATTTATTATTATAAATAAAAAAAACTTAATTCGCAGCTTGTAATATTTCCACTATTTTTATTTTGTTTGTATAATAATAAAGAATCGACAACTGTGACAACAATCATAACATCGCATTTCTAGTGTTATTCGAATCGTTTCACATTCGAATTCTAACCTAGTTCTGTAACCTAGTTTTCGATTCGGATTACATTAGAGAACTCATTGGAATTCTAATGGAAAATTACAATATTTCTCTAACGTTAGAAACTGTGTTTGCTGGGGAAGTCCCTTGTTGTCGAGAATGCTATAATTCACGACAGTTTCGCAAATCGTCCTTTAGCCTTCTACCTTAGAGAAATACATTAGAATTCGATTCGTCTTCTAATCGTTTTCTAACCTAAATGATTTATGATCTGGTACCAAAGGTTTGCGTCCTAACCTAACCTGGTAACTTTTCTAACTTTTTTCGCAATTAAAAACTGCAATATAACAAATGAATACGTCACAAAATATGTTCGCAAATATTTTTGTTATATAGGGAGAATGTTTAAAACAGGGCTTCGCGAAATTTCGTATGTGAATGGGTAAGGTAAAATAAACTTCAATTGCCAAGTCTGAAGTTCCTTCATATTTGTGGCTAGGTTACTGGAATGCATAAGTTGTGTTAAACGATTCTATATGAAAAATTTAACGTGTCGCCGCCTTAAGATTGAGTTGACCCAACTATATGAAAAACTGCTTATGTGACGGGGCTTTTAAAAGCAACCCTGCAATTTTACATCGTTTTTGACATCCAAATTTGCTCGTCATTCAAGAGTACTGGGAATTTCATCTATGCTGGTGATAATAGGCATAATTATATCCATCATCCGTCATATTAATTTAAACGGTATAAAATATAGAAAAATTGCTTTCACAAACGTTGTGTAATCAACAAAAAATTGTAAGTTTAGCATAAAACAAAATAAACATGTTTGGTCGTCAAAGTGGGATTGGTGGAGGTAGTACAAGTAATAGCTCCAATTTGGTTGAATTTCGCGCTGGACGTATGAACATGATTGGTAAAATGGTCCACCCAGATGCTCGAAAAGGTTTAGTGTACCTCTCGCAGAGTGAGGATGGTTTAATGCACTTTTGCTGGAAAGATCGCACCTCAGGAAAGGTATGTATATATGAAAACCATTTGCATGATTGTAGTAGAAAAGTAATTTTTTTAGGTAGAGGACGATTTAATAGTTTTTCCCGATGACTTTGAATTTAAACGAGTAGAACAATGTAAAACAGGACGAGTTTATGTTTTAAAATTTAAATCATCGTCAAGACGTATGTTCTTCTGGATGCAGGAGCCGAAAACGGACAAAGATGAAGAACTTTGCCGTAAAGTGAACGAGTTAATGAATAATCCACCTTCACAGCAACGTAATAGCAATGATAATGGTGATTTACAATATATGTTAAATAATATGTCACAGCAGCAATTGATGCAATTGTTTGGCGGAGTTGGGCAAATGGGAGGTCTAACATCGCTCCTCGGTTCAATGAAGTATTAAATCTCTTAATACCCCAGTTGTAATAATTGCTAAACCTAATATCTGTATCTTACAGCCGTTCAGAAGGTAGTTCGCGAACGCCAGCACGTAACACTAGTAGTACCGCTGGAAGCAATTTACTCACACCAGAATCTAATACAACCCCGAAAACCCCCTCCGCACCTAAGGGGAAAGGCAACAATAGAACTTCAGCAGGAACAACTGCTTCCAATACAAATACAGCTTCAAGTATAAAACTATTAATATTCAAATTTGAAATATTTTTTAAACATTGCCCTGGTCTACTCCTATTTAGCCCCACCAACCCGTGCGCTAAGTATCGACTTATCTGCTGCAATAGCAGGATCTGATGCTATTAATCAATTAATTTCAGATCCAGAACGTGCTAAATTGTTGTCGGTCCACCTGCCTGAAAGCGAAGACGATGAAAATAAAAAGCAACAGATAAAAGAGACAATTGCATCACCACAATTTCAACAAGCTCTTTCATTGTTCTCTAATGCACTCCAATCAGCACAACTTGGACCAGTAGTTTCACAATTTGAACTAACACCTGAAGCTGTTGCCGCTGCATATGCCGGTAATTTGGAAGATTTTGTGAAGGCCTTGGAAAAATCACTACCGGATGGTGCCACATTGGATACTGTAAAACCTACCGAAGCAGAAAAAGATAAGGAACCATTAAATCAAGAAGAATGTGAAGAAAATGTCTCCGATAAAAAATAATGTAATAGCAAAACAGATATCCTTTATTCAGACAGGAGCACATGAATAAAAAATTTACATTATGTACTCATTATAAACACAAAAGGTGAAGTAAGATATTTCTTGCTCTTCAGTAAGCAATAAGGGCAAAAGTTGAATAATCAGTCTGTTGTTGTTGAAGTAAGGTCGTCGAATCCGCTTCGGCTCGTTTTATTCCAGCTGGAAGAATTCCGGAAATCCGGCCTCATTTTCCGGCGGAGACAGCACGACCCCGGGACCACCAAATAAGCGATATAAACCAACGCTTCAGATATGCTTGTCGATGACCATAAGGGGTCGAAACGGGAGGAACACTTAAAGAATTGTAACCTCTGCAGGTGTAAGTAAGCTTTGGTCCACCGTAAAGTCCCTATCGAACCCGACTAAGCACAATGATAAAATACAATGATACATACATAGGCTTTGGCGATAAAGTGCTGTCGGATGTAATGCATTCTACGGTTGACAAAGTTAGGCCGCGGGCCAACGGACGCGCACACAAGCATAAATACAGAGCGTTCCCCAATTACCATCACCGCCAAAGAGGTTGAGGAAGCCATGGTTCATGCTAAAGCAGTAGCCCAGCCGGCATAGCCATGCCGATGCTTAAAAAGCTTGGCAAAGAGGGATTTAATTATCTAGCGCATGTCTTGCAACTGTCCAAATCCACCTTCGCGCTTCCCAAGGCAGTCGGCTCTATGTCCCGGAGCGACTCGGGATTTTTCCCGACCAAGGACTGTCATTTCAGTGTAACCCCATTTAATTTGTTTCGTCCCTCCCACAAATTGTCATCCTCCCAGCAGCTCCTTGCAGCAGGACTGCTCCATACTCTCTTGCTCCGGGAAGGTATCGAATCCAATCCGGGTCCGTCTTCTGACCCCGGTCCTGAGAAATGGTTTTGCTGCATCTGCCGGAAAAGAATCTTTTTAGGACGGTCATACTCTGTTCAGTGTGTCTCGTGTAAGGGATGGTTGCATCGGACAGGTTCTGGGCTTGATCCCAAAACCCGACGTCCACGTAACTTTTATAAATCTTTTGTGGCTCCTTGCTGTTCACGCCCAAGGGCGCCCCGTAGTCTACGTCTAAGCGCCCCCCCCCCCCCCCCCCCCCCCATTACCTTCCAGCAGCCCCGCTGCTCAGCAAGCCACAACAAGTACCCGCTGCTGCTCGCGCCATACGGCGCCAACAACTCAAACAGCTGCTACCACTCATAACTACAATCTTCGTAGTAGAGTCGGAAGCAATGCTGAGCAACAGCCCCTGCCCCCGTCTTCTCCCCCCCTCTTTTCCGGCAGCAATCGTGTAGGTCAGGGAAACAGACTCTTAGTCCCTACCTCCGTTTGCACCGTTTGCCAGCACAGAATATATATGTTTGCGACATCCGCCCAATGCAGCTCCTGCCTTGGGTGGTGCCACTTTCCTAGATGTTCTGGTCTCCGCGACGGCAACCCCTCGACGGGTTTCATCGCGCCATGTTGCCAGGTCGCAAACCCAAATCATCCGGGTACCCCAAGGACGCCCAGTCCCAGGGCCACAACAGCAATTGCGTCCTGGCCTTCCTCAACCCAGGCGTAGTCACCCGTCACTTACCCCCAGAGTGGCGACGTCTCCCCTCATGCACTTCAGAATTCTGCAGTTAAACTGTAATGGACTAACTGGGAAGATTGCGGAGATAGTCAATTTCATGAAGCGGCACAACATCCGCATTGCTGCGATTCAAGAGACTAAACTCCCAGCACGATCTGCATTGCAGACCTGCTCTGGGTATAATGTCCACAGAAAAGATCGCGAGAGCGGAAATGGAGGCGGCCTCGCGTTTATAATACACCACTCTGTGCAATATCAGATATTTGATCCTGGCATCGACCGCAGGGACAACGTCTTAGAACGTCAAGGCCTATCTGTCCGGTCAGGCGATGCAAACCTAGAAATCATCAACATCCCCCCTGCCACCTGTTGCCCCGGTGGATACCGCCCTAATATCAGAGCCTTACTCACTGGAAACAATCGCATTATTTTAGGCGACTTCAATGCCCATCATGATCTATGGCATTCAAATTTGCGGGCGGACAGTAGGGGCGAGATGTTGGCGGATCAAATAGAAGAAACGACGTTCTGCACAATAAACGGAGACGCCCCCACACGTATGGTAGGAAGCTGTCACAGTTCGCCAGATATCTCAATCGTGAGCGCAGAACTCGTAAACTGCGTCAACTGGCAGCCGATGGTATCATTGGCATCCGACCACCTGCCTATACTTGTTTCGCTCGAGCGTACCGCCGACTTCATCGTCACCGAAAAACGCACTTTCATAAACTTTAAAAAAGGAAAGTGGGAAGAATATAAATCCTTTACAGACAACCTCTATGCTGCCCTCCCTATCCCGACTGATGCCCGCCAAGGGGAGCGTGCCTTCCGCAAGGTCATTGAATCCGCCTCGGCACGTTTCATTCCCGCCGGGAGAATTCCCGAAATCCGGCCCCACTTCCCGGCGGAGGCCGCAAACTTAGCGAGAGAACGTGACCTTATAAGGCAGCTTGATCCAGGCGACCCCAAATAACGGATATAAACCAACGCATCAGATTGCTTGTGGATGAACACAAGCGGGCGAAATGGGAGGAGCACCTAAGAGGTTGTAACCTCTATACCGGTGTGGGTAAACTTTGGTCCACCGTAAAGTCCCTATCGAATCCGACTAAGCACAAAGACAAAGTTTCCATCGCCTTTGGCGACAAAGTGCTGTCGGATGCGAAAAAATGCGCGAGCGCTTTCTGCCGACAATATATAATGCATTCTACGGCCGACAAAGTTAGACGGAGGGCCAACAGACACGCACATAAACACAAATTCAGCGCGTCACCAATCACCATCACCGCTAAAGAGGTTGAGGACGCCATTGGTCGCGCTAAACCATCCAAAGCAGTGGGCCCAGACGGCATAGCCATGCCGATGCTTAAAAGCCTAGGGAAAGAGGGTTTCAAATATTTAGCGCAGGTCTTCAACCTGTCTCTTTCCACCTTTGTCATACCCGAGAAATGGAGAATGGCCAAGGTGGTCCCGCTACTAAAGCCTGGTAAACCAGCTAACATAGGAGAGTCGTATCGTCCGATATCTCTCCTATCGCCAGTAGCAAAGACGCTCGAAGCCATTTTGCTCCCTTATTTCCAAGCAAATTTGCAACTAGCCTCCCATCAGCATGGCTTCAGAAACCTTCATAGCACTACCTCCGCGCTAAATGCCATTAGCACCCAGATAAATTGCGGTTTAAATCAAAACCCCCACCATAGAACAGTACTCGTAGCGCTAGACCTATCAAAAGCTTTTGATACGGTCAACCATGGCTCGTTACTGCAAGACCTGGAAGGGTCTACCCTTCCCCCATGTCTTAAAAGGTGTACCGCAAATTATCTGGGTGGTCGGCAGGCATCGGTGCTATTTAGAAACGAAACATCAAAGCCAAGGAGAATTAAACAAGGGGTGCCACAGGGTGGTGTCTTGTTTACTTTCTACATATCTAAGCTACCTTCACCACCGGAAGGAGTCACAATCGTTTCCTACGCCGATGACTGCACAGTAATGGCCACAGGCCCAGGCCCACAGATCGATGAGCTATGCAATAAAATAAACGGCTACCTCCCTGATCTCTCCAGTTTTTTCGCCTCGCGAAACCTGGCATTATCACCGACTAAATCTTCCGCGACCTTATTTACAACATGGACGTCCCAAATGTCGACCATTTTGAACATCCACGTCGAGGGCACTACGCTACCGACTGTCCTACCCCAAAATCTTGGGTGTGGCGTTTGATCAGGATATACATTTTGGTGAGCACGTAGCCGCAATTGTTCCGCTAATCCAGAGCCGTAATAAAATCCTCAAATCCCTTGCTGGCAGTACCTGGGGAAAAGATAAAGAAACGCTCATTACTACATACAAAGCAATTGGCCAGCCGTTTACGTGCTACGCGTCGCCCATATGGTCGCCAAGCCTAAAAACTACCCACTGGAAGAAGCTACAGGCCTGCCAAAATACTGCTCTCAGAATTGCCACGGGCTGTCTTCTTATGTCCCCAGAACACCATCTACATAATGAGGCGAGAATACTAAAGAGATGGTTGGTGTCATGTGGGGACACATTGCAAGCGGGGCATACGTTTTGTATGTCGGGGTTGATTCTGGATAGGTAAGAGTTTAACCTGTTACAGTATCCAGAACGAAGTTGAGCCAGAGTGACACGCGTTTCCCTGGGGAGTATGCGTTCCTCTTCCGCAAGTTTTGGATACTTTACTTTGAGAACTGGGTTCACCGGGCAATTCCCGGCATAAAGGTCCGACGCCTTTTTGTGCAGTTCACCAAGGAGCTGCTTGTGTTTTTTTGCTTCATACGGCTGAGTTCTCAGGTGCCGTATTTCCTCAAAATGCTTACGGATATGACTCCTTAAGCCCCTAGGCGGTGTTGGCTCATCAATCAGATCTCTGTTTGGATGCCCAGGTTTCTGGGTATTCAACAGGAAATGTTTGGTTAGCATCTCATTTCTCTCCCTGATGGGGAGTATTCTCGCCTCATTATGTAGATGGTGTTCTGGGGACATAAGAAGGCAGCCCGTGGCGATTCTCAGAGCAGTATTTTGGCAGGCCTATAGCTTCTTCCAGTGGGTAGTTTTTAGGCTTGGCGACCATATGGGCGACGCGTAGCACGTAAACGGCTGGCCAATTGCTTTGTATGTAGTAATGAGCGTTTCTTTATCTTTTCCCCAGGTACTGCCAGCAAGGGATTTGAGGATTTTGTTACGGCTCTGGATTAGCGGAACAATTGCGGCTACGTGCTCACCAAAATGTATATCCTGATCAAACGTCACACCCAAGATTTTGGGGTAGGACAGTCGGTAGCGTAGTGCCCTCGACGTGGATGTTCAAAATGGTCGACATTTGGGACGTCCATGTTGTAAATAAGGTCGCGGAAGATTTAGTCGGTGATAATGCCAGGTTTCTCGAGGCGAAAAAACTGGAGAGATCAGGGAGGTAGCCGTTTATTCTGTTGCAGAGCTCATCGATCTGTGGGCCTGGGCCTGTGGCCATTATTGTGCAGACATCGGCGTATGAAACGATAGTGACTCCTTCTGGTGGTGAAGTTAGCTTAGATATTTAGAAATTAAATAAAAGTGGTATCCCCACACCACCCTGTGGCACCCCTTGTTTAATTCTTTTTGGTTTTGATGTTTCGTTTCTAAAATTGCACCGATGCCTGCCGACCACCCAGATAATTTGCGGTCCACCTTTTAAGACATGGGGGAAGGGTAGACGCTTCCAGGTCTTGCAGTAACTTGCCATGGTTGACCGTATCAAAAGCTTTTGATAGGTCTAGCGCTACGAGTACTGTTCTATGGTGGGGGTTTTGATTTAAACCGCAATTTATCTGGGTGCTGATGGCATTTAGCGCGGTGGTGGTGCTATGGAGTTTTCTGAAGCCATGTTGGTGAGAGGCTAGCTGCAAATTTGCTTGGAAGTAGGGAAGCAAAATGACTTCTAGCGCCTTTGCCACTGGCGATAGGAGAGATATCGGACGATACGACTCTCCTATGTTAGCTGGTTTCCCAGGCTTTAGTAGCGGGACCACCTTGGCCATTTTCCATTTTTCAGGTATGACAAAGGTGGAAAGAGACAGGTTGAAGACATGTGCTAAGTATTTGAAACCCTCTTTCCCTAGGCTTTTAAGGATCGGCATGGCTATGCCGTCTGGGTCCACTGATTGGGATGGTTTAGCGTGACCAATGGCATTTTCAACCTATCTGGCGGTGATGGTAATTGGTGCCGGGCTGAATTTATTTTTATGTGCGTGTCTGTTGGCCTTCCGTCTATCTTTGTCGACCGTAGAATGCATTACATATTGACGACAGAAAGCGCTCGCGCATTTTTTCGAATCCGACAGCACTTTATCGCCGAAGGCGATGGAAACTTTGTCATTGTGCTTAGACGGATTCGATAGGGACTTTACGGTGGACCAAAATTTACTCACACCGGCAGAGAGGTTACAACCTCTTAGGTGCTCCTCCCATTTCGCCCGCTTGTGTTCATCCACAAGCAATCTGATGCGTTTGTTTATGTCCCATATTTGGGGGTCGCCTGTGTCGAGCTGTCTTATAAGGTCACGTTCTCTCGCTAAATTTGCGGCCTCCGCCGGGAAGTGGGGCCGAATTTCGGGAATTCTCCTGGCGGGAAAGAAACTTGCCGAGGCGGATTCAATGACCTTGCGGAAAGCACGCTCCCCTTGTGTTATGTATGAACCGAGATGGCAGCGCCACGACAATAAATTATTTATATATACATCTGGCAACTGTGTTGCCAGAACATTCTTTATCTTCTTCTTTTGTTATCGTTGGCCAAGGGTGAGCGAATTTAACGCATCAAAATCCAATACAAACCAAACTATTCAGCCGAAGAAATAAATCGACAAATGGCGCTTCTTATGTTACAATAGTCCAATGTTGGATGGATAGTGGTGGTTTGTATTGGATTTTGATGCGTTAAATTCGCTCACCCTTGGCCAACGATAACAAGCTTTATTTCGCTGTTTCTTCTCCGTATGCTGGCCAACGATTAATTCGAAGTACCAAATTTAAAACGGAATCAAGTGGAAAATTTTTGTACATAAGTATAATTATAGCTATAGCTAACGTAACACGCATACATACGTACATACTCAAACGAAAGAATTTAACAAACGGAATATTACAACAAAAAACATAGTTGACAAATTCGTACATAGATAAAAAAGGCAAACGGGTTATTACAGGAACAATGCATATTTGACAAAGTATATGAAAATAAATTGCATATTTTTATAGGGTAGTTGGGCGCTGCTTTGATCGATCGAATCTCGATACTGCTCTCCGCCGTAAACCTGAACTTGTGCGCACGTCAGCTTGCCGCACTTCACCACCTCGACCGTGATGCACCTCTTCTATGCCGCGGCACCAATCCTTTCGTGGCACGTTTGGGTCACAAATGAACACAAGATCTCCTTTAACCATTGGATTTGTACGCTGGCA
This sequence comes from Eurosta solidaginis, assembly GCF_040869045.1. Lineage (NCBI taxonomy): Eukaryota > Metazoa > Arthropoda > Insecta > Diptera > Tephritidae > Eurosta > Eurosta solidaginis. The sequence goes on along the minus strand of NC_090321.1, from coordinate 85,732,236 downwards.
CCACTTTACACGCCGTGTCAGCCTAGGTAGATACTCTAATACCCAACGCTTCCAGAAGTGGTCTCGGAGCTGTCGGGCGATGTGCCATTGTTGGCGAAGTGCGCATGTAGCCTCGATGTCAGTCGTTTTGGGAGTTTGGGCAGTATTCGGCGTCCCGAGTAAAAAATCATTTGGTGTTAGCGGCTGATCTTGATCAGCAGTCACTGGGAAGTGCGTAAGTGGCCTCGAATTTACAAATTTCTCTGCCTCGATTAACAGACAATTCAATGTGTGCTCCTTTGGCGCGATCTCTTTTAGCGTGTGACGCAGCACTCTTTTAAGACACTGTACCATCCTCTCCCAAGCGCCGCCTTCAGATGGGTTGAACGGCGAGTTGAAAATCCAGTCGACTCCATTTTGAGATAGCTCACTCTGTATACGCTCACAATCGAACACCTCGTTGAAACGCTTTGCCTCATTATTGACACCGACAAAATTTTTCCCGTTGTCGGACCTTATGCGGATGGGGACACCCCGACGATTAACGAAGTTACGTATTGCGACGATGCAGGCATCAGTGCTTAGGTCATGCGCTATCTCTAGGTGCACTGCTCGTATTGTGAGGCACGTAAAGAGGGCCACCCATCTTTTCTCCGTACTTCGCCGCACTGCCACATTAATCGGCCCAAAGTAGTCCAACCCCGTGTACGTAAATGGCCTTACATACGGGGTAACTCTGTTGACTGGAAGTGATCCCATTAAAGGAGGAACGGGTGATGTCTTGCGAATGCGACACACGAGGCAACTGGCGATGATATTACGTAAGAGGCTTCTTAAACGTGGTACCCAATAATTCTGACGTATGGAGCATATAATCGCCTCTATGTTTTGGTGGCACATGAGTATATGATGATTCATTACGAGTAACTTCGTGAACAGATGTTTTGGCGGAAGTATTATGGGGCGCCGGGTATCGGCTGGAAGCCAGCTGGCAGCATCTATACGGCCGTGAACGCGCAGTAAACCGTCGCTGTCGAGGTAGGGTGACAGCTGCAACAATGTACTGTCTGATGATACTCCTTGTCCACTTCGAATACCAAGAATATCTGCGCGGAATGACTCGGCTTGTACAAGACGACAAAGAAGATGCTTGGCGGTTTGTAGATTGTCGGAAGTTAGCCCATACTGATTATTGTCTTGCTCTCGATGGCGACATGATTCAACAAAACGAATGACCCAGGCTGTAGTTCTCAACAACCTGTTGAATGAAGAGAAGCGATTAAAATTTATAAATTCACAACTTACAGTGACCAATGCGTATCGTGGGCGGAGTTCTTCCTCGCAGTCTTGATCAGTCGTGGTGATGGTTTCTTCGTAAGGCCACATAGACTAATTCTGGCGAAGAAATGCGGGACCATGTAACCAACGGGCGGCTGGACTGAAATCGACTTTGTTGGTGAAGCGTGTGGCCTCATCAGCTACGTTCTCCTTGGTGGGTATCCACTTCCAATCAGATACCTTTGTGGCGGCCAAGACTTCAGCGATTCTATGTTGGACAAATGGTTTGTATCGGCGATGTTTGCTTCGAACCCATGAGACGCCGGTTTTAGAATCGCTCCACAGTATGCACCTTTCAAACTTTAGATTGTGTTCGTCGCGTATAGTTTGCATCAAACGCGTACCCAGAACGGCTGCTTGGAGCTCTAGCCGTGGCACAGACAGCGATTTTAATGGAGCGCATTTTGATTTCGCGCATATAAAGGATATTTCGACGTCACCATGACAATTGGTTGCTCTCCAGTACGCAACGGCTGCGAATGCATTTTCGCTGGCGTCCACGAATACATGGAGCTGTAGTTGTGCTGGACTGCCGTTCCGGAAATAACAACGAGGAATTGCATACTCAATTACGGCGTCTAGTTGCTTATACCACATTTCCAACAAATTGGCAATGTTTTCGGGCAGTAGATCATCCCAGCTGGTTTCATGGCGCCATACTTCACGCATGACGAGTTTGGCACCAACGACGAAATTGGCGAGAAGTCCTAGTGGGTCAAATATTGACATGACCACACTTAAGAGTTCTCGCTTAGTAGGCCACCTGTCACCTCGCAACACCTCTTCGCTGACGTTATTGAATTTCGGACTGAAACTGAAGCAATCCGTAGTTGGGCACCAATGCAGACCCAATACTCTCTCCGTGGGCAAATCTTTCTTACCGAGAAATTTTGTAAGATCCATCCCATCCAGTGCAGCGGATACCTCTTGTGAGCCCGACGAGAAATCACGTAACTCAAACCCGGCATCCAGGTGAATGGCCTTAACTTTCTTGGCGATGGCAATTGCTTCGGTTGTGGTATCGAAGCTGTCCACAAGGTCATCAACGTAATGGTTGTCTACGATCGATTTTATGGCACGAGTTGTAATAGGATCGTCATTGCGGTGATCCATGGCATTTCGGATCTTTACGTAGTGAGCTGCACTGGGTGAGCACACTGCGCCAAATGTCATCACGCACATTTCAAATACATCGGGTTGTTTGCTTGAGTCCCCGTCTCGCCACAGAAATCTTTGGGTACACCTGTCTTCTTCGCGTATCAACACTTGATGGAACATCTCTTTGATGTCGCCGCAGACACCTATTGCTCCCTCACGAAAATTAAAAAGGATCGCGGGCAATGGCCTATACTCTTGCGGCCCTTTCAGCAGATAACGATTCAAAGACACACCGTTTACTTCAGCAGCGGCATCAAAGACTAATCGCAGTTTCAAAGGCTTGTTCGGATTAACCACCGCAAAGTGCGGTAGGTACCAAGTTCGAGGCGTTAATAGGGGGGCTGCGGATGGCGTTAATTTGCGTGCATAACCACTAGTGATGTATGATTGAATGATTCGCTTGTACGACGCAGCGAAACTTGAATCACGACTCATTCGTTTTTCAACACTCACCAATCTTTTTATCGCCATGGCATAACTGCTGGGTAGCGTGACTTTGTCTTGTTGCCATAAAAGGCCGGTCTCGAACCTTGTACCAACGCGGCGTGTGGTTGCCTCTAGTATTGCTCTGGCGCGATCATCAGCTTCACTTTCGATAGGTGGTGCGGCTCTTATACCGAAACTTTCGACTTCAAAAAAGTTGGCTACAATATCGTGAAGCGATCTATTCACATTGGTATTAACGAATAAGCACTTTGATGGCACTTGAGACTCCTTACCAGTTGGTCCAAACACTACCCAACCAAGCTCTGTGTTTGCTGCAAATGGACCATACTGTTTCATTGCGATGGTGGTAGATGCCAGACCTAAATGGCAATTGTCTATGCCGATGAGCATATTTGGCACTGCGTCAATAAGTGGCTCTACCGGAAGTTTACTTATTTGATTATACTCACACTGTAGATCGGCTGAACTAAGGCTTTGCATAGGCAGCTGTAGGTTTTGCACGGCATAGACGTTTTGCAGCTTGTGCTTTTTTGCCATACCAAGACCACTTATGGATAGGTCGACCAGGTTTGCTTGCTCGCGTACAGCATGTCCTCCGAACCATTGGACACTGAGGTGGTGCGGTCGGCATCGCAAGTCTAACTCCTTGGCGATACTGTCATCCAGCATGGTTATAGATGAACCTTCATCAAGCAGAGCATACGTGTCGATTCGGAGTTGTCGTCCGTATAATGTTACGGGAAGGATGCGAAAAAGTAGCATATTCTTGGTAGAGCTTGATGCACAGCTCAAAACAGCTGCACCCTTATCATTCGAAGCTTGTTCATATTGTGATTGGACGCAACTCAATTTTGTATTACCTGTACCATTCGACGCTTGTTGGTGGTCTGGCTGAGCAAGTGGTACTAACGCATCCCGATTGATGATCATTAACGGCTAGGCTGACTGTGACGGCGAAGGCATTGGCTCTGCTTCATGAAGAAGTCTGTGGTGGACTCTCTTACATCCCTCTATGGAACATACCTTACGTTGTCTACACTCTCTTGTTGTATGACCGACATTCAAGCATGCGAAACATAATCGACGTGATTTTACCTCCGACCACCTACCTGCTACTGTAGCATTGACAAGGCGAGAACAATCGGCTGACTTATGCTGGCCCTGGCAAATCGGGCATTTTTGCGACTGATGCTTATCACGCACATGAAGAACTACTCGGCGTTTTGGATCACGAGCCCCAAATTGATTTTCGTCGTGAATTGTGCATATTACGTTGGCAAGAGTGGTTAGCCAATCGGAAAAGTGAACCACTGTGGCACGTGGTTCCACGGCAGCTGCATAGCGTCCCCACTCAATACGTTTAGTCATGGGCAGCTTTGAGATCAGCTTGTCGAGTAATGTAGGATTACCAAGGTGGTGGTTTGCGTCAGCTGAACGTAAAAAGGCACAAATATTCTTGACTTTGGTGGCAAACGGTATCAGCTTGTTTAACGCATTTTCCGGAATTGGCATTATTTCTTTTACCTGCTGTAACTGGCTACTAATCAGTTGCTCTGGACGCCCGAAACGGAATTTTAGCTGCTCAGTAATACAACTTACATTGCATGGATGAATTAATAATGATTTCACCGTTTCTCTGGCGTCCCCTTTAAGACACTTTTGAAGACGTTGATTGTTGTCGAAATCGCTGTTACCGTACGCCACCGTCGATTCCATGAATGCCGTATGGAATACCGGCCAATCTTCTGGCCGACCGCTGAACTCCGACAAGTCCAACAACTTTCTCGGATAACACGAGCTGTGAGGTGAGTGCTGCCCATGGGTGCTGCCACTGTTAGCACCATGCACAGGCATTGACGCATACGACGCATGTGAAGGCAAAAAATTATTCGGCGCAAATGTGCTATACAAATTGCTAGCGGTTGGAGCTGTACTTCGAGGAACTGGCTGTGACGTTCCATTGTGTGTATTCACCGCAGTATATGGTATCGCAAAATGAGACTCACGAAACGGTAATCCGTTACCTGATGGCAGAAACGATATAATATAGAGACATTGCATAGACGAAAAATCGTGTGAGGCAAGCTTCACAAAATTCTAGTAGGTCACATTCACCACTTACCACAGCAGAATTTGTTAAACTACCACTGTCTGTATTTGTTACTTAATAATTATTTGTACACTTTTTATTCAGCTAATGTGTTCAGAATTTTAACTTTTACTCACTAAAACTCCAATCAGTGTATTTCTGTGCTTAAATTATGTTAAAAATTGTGTTAAAGTTTTTGGTGTGGTGAAAGTGACCTACTAGAATTTTGATACGCTCCGCTGCTTTCCACCGAAGTTCGCGCATGCAATATCTTTATATTAAAAAATGTTTGCTGATGGTGCAGTAAACTCTGCTTGCGTCGACGGTGGCAGCACTGGCTGCGACTGCGCGACTACGCTGCTGGCGTAAGTAACGGCAGAACTACCTCTGCTTTGGAGGACAGCTCTAAGGGTTTCATTTTGCACCTCCCTATCCCTTAGCTGCACCTGTGTGACCTTCAATTGAGACTTCAGCATGGCTATACGCTTTTCAATTGCACGAAGATCGATTGACGAACCCAACCTGGTTTCTTTAGCGGCACCGGCGGCGGTGGTGTCACCAATTAAATCTATAGCTTCGTAGACTGGTGTCTTTGCAGGTACCGGCGGCGTTGGAGTCCCCAATTGCAAGGTCAACTGTTGCATCTCCGGCTGGTGGGGAAAACATAGTAGCAGCTGCGGCGGCGGCTGAGTCCCTGCTTGGAACGGCACTGGTGTACTAAAGGTGGTGTCTTTGCAGGCACCGGCGGCGTTGGAGTCCCCAATTGCAAGGTCAACTGTTGCATCTCCGGCTGGTGGGGAAAACATAGTAGCAGCTGCGCCGGCGGCTGAGTCCCTGCTTGGAACGGCACTTAGGGGTGAATCTTCTAAAATTGATGATAATCCGCCTGGCTGTCAACTCATATTTGTATTATTCGTGGCGTTTAATCGTACACTTCTACGAGATGGCGTGCGTTGCATTTATTTTACGATGGCAAATATGCAAGCACAAATTAAGCTTTGACAAACAAATTACTAAGGCGGCGCGCCTTCATTAAATTTTAAGAAAACGAAATAAAGCTTGTTATCGTTGGCCAAGGGTGAGCGAATTTAACGCATCAAAATCCAATACAAACCACCACTATCCATCCATCATTGGACTATTGTAACATAAGAAGCGCCATTTGTCGATTTATTTCTTCGGCTGAATAGTTTGGTTTGTATTGGATTTTGATGCGTTAAATTCGCTCACCCTTGGCCAATGATAACATCTTTATTACTCTTTTATCTTTCAATTTATACTTTGACGCATTAACTTTAAAATGTAACAATTAACTTATTTCATTAATTAAATAAACACTCATATATAAAAGTGGTGTCAGAAGTGTATTTAAAAATGAGCCTTACACCGGAGGATTTAAAAACAGTGTTGGATGCGCTAGCAGGAGCAATCCGAAGAGCTGTGGAGGAGGCTGCACAGAATGCTGCGGCAAATACAAATGTAAATCGTTCATTGTCACCCAAACCGCCATCGTTTAGTATTACGGAATACAAATCGGAAGATAAATCCTCAGTACATGATTATTTCACACGTGTAGACTGGGCATTACAGTTGAGCAAGGTTCCAGAAGCGGAACAGCACAAGTTCGTACGTGTACACATGGGGGCAGAGCTTAATACAGCGCTAAAAATTCTTGTTAGCCCAAGAACACCAGACTCGCTCAACTACAGCGAAATACAAAATATCTTGATTCGCCATTTTGATGGCTGTAGGAATAAGTATGCAGAAAGTATCAAGTTCCGGCAAAACAAACAAGAAAAGGGAGAGCCGATTTGCAAGTTCGCACTTCGGTTAAGAGAAGCGGCTGTACACTGTGAGTATGGAGAATTCTTAGATAGAATGCTACTAGAGCAAATGTTGTATCGCCTAGAATCACCAGTTATTTGAAATGAAGTTATTGCAAAGAAACCAAAAAATTTTGCTGAAGCATACGAAATTGCGCATACAATCGAATTAACACAAAACGCCACAACAGACCTAAAGTGCACAGAAGTGATACAAACAAGCGAGCCAACGTATAAACTGGGATACGCACCAGTTAAAACAAAAAGAAATACAAATTCGAAAAAACCGATTGGCGAAGAACCGATACAGAGGGCAAAAGAGAAAGGGTCCAATTGTTACGGATGTGGGGGGCAGGACCTTAGAAAAGATTGCAAATTTAACAATTCCAAATGCTTTGCATGTGGAAGAGTGGGCCACATCGCCAAAGTGTGTAAGACCAAATTAGATCAGATTTCAGAGATGAATCAGTGCAAAAACTAAACAGTGTTAATGCATGTAATGCAGTAGATAGAAAAATGGTTCCTATATATATAGATGGGAAACAAATTCAGATGGAATTAGATACGGGTGCACCATGTGCAGTAATGTATTGCAAAACGTTGCGTTCGATTAAACCAAATTTTAGGTTGTTAAAGACAGATCGAGGGGTCGTAGTAACTGCGACAATGGGGAAAACTTCACGACGACTTAATTTGTATGTCGTTCAAGGAGATTGTGATACACTTTGCGGCCGAGAATGGATATCGCAATTCGCACGAGAAATAAACTTCACTGAACTGTTTTCATCGCCTAACCGAATCAATACTATAAATTCAACAGCACCAAAACTATCAATAAACCAACAAACGCGACTGCAACATCTCCGCTTCCCAAGGCAGTCGGTTCTATGTACCGGAGCGACTCGGGATTTTTCCCGACCAAGGACTGTCATTTCAGTGTGACCCCATCTAATTTGTTTTGTCCCTCCCACAAATTGTCATCCTCCCAGCAGCTCCTTGCAGCAGGACTGCTCCATATTCTCTTACTCCGGGAAGGCATCGAATCCAATCCGGGTCCGTTTCCTGACCCCGGTCCTGAGAAATGGTTTTGCTGCATCTGCCGGAAAATAATCTTTTTAGGACGGTCATACTCTGTTCAGTGTGTCTCGTGCAAGGGATGGTTGCATCGGACAGGTTGTTCTGGGCTTGATCCCAAAACCCGACGTCCACGTAACTTTTATAAATCTTTTGTGGCTCCTTGCTGTTCACGCCCAAGGGCGTCCCGTAGTCTACGCCTAAGCGCCCCCCCCCCCCCCCCCCCACTACCGCCCAGCAGCCCCGCAGCTCAGCAAGCCACAACAAGTACCCGTTGCTGCTCGCGCCCCACGGCGCCAACAACTCAAACAGCTGATACCACTCATAACTACTACCTTCGTAGTAGAGTTGATAGCAATGCTGAGCATCAGCCCCTGCCCCCGTCTTCTCCCCCCTCTTTTTCGGCAGCAATCGTGCAGGTCAGGGAAACAGACTCTTAGTCCCTATCTCCGTTTGCCCCGTCTGCCAGCACAGAATATATAGGTTTGCGGCATCCGCCCAATGCAGCTCCTGCCTTGGGTGGTGCCACTTCCCTAGATGTTTTGGTCTCCGCGACGGCAACCCCCCGACGGGTTTCATCGCGCCATGTTGCCAGGTCGCAAACCCAAATCATCCGGGTACCCCAATGCTTGCCCAAGGACGCCAATCCCAGGGCCACAACAGCAATTGCGTCCTGGCCTTCCACAACCCAGGCTTAGTCACCCGTCACTTACCCCCAGAGTGGCGACGTCTCCCCTTATGCACTGCAGTTAAACTGTAATGGACTAACTGGGAAGATTACGGAGATAGTCGATTTCATGAAGCGGCACAACATCCGCATTGCTGCGATTCAAGAGACTAAACTCACAGCAAGATCTGCATTGCAGACCTGCTCTTGGTATAATGTCCACAGGAAAGACCGCGAGAGCGGAAATGGAGGCGGTCTCGCGTTTATCATACACCACTCTGTGCAATATTATATATTTGATCCTGGCATCGACCGCAGGGACAATGTCTTAGAACGTCAAGGCCTATCTGTCCGGTCAGGCGATGCAAACCTAGAAATCATCAACATCTACATCCCTCCTGCCACCTGTTGCCCCAGTGGATACCTCCCTAATATCAGGGCCTTACTCACTGGCAACAATCGCATTATCTTAGGCGATTTCAATGCCCATCATGATCTATGGCATTCAAACTTGCGGGCGGACAGTAGGGGTGAGATGTTGGCGGATCAAACAGAAGAAACGACATTCTGCACAATAAACGGAGACGCCCCCACACGTATGGTAGGAAGCTGTCACAGCTCGCCAAATATCTCAATCGTGAGCGCAGAACTCGTAAACTGCGTCAACTGGCAGCCGATGGTAACATTGGCATCCGACCACCTGCCCATACTTATTTCGCTTGAGCGTACCGCCGACTTCTTCGTCACTGAAAAACGCACCTTCATAAACTTCAAAAAAAGGAAAGTGGGAAGAATATAAATCCTTTACAGACAGCCGCTTTGCTGCCCTCCCTATCCCGACTGATGCCCGCCAAGGGGAGCGTGCCTTCCGTAAGGTCATTAAATCCGCCTCGGCACATTTCATTCCCGCCGGGAGAATTCCCAAAATCCGGCCCACTTCCCGGCGGAGGCCGCAAACTTAGCGAGAGAACGTGACCTTATAAGACAGCTTGATCCAGGCGAACCCCAAATAAGGGATATAAACCAACGCATCAGATTTCGTGTGGATGAACACAAGCGGGCGAAATGGGAGGAACACCTAAGAGGTTGTAACCTCTCTACCGGTGTGGGTAAACTTTGGTCCACCGTAAAGTCCCTATCGAATCCGACTAAGCACAAAGACAAAGTTTCCATCGCTTTTGGCGACAAAGTGCTGTCGGACGCGAAAAAATGCGCGAGCGCTTTCTGCCGACAATATATAATGCATCCTACGGTCGACAAAGATAGACGGAGAGCCAATAGACACGCACATAAACACAAATTCAGCGCGTCACCAATCACCATCACCGCTAAAGAGGTTGATGACGCCATTGGTCGTGCTAAACCATCCAAAGCAGTGGGCCCAGACGGCATAGCCATGCCGATGCTTAAAAGCCTAGGTAAAGAGGGTTTCAAATATTTAGCGCATGTCTTCAACCTGTCTCTTTCCACCTTTGTCATACCTGTGAAATGGAAAATGGCCAAGGTGGTCCCGCTACTAAAGCCTGGGAAACCAGCTAACATAGGTGAGTCGTATCGTCCGATATCTCTCCTATCGCCAGTGGCAAAGACGCTTGAAGCCATTTTGCTCCCTTATTTCCAAGCAAATTTGCAGCTAGCCCCTCATCAGCATGGCTTCAGAAAACTCCATAGCACTAACACCGCGCTAAATGCCATTAGCACCCAGATAAATTGCGGTTTAAATCAATACCCCCACCATAGAACAGTACTCGTAGCGATAGACCTATCAAAAGCTTTTGATACGGTTAACCATGGCTCGTTACTGCAAGACCTGGAAGGGTCTACCCTTCCCCCATGTCTTAAAAGGTGGACCGCAAATTATCTGGGTGGTCGGCAGGCATCGGTGCAATTTAGAAACGAAACATCAAAACCAAGGATAAATAAACAAGGGGTGCCACAGGGTGGTGTCCTATCCCCACTTTTGTTTAATTTCTACATATCTAAGCTACCTTCACCACCGGAAGGAGTCACAATCGTTTCCTACGCCGATGACTGCACAATAATGGCCACAGGCCCAGGCCCAAAGATCGATGCGCTATGCAATAAAATAAACGACTACCTCCCTGATCTCTCCAGTTTCTTCGCCTCGCGAAACCTGGCATTATCACCGACTATATTTACAACATGGACGTCCCAAATGTCGACCATTTTGAACATCCACGTCGATGGCACTACGCTACCGACTGTCTTACACCCCAAAATCTTGGGTGTGACGTTTGATCAGGATCTACATTTTGGTGAGCACGCAGCCGCAATTGTTCCGAGAATTCAGAGCCGTAACAAAATCCTCAAATCCCTCGCTGGCAGTACTTGGGGAAAAGATAAAGAAACGCTCATGACTACATACAAAGCAATCAGCCAGCCGATTACGTGCTACGCGTCACCCATATGGTCGCCAAGCCTAAAATTCACCCACTGGAAGAAACTACAGGCCTGCCAAAATACTGCTCTCAGAATCGCCACGGGCTGTCTTCTTATGTCCCCAGAAAACCATCTGCATAATGAGGCGAGAATACTCCCCATCAGGGAGAGAAATGAGATGCTGACCAAACAGTTCCTGTTGAATACCCAGAAACCTGGGAATCCCAACAGACATCTGATTGATGAACCAGCACCGCCTAGGGGCTTAAGGAGTCATCTCCGTAAGCATTTTGAGGAAATACGGCACCTGAGAACCCAGCCGTATGAAGTGAAAAAACACAAGCAGGTCCTTGGTGAACTCCATAAACAGGCGTCGGACCTTTATGCCGGGAATTGCCCGGTGAATCCAGTGCTTAACGAAAATTATTCAAAACTCGCGGAAGAGGAACGCATACTCCCCAGGGAAACGCGTGTCACTCTTGTTCAACTTCGTTCTGGATACTGTAACAGGTTAAACTCTTACCTATCCAGAATCAACCCCGACGTACAAAATGTATGCCCCGCTTGCAATGTGTCCCCACATGACACCAACCATCTCTTCAATTGTAATGTGGAACCAACGCCTCTAGGTTAGGTTAGGTTAGAGTGGCTGCCTCCGCTGTCCGAGCGGAGACTCACGTAGGCCGTTGTGGCCCGTTGTGCTACCACGCGGGGGGCCCTTATTTCCTATTACCCTACTTTCGAAGAAGAGGAGAGTTTAGACCCCAGTGAGGCTAAACCAGCGCGTTTGCCTAATGAAACGCAAGATATCGTTTGGGTTTATAGATTCAAGCTCCGCAAGGCACCCAAAAGAGTGTCTGTGGAGGCATTGGTACCTGGTTTTTGACAGTGCGGGACAGTGGCACAGATAGTGCTCAACGCTTTCTATCTCCTCCTCGTCCCTACAGCTGCGGCAGAAGTCATTTGTCTGCAGGCCCATATAGGCACCGTGAGTGCCCATGAGACAGTGACCTGTAAGCAGGCCCACTAGTGGGCTTATAGAGATACGGTTTAACAATATCACCGATCGCGATCTCTTTTCATCCAACTTAGGCCAGATTTGCTTGGATATACTACATGTAGGTTCCCTCGCCCATCTGGCGTTTGCCTGATCCGTGAAAAGAGATCGCAGGTGGTATTTGCAAGTGTTTAGAGGAGGACTGGCCCAACCAGCGGAGGTTGTTGTTTGCAAGTTGGTGCCTTCCCTAGCTAGCTCATCCGCAGCGCAGTTTCCTGAGATGTCACAGTGGCCAGGAACCCATATTATGCTTAGGTTGCAATTTTCAGCTAGTTTGTTGAGGGTTTCTCTGCACTTCAATGCCACTAGTGACGAGGTGTTACTGCATTGCAGGGATTTTATGGCAGCTTGGCTGTCAGAGAAAATTGAAAGAGAATTGGTTACCTGCAGGTTAGCAAGATAGCGGGCTGCTTCCCAGATAGCTATGAGTTCAGCCTGAAAAACACTGCAGTGATCAGGTAGGCGAAAGCTCTCGCTTAGATTGAGCTTCTCCGAGAATATCCCGCTGCCGACTCTGTTGTTTAGTTTAGAGCCATCTGTAAAAGCGGAGATTTCGTGTGATCCCGGCTCCACGCCGTTTGCCCACTCGTTCCTCTCTGGGATTCTTGTGGAAAATTTGTTGTCCCAGCAAGGGGGCGATGTTGTATGGTCCAATTTCAAGAATGTTTCGGGGACTTGCTTCAGGATCCGGGTGTGACCAAACCTGCAATCCCTCCATGGTTCGATAGCGTTGAGCCTCGCCGCGTTGCAGGAGGCACAGTATCTACCATATATATCAGTTGGGAGAAGGAATAATATGGTTTCAAGAGCTTTGGTGGGAGTGGAGGGAAGGGCACCGCTGGTGAGCATTGCCGCCATCCTCTGCACTCTCGTTACTTTACTCTTGTTAGATTCGATATCGAGTGCCGTCCACCATACGATGACGGCGTAGAAGAGTATGGGTCTCACCACTGCCGTATACATCCAATGGACTATGCGTGGCTGGAGACCCCACCTTTTTCCGATTGCCGACTTACAAGCGTAGAGAGCCATTGTGGCTTTCCTGGATCGTTCCTCCACATTTCGCTTCCAGTCAAGCTTCCTGTCTAGAATAACTCCGAGATATTTAACCTCGGTAGAGAGTTTTATTTCCTTCCAGTTTAGGGACGGGAGGGTAAATTCCGGTATACTGCGTTTGCGGGTAAAAAGCTCCATCTCAGTTTTTTCACTGCTGATGCTGAGTCCGCATTCCATAGACCATGTGTTTGTTAGATTAAGAGCATTTTGCAGGAGTTCGCCAAGTACCGGAAGGTGTTTGCCGGTAACTGTCAAGGCTATGTCGTCGGCATATGCAATGACTTGGCATCCGGTGGGCTGTAGTATAGATAACAGAGCGTTCACCGTTAGGTTCCATAGTAGAGGAGAAAGAACGCCCCCCTGGGGGGTTCCTCTGTTGGTATACCTTATTAACGATGAGCTGCCCAGCTCAGAGATAATGATTCTCTTGTTTAGAAGGAGCCCGACGAATTTCACAAGAGGCTCTTCCACCAATAAAGAACGTAGAGATTTTGTGACCGCTGCTGGGAGAACGTTGTTGAAGGCTCCTTCTATGTCGAGAAAGATACCCAGCGTAAATTCTTTAAAGGCAAGACCCTTCTCTATCTTAGTAGTGATAGCATGTAGAGCTGTCTCTACGGATTTGCCCTTAGAGTAGGCGTGTTGGTTGTTGGATATTAGTGCCTTATTTGCCGATCGTCTAATGTAGGCGTCCAGCAATCGTTCTAGGACTTTTATGAGGAAGGAGGTCAGACTTATTGGTCTGAAATCTTTTGGACTGTTGCCCGATATCCTGCCTCCTTTGGGTATGAAGACTACCTTTGCCTTGGTCCATTCCGTGGGGATATAGACCAGGTTGAGGCAAGCCTTGTAGATTTTAGCTAGCAGCGGGCTTATAAGATCGCTTGCAGCTTGCAATTCAGCGGGAAATATTCCATCCGTTCCTGGAGATTTGAAGGGTTTAAAGGACTTGATTGCCCAGATAACTCCTTTTTCGCTTACAATGTGGTCCAGGGGTTGAAATGGCCCTGGGTTAGATTGCGTGTTTAAGATGTATGGTTGAGATCTGCAGCCCGGAAAGTGAGTGCTGATTAGGGTTTCGAGAATTTCCGTACTAGAAGTGGCCCATTCTCCGCTCGTTGTGCGAATGCAGCTTGGAGGTATGGGGTTTTTGGAGAGGACCTTTCGTAGGCGATTGGCCTCTGAGACTTCTTCGATGTCATTAGTGAAGTTCTTCCAGGAGTCCCTTTTGGCCTTCTGGATTAACTTCTTCAAAGATTTTAAGGCGTCCCTATAATGGGACCAGATTCCCGTGCGCTTAGCCTCGTTAAAGAGTTTTCTGCTGTTTTTCCTCTGCTCGGAGATTTCTTGGTTCCACCAATAGGGTTTCTTTTTACCCCTCACCTTAATCTCCGGGCAGGCTACTGTGAAGGCAGCGTTACAAGATTTGGTGATGAGATCTACTGCTTCTTCTATTTTTGACGATGAGTCTAGCTCACCGAGAGAAGCAAATGTTGTGTCTAAAGGAGGCGCTTCATCAGTTGTTAGCGGTATGGTCGGCCTACCGTGAGAAGCGTTCTTTAGAAGAGTAGAGGATAGGACTTTTTTATAAAGGTTCCAGTCCGTACGTCTCCTATTCCTGTAAGCCACCCTAGGCGGTGTACGCAAGAGCAGAGTGAAAATGATATACATATGATCAGAGTAGGAGTTTTCGTTGGAAACTCTCCAATTTTTGACAAAGTCAGAGAATGCCCCAGAAACTAGGGTAACATCTAGAACCTCCTTCCTGTTTAAGGTGATGAAAGTTGGTTTTGTCTCCAGAGTTGCATATACTTAGATTGTTACTTATAATAGAATCAAAAAGAGACTCACCCCTACTGTTAATGTCGGTAGAGCCCCAAGCAGTGTGATGTGCATTGGCATCGGCCCCAATTATTATCGGGAACCCTTTACTGTGGGCCTCCCGTACCGCTTTGCAGAGCCGGCCCTGCACAGAAGTTGGGCGATCGTGCGATAGATATGCGGACATCAGCCAGATTGTTTGCCCCTGTAGCTCGAGGCTAATACAGGTAAAGTCCTCGTCGCTAAAAAGAGATAGTAAAATAAATACTAGATTTTTCTTTACTAGAATACAAGATCTGATTCTACCTGTCACGGGCGGTATCACCAGCCGGTAGTCCTTAGAAAAGAGTCCACAGACCTTGCTGCCAACGACCCAAGGCTCCTGGACTAGAACGACGTCCTCATACGTAGTACTGAGGCGTAATATTAGGGCAGCCGAGGCTGCCTTAGAATGGTGCAGGTTTATCTGTAGTATCTGCTCGCACGTTACGGTTCGTTTGCGGCATCGACGTCCATCCTCTGCTGATCCGCATCGTCGGATGCCTCCTCTACGATAGTATCGTCGAATTCGGCATCCGACAGGTCGGATTCCAGCAAAAGCTGCTCGTCCATGTCCGTAAGGAACTGGCCCGCAAACTCAGATACCGAGAGTGTATCGCTCTCGGCATCCGGAGTGCTGCGTGCCAGTTCGATATCGGCCCCATGTCCACTCAAGGTGTTGCATGGGTCCGTGAGATTCATTGTGGTGGTTGCGGATTCGCTCGAGGCGGTATCCCCGATCACCAGATCCTCCGGCGCGGTGGCGGTCCCTTCCCCAGTGCCATGGGCAGCAGATCCACTCGGGGTGTTTCTGTCTGACCCCTCGTCCTGAGGTACAGGCTCGCCCTCGTCCGGTGTTTCCTCCTTCGCACCATCCCGTCGAATTTTTAACGTGATGGAGTAGAAGCCGTAGCTTAATACTCCACCACATTCGTCAAGCCAAGGGAGAGAAGCCTCGTTTATGATGAAACCAACATAACGCTGCTTCGCCCTTGTCTCGCCGACCCGGACTATCCTCCAATCGCTCGAAGGTAGCCCCGGATTCGACTCCGCGATGGTATCAAGGATCTCGCCAGTATCCGCTATGCCGTATGGGACCCAGGCCCAGGCTCTCGGTCTGTTCGGAATTTCTTCCACACCGACCGCATCCAACCTGGCCCCAGGCCACAGCTGTCCTAGCGAAGCTATGGCGAGTTTGTAGAGCTTGCACGAGCGCTCATCGGCGCAGGAAACAAGCTTGACCCTACCCTGGTACCAGCCGGCATCACGGATAGTGGGAGCCGGCCCCGGATGCTTGGTCATGATGTCCTTAAAGATCTTGAGAAGGCCGTTAAGGACATCCTTCCAGTTATCCGGGGTCATGTTCCCATCCGGGTGACCGCGGTTCAAAACCGCCAGCGTAAAGTTGGCCTTAGCCGCCTCGCGGAAGGTTTTGGTCAGGGCAGGGGGAGTAGAGGTCGAAGGCCGGTGCCTTTTGGGATCGCTCGAGGCATTTCCCATAGACCTTTGTCTCTTAAGGGCCGGCATCTTCGGGTCAGAAGTTAGTTTGGTGGCAGAAGAGGAAGGGGTGGGTTGTTGTTGCTGCTCTTCTTGGCAGCAATAATCTTCCTGGCCCAGGCCAGAGAACTTTATTGCTCTGCCGTCAACTTGTCGCTGGGAGAGTTGCCAAGTTTCTCAACGATTTTGACGGCATTGCGAATGTTCCGCTGGTTGCGGACCGAAGTCGGGATTCGCTTATTTGCCTTAGAACCCTCAAGGGGTTCAGCCGGCTTGCGAGGTAACTTTGCAGCGGTGGAGGCAGTAATTTTGTCCGTGGAGGATTTAGTGCTGTTACCAGCCACCTGCTGACAAGAGGTGCCCGGTACGGGCGTGGGACGGGCCTCCTGTGCTTGCTCAGTCGGACGTTGCTTTCCCTCTTTGGGGCTAGCTTTGCCGGCTGCTGCGGAATTGGACTTTCCCTCAATGGGTTTAGTTCTTCCGCTAGCTTGCACAGGTGACCGAAGATTTTTTTGCTGCCGTGAAGGCCTGGTCGGCGCCGTCAGTGCGGTTCCCGACGAATTGTGGACTTTTTTAATGCCTAGTCCAAGGGCGGCATCTTTACCCGTGCATGGATCCGAGGCCAGGTTTTTGTTGTTCATTTCAAATCTTGTTCGTTAGCTGCCTACTAAGGTGAGACCGTTCGGCAGCCTGAAGTTAAAGGTATAGGGGAAACAATGCGGTCGACTGCGGTAGAGCCCCATACCGCAGCAAGTCGCCGTTACTCCCGGAGCTGGACCGGTATCCGGGAGGCTCCGTAAGAATACAGTCGGATGCCCCTGACTGCAAACCATCCAATGGGCACGGAATCGCATAACTCCCTGGATTAGGGGTGGACCACCTTTTCAACTGGGCGTGGTCCAGTTCCCACCTTGAGGCCACGTTTAAAAACCATTTCCATATGCCTAAGCTATTAAGGAGCTGGGGCACAAATGGAGATGATTTCTAAACTTAGCTAGCACTCCCCTGGAAGGGGAAACTGTTGTGCATATTACCAGCCGGCACCCTCTTGGAGGGTTCAGCCCAAGGATTTGCGCCAGCCAACCCCAACCAACGCCTCTAACACCCATTTCCTTATGGTCCACCCCTGTTGAAACGGCAAGTTTCCTTGGACTCCCGTTAGAGGATATTGATGACAATTTGTGATTGGTCGCGGCTATTAGGTGGGGCGAGCATTGCTACAACAACAACTGCAACATCTCATTACACGTTTTGAGGACATCTTCAGTGCGACAGCTGGGAAGTTGAGTGGGCCAACTGCAAAAGTAAAGCTCAAAGCTGGAGCAACACTAGGTTTAGCGCGAGCGCGCGATGTACCGATGGCGCTGAGAGAGGAGTATGCCCAGGAAATAGATCGTAAAATTCAGTCAGGTTTTTACAAGAGAGTGGAGCATTCAGAATGGGCCTCAAAAACACACGTAGTAGCAAAAAAGAATGGGGGTATTCGCATTACCGGTAAATATAAGCCCACTGTCAATCCAAAAATGATCATCGACGAACACCCGATTCCAAAAGCAGAAGATTTGTTTAATAAAATGAAAAACGCTACAATATTTTGTCACTTAGATATAACAGATGCATATACGCATTGAACAATTGACGATGAGTTTGCCCATGTATTGACATTAAATACAGAGACGCATGGGTTAATACGACCTACTCGTGCGGTATATGGAGCAGTAAATATTCCAGCTATCTGGCAAAGAAAAATGGAGACTGTGTTACAGGGAGTCCCAAATGTTTTAAATTTTTTTGATGATATCTTGGTGTTTGCTGAAAACTTCGAGCAGCTACTGATAGTTTTGGAAACGACACTAAATCGCATTAAATCACATGGTTTGCATTTGAACAAGTCAAAGTGTGTCTTTGCGACACCATCGGTGGAGTTCCTTGGCCACCGCATCGACGAACAGGTCATACATAAATCCGAAAACACACTGAAGCGGTACTAAACGCTCCCAAGCCAACGACTTTCGAGGAGTTACAGCTGTTTTTAGGAAAAACTACGTATTATAGCGCATTTAATCCAGATTTGGCCATTGCGGGATATGCTGAAAAGAGAGAAATTTTACTGGACTAAGGAGGCAAACGCAGCGTTTG
This sequence comes from Eurosta solidaginis, assembly GCF_040869045.1. Classification (NCBI taxonomy): domain Eukaryota; kingdom Metazoa; phylum Arthropoda; class Insecta; order Diptera; family Tephritidae; genus Eurosta; species Eurosta solidaginis. The sequence goes on along the minus strand of NC_090321.1, from coordinate 85,713,652 downwards.
CCCTATTGAAAGAGACGTTGGTTTTACCTCAAGTGTTGATGTCATACGACCCAACACTACCTGTACTTCTGGCAACAGACGCGAGCCCAACAGGACTAGGAGTCGTGCTTTCACACCGTTTAGAGAACGGGACCGAACGACCAATTGCATACGCAAGTCGAACATTGAATGCTACAGAACAACGCTATCCACATATTGACAAAGAGGCATTGGCAATTGTGTGGGCGGTTCAGAAATTTTTTAAATATTTATACGCGCGTCATTGGACACTAATCACCTATCATAAGCCATTGTCACAAATATGGCAACCTGACAAATCGCTTCCAGTATTATGCATAAGTAGAATGGCGAACTACACAGACTTTTTAAGCAGATTTGATTTCGAGGTAGTGTACAAGAGCTCAAAGGCGAACACGAATGCCGACTATCTTTCACGCGCCCACTTTCAGCCACCGACATGATTACAAATAAAGCAGTTGCAGCAGACAGCCATGACGAATCTAGACGAATATGATGAGTTCGACCACTTCATGATTCACCAAATTAACCAATTACCACTAAGTTCAGAACAAATAGCAAGAGAGTCCAGAAAAGATGAGTGAATGGGTAAAATAATTAAACTACTGGAAAGTGGCCAGTGCTTGAAAAGGGCAGGGTACAAATCCCCAGAAGTCAATTATAAGTTGTCCTCCAAATGTTTGACGTTCGAACATCTAGTTGTTATTCCACCAAAATATCGAAACAAACTGCTTGACAATTTACACACGGGGCATTTAGGAATTGTTAAGATGAAAGGGATTGCTCGCTCATTCATATACTGGCCGGGCATAGACAATGATATCGAGAATATTGCGAACCAATGTGATGCATGTGCAAGACAAGCAAACAAACCGGCAAAAAGTGAGGATCATCATTGGGAATACCCCAAGGGACCATGGGAACGTATTCATATCGACTATGCGGGACCTTTCGAGGGAGCGATGTTGCTGGTAATCTCGGACGCATACAGTAACGGGTTAGAAGTGAGAGTTACTAAATCTATAACAGCAAAGGTAACAATTGCATTGTTGGACGAAGTGTTTGCCGCTTACGGCGTGCCGCTAACTGTCGTTTCTGATAATGGATCAAATTTCACAACTTTCTGACAGCAGTTGGTGTTAAATATCACAAATATTCAGCGCCGTATCACCCAGCAACTAATGGACAATCAGAGCGTAGCGTACAAACAGTCAAGAAAGCATTGAAAGCGATGGGTACTACGAGTAGTTCATTAAAGACAAATTTTAATGAATTTTTGAGGCAATACAAAAACGCACCGCATGCAACCACAGGGTCATCACCAGCACTACTATTTATGGGGCGACAGTTGCGCACAAGGTTGAATCTGATTCGACCAGTGGAAATTTCAAAGAAGGTAGAAGAGAAGCAATAAGTAAAGTCCAAGAAAACTATTAGAGAGTTTGAACCAAATCAAAATATTTACTTTTTGTCTGGAAATCCACGAATTTGTAAGTGTCTCAGGGGAACCATAAACACACGTCTAGGTGATCTGCACTATCAAATACTCTTCAATGGGAAAAGTGTAAAACGGCATGTGGACCAAATACGCAAAGCCCCGGTTGGACCTGATAAAACAGCTCGGGAAATTGATTATTACAAGGCGAGGCTGTCAACCGAAGACAACACTAATGAAACCGAGGCATCAGCTGAAGTAGATAGCACTGGAGCAATAACGCAACCGGTGGTTACTGAAACGGCGCAAAACGAATCGTGGGGATCGGAAGATTTTGAAGGCTTTGCTTCGGCCAATAGTAAAACGGGGCAAAATCCTACATCGACACCGCATACAACGCCCGAAACAAGTAGGATACCTCAAATTCCACGGCGATCAACAAGACAGAGAAGGGCACCTGTCGGATACTCACCTTATACTAGGTACAAACAGACGCCATATTGGCAATTTATACCATTTGGGCAATTTATTACGCAATTTATCATATAATAAATTGTAATAACAAATTGCCAATTTAAAAAAAATTGCGTAATAAATTGTTTCAAACTGTAAATACAACCTTGTAAAGTGTGTTTATTGAGTAGATTTAAACGTCAGCTGCGCATGGCTCAACTATATGGTTGGCTCATCTCATCAGCTGATATTATTTTTTTCATTTCACTGGAGTAGGAATTGTCAAAAGAGGATGGAAAACTCAAAATAAAACCAAAACATTGAACACATTATCTTACAACACACAAAAATTTTAAAGTTTTATGTTTTCATTCCATTCCATACACCTAATTCCAACACGCACATTTTGACATTCTGAACACAGGTATGTTGTTGCTGTAGAGATGAGCCAACCGGCCATCAAATTACTATTGTGTAAGCTAAATTGAGTTGTATGAACACCACTCAATTTGAATTGATATTGCCTCAATTTATTTTTCTGTTTGAACATAGCATTAACCCTTGCAGAGGAGGGAAAAATGTTATGTATGAAACGAGATGGCAGCGCCATCTTCTTTATTACTCTTTTCTTTCAATTGATACTTTGACGCATTAACTTTAAAATGTAACAATTAACTTATTTCATTAATTATATAAACAGTCATATATAAAACCTTGGCGGGCATTAGTCGAGATAGGGAGGCAGCAAAGAGGTTGTCTGTAAAAGATTTGTATTCCTCCCACGTTCCTTTTTTAAAGCTTATGAAAGTGCGTTTTTCTGTAACGATGAAGTCGGCGGTACGCTCGAACGAAATAAGTATAGGCAGGTGGTCGGATGCCAATGTTACCATCGGCTGCCAGTTGACGCAGTTTACGAGTTCTGCGCTCACGATTGAGATATCCGGCGAACTGTGACAGCTTCCTACCATACGCGTGGGGGTGTCTCCGTTTATTGTGAAGAACGTCGTTTCTCTATTTGATCCGCCAACATCTTACCCCTACTGTCCGCCCGCAAGTTTGAATGCCATAGATCGTGATGGGCATTAAAATCGCCTAAGATAATGCGATTGTTGCCAGTGAGTAAGGCGCTAATATTAGGGCGGTATCCACTGGGGCAACAGGTGGCAGGAGGGATGTAGATGTTGATGATTTCTAGGTTTGCATCGCCTGACCGGACAGATAGGTCTTGACGTTCTAAGACATTGTCCCTGCGGTCGATGCCAGGATCAAATATATGATATTGCACAGAGTGTTGTATGATAAACGCGAGGCCGCCTCCATTTCCGTTCTCGCAGTCTTTTCTGTGGACATTATACCCAGAACAGGTTTGCAGTGTACATCTTGCTGTGAGTTTAATCTCTTGAATCGCAGCAATGCGGATGTTGTGCCGCTTCATGAAATCGACTATTTCCGTTATCTTCCCAGTTAATCCATTACAGTTTAACAGCAGAATTCTGAAGTGAATAGGGGGAGATGTCGCCACTCTGGGAGTAAGTGACGGTTGACTACGCCTGGGTTGAGGAAGGCCAGGACGCAACTGCTGTTGTGGCCCTGGCACTGGGCGTCCTTGGGCAATCATTGGGGTACCCGGTAGATGGGGGTTTGCGACCTGGCAACATGGCGCAATGAAACCCGTCGGAAGGTTGCCGTCGCGGAGACCAGAACATCTAAGAAAGTGGCACCGCCCAAGGGACGTCGGGTTTTGGGATCAAGCCCAGAACAACCTGTCCGATGCAACCATCCCTTACACGAGACACACTGAACAGAGTATGACCGTCCTAAAAAGATTCTTTTCCGGAAGATGCAGCAAAACCATTTCTCAGGACCGGGGTCAGGAGACGGACCCGGATTGGATTCGATACCTTCCCGGAGCAAGACAATATGTAGCAGTCCCGCTGCAAGGATCTGCTGGGAGGATGACAATTTGTGGGAGGGACGCAACAAATTAAATGGGGTTACACTGAAATGACAGTCCTTGGTCGGGAAAAATTCCGAGTCGCTTCGGTACATAGAACCGACTGCCTTGGGAAGCGGGTGATCACGGGTCGTAAGTTACGATGTTACGATTAGGACCCAGGATCTACATTTTGGAGAGCATGCAACCGCAATTGTACCAAAAATCCAGGCCGTAATAAAATCCTCAAATCTTTTGCCGGCAGCTCTTGGGGTAAAGATTATTTACTGTTATTCACTGGGAGAAAAAACAGGCCTGCCAAAATACTGCTCTCAGAACCGCCACGGGCTGTCTTCTTATGTCCCCACAACACCATCTACATAATGAGGCGAGAATACTCCCCATTAGGCAGAAAAATGAAATGCTAAACAAACAGTTTCTGATGAATACCCAGAAACCTGGGCATCCCAACAGACATCTGAGTGATGAGGCTATACCGCCCAGGGACTTAAGGGGTCATCTATGTAAGCATTGAGGAAATACGGCACCTGATAACACAGCCGTAAGAAGCAAAGAATCTGAAGCAGGTCATCAGTGATATCCACAATCAGGCGTCGGACCTCTATGCCTGGAATTGCCCGGCGAAACCGGTACCTAAAGAAAAATACCCATCTGGGTACTGTAACAGATTAAACTCTTACCTATCCAGAATCAACCCCGACATACAAAATGTGTGACCTGCTTGCAATTCGTCCCCACATGACACCAACCATCTCTTGAATTGTTTATGTTTAATTTATTCAGTCTATGATCAGAAATACTCTTACAGACTAGAAACAAAAGTAATTAAAAACTAAATAATCGACTTATAACTACACAAAAAAGTAAAAACATGAATAGCGTAAGCAAATAAAAAATTGATATTGCAAGTTAAAATTAGAGGTAGACTTCCAGCGCTGACTTAAAAATATTTCTCGACAGAGAAAAATCAATGAAAAACCTCCTCGAGAATCTGTTAAATTCAGAAAGCGCGCGAAAAATTGGGTGAAAACTACAATAATTAGCCCTGCAAACACGCAAGTAAAATGGTAAAAATGTACAAAGAATCCATTAGGTACATTAAATGACACCTACGCTAATAGAGCTGAGCAGTCCAGAGAGCCAACTATTAGATCATAGACGAACATTAGCAGATGGGGCAAAGTACTGCTACAACAACAATAACGACGGGATGGCCTAGAAGGCTTAATGTGGTCATACCATATCTCTCCCGAGATGATCGGTTGTTGTTGTTGTATTAACGACGAAGGTACTGTTGTTGTTGTTGTAGCAATGCTCGCCCCACCTAATAGCCGCGACCGATCACAAATTGTCATCAATATCCTCTAACGGGAGTCTAAGGAAACTTGCCGTTTCAACAGGGGTGGACCATAAGGAAAGGGGTGTTAGAAGCGAGGGTTCCACATTACAATTGAAGAGATGGTTGGTGTCATGTGGAGACACATTGCAAGCGGGGCATACAATTTGTATGTCGGGGTTTATTCTGGATAGGTAAGAGTTTAACCTGTTACAGTATCCAGAACGAAGTTGAGCAAGAGTGACACGCGTTTCCCTGGGGAGTATGCGTTCCTCTTCCGCGAGTTTTGGATAATTTTCGTTAAGTACTGGATTCACCGGGCAATTCCCGGCATAAAGGTCCGACGCCTGTTTATGGAGTTCACCAAGGACCTGCTTGTGTTTTTTCACTTCATACGACTGGGTTCTCAGGTGCCGTATTTCCTCAAAATGCTTACGGAGATGACTCCTTAAGCCCCTAGGCGGTGCTGGTTCATTAATCAGATGTCTGTTGGGGTGCCCAGGTTTCTGGGTATTCAACAGGAACTGTTTGGTCAGCATCTCATTTCTCTCCCTGATGGGGAGTATTCTCGCCTCATTATGCAGATGATGTTCTGGTGACATAAGAAGACAGCCCGTGGCGATTCTGAGAGCAGTATTTTGGCAGGCCTGTAGTTTCATCCAGTGGGTGATTTTTAGGCTTGGCGACCATATGGGTGACGCGTAGCACGTAATCGGCTGGCTAATTGCTTTGTATGTTGTCATGAGCGTTTCTTTATCTTTTCGCCAAGTACTGCCAGCGAGGGATTTGAGGATTTTGTTACGGCTCTGAATTCTCGGAACAATTGCGGCTGCGTGCTCACCAAAATGTAGATCCTGATCAAACGTCACACCCAAGATTTTGGGGTGTAGGACAGTCGGTAGCGTAGTCCCATCGACGTGGATGTTCAAAATGGTCGACATTTGGAACGTCCATGTTGTAAGTAAGGTCTCGGAAGATTTAGTCGGTGATAATTCCAGGTTTCGCGAGGCGAAAAAAATGGAGAGATCAGGGAGGTAGCCGTTTATTTTATTGCATAGCGCATCGATCTTTGGACCTGGGCCTGTGGCCATTATTGTGCAGTCATCGGTGTAGGAAACGATTGTGACTCCTTCCGGTGGTGAAGGTAGCTTAGATATGTAGAAATTAAACAAAAGTGGGGATAGGACACCACCCTGTGGCACACCTTGTTTAATTCTCCTTGGTTTTGATATTTCGTTTCTAAGTTGCACCGACGCCTGCCGACCACCCAGATAATTTGCGGTCCACCTTTTAAGACATGGGGGAAGGGTAGACCCTTCCAGGTCTTGCAGTAACGAGCCATGGTTGACCGTATTAAAAGCTTTTGATAGGTCTAGCGCTACGAGTACTGTTCTATGGTGGGGGTATTGATTTAAACCGCAATTTATCTGGGTGCTAATGGCATTTATCGCGGTGGTAGTGCTATGGAGTTTTCTGAAGCCGTGCTGATGAGGGGCTAGCTGCAAATTTGCTTGGAAATAAGGGAGCAAAATGGCTTCAAGCGTCTTTGCCACTGGCGATAGGAGAGATATCGGACGATACGACTCACCTATGTTAGCTGGTTTCCCAGGCTTTAGTAGTGGGACCACCTTGGCCATTTTCCATTTCTCAGGTATGACAAAGGTGGAAAGAGACAGGTTGAAGACATGCGCTAAATATTTGAAACCCTCTTTCCCTAGGCTTTTAAGCATCGGCATGGCTATGCCGTCTGGGCCCACTGCTTTAGATGGTTTAGCACGACCAATGGCGTCATCAACCTCTTTAGCGGTGATGGTGATTGGTGACGCGCTGAATTTGTGTTTATGTGCGTATCTATTGGCTCTCCGTCTATCTTTGTCGACCGTAGGATGCATTATATATTGTCGGCAGAAAGCGCTCGCGCATTTTTTCGCGTCCGACAGCACTTTGTCGCCAAAGGCGATGGAAAGTTTGTCTTTATGCTTAGTCGGATTCGATAGGGACTTTACGGTGGACCAAAGTTTACCCACACCGGTAAAGAGGTTACAACCTCTTAGGTGCTCCTCCCATTTCGCCCGCTTGTGTTCATCCACAAGCAATCTGATGCGTTGGTTTATATCCCTTATTTGGGGGTCGCCTGGATCAAGCTGTCTTATAAGGTCACGTTCTCTCGCTAAGTTTGCGGCCTCCGCCGGGAAGTGGGGCCGGATTTCGGGAATTCTCCCGGCGGGAATGAAATATGCCGAGGCGGATTTAATGACCTTACGGAAGGCACGCTCCCCTTGGCGGGTATCAGTCGGGATAGGGAGGGCAGCAAAGCGGTTGTCTGTAAAGGATTTATATTCTTCCCACTTTCCTTTTTTGAAGTTTATGAAAGTGCGTTTTTCAGTGACGATGAAGTCGGCGGTACGCTCAAGCGAAATAAGTATGGGCAGGTGGTCGGATGCCAATGTTACCATCGGCTGCCAGTTGACGTAGTTTACGAGTTCTGCGCTCACGATTGAGATATCTGGCGAGCTGTGACAGCTTCCTACCATACGTGTGGGGGCGTCTCCGTTTATTGTGCAGAACGTCGTTTCTTCTATTTGATCCGCCAACATCTCACCCCTACTGTCCGGCCGCAAATTTGAATGCCATAGATCATGACGGGCATTGAAATCGCCTAAGATAATGCGATTGTTGCCAGTGAGTAAGGCCCTGATATTAGGGCGGTATCCACTGGGGCAACAGGTGGCAGGAGGGATGTAGATGTTGATGATTTCTAGGTTTGCATCGCCTGACCGGACAGATAGGCCTTGACGTTCTAAGACATTGTCCCTGCGGTCGATGCCAGGATCAAATATATAATATTGCACATAGTGGTGTATGATAAACGGGAGACCGCCTCCATTTCCACTCTCGCGGTCTTTCCTGTGGACATTATACCCAGAACAGGTCTGCAATGCAGATCTTGCTGTGAGTTTAGTCTCTTGAATCGCAGCAATGCGGATGTTGTGCCGCTTCATGAAATCGAGTATCTCCGTAATCTTCCCAGTTAGTACATTACAGTTTAACTGCAGAATTCTGAAGTGCATAAGGGGAGACGTCGCCACTCTGGGGGTAAGTGACGGGTGACTACGCCTGGGTTGTGGAAGGCCAGGACGCAATTGCTGTTGTGGCCCTGCGACTGGGCGTCCTTGGGCAAGCATTGGGGTACCCGGATGATTTGGGTTTGCGACCTGGCAACATGGCGCGATGAAACCCGTCGGGGGGTTGCCGTCGCGGAGACCAGAACATCTAGGAAAGTGGCACCACCCAAAGCAGGAGCTGCATTGGTCGGATGTCGCAAACCTATATATTCTGTGCTGACAGACGGTGCAAACGGAGGTAGGGACTAAGAGTCTGTTTCCCTGACCTGCACGATTGCTGCCGGAAAAGAGGGGGGGAGAAGACGGGGGCAGGGGCTGATGCTCAGCATTGCTACCAACTCTACTACGAAGGTAGTAGTTATGAGTGGTATCAGCTGTTTGAGTTGTTGGCGCCGTTGGGCGCGAGCAGCAGAGGGTACTTGTTGTGGCTTGCTGAGCAGCGGGGATGCTGGAAGGTAGTGGGGGGGGGGGGGGGGGGGGGGGGCGCTTAGGCGTAGACTACGGGACGCCCTTGGGCGTGAACAGCAAGGAGCTACAAAAGATTTATAAAATTTACGTGGACGTCGGTGTAGGGTTCTTATTATTTTTATTTAACTTTGTATTTTAGTTACTTTGAACTTTGTAATTTTAAAACGTTTTATCAATTTTTTAATTGATAGTGGTAGTTTCGGTATTACCCGCGTCTAAATTTCCTCATACGAAACGTTCAGACATAATTCTCACTGCAGCTAATGGCTCAACAATTGCCACTTACGGGAAAAGGCTTTTAAACGTAAATTTGGGTTTAAGACTTGAATTTCCGTTTACATTTTTGATTGCAGATATAGCCAAGCCAATAATTGGCGCTGATTTTCTTTGTAAATATGGTCTTATTATAGACATTAAACATAAACGTTTAGTAGATCTATTAACCAATCTCTCAGTTAATACAGTATCCTACTTTTGTGATATTCCATTACCCAAATTATTTGTGGTTGACAATAAATTTACAAAATTATTAAAAGAGTTTCCGTCACTTATTTCTGAGCCGGATTATACTAAACCTCTTAAACATACAACAGTACATCGACTTGTAACAGAAGATAGTCTTCCATTTTCTAAGCCCAGGCGCTTAGATCCGGTAAAATACAAAGTCGCGAAAACGGAGTTTGATTTCTTAGTGAAAACAGGCATTTGTCGGCATTCAAATTCTTCAGTAGCATCACCACTTCACCTTGTACCTAAAAAAGAGTTGAATGATTGGCGTCCATGTGGTGATTTTAGAAGATTGAATATTGTAACTGTTCCCGATTATTTTCCCTTACCTCACATTCAGGATTTTAATATGAACCTTCATAATAAAAATATATTTTCAAAATTAGATTTAGTTAGGGCATATCACCAAATTCCTATGGCTGAAGAAGATATTTATAAAACTGCTATTACAACTATTTTCGGTATGTTTGAATTCATGAGAATGCCTTTCGGACTTAGAAATTCTGCACAAACCTTTCAAAGATTCATAAATGAGGTAGTAGGTGATTTAGATTTTGTATATGCTTACATCGACGACCGATGAAAAGGTATCAGCTATTCGCAATTTCGAACGTCCAAAATCAGTTAAGCAGGCACAGAAATATATTGGTATGGTAAATTATTATCATAGATACATTCCAAAACTAGCAGAATTTACAAACAAAATTTATGATCTAATTAACAAAGTAAGTAAGAAACGTGACAAAACTCTGGTATGGGACGAGAATTCGAATGAAGCTTTTGAATGTATTAAAGATAAATTTGCATCTACGATATTGTTAAATCATTTTAACAAAGATGCTAAATTATCTTTAACAGTAGATGCATCTAACACAGCGATTGGGGGCGTTATACAACAAAATTACAATAATAAAATTGAGCCCATTGCATTCTTTTCTAAAAAAACTTTCTCCAACTGAAATTAAGTATAGTGCTTTTGATAGGGAATTATTGGCGATTTATTTAAATATAAAACATTTTAGATATCTTTTGGAAGGACGACAATACGGACCATAAACCTTTGACTACTGCTTTAAATTCAAAAACAAAACGAAGTCCTAGACAAACGAGACACTTGGAATTTATAGCACAATTTACTGATGACATACAATACATTAATGGAGAATACAATGTTGTAGCAGATACGCTATCTAGAGCTTTTGAGGTTAATGCAATATATAATACAGAACTGAATTTTAAAATTTTACAAACTGAACAACAAAATGATGACTTAAATCAACTTGTATCTGATTCTCAATATCTAAATTTAAAGTTAATTAATATTCCCATTTTAAATTTTAATATTTGGTGTGAAATTTCAGGAGAAACTCCTAGGCCATTTGTACCGAGTAATTTGCGAAAGACAGTATTTGATATTTTACATGGAATAGCACATCCGGGTACAAGAGCTACACGACAGCTCATAGTTAAAACATATTATTGGCCTAATATGAATAAGGATATTAATATTTGGTCAAAAGAGTGTCTTAATTGTCAAAAGTCTAAAGTTTATCGTCACACAAAATCCCCTATTGTCAAAATTCATATTCCCAAGAATAGATTTGAACACATTCATTTAGATATAGTTGGACCATTACCTATTTCAAAAGGACATCGCTATATTTTAACGATTATTGAAAGATTTACCCGTTGGCCTGAGGCATATGCATTAAAAGATATTTCAGCAACTACAATTGCAAATAAATTTTTTAGATAATATATTTCTCGGTTTGGAGTTCCGTTAAAGATAACAACTGATCAAGGTAGCCAATTTACATCGAAATTGTTTTCAGAGTTAACTAAATTACTTGGTAGTCACCAAATTACAACATTCGCATATCACCCTCAAAGAAATGGAATGGTTGAAAGGTTTCATAGACAATTAAAGACTACTATAATAGCTAGAGAGGACACAAATAATTGGTATGACGAGTTACCTGTCATATTACTTGGTTTGCGATCTATTTACAAAGAAGATATTTCGGCTACATCAGCGGAAATGGTCAGAATTTACGTTTGTCAGGGGAACTTTTTGTGCCATCAGCTAAAAATTTCTCATCAACTGAAATTTTAAGTAATTTACGTGAACATTTTCGAAATGTTAGATCAAATTTAAGTCATCATAAAGATTCTGATACTGGAATTTACGTTACAAAAGATCTTCAAACTTGTAAATTTGCATTTGTTCGAGTCATTATTAAACATTCATTACAACAACCATATGAAAGACCTTACAAAATTGTGGAAAACGACCAAAAATGTTTTAAATTTGAAATAGATAATAATATTAAAACTATTCCCATTGATAGATTAAAACCTGCAATAATTGAAACAACAGACACAAACAACACCGAATTTACATAAAAAGAGAGTTACGTTCAATTTGTTTAATGATACATTTTCTTGAAGGGGGAGTAATGTAGGGTTCTTATTATTTTTATTTAACTTTGTATTTTAGTTACTTTGAACTTTGTAATTTTAAAACGTTTTATCAATTTTTTAATTTTCAATATTGATTTTTCAATTTTCAAAAATTTTCATTGTTGTAAAAAATAAAAGATATTGACGCATATGTTTAGGCGTTTTAAAAAAAATATAATTTAAAGTTTTGTTATAAAATAAAAACGTGGTTTCAATAACTACAGTCGGGTTTTGGGATCAAGCCCAGAACAACCTTTCCGATGCAACCATCCCTTGCACGAGACACACTGAACAGAGTATGACCATCCTAAAAAGGTTCTTTTCCGGCAGATGCAGCAAAACCATTTCTCATGGCCGGGGTTAGGAGACGGACCCGGATTGGATTCGATGCCTTCCCGGAGTAAGAGAATATGGAGCAGTCCTGCTGCAAGGAGCTGCTGGGAGGATGACAATTTGTGGGAGGGACGAAACAAATTAGATGGGGTCACACGGAAATGACAGTCCTTGGTCGGGAAAAATCCCGAGTCGCTCCGATACATAGAACCGACTGCCTTGGGAAGCGACGACAAAGGTACTCCCCGAGGGCTTTGGGGAGTGTTATAGATGTTGATGGTCCTTTGCCGGATGTAGATCCGGTACGTTCCGGTATCGCTTCAACAACAACACGACTAACAATGAACAGTATATTTTTAGCAAATTAATTTAATATTTGAAATAAGCAAAGTTTACAATTAAAATGCCATTCCAAGGTATTCAATCGCAATTGGATATTCTGAATAATAATGTTTAAATTTGCAAGCATATTTATTGCGCTGCTCTATTTGACCAAGCTCGTTGAATGTTTGTGCCAAGTAAACAAAAATGTCCAATACCTTAGCATGAGCTTCTAATTTTTTAAAGCAATTCACCGCTCGTTCCAATATATTCTGTCCTTCCAATAAATTGCTTATTTTCTTATCATCACTTTCGCTTGCTGCCACCATGCACCTCACAAAAACAAAATCCATTTTAGCTCGATCATAAACGCCACCGTTCTCGTAAATTTTTTCCATACAATTTTTAGCAGCCTGAAATGCTTTTTGTGGCATTTTCATCTTAAGCAACACTTGTGCTAATACCATGTCTACAACTGCTTGCTCATATTCCATGTACGCCGATGTTGCCAACACCGAAGCTCGAATCAAGAATTCGGTTGTTTCGGATGATACACTATCTTCACAAATCGTCGCATAAGCTTGAAGCACTAGAACACGCACTTGCGTCAGAACATTCAAGTTAGGGCTGCAGAGTAGTTTATGTATAATACGTCGCGCAGTATTGAAATAACGTTTCGCGATATATACTGCGGCACGCTGAAGATTTCCTGCACTCTTGTCCAATATATACAGTTGGCAACATGCTTTAAGTGCTTCTTGCCATCGGCAACGGTAAATACATTGCTGTATGGCAATGAGTAGTTCACTAGTCATCCAATTTTGCGCATTCGGATAACGTGGAAAACGACTACGGGCATGATTTTGGACTACAGCGCTCATTTGTAGTTCCCCTTGTACATTGAACCACAACGAGAGACTAGCAAGTACTTTACTAACACTCTCTGAATTACCAATATCACCAAATGCCCATGTTTTTTTCAATTGTAACAGCAATTGCGCATACAGCGATGATATTTCGTGACGCCCATAGAGACACCAAAGCGCTGATCTTAATGCTAGAGAATCAGAAGCATGTTCAATTATTGAATTTTTGTTGCTTAATTCATCGCTCTTGAGCAGTAATTCGAATAGATCCAATGGTAAATAGCCACACTGAGCACCAAATTTAACAACATATTGTATAGCTAGTGATAAAGATTGTACTAGACCTGGATCTTGTATGTCGGGTAAGCTTTTCTCAAAGGGATCAATTTTATTACTGTTGAGTAAACAGTACCACGAATTTGCTAAGTCCAGGCAACGCTTATCACCGCATTCCTGTGCTAGCATAATACATTCTTTGAGAGCGCTTAATGCTTCACGACGATGATTAAAACAGGCATGCAGCACAGCCAAATTGACACTGAAATATTGAAAACCCTGTAACAACTGCATGTGATCATTTTGGGTTCTTACAAAATAATTGTTTAAATTTCACCTTTTGTTCGGATTGATTCATAGATTGTATAGGACTTCGATCGAAAGCGCGATGAAGAGCATTCATAGCGCCATAATAGTCGCGCAACCGTAACTGATTCATATAACCCAGAAAATAAGCTTGTGAATTCAGTGGGTTGTCCTGTATTATTTCATTTAATTTAGTTTGAAGTTCAATTGGAGATAAAGCGCGTAACTCATTGTTTTCTAGTAGCTTACATTGTTGCGTTACAAAGAGGTCAGCTTGCTTTGGTGACCATTTACTGTGCGGATTTCTGTCTTGATGTACTGTATCAGTGTCTAAAGCAGATTCTTCTAAGGTGTGACCCGGCTCGTTTGCACATCTTTCAAGTGGACGTTGGAATATATCATCTTGCGCGCTGGTTGAAGCTCCTCCTACTCTACGTGGTCCAATTGCCAAGGATCTTACACCTATAAATTCAATGAATTATGGATAGATGTAGCTTACTAATTGCCCTTACCTTTTTCGTAGTACAAGCAAATATTTTTATACAATGCCATTATTTCCGGGAAAGACAAACGCTCCAATATAACACAAACACGCCGTATGTATAGACCTACAATACTAAATTGGCTGATACCCAGTTCCTCTGATAGCAGCTTATCCCAATTCTGTCGTTCAGCAAAATCACACAAAGTTTCGATGCCCATTGTAAAAACATTGGACATGGCCTTTTCGAAGCTTTCCAAATGTATTGTATTTATTTTGTATCGTGGAGAAGTGAGCAAATTATATAAATCATTGTATGTCATGTCGGGATATTGTATCAATTTCAATAAAAGCATACAAAAGTTTCGTCGTGCCATCAGTGGATATGCGACACCGGCATCCGTAGCAGCATTTTTAACTTTCAGATACTGTTGTACTAAAATCAACACCGCTACTTTGTGTGGAGGAGGCGTCTCAATACGAGTGATGTAGGTAGTATTGCGTGGATCTAATGCATCAAGTTCTTCATAATGCATTTTACCTTGGTTTAAATTTTTTCGGGACGCTTTTTTACCGAAGTACTCGAATATTTTAAATGATATTGACAGAGGTGCTTAAAGGGCCAATTAATGGTGACATATAACCATAACCAGATAAAACTGCTGATCGAACCTACCTTATGGAAATCAATGTAATCGATTAATGGTGCCATACCATAACGGTAACGCCATAACCATACCATAGCCAACTAATTGGTTTTTGGGTTTTCGCAATATACATAACCTAAAAATATTTGAATTAGTGAATTTATTAACTTTTTATATATATTATTTATTGTTTTGGATACATTTTGACTAAGAGGCTTATTGTTTGTGGAATATGTTTGTAATTTTTTGCGTTTTCCTCATTTTAATGAAAATGTCATATGTTTAAGGTTATGGCACCATTAACGATCACAATGGAGATGGTTATGGATGTTGGTATGTTACGACTATTGCGTTAGGATTAGGGAAGTTTAACTCATGATGGAATAAGAGAAGGTGGCACATTGCGCATGTAAACATTAGCTCGGCTGTTTTTTATGGGCAATTTTTACGTCATTTTCCTTTAGGTCTTGTTTTTTCTCTCTTTCTTTCATGCGCTGAAGCGGCCAAGTGTGACGTAGTTGCGCAGAACGAAGCAATTTTGAACTCGTGAATGCACAATCTTCTGAGTGTGATTTGTGAGTTTCACTGGCCCTTTACAATGGTACGGGGCATTATGAATTCATGCAAGTGGCGAATGTTTGAAAAAAAAAAAAAAAATGTTTACAATTGTAAACAGTCTGTCACCTGTTGAATCGCTGTTCGATTGCTTAAATCATTTGCTCTATAATGTTTTTCAAACATTTTTCTAGACGACTGGTATATTGCGCTACTTACATATTTCAAAATCTTTGGTTAATTTATTTTCTCTATTAACTAGATTTTAAAAATCAATATTAATTTGTAGTCTCATTTTCTGTGGACTAAATTAAAAGAAAAGTTCGTTTGAAACATGAATGCGCAATTCATGGCATTTTAATTTTATAACCGCGAACAAAAAACAAACCTTTCTTCCATTCTCTGTAGTGATGGAACCATGGTTCAATTATGTACAGGTTGGCTCATCTGTAAAGCAACAAAATATGTCTGTTCAAATTGTCAAAATCTGTGTATTGGTATTGGTGCGAATGGTATGGAATGGAAACATAAAACTTAGCAGTTTTTGTATGTGTAAAGCGGCAATTACCCACCGACGTGTGCCGTACGTACGCACGTTTGTCGAACGAAGCA
The DNA here is from genome assembly GCF_040869045.1 of Eurosta solidaginis. NCBI lineage: Eukaryota > Metazoa > Arthropoda > Insecta > Diptera > Tephritidae > Eurosta > Eurosta solidaginis. Next base: position 85,697,499 of record NC_090321.1, on the reverse strand, counting down.
CGTTTGACCGAACCCTCAAGCCCGTAGGAATCAATGTGTGCGTCTGTGTACATGTACATGACATATTTGTGTGTGTATTGTTTACAGATAAGCACTGTTGCCATTGACCATTTTGCATGCATGCTTATGGGAACATCAACTTTTTCCAATTTAATTTTTGATGTTGTAAAAGGCTGGAATTAATATTAAATAAATATAAATAGATTACATATTTATAATCTGCACTTTTACATAATTATTTCGAATTATTTTCACAATTTTTCCGACTTTAATTAGGTGTTTATGCATAAAACTGCAAACGGTCAAAATTTACTAGGCAACTCTGTCTAGTGAGAGAGCGATCAGCTGACACGTTCTTACGGAAAAAATTAAAATTGTTTTGATTTTTACGTTACGGGCTACGTCCGTACGGGCGTTGCACGTCGGTGAGTTTTCGTTTACATTGCACACTCCATAGATGAATGGATTTGCAACTCTTTGTTTCGAGAGAGCGCTGTCAAAATGCACATTTTTTATAACATTTATCAATGATGCCACTCCAAACAAAAATTAATAGATCTGAAAATGGGGATTTTTGACATACATTTCGGCGATTATAGTTTCAATCATTTAATAATAAAGTTATTTTAAAACAATACGACTAGTTAGAGTTAAATATAAACAAATCTAAGTAAAACTAACATTTCGATTAAATTAATTAGTCAAATATTGTAACGCATTTAACTCACAGTGAAAACCATATATTCTTTTGAAATTTCAGTAAATCGGACCTATGATATAATAGTTAACATTATTTAATGGATAGGATTTATCCTACATGTTTGGCGTTCCAGGTTCTGTGATCAAAATGGACTGGTTTCATCGGGAGTTCATATTTACAAAACCTGTTTTTAGTGATAACTTTTGAATGGGAAATAATATTTACCCTCCGCCTTCGAACTAATAATACTTACACTTAAACAAGTATTTTTATCCTTTTTCCCATTATTTTTGAACGCTATTCTACAGTTGTAGGTCAAACTAAAGTTTACCAAAATTTTTGGCACGTTTTTCGTTTTGGCTGGCACATTCTTTGTTCTGGCACCCGCTTCAGCTGGCGCGAGGGATTTATCTGTGATTGTTGCCAGCAACAACTAGAAGATAAATCCCTCGTGAGAGCGAAAATATGAGAGCGTAAACAAAAGATTCGTATCAATCTAATCTATGGCACACTCATAAGATAGGTCGTGTCAGCTGACACGTTTTTGGTACGTACGTTCGTGAGTAACTTCCGCATAAGTAAAATTTTGCCAATGTGTTGGCTTCATTTTGAGTTTGCCATCTCCCTTTAACAATCCCTTCGACCTTGCAATGACAAATAAAATCAGCTGATGAGATGAGCCAACCTGTACATAATTGAACCATGATAAAATCTGAGCAGCCAATTAAGCAAACATTTTAAAATATGTAAATAATGCAATAAACCAGTCGTCTACAAAAATGTTTGAAAAAGACTATTGAGCAAATAATATAAGTAATCGAACAGCGAATAAACAGGTGATCGAGGCTGTTTACTATTGGGAAGGTTTTTATGAAACATTCGCCACTTGTATGAATTTACAATGTTTCGAACATTGCTCAGAATAGGAGGAAAAGGAGAAGTGAAAAAACTCAAAATTTTTATTTAGAATACGATTAATGGGAGAAGGGAAAAACCCGCACGGAATTTTTGTTTAGAATTGGGCTGATAATAAGAGCCACCAGTCTATTGCGAGTGGCGAGTAACTCGCTGGAAATAAAAAAAATTGATGCCGAATGTTTTCTACGAGGGACATTTTTGAATTGTCTCGCATTTATCCATGCGGTGTAGGCACCTTTATGTAACTGTGATTTTTGGAAAAAGAAATAATTGATTAATTAAATACAGTGGGAAAAATAAACGCTCTACGAAATGTATAGAAGGCATTTTATGAATATCTCGTCAAAAAAAAAAAAAAAACAGCGACTACCTCTTAGAAAACATCGAGCAAATGGCTGCGAGTAACGAGTGACGTCCCTTATCATAATTTATCCTCTTTGATCGGGCTTGAGCAGCTTTGCTGATAATCAAATGACAGTTAGCACTAAAGGGCTAATTAAACTTCCTTAACCCTAACGCCATAGTCGTACTCATATCCATAACCATCTCCAATGTGATCACCATTAATCGATCACATACCTAAAAATCGTGAAAATTTCATAAAAATTAAGAAAACGCAAAAAATTACAAACATATTCCACAAACAATAAAACTCTTGGTCATGACGTATCCAAAGCAATGAATAAAATCTACAAAAAGTTATTAAATTCACCAACTCAAATATTTTTAGGTTATGGATATGGCGAGAAACCAAAATCCAATTGGTTGGCTATGGTATGGTTATGACGTTAGCGTCATGGTATGGCACCATTAATCAATTACATTGATTTCCATAAGGTATGTTCAATCAGCTGTTTTATCTGGTTATGGTTATATGGTTATAAGTCACCATTAATTGGCCCTTAAGGCATCGAATACTGAAGCATTGTGAATGATGACAAAGTGTGATCTCTTATCTGTCAACTGCCTGACAGGCTGTTCAATATGGCGGCGCCTATCTTCAGCGGGTGATAGAAAGAGATACAGAATGAGACAGCGATAGTCAAATACGAATCAGGTGATCCAATCACTTTGGAATTTTGACGTTTATGCAGAAGAGATCACACTTTGTCATCATTCACAATATACTGAAGATCTTGTCCAAATCCGGGATTTAAAAATGGCAGTCCCGGGATTTTTCGGCATTACTCAGAGAATGTTACCTTTGAGTTTTGGTTCAAAAATACCCTTCAAAAAACGCGAGTACTCCATAAATAATGTAAGGAATACTCCTATGGGAGTATAGGAGTATTCCAAAACTAATCTGTATTCATACAAAAAATGTGCTCCAATTAACATTGCGATGTCCTAGGAGAGGAGTAGGTGATCCCACTCTCGCTTTGTTTGTGAGTATTCCATAGAGTACATACGTGAGAGTACTTTCCAAAGTACTTTCACTGTAGTACTCCATGGAGCACCCACAGAGGATCATATGCCAAAGTACTAAAGAGGAATTGTGTCGGAAAGAATTATCGGAGTGAATTTAATTTAAAATGAAAGTAAATGAAGAGTGGCAATACAACTTTTATATTTTTTACTACGAATATTCTTATGTTCTGTTATGTTATTCTATATTATGTTATCTCTATACTGTAGTATGTATACATCAGGCATGCTTAACCAACGAAACGATATCATTTCGTTACGATAATCAACGTTAATAAACGAAACGAAGTCATTTCGTTTCGTTTATTAACGTTAAGATCGTCAAATTAACGAAATGATTTCGTTTCGTTTTCTGCCATATCAAAACGAAATCAAATCGTTTATGTTGATTATTAATTTCAAACTATGCTGGCAAAGCTGATTGATGGCGGAGTCATTAAAGGTGAAAGCATTATCCAAGCTGATTGCAACTTTTCTCATGAATTTTGACAGTACGAACATTTCTCAGAGTATTTTTGACATTACCACCAACGAATTACACAAACAAATTACATAGAGTTTGTGTGTGTATGTGCGCTCGTTGTTGCCACCTTACGGCTTCACCATGGCTATAGCATTGCCAGCATAATTCAAACATAAAGTATCACGTTTTCGTTACGGTTAAAAACGAGATACAATTTATCTTGATAATTTCTTTATCGATAATATTTCGAAGTGTTTCAACGGAAACGGTGGAAATTTTTTGATAAACGATTAGCTTAACGTTAAGGTGCATCCCTGCAAAATATCCATCGCTTTCGGCGATAAAGTGCTGTCGGATGCGACAAAATGCGTAAGCGCTTTCTGCCGACAATATGTTATGCATTCTACGTTTGACAAAGCCAGATGCGCGCACAAGCACAAACGCAGCGCGTCCCCAATTACCATCACACCCAAAGAGGTTGAAGATCTCATGGTTCATGCTAAACCATCTAAAGCAGTAGGCCCAGACGGTATATCCATGCCGATGCTTAAAAAACTCTGCAAAGAGGGATTTAATTATCTAGCGCATATCTTCAACCTATCCCGGTTCACCTTCGTCATCCCCGAAAAATGGAAAATGGCCAGGGTGGTTAAAGCCTGGGAAACCATATAACGTAGGAGATCTTATCGTCCGATATCTCCTAGCGCAATTCAGGAACATAACATCTAAACCCAATAGAATTAAACAAGGGGTCCCACAGGGTATTCCGCTTTTGTTTAACTTCTACATATCGAAGCTAACCACCAGAAGGGGTCAACATTATATCCTACGCTGCTGACTTCACACTAATTGCCATAGATCCAGGCCAACACACCGATGAGCTTGGACAATCATGGACAATCTCATTTACAACATGGGCACGACAAAGGTCGACCATATTGGACATTAAGGAGAGAAACTAAATTCCGAACAAACAGTTTCTGTTGAATACCCAGAAACCTGGGCATCCCAACAGACATCTGATTGAAGAGTTCATACCTCCCAGGGGCTTAAGAGGTCATCTCAGTAAGCATTATGAGGAAATACGGCACCTGAGAACACAGCCGCATGAAGCAAAAAACACAAACAGGTTCTCAGTGATATCCACAAACGGGCGTCGAACCTCAATGCCAGGAGTCACCCCGCGAATCCAGTTCTTAAAGAAAAATACCCAGAACTCGCTGAAGAGCAACGCACTCTCCCTAGGGAGGCGCGCGTCACTCTAGCTCAACTTCGATCTGGATACAGTAACAGGTTAAACTCTTATTTATCCGGAATCTACCCCGGCATACATAATTTATTTCCTACTAGCAATGTGTCGACATGACACCAACCATCTCTTTAATTGCAATGTGGAACCAACGCCTCTAACACCTCTCTCACTATGGTCCACCCTCGTTGAAACTGCAAGTTTCCTTGGACTACCGTTAGAGGATATTGATGACAATTTGCGATCGGTCGCGCCTATTGGATGAGGCTAAGCAATGCTACAACAGCAACAAATACAAAACCACCTTTGGAACACCATTACCTATGGTTTCATGTGTGCGTTATTTTTTTTTATTGCGCTTCGTTGGATTTGACAGGTGGTTTACCGACACCGCAAAGATCTTGGAGCTCTCAAGATGCATCCCCCTAATGCGGGGATATTTTTATACTCAGCGTGCTTTGCACACAGAGTATATTAACTTTGGTAACATAACGTTTGATCTTAACGGCATAAGCGAATCGAGATAAATATAGACTTGCATATATCAAAATTCTCAGGATGAAAAAAGGAATTGATTTAGCAATGTCCGTCCGTCCGTCTGTCCCTCCGTCTGTCTGTGCACACGATAACTTTTGTAAATATTAAGATACCTTATTGAAATTTGGCATATGGTTTCTTTGGCACTCACCTCCCATTGCTATTTACAATGAGCGAAATCCAGTTATATCCATGCCCGCTTTTTATATATATAGCATTTTGGAGAACAAAAAAACCCTGATTATTTTGTAAATAATACACCTAGAATGATGAAATATTGATGTGTGGAGTGATATTGAGACTCTTGATAAAAATTTGAAAACATTTTTGAAAATGGGCGTGGCACCGCTTACTTGTAATAAAATCAATTTTAAAAATATTAATTATAAAGCAAAAACCGTTAAACCTATCATAACATTCGGCAGAGAGGTTATCTGAAATGAACTAAACAATTGAAAGTCATGCTGAGTATATAATGTTCGGTTACACCTAGGGCTGCCAACTTGAAAGTATTCCAAAACCGGAGATTTAAGTTTCGAAAATGGCTAAATATTAAAATCAAACTAACACTTTATCTCAGACTTTCGTGAAAACCGGTTTTATTTTGTCTAAATATAAGTCTTCTAAAACCGTGTTATAAATTCAAAGACATTTTACTTTCGTGTAGATAAACACATATTTATGCATATTCAGTTATGCATATTTATTAAAACAAAATTATTTAAATAAGCGAAAACATTTTAACAATTCAAAAAGTACTTTTGTAACTATTTGGCGCAATTTTTAACTTTTAAATCCGTATTTCTCAGTTTTCTGAGATAATTTTAAAAGGTTTTGTTGTGCAGGTTGTTTCAAAAAGTTTAGGAATTCTTGGCATGTCATTTTCTAATTTATTTTAATCATTAATTCTGCCTTGAATATATCTACTGACATGCAGTTTCGCTCATTAGTCCATAAATTTCCCATTAATGAGAAAACACGCTCCACAAAAGCGTTACTTATAGGTATAGATAAAATAGTCCCAATAACTTCTGGAAGCTCAGAGAAATGGATACTTTTGAATAACCGAACCCATTTTAAATCGACTGGGATTACTGAAACACCTATTGATTGAATAAATTGGGAATATATTTTCTAACGTCATCGTATAGCCGATCTTCATTAATATTTTTTAAGCCAAGCCACTGCCTTGAGCGCATCGTCGTATGTAACCACATTGGTTAAGTCAAATCTGCTAAATAACTTGAAAACCGAATTTTCAAAATCATAATATTGATCTAAGTATTTTATTGTCTTTTTGTATACTTCATTAGCATCATTCTTGAATTTTTCTTGGTCTGAATTGTCCAGAAATTTTAAGTTCCTTTTGACTTTGACTCTAAAAAACTGATCTAGTTGTCGGTCTTGTATTTTAGACTTAACGCTAACAAGAATAGAATGTAAGTCGGCTGACGTAACCGTATTTTTCTCAAGTGCCAATATTTCCTGTCATAATGTTCAAATAATGATGCGTAAAGTAAAGAAAACATTCTGAAAGCGTAAGTTTTGAAGATAAATTTCCGACATCATCATAATTACTGCCTTGTACGAACTGCCATATAAGCGGATGACATTTAGATTCCCCCCGGCTTTTAAAATACATCGATATGGCAGGCCACGATTGTATTAAACGATCAACAGCTTTACCTAAAGCAAGCCATCTGGTCGGTCCGTGCCGAATAACTTTTCTGTACTCAATTTCAAAATCTTCAAAAAAGGTTTCTAGTCCTTTGGTGCGCTTTGCACTATTCGAAAACTCGTCGTAAACTTTCAAAACTAAGTTTTCAACATCAAAACACAATGTCTTCATAGAAATTCTTGAAGCATGTCCTCCATGACAATTACAATTTGCCTTTACCACTTTTGTATCATGAAACTTATTTGTAATTTTTTGGTACACAGAATTACGTACACCCTAATTTACTAAGGCATTATCTGCAGAAAACTCAGAAACTTGGTTTGTATTTAAATTATATTTTTCTAGGAACTTTTCTATATTTTCAAAAATTGTTGATGAAGTTTCCTCTGCGTCTTCAAAAAAATCCATAAGTTTATTTTGAGTACCTTTATCACAGTCAAAATAACGAACAACAATTGGATACATTTTTTGAGATCCTCTATTTGAAGCATCTATAGCTATAGAAAAGTGAACTTGTGGACGGCTAATTTTCAAGTCTTGCAAAGTGGATTTAATTGAACAGGGGGCAAGAACCTTTAAAGCAATTGAACTAACACTCCCCTAAATCCGGAGAAATACGTCCGAAAACCGGAGACCGGGAACACCAACCTCAAAACCGGAGTCTCCGGTCGAAAACCGGAGGGTTGGCAGCCCTAGTTATACCCGAACTTAGACACCCTTACTTGTTCTTCTTATTGTTGTAGCAATAGGAAAACTCGCCCCAGGTTTTGGAGAGTTTTAAAGACATTGATGGTCCATTAAAGGTGATTAATCCGGCATGTTCCAAAATAGAACCCGACCTACTCGGAAATGGTTTGATATGACCACGTTGACCCTTCTAGGTATTCTACTTCTTTTAGCAGTGCTTCGTCCCATCCGAAAACAGCGAGCACTCCCGGATTGGCATCGATATCCTCGAACGGAAGTCCAAGAAAAGCGGCATGGTTGGTATGGCACGAACACTCATTAAAGGACCTACGTAGTACGTGTCAGCTGACACGACTTATTTTGTGCGAATGCCATGCAAATGAAAACTCACGGACGTTCAACGTACGTACGCATGCAGCCCGAAACGTAGAAACCAAAACAGTCGTACATACGGTATATGTATACGTATGTTGCACATGTCGGTTGGTATTTGTACCATTAGAGACGCTGACTTCACATTGCCAATGTAAAAATGGTTGGTGTTATTTGGAGACGCATTACTTGCTGGAAATACGTTGCGTATGTCGGGGTTGATTCTGGATAAGTAAAAGTTTAATTTATTCCAGAATCCAGATCAAAGTTGTGCCAGTGTCCCGTGTCTCCTCTGGAAAGTCTGTTTTACTCAACTGCGAGTTTCGGATATTAAACTTTGAGAACGGGGCTCGCCGCGCATTTATAATTTTTTAGGTTAAATCTTCTTCATATTGCTTGCGGAGATTACTTATTATGCCCCTGGGAGGCGGGTGCTCTTCAATCAGATGCCTGTATGGATACCCAGGTTTTTAAGCAATTAACAGAAGCTATTTTTCCAGCATTTCGTTTCCTCTCACTGCTCATGTTGTTCTGGCTATATAAGAAGACATCCCGTGGAAGTTCCGAGCGCGGAGGTTTGACAGACCTGTAGCTTCCTCCAGTGTTCTTCTTTTAAGCTGGTGTTATTGTTGTGTTAATAGTTCTTCGCCCCATTCAATGGACACGACAATCCACAAATTGTCCTCAAAGTCCTCTAACGGGAGTCCAAAGAAACTGACAGTTTCAATAGGGGCGGACCATAGGGAGATTGGTTGTTGTAGCGATAAGGTTTCTCCCCGAAGGCTTTGGGGAGTGTTATCGATGTTATGGTCCTTTGCCGGATACAGATCCGGTACGCTCCGGTAACACAGCACCATTAAGGTGCTAGCCCGACCATCTCGGGAACGATTTATATGGCCACATTAAACCTTCAGGCCATCCCTCCCTCCCCACCCCCCAGTTCCATGAGGAGATTGTGTTGACAGGTGCCGGACGGGGGTCGTAAGGAGACATCCCGTGGCCGTCCTGTTTGCATCATTTTCCAGTATGTGTTTTAAGCCCAGGGGACAAAACATGTGACGCGTTGCACATGAGCGGCCGGCCAATTGCTTTGTATGTGGTTAGCAACGTTTCTATATATTTTCCCCAGCTGCTGCCGGCAAGCGACTTGAGGATTTTGTTGCGGCTTTGTACTTTAGATACAATTTCGGTGACATGCGCCTTGAAGATGACTTTATAGGTGGCTCTAAGCGTATATTTGTCTTTGTGCAAAGTGCTACCAGAGAGGTTATCCAACCCACTATTCTCGAGCTTGAGGTCGCCAGAGCCTCGCCCGCTAAATAAACATGATTCGCCACACGTAGGTGAGGTTGACAATTGGTTTGGAAAAGCTATAAATTGCGCTGGCAACCACCTTCAATCCCAAGACCTAACTTAAGAGTATCTGTTGTTGTTGCTATTGTTGTAGCGATAAAGACACTCTCCGAAGCTTTTGGGGGTGTTACGGGATGTTGATGATCATTTGACGAATAATGATCCGTTACGTTTCAGTAACAAACACCATTAGGGTACAACCCCGACCACCTCGGGGACGATTTATTATGACCACAATGAACCTTCTAGGCCATCCCGCTCCACCTCCTAGTTCCATGAGGATATTTGGGTCGCCAGAGCCTCGCCTGCTAAAGAAACAGGATTCACCACGGGTAGGTGAGGTTGAGTATTGGTTGACGCTATAAATTACACTGGCAAACGCTTGAAAGGGTTGGGCTACAGAACAGAATTTTCTCCAGTCGTCTAGATCTGTTCTCCTTACCCACTTCAGACATCGTATGCTAATATCTGATCGCCAGTTCTTCATTACTTACATACGTCTTTGGAACTCGCTCCCTTCTAGACTTAGGTTTATAAGCAATGCTCTGCTCTTCAATAAAGAATTAACAAGCTTCTATAATAACCTAGACAATTAAAATACTGATTTCTTCTAAGCAAATGTACTCTATTATTCGTTTATTTATTATTTATTAAATATATTGTTACGAATATTAGCAAAACTAAGGAGTGCTGCCATCTCTAAGCCGATGATAAGCAGTGACGTGAATTCACATCCATAGATCAATCATTATATATCTACATAAACGAAACAATAAATCCGTCTACACATATGTACCATGTACGTATACGAGCAGCGGAGAGTCAATGCACAAACACATGCATATATCTGAGATACTCCTATAAGTATGCAATGAGAAAAACTATAAAATTGTGCAATTGTAGTTACAGCTGAGAAGTTTGAGAGCTGCTGGACTAGTAGATTCTGGAAGCGCCTAGAAGATGCGAAGGTTGAAATAAAAGAGTATAAAAGGCGACAATGGTAGAGGCGCTGGAATTCAGTTTGATTTGAGTTGTCAAGCAGTTTCGACTAAGACGCTATCTAGCTAGCAAGAGTAGTATTATTTTGAATAGTAGAGTTTCATTTGAGCTATCAATCAGTTTGGTTATTAAGCAAGCTATTCGTTGCACAGTTTGAGTGTTATTGTGAAGTACTTTAATAAAGGCCATTTTGCATTATTACAAATTGGAGTTATTTATTCAACAGTTTAGTGATTCGAACTTAGCAGATGATTGCAAATAGGAGGATTTGCAGTAAATTCGTTACAATATTATTTATTGTAACCTTTTCTTAGCCATAGTCATTAGCTTTAAGTTTCAAGTTTAAATTGTTCCTATTTTATGCCTTTTACCGACTACCACTATAAAATAATGTTTGCCAAATTGTTGTGCTGGGATGATTGCCTAATAAATACAAATACAAACGCAGAACCCTTAGATCATTTGGGTATTTTAGTCACCTCTTACGACAGGCATACCTGCATCGGGCATATACTGAGACACCTAGCCCGCTGAGGTTGTTTATTAACGAGATCAAGCCCTACCGCTAAGGCTGTTAGATTTCCGGACATATTTTGGCATGTTAGCAAATATGAATCTTCGAAACATCCCTATTACATATTTAGGTGCCTACATACCTACATACATACTCTTTTGCTTAACAGAAAATGTGGTATAACAAAAATATGCGAAATTTCTGACAAACTTCAATATCAGCGAAAGCAGAAAAAGTGAAATGTGAAGACCCGAGAGAAAGTCATCCTACTCGTCATCCACCTGCCATCAAAGCATCCCCATACCCTGTTCACTCCGAAGTACATACATATGAACCTATGCATTGTATCATGTTCGCGGTGCGCCGTGGATCACTCGGCTTTCGTCTCCCTCCATTGTTGAGGTAGCCGGCCCGGCGACCACTCTACCGCCTTGTAGTGTTGGTGGAGTATGCAAGTAAAGAAGAAAATAAAATAAAAGCAACTAGGTGAATGTGGGGAGCAAAACCGTCGTTGCTGTCGCTCTTCAACCAACCAGTCGAAATAAACGAGAAATTGCGTTGTATCGCTTGTGTACTGATGAAATGTATTTGTTTTTCGCAAATTTGCAGCATTTAAAACTCGGAAAAATGTGTCCATTGTAAACTATAGTAAACAATGAATGTGTCTAAAGGAATGAAATTACTCTATAAAAAAATAAAAAACTTTCAGATAGAAACATTAGTCATAAGTACATAGCAAAATCATGTTTTAAAATTGATAAACAACTACAAAATTAATGCGAATTGTACCTGTCAGTAACTAAACAAATTTGCGAAAATGGCTCTCGTCTCCCATGCAGTTCATGTGTGTGCATGTTTTATGTTATGAAAATTTGTAACTAAAGTAGAATAAATAGTTTTGTGAATGTTATTTTGTTTTTAAAGAAATGTGAAAACAATGACGATGAATTACAATACATATATGTACCTACATTCTACATACAAATGTACATATGTATATTTAATAAGTTAGCTCGGTGCAACAATTTACGGCTTATTTAATACAATTGAAAAACAAAACCAACTGATACGCGTCTTATTGTTTATTTAATTTCGATAAGTATTATCAAAATAAATAAATAAATATATATATATACATATATATATATATATGTGTGTATATATATACACCATCTGTTAATAAATGTACGAAGTCTGAAAACCTGACAAAAATTTAACATTGAAAAGTTGGCTTCCTGACTTTGACCGGGATTATCCCTCTATTACTGGAGCAATCGATAAAAAAGGTGAGTTCAAAAGAAAATGGATAAAATAAAGCAACCGAAACAAAATTCAGGGACACATTAATCGGGAGAAAGTAGTACATTAAAGCCTTGCCGAAGTAAAAGTTAATAATCTGAGTAAAGAGCGACCGTGAAATGTTATAAACCTGCGGTAGACAACATGTGTGTATGTGTTGTGTATATACCAGGGATTTCAATCCCGGAAATCCGGTCTTTCTTAAGTCTCGAAAATAACGGTATTCCAGGTGCAACACTCCTAGGACATTGAACATTTGGGGGAATATTTTGAATAACTCTAGGAAACTCTTTCTTTTTATCTTGGTAGAACATTATAAGGTGGTGGCACGTCGACATAAATGCAAACAAACATACACTATCAATGTATTTTGTTTTTGTAATTCTCTGAATAATTTGAAATTAATGTATTTAATTGGAAGAAAATACATAATTTGTCAAAAAAAAAAAAATCGGACTTTATAGAGATTTTTATGCTGATTCCAACGGTATATTTCTTTTTTGGTGTAAATGAAAGGTTTGGGGGTAATTCCATGTCAAAAGGCGAATTTATGAATTTTTCAAATCAAAATATCTCCGAAACTAGTGGATGGATTTCAAAAATTAAAAAATCGAAAAATAACTTATAAAAATACCTTTCATGTATATATATCTTTAACGTTTCTAGTCTTTATTTACCAAAAATTTGAAAAAGCTCTTTTTTGCATTCGTGAACGAGCTGATATTACCGCTTCCCAAGGCAGTCGGTTCTATGTACCGGAGCGACTCGGGATTTTTCCCGACCAAGGACTGTCACTTCAGTGTAACCCCATTTAATTTGTTGCGTCCCTCCCACAAATTGTCATCCTCCCAGCAGCTCCTTGCAGCGGGACTGCTCCATATTCTCTTGCTCCGGGAAGGTATCGAATCCAATCCGGGTCCGTCTCCTGACCCCGGTCCTGAGAAATGGTTTTGCTGCATCTGCCGGAAAAGAATCTTTTTAGGACGGTCATACTCTGTTCAGTGTGTCTCGTGTAAGGGATGGTTGTTCTGGGCTTGATCCCAAAACTCGACGTCCACGTAACTTTTATAAATCTTTTGTGGCTCCTTGCTGTTCACGTCCAAGGGCGTCTCGTAGTCTACGCCTTAGCGCCGCCCCCCAACTACCTTCCAGCAGCCCAGCTGCTCAGCAAGCCACAACTAGTACCCGCTTTTGCTCGCGCCCCGCGGCGCCAACAACTCAAACAGCTGCTACCACTCATAACTACTATCTCCGTAGTAGAGTCGGTAGCAATGCTGAGCATCAGCCCCTGCCCCGTCTTCTCCCCCCTCTTTTCCGGCAGCAATCGTGTAGGTCAGGGAAACAGACTCTTAGTCCCTAACCCCGTTTGCACCGTTTGCCAGCACAGAATATATATGTTTGCGACATCCGCACAATGCAGCTCCTGCCTTGGGCGCTGCCACTTTCCTAGATGTTCTGGTCTCCGCGACGGCAACCCCCCGACGGGTTTCATTGCGCCATATTGCCAGGTCCCAAACCCCAATCTACCGGGTACCCCAATGCTTGCCCAAGGACGCGCAGTCCCAGGGCCACAACAGCAGTTGCGTCCTGGCCTTCCTCAACCCAGGCGTAGTCACTCATCACTTACTCCCAGAGTGACGACGTCTCCCCCTATGCACTTCAGAATTCTGCAGTTAAACTGTAATGAACTAACTGGGACGATCACGGAGATAGTCGATTTCATGAAGCGGCACAACATCCGCATTGCTGCGATTCAAGAGACTAAACTCACAGCAAGATCTGCACTGCAAATCTGTTCTGGGTATAATGTCCACAGAAAAGATCGCATGACCGGAAATGGAGGCGGCCTCGCGTTTATCATACACCACTCTGTGCAATATCATATATTTGATCCTGGCATCGACCGCAGGGACAATGTCTTAGAATGTCAAGGTCTATCTGTCCGGTCAGGCGATGCAAACCTAGAAATCATCAACATCTACATCCCTCCTGCCACCTGTTACCCCAGTGGATACCGCCCTAATATTAGCGCCTTACTCACTGGCAACAATCGCATTATCTTAGGCGACTTTAATGCCCATCACGATCTATGACATTCAAATTTGCGGGCGGACAGTAGGGGTGAGATGTTGGCGGATAAAATAGAAGAAACGACGTTCTGCACAATAAACGGAGACGCCCCCATACGTATGGTAGGAAGCTGTCACAGCCGGATATCTCAATCGTGAGCGCAGAACTCGTAAACTGCGTCAACTGGCAGCCGATGGTAACATTGGCATCCGACCACCTGCCTATACTTATTCCGTTCGAGCGTACCGCCGACTTCATCGTTACAGAAAAACGCACTTTCATAAACTTTAAAAAAGGAAAGTGGGACGAATACAAATATTTTACAGACAGCCTTTTTGCTGCCTTCCCTATCCCGACTAATGCCCGCCAAGGGGAGCGTACTTTCCGCAAGGTCACTGAATCCGTCTCGGCACGTTTCATTCCCGCCGGGAAAGTTCCCGAAATTTGGCCCCACTTCACGGCGGAGGCCGCAAATTTACCGAGAGAACGTGACCTTATAAGACAGCTCGGCCCAGGCGACCCCCAAATAAGGGATATAAACCAACGCATCAGATTGCTTGTGGATGAACACAAGCGGGCGAAATGGGAGGAGCACCTAAGAGGTTGTAACCTCTCTGCCGGTGTGGGTAAACTTTGGTCCACCGTAAAGTCCCTATCGAATCCGTCACACAATGACAAAGTTTCCATCGCCTTCGGCGATAAAGTGCTGTCGGATTCGAAAAAATGTGCGAGTGCTTTCTGCCGTCAATATGTAATGCATTCTACGGTCGACAAAGATAGACGTAGGGCCAACAGATACGCACATAAACATAAATTCAGCGCGTCACCAATTACCATCACCGTCAGAGAGGTTGAAGATGCCATTGGTCACGCTAAACCATCCAAAGCAGTGGGCCCAGACGGCATAGCAATGCCGATGCTTAAAAGCCTAGGGAAAGAGGGTTTCAAATACTTAGCACATGTCTTCAACCTGTCTCTTTCCACCTTTGTCATACCCGAAAAATGGAAAATGGCCAAGGTGGTCCCGCTACTAAAGCTACCGGCTAACGTAGGAGAGTCGTATCGTCCGATATCTCTCCTATCGCCAGTAGCAAAGACGCTTGAAGCTATTTTGCTCCCCTACTTCCAAGCAAATTTGCACAGCTAGCCTGTCTTCAGCATGGCTTCAGAAAACTCCATAGCACCACCACCGCGCTAAATGCCATCAGCACCCAGATAAATTGCGGTTTAAATCAAAACCCCCACCATAGAACAGTACTCGTAGCGCTAGACCTATCAAAAGCTTTTGATACGGTCAACAATGGCACGTTACTGCAAGACCTGGAAGGGTCTACCCTTCCCCCATGTCTTAAGAGGTGGACCGCAAATTATCTGGGTGGTCGGCAGGCATCGGTGCAATTTAGACACGAAACATCAAAACCAAGAAGAATTAAACAGGGGGTGTCACAGGGGTGTGTCCTATTCCCACTTTTGTTTAATTTCTACATATCTAAGCTACCTTCACCACCAGAAGGAGTCACTACCGTTTCATACGCCGATGACTGCACAATAATGGCCACAGGCCCAGGCCCACAGATCAATGAGCTCTGCAACAGAATAAACGGCTACCTCCCTGATCTCTCCAGTTTTTTCGCCTCGCGCCTAAATCTTCCGCGACCTTATTTACAACATGAACGTCCCAAATGTCGACCATTTTGAACAATCCCGTCGATGGCACTATGCTACCGACTGTCCTATACCCCAAAATCTTGGGAGCCGTAATAAAATCCTCAAATCCCTTGCTGGCAGTACCTGGGGAAAAGATAAAGAAACGCTCATTACTACATACAAAGCAATTGGCCAGCCGTTTACGTGCTACGCGTCACCCATATGGTCGCCAAGCCTAAAAATTACCCACTGGAAGAAGCTACAGGCGTGCCAAAATACTGCTCTCAGAATCGCTGTCTTCTTATGTCCCCAGAACACCATCTACATAATGAGGCGAGAATAGTCCCCATCAGGGAGAGAAATGAGATGCTAACTAAACAGTTCCTGTTGAATCCTGGGCATCCAAATAGACATCTGATTGATGAGCCAACACCGCCTGGGGGCTTAAGGAGTCATCTCTGTAAGCATTTTGAGGAAATACGGCACCTGAGAACCCAGCCGTATGAAGCAAAAAAACACAAGCAGGTCCTTGGTGAACTCCACAAACAGGCGTCGGACCTTTATGCCGGGAATTTCCCCGTGAATCCAGTACTCAAAGAAAAGTACCCAGAACTTGTGGAAGAGGAACGCATACTCCCCAGGGAAACGCGTGTTACTCTTGGTCAACTTCGTTCTGGATACTGTAACAGGTTAAACTCTTACCTATCCAGAATCAACCCCGACATACAACATGCATGCCCCGCTTGCAATGTGTCCCCACATGACACCAACCATCTCTTTAATTGTAATGTGGAACCAACACCTCTAACGCCCCTTTCATTATGGTCCACCCCTGTTGAAACAGCAAGTTTCCTTGGACTCCCGTTAGAGGATATTGATGACAATTTGTGATCGGTCGCGGCTGTTAGGTGGGGCGAAGCACTGCTACAACAACAACAACAGCTGATATTACCTTATAATTCTTATGTTTATTGTTATGTTAGCCGATCCAACACCGGCTGCGCCATGCACAGTAATTCTGCGTAGAACACCTTTCTGCATAGGCGGCCTTCGGCCGCGCTTATAAACAATAACCCTGGGCTACGCCATGCCAAGTCCAGGTGTCTGGTATAACCGTGGCTACCGCCACGGTGATGTCCTTCTGCGTAGTACACCCTTCTGCAGAAGAGAAGAGAAGAGAAGAGAAGAGAAGAGAAGAGAAGAGAAGAGAAGAGAAGAGAAGAGAAGAGAAGAGAAGAGAAGAGAAGAGAAGAGAAGAGAAGAGAAGATAAGAGAAGAGAAGAGAAAAGAAGAGAAAAGAAGAGAAAAGAAGAGAAGAGAAAGGAAGAGAAGTTCATTTTTACGCCCCAATTCTGAGCGTTACCGGTAAAATAGTACCCAGAACATTTTGTAACCGAATATCGTTACCAGTTCTTTTATCCGCGATTCTGGCCCAAGTGGTAATGCTGTCATACCGAAAAACTCACCAGTGTCTGTGGAGAAATTTGAAAGCATGGTTCAACTATATACAGGTTGGCTCATCTGTAAAGCAACAAAATCTGTCTGTTCAAATTGTCAAAATCTGTGTATTGGTGTTGGTGCGAATGGTATGTAATGGAAACATAAAACTTAGCAGTTTTTGTATGTGTAAGTAAAATGTTGCCAATGTGTTGGTTTCATTTTGAGTTTGCCATCTCCTTTTGACAATCCCTTCGACCTTGCAATGACATAAATAAAATCAGCTGATGAGATGAGCCAACCTGTACATAATTGAATCATGTTTGAAAGGTAGTTTTCTTCGCTTTCACGGTTGCCACTTTGGTCCATTTGGACCAAAAATGGTTCCTTCCAACCCCATTTGCTCCGCTGGTCACTTTTCTTCAATTTTAGTCCTTTTAAGGCAGTAGCCACGATTGGTACTTTTCTTTCTTTTTCACTCAGGTAAAAATTCACAATATTGCTCAAAAATTCGCCACACTTTCGTTAGCCCCCATATAATTTTGAATTTACTTCAATGGAACTCTCACCATAAAAAATTGCTCAGTCAGTAAAATGTACCAGAACAATAACATTTCACTTAGGATATAATTTATGCCTGGCATTAAAAAGAAAACTGTTGGCAAGCACATTGTCGTTAACACATAATATTAATAACGGCTAGATATTTCGATTGGTTATACAACAATATGTAAAATATATGAAAATAAAAATTGCTTCTCGCCTAGCATAGCTGATAGCCATGAGCCTAACACTTTCAAAACTTATACAAAGAAATTCTATGCATTACTTCTCGCTGGGCACTATGATATTTAAATCTTTCTCACCCAGATCAATAAGTTCAAGGAATTCCAGAACTATTGTGGTGTTAAGCCACGCAAGGTAATTGAAAACTAAGTATCTTGGCACATGAAATATTTTAACTCGAAGACAGAAGGAAGCAAATGCAAATAGATTTGATTTCGGAAGAAATGTTTTGTATAAAATTATGCCCGAAGGTGCTAGCAGAACCCCTGAGACCTGGGATCAAAACTCACACTTACTGAATCTAGGCTCTGATATGAAGTTTAAATGTTAAGGGAAAAAGTAAGCATCTATAAAAATAGCACTAACAAAATTGCCTAATTTTATTTATGATTTACTGAGTTTCCACATACATAGTTCGGCAACACCAGAACGCAAATTTTGAACCGTTTCTTACTAAAACCTAACTGCACTATACATTTTATTTTAGTGCAATCAACCACATAGTGCTAGAACCAAGAGCTTTGTGACCAAAACTAGGTTCACAACGTTTGGTTAGTGGAAGGCATAGACTTATCTTATGTCAAAATATAGTATAATTTTTGGTTGCATGCACATATATTTGTTTGTTCATCTTGAATTAAAGGAAAGTGTTTACTATGTTTAGTAAAATTTTATATGGAAACATCCTAAAATTTTGTATTTTATACTAATAAAATAAAACAAAAATTTGGTCCTTTTTTCGATGAATTTTGGTCTCAAATGAAAACATGGTGTGGCACCCGTGTTCGCTTTACCGAAATGTGTCTCACTTGTAGATACGAGGTTAACGAATAAACGGGACGATGTGTACATATATGCATATTATGAATAAGTTTCTACATAGGTATATTGTAATTTATTCTGTGAAAGTACATAATGTAAACAAATATGTATAGCAAGAGGCAACACTTTTTTAATATTATCTTTACTTATTTGCGCTTACAATACTTTATTTTTCAGTTTTGCCTTTTTCTAAACAACAGCTGTTGTGTGGTTATTTCGATGTAACCACCTACTTTTGTGGGAAAAAAATTATCCGGCTAGTTTCGCGGCCCTTCAAAAAACGCGAGTACTCCATAAATAATGTAAGGAATACTCCTTTGGGAGTATAGGAGTGTTCCAAAACTTATCTGTATTCATACAAAAAATGTGCTCCAATTAACATTGCGATGTCCTAGGAGAGGAGTAGGTGATCCCACTCTCGCTTTGTTTATGAGTATTCCATAGAGTACATACGTGAGAGTACTTTCCAAAGTACTTTTACTGTTGTCCTCCATGGAGCACCCACAGAGGATCATATGCCAAAGTACTAAAGAGGAATTGTGTCGGAAAGAATTTTCGGAGTGAATTTAATTTAAAACGAAAGTAAATGAAGAGGGGCAATACAACTTTTATATTTTTTACTACGAATATTCTTATGTTATTTAGCATTTGCGTGAATAAAGAAACTAACATTTCTCTATACTATAGTATGTACACTCTAAAAACAGTATGTAAAAATGCAAGCTTATTGCTAGTATTTTTTTGTGTAATCTTACAATTTTTTTGCATAGTCCCGCACTTAAAGTGTATTTTTCTTATTTACACAGCAATGCCCCAATCTTACCAACATTTATGCTGTAAAAATACATATAGTTCGCGAAATTACTAACAACGTTTGTAAGCTAACACAAAGGTGTGTACATTTACAACAAAAGCTTAGTGGAGGTTGCCGATCGACACCATCTTAACGCGTCGTGTGCATTCGTTTTAGTCAATCGGCAGTGTGCGGTTTATCGGAAAGCGTGAATTTTTTTAAAGTAAAATTTTAACAAAAAATTTAATATCTTTACAGTATGGCTCCGCCCTTTTTCATTTAATTTGTCTAGGATACTTTTAACGCCATAAGTCGAACAAAAATTAACCAATCCTTTGGAAATTTGGTAGGGGCATAGATTTTATGACGTTAACTCTTTTCTGTGAAAATGGGCGAAATCGGTTGATGCCACGCCCAGTTTTTATGCACAGTCGTCCGTCTGTCCTTCCGCATGGCCGTTAACAACTTGAGCAAAAATCGACATATCTTTAATGAACTTAGTTCACGTGCTTACTTGAACTCACTTTATCTTGGTATGAAAAATGAACGAAATCCGACTATGACCACGCCCACTTTTTCGATATCGAAAATTACGAAAAATGAAAAAAATGCCATAATTCTATACCAAATACGAAAAAAGGGATGAAACATGGTAAGGTAATTGGATTTTTTATTGAAGCGAAATATAACTTTAGAAAAAACTTTATAAAATGGTTGTGACATCTACCATATTAAGTAGAAGAAAATGAAAAAGTTCTGCAGGGCGAAATAAACAACCCTTAAAATCTTGGCAGGTATTACATATATAAATAAATTAGCGGTATCCAACAGATGATGTTCTGGGTCATCCTGGTCCACATTTTGGTCGATATCTCATTAATACATTTAATTTAATACCCATATCGTACAAACTCATTCTAGAGTCACCCCTGGTCCACCTTTATGGCGATATCTCGAAAAGGCGTCCACCTATAGAGCTAAGGCCCACTCCATTTTAAAATACTCATTAACTCCTTTCGTTTGATACCCATATTGCACAAACGAATTCTAGAGTCACCCCTGGCCCACCTTTATGGCGATATCTCGAAACGGCCTCCACCTATGGAACTAAGGATTACTCCCTTTTAAAATACTCATTAACACCTTTCTTTTGATACCCATATTGTACAAACAAATTCTAGAGTCACCCCTGGTCCACCTTTATGGCGATATTTCGAAAATGCGACCACCTAAAAAACAACCACCACTCCCTTTTAAAACCCTCATTAATACCTTTAATTTGATAGCCATATCGTAGAAACACATTGTAGAGTCACCCCTGGTCCACCTTTATGGCGATATTTCGAAACGGCGTCCACCTATAGAACTAAGGCCCACTCCGTTTTAAAATACTCATTAACACCTTTCATTTGATACCCATATCGTACAAACATATTCTAAAGTCACCCCTGGTCCACCTTTATGGCGATATCTCGAAAAGGCGAACACCTATAGAACGAAGGCCCACTCCCTTTTAAAAATACTCATTAACACCTTTCATTTGATACCCATATCGTACTAACAAAGTCTAGAGTCACCCCTAAAAAAAAAAAAATAAATGTAAGGCGCGATAACCTCCGAAGAGATCTAAGGCCGAGCTCCTCTTCCAATTTGCGTCGTGCTCCTCTTGATTTTCCCTACAAATTGGCCGGACGGGACCTACATGTTTTATGCCGACTCCGAACGGCATCTGCAAGGCAAATAAGTTTTCACTGAGAGCTTTTCATGGCAGAAATACACCCGGAGCGCTTGCCAGACACTGCCGAGAGGCGACCCCGTTTAGAAAAATTTTCTTCTAATTGAAAAACCATATTTCTAAAATTTTGATGTTGCTTTGCCCGGGGTTTGAACCCAGAGCATACGGTGTGGTAGGCGGAGCACGCTACCATCACACCACGGCGGCCGCCCCTGGTCCACCTTTATTGCGATACCTCGAACAGGCGTCCATCTATAGAACTAAGGATTACTCCCTTTTAAAATACTCATTAACACCTTTCTTTTCATACCCATATTGTACAAACAAATTCTAGAGTCACCCCTGGTCCACCTTTATGGCGATATTTCGAAAATGCGACCACCTATACAACAACCACCACTCCCTTTTAAAACCCTCATTAATACCTTTAATTTGATACCCATATCGTACAAACACATTCTAGAGTCACCCCTGGTCCACCTTTATGGCGATATTTCGAAACTGCGTCCACCTATAGAACTAAGGCCCACTCCCTTTTAAAATACTCATTAACACCTTTTATTTGATACCCATATCGTACAAACATATTCTAAAGTCACCCCTGGTGCACCTTTATGGCGATATCTCGAAGAGGCGAACACCTATAGAAAGAAGGCCCACTCCCTTTTAAAAATACTCATTAACACCTTTCATTTGATACCCATATCGTACTAACAAAGTCTAGAGTCACCCCTGGTCCACCTTTATTGCGATACCTCGAAAAGGCGTCCACCTATAGAACTAAGGCCCACTCCCTTTTAAAATACTCATTAACTCCTTTCGGTTGATACCTATATTGCACAAACGATTTCTAGAGTCACCCCTGGCCCACCTTTATGGCGATATCTCGAAACGGCGTCCACCTATGGAACTAAGGATTACTCCCTTTTAAAGTACTCATTAACACCTTTCTTTTGATACCCATATTGTACAAACAAATTCTAGAGTCACCCCTGGTCCACCTTTATGGCGATATTTCGAAAATGCGACCACCTATACAACAACCACCACTCCCTTTTAAAACCCTCATTAATACCTTTAATTTGATACCCATATCGTACAAACACATTCTAGAGTCACCCCTGGTCCACCTTTATGGCGATATTTCGAAACGGCGTCCCCCTATAGAACTAAGGCCCACTCCCTTTTAAAATACTCATTAACACCTTTCATTTGATACCCATATCGTACAAACATATTCTAAAGTCACCCCTGGTCCACCTTTATGGCGATATCTCGAAAAGGCGAACACCTATAGAACGAAGGCCCACTCCCTTTTAAAAATACTCATTAACACCTTTCATTTGATACCCATATCGTACTAACAAAGTCTAGAGTCACCCCTGGTCCACCTTTATTGCGATACCTCGAAAAGGCGTCCACCTATAGAACTAAGGCCCACTCCCTTTTAAAATACTCATTAACTCCTTTCGTTTGATACCCATATTGCACAAACGAATTCTAGAATCACCCCTGGCCCACCTTTATGGCGATATCTCGAAACGGCGTCCACCTATGGAACTAAGGATTCCCTTTTAAAATACTCATTAACACCTTTCATTTGATACCCATATCGTACAAACGCATTCTAGAGTCACCCCTGGTCCACCTTTATGGTGATATCTCGAAAAGGCGACCACCTATACAACAACCACCACTCCCTTTTAAAACCCTCATTAATACCTTTAATTTGATGCCCATATTGTACAAACACATTCTAGAGTCACCCCTGGTCCACCGTTATGGCGATATTTCGAAACGGCGTCCACCTATAGATCTAAGGCCCACTCCCTTTTAAAATGCTCATTAACACCTTTCGTTTGATGCCCATATTGTACAAACAAACTCTAGGGCCACCCCTGGTCCACCTTTATGGCGATATCTCGAAACGGCGTCCACCTATGGGACTAAGGATTACTCCCTTTTAAAATACTTATTAACACCTTTCTTTTGATACCCATATTGTACAAACAAATTCTAGGGTCACCCCTGGTCCACCTTTATGGCGATATCTCGAAACGGCGTCCACCTATGGAACTAAGGATTACTCCCTTTTAAAATACTCATTAACACCTTTCATTTCATACCCATATCGTACAAACGCATTCTAGAGTCACCCTTGGTCCACCTTTATGGCGATATCTCGAAAAGGCGACCACCTATACAACAACCACCACTCCCTTTTAAAACCCTCATTAATACCTTTAATTTGATACCCATATCGTACAAACACATTCTAGAGTCAACCCTGGTCCACCTTTATGGCGATATTTCGAAACGGCATCCACATATTGAACTAAGGCCCACTCCCTTTTAAAATACTCATTAACACCAATCGTTTGATGCCCATATTGTACAAACAAATTCTAGGGTCACCCCTGTTCCACCTTTGTGGCAATATCTCGAAACGGCGTCCACCTATGGAACTAAGGATTACTCCCTTTTAAAATACTCATTAACACCTTTAATTTGATACCCATATCGTACAAACGCATTCTAGAGTCAACCCTGATACACCTTTATGGCTATATCCCTAAATGGCGTCCACCTATAGAACTATGGCCCACTCCCTCATAAAATACTCTTTAATGCCTTTCATTTGATACACATGTCATACAAACACATTCCAGGGTTTCCCTCGGTTCATTTTCCTACATGGTTATTTTCCCTTATGTTGTCACCATAGCTCTCAACTGAGTATGTAATGTTCGGTTACACCCGAACTTAACCTTCCTTACTTGTTTAATTTAATTTTGTCATATCGGTTCCCGCACTATCCGCCATTTTATTCTCAACCACATTAATAGCGTCCTTTTAAAACACGCGGTTGAGTTGTCGGGAAAAACGAACTTGACGCGACGACGTTAAAAAACGAGGTTAAGGGTCGATCTAGCACACTTAAACTCTAGTTAACGTATCGGTGATTTCCGTTCGTTCGAACTGGCGTCGAATATACCCAACAAGCAGTTCGACTTGAGTACCATTAAAGCTCATGTTGATAACTAGCATACCTCTAAAATCTCAAGAGTTGTTGCGAAACAGTGGCTCAACTTAAGAATCATAGTGTACTCAGCAAAAGAGGGAATTTTTTATAAAACGAAAAATGCTATTACTTAAGTTGAAAAATGATAGTTCTCAACTTGTGGTTCTTTCACTGGACTCAAGTGTAAGATTCCAATACTACAGTATTTTCACGAAAATAAAATAAAATATATATGATTTATTTTTGATAAATTACGGTTCATTACTGTTATCAATCAGGTGTTAATTTTTCACAATAAATAGCTGTTTGCTTTGGTGGTACCACCTTGTAGATTTTTTTCGACTTCACCTCAACTCGATATTCAATGTAGAATATCAAGTGGAGAAACGTGTTGAATATTCATTTGACAATTGTACATTTCTCAAAATCTCCCAAAGGTTGGATAATAATTTGAAAATGCTAATAACGTTGGAGATCAACTCGAGAACTATAAATTTTACAAAATTTCTCAAAGGTTAGATAGTGATTGGAGAATGAAGTTGGATATCAACTTGAGAACTATCTGGTTTAAGAATAACTAGATAATGAATATCACTTCCTGACCTAGATATATATTTCGCTGGAGCAATATCTTTTAAATGTTTATTGGGTAAAAAAAAACAATGTTTCAGTACAAAAAAGCCTACCCCAAAGGTGGCCTTAAACTGTGATTGAAAAACTGCTCAGTAGTTTAACTGGAATTTAAATTTGACTAGAGTTTAAGAAAACTTAGTTTAAGCTTAGCTTAACCATCTTCCGCGAACATTCCCGTTATGTCATGTTTCTGCGACCTTTTCTGTCGTGTATCAAAATCAAAATATTTTAATTTTTGGCGAACATTTGCGCGAACTGTTCGTGCGTGTATGGCGAAATCATTGTACAGGTTTACAAGTATGATATGTATGAGAGGGAAACAATTTCTTTCCCTTTCTAACACACGGCAGTTTGACACTTCGGTCAGTGTCAAACTAGCGTGGAACCCAGTGGAACCTGCGTGGAACATGAGTTTTGACACTGAACGAAGTGTCAAAATTACCGGGGTTGCTTCGTCGAAAGCGCCACAGAGAAGCAAAAAAGGGATCGGAATATCAGATATGGGTTGCTGTGATGTAAATTTTTTGAACGAATTTAGTAGGAAATTTTAAGTGCACCCATATGGGTCCTTCAGAAAATTATAAAAAAGTCTTCAATTGGGGTATCTGAGGACGCGTAGTTATTTCAGTATTAAGAATACAAACACGGGAGTTAAGTTTTTATACCCGTTCAAAAGTTCTCCGCGAAAAACAGTTTGAAACCGAGGTCGACTGCAATAACCCGTCCAAAAAAGCGGAAAGAGTATTCGAATTATTGGAACCGAGGCAAACACGCGTCTATTAATACTTCCCCCAACGGTTTTGGCCATGTTTTAGCAATCGTCCCCGGTAATAAAGTATCACAATTTGTTAATTAAAATTGTCCAAAACATATGCATATTAAAAAGAGATGTAATTAAGTGCTCATTTGAACGTAAATAAGGATATTTCTTTGTAATTTTGCAATAAAAATTTTACACAGTTTTCGTTAGCAGCTACTAAATTGTCTTGGACCTGAGAAGTACAACACTGCCAAATAGCATCCACACAAAAAACGAACAAGAACAAGCATTTTATCAGGTGAGCGTGGCTGTGTATGTGCGTGCTGCTACATATCCTACTTGTAGACCTGTACAATGTGGCGAAATAGCTCATAATCGTAGTAATCATTGTACAGGTCTACAAGTAGGATATTTAGCAGCACGCACATACACAGCCACGCTCACCTGATAAAATGCTTGTTCTTGTTCGTTTTTTTTGTGGACGCTATTTGGCACTGTTGTAGTTCTTAGGACCAAACAAAGTTTAGTAGCTGCTATCGAAAACTGCTTAAAATTTTTTTTCTTATATTACAAAGAAATATACTTATTTACTTTCAAACGAGCACTTAATTACATCTCTCTTTAATAACCATATATTTTGGACAATTTTAATTAACAAATTGTGATACTTTTTTACGGGGACGATTGCTAAAACACGACCAAAACCGTCGGGGGAGGTATTAATAGACGCGTTTTTGCCTCGCTTCCAATAATTCGAATACTTTTTCTCTTCGGACTATTGACAACAGGACAAAACGCGTCTATTCATTTTTCTTTCCGCTTTTTTGGACGGGTTATTGCAGTCGACCTCGGTTTCAAACTGTTTTTCGCGGAGAACTTTTGAACGGGTAGAAAAACTTAACTCCCGTGTTTGTATTCTTAATACTGAAATAACTACGCGTCCTCAGATACCCCAATTGGAGACTTTTTTATAATTTTCTGAAGGACCCACATGGGTGCACTTAAAATTTCCTACTAAATTCGTTAAAAGAAATTTACCATCACAGCAACCCATATCTGATATTCCGATACCTTTTTTGCTTCCCTGTGTCGCTTTCGACGAAGCAACCCCGGTAATTTTGACACTTCGTTCAGTGTCAAAACTCATGTTCCACGCAGGTTCCACTGGGTTCCACGCTAGTTTGACACTGACCGAAGTGTCAAACTGCCGTGTGTTAGAAAGGGAAAGAAATTGTTTCCCTCTCAAACATATCATACTTGTAAACCTGTACAATGGTAGTAATTTCTGAACGAAACAGACGTGCGCGGAAAAGTAAAATGGACAATAAAAAATTTCTGAGTGAATTTATTGAAATGTATAAATCTTCTCTCTTTTTTTTACGCTTAATTGCCACAGCGAGCAATATTGCTGCAGCACAATTGTTGTCCGTATTCATCGCTGTATGAAAGAGAACTAATGTTCGGCCAAAAGTTCGTATGGTGTATGGCCAAAGCTGCGAACAAGATTGCGGAATGTTCGCGGAAATGTTCGTGTCGTGTATTTGGCGCTTAATGCCCGGTTTTTTAGTGCGAAATTAAGCTCCAGTTAAAGCTGACTAGAGTTTACTTCGGCCAACTGTGTCAACTAAAGGTCTCCTGCGATTTACAACGAGATTGACTGAATTTTGTGTATGTTAGTGCAGTCGGGTGGCTTCGTGACACACGTATTTGTTGTCGGCTACACGTTGATGAAAATCAAAAATTTTAGATTTTTTCATTTGACGCTTGCTTATTTGATAGTCGCGGGGGTGTGATTGACAAAACAGCAGTGTTGTATTTAGTTTGTTTTGACATTCAAAATGAACAAGTGCGCGGAAGAACAGCAATTCATATTAAAATTTATTGAAAATTATCAATAGCCGTGTTTTTTCACACGCGTATACGTTTACGTTTGCGCTTGAAAAAAACGCCTATCCTCGCTTAGATAATGCTTAGGAGACCCATCTAGCGGCAGTGGTTAAATAACTACACCTAAAGCACAGGGTGTACCGAAAAGCGGAGACACAACCCTCTGATGGCCATAGGGTACAACATAGAGCTGAATCAGTTGCGATGAATTGTAGACACACATAGAATACATAGAATTAGTGTAGAGGGTGAAACAAAGACACGTATTTCAGTTACATCTGAGTATAATGCGTATTAAAATTTAGTAGGACAAATTTTATGCGCAGCAATTTCAGAGGTGTATTTAAAGTTTGTCGCTTAGCAGTCCATATAAAGTTTAAGCGTAAACGTATATAGAAGTAAAAAAAAAACACAGCTAATGTTTACTAGCATTATGGAATGTAAAGCTTTTATTATTATTTAATAAAATTTTTATAAATTTTTTTATTATTTAATAAAACTGCTGTAGTTGCAAGTAAAAAAAAATCATTATCCGATGACGACATATTCACGTCCGAACGCTGCGGTTTCTCAATGCTAATGTTGATTGATGGCTTTTTATTTGATAGTCGCGGGGCAAGCGTGGAATACCGACACGCACACATACAAAAATGCAGTCAATCTCGTTGTTAATGGCCGGATCCCCTTAAGCGATAAACGTCAAAATTACAAACAGTTTCGCTCACCTGACGCAAATCTCAGGTATAGAGTTGCATTTTTATACTCAGTTGAGCAGAGCTCACAGAGTATAATAACTTTGATTGGATAACGGTTGGTTGTACAGGTATAAAGGAATCGAGATAGATATAGACTTCCATATATCAAAATCATCAGTATCGAAAAAAAATTTGATTAAGCCATGTCCGTCCGTCCGTCCGTTAACACGATAACTTGAGTAAATTTTGAGGTATCTTGATGAAATTTGGTATGTAGGTTCCTGTGCATTTAAAATGGCCGAAATCGGACTATAACCATTCGATATCGAAAATTTCGAAAAACACAAAAAGTGCGATAATTCATTACCAAAGACGGGTAAAGCGATGAAACTTGGTAGGTAAGTTGAACTTATGACGCAGAATAGAAAATTAGTAAAATTTTGGACAATGGGCGTGGCACCGCCCACTTTTAAAAGAAGGTAATTTAAAAGTTTTGCAAGCTGTAATTTGGCAGTCGTTGAAGATATCATGATGAAATTTGGCAGGAACGTTACTCCTATTACTATATGTACGCTGAATAAAAATTAGCAAAATCGGAGAAGGACCACGCCCACTTTTAAGAAAAATTTTTTTTAAAGTAAAATTTTAACAAAAAATTTAATATCTTTACAGTATATAAGTAAATTATGTCAACATTCAACTCCGGTAATGATATAGTGCAACAAAATACAAAAATAAAAGAAAATTTCAAAATGGGCGTGGCTCCGCCCTTTTTCATTTAATTTGTCTAGGATACTTTTAACGCCATAAGTCGAACAAAAATTAACCAATCCTTTTGAAATTTGATAGGGGCATAGATTTTATGACGTTAACTCTCTTCTGTGAAAATGGGCGAAATCGGTTGATGCCACGCCCAGTTTTTATACACAGTCGTCCGTCTGTCCTTCCGCATGGCCGTTAACACGATAACTTGAGCAAAAATCGACATATCTTTAATGAACTTAGTTCACGTGCTTACTTGAACTCACTTTATCTTGGTATGAAAAATGAACGAAATCCGACTATGACCACGCCCACCTTTTCGATATCGAAAATTACGAAAAATGAAAAAAATGCCATAATTCTATACCGAATACGAAAAAAGGGATGAAACATGGTAAGGTAATTGGATTGTTTTATTGAAGCGAAATATAACTTCAGAAAAAACTTTATAAAATGGTTGTGACACCTACCATATTAAGTAGAAGAAAATGAAAAAGTTCTGCAGGACGAAATAAAAAACCCTTAAAATCTTGGCAGGTATTACATATATAAATAAATTAGCGGTATCCAACAGATGATG
This sequence comes from Eurosta solidaginis, assembly GCF_040869045.1. Lineage (NCBI taxonomy): Eukaryota > Metazoa > Arthropoda > Insecta > Diptera > Tephritidae > Eurosta > Eurosta solidaginis. The sequence goes on along the minus strand of NC_090321.1, from coordinate 85,667,676 downwards.
TTCTGGGTCATCCTGGTCCACATTTTGGTCGATATCTCATTAATACCTTTAATTTAATACCCATATCGTACAAACTCATTCTAGAGTCACCCCTGGTCCACCTTTATGACGATATCTCGAAAAGGCGTCCACCTATAGAACTAAGGCCCACTCCCTTTTAAAATACTCATTAACTTCTTTCGTTTGATACCCATATTGCACAAACGAATTCTAGAGTCACCCCTGGCCCACCTTTATGGCGATATCTCGAAACGGCGTCCACCTATGGAACTAAGGATTACTCCCTTTTAAAATACTCATTAACACCTTTCTTTTGATATCCATATTGTACTAACAAATTCTAGAGTCACCCCTGGTCCACCTTTATGGTGATATTTCGAAACGGCGTCCACCTATATAACTAAGGCCCACTCCCTTTTAAAATACTCATTAGCACCTTTCATTTGATACCCATATCGTACAAACATATTCTAAAGTCGCCCCTGGTCCACCTTTATGGCGATATCTCGAAAAGGCGAACACCTATAGAACCTTTTAAAATACTCCCTTTTAAAAATACTAATTAACACCTTTCATTTGATACCCATATCGTACTAACAAAGTCTAGAGTCACCCCTGGTCCACCTTTATTGCGATACCTCGAAAAGGCGTCCACCTATAGAACTAAGGCCCACTCCCTTTTAAAATACTCATTAACTCCTTTAGTTTGATACCCATATTGCACAAACGAATTCTAGAGTCACCCCTGGCCCACCTTCATGGCGATATCTCGAAACGGCGTCCACCTATGGAACTAAGGATTACTCCCTTTTAAAATACTAACTAACACCTTTCTTTTCATACCCATATTGTACAAACAAATTCTAGAGTCACCCCTGGTCCACCTTTATGGCGATATTTCGAAAATGCGACCACCTATACAACAACCACCACTCCCTTTTAAAACCCTCATTAATACCTTTAATTTGATACCCATATCGTACAAACACATTCTAGAGTCACCCCTGGTCCACCTTTATGGCGATATTTCGAAACGGCGTCCACCTATAGAACTAAGGCCCACTCCCTTTTAAAATACTCATTAACACCTTTTATTTGATACCCATATCGTACAAACATATTCTAAAGTCACCCCTGGTCCACCTTTATGGCGATATCTCGAAAAGGCGAACACCTATAGAACGAAGGCCCACTCCCTTTTAAAAATACTCATTAACACCTTTCATTTGATACCCATATCGTACTAACAAAGTCTAGAGTCACCCCTGGTCCACCTTTATTGCGATACCTCGAAAAGGCGTCCACCTATAGAACTAAGGCCCACTCCCTTTTAAAATACTCATTATCACCTTTCGTTTGATACCCACATTGTACAAACGCATTCTAGAGTCAGCCCTGGTCCACCTTTATGGCGAGTTTGTTTTTTTAGTTTTTTAAAACTATTATTTATTTTTAATTTTTTAGTTCAAGTAATTTTAAAAGTTTTAGTCGAGAGGGATGAAACCTCGAAACGCCAGCGGTCCATGGATGAATCCAACCCCACGGCACCGAAAAGGCCAAGACGCAGGGGGGCTGGACGCGGTCTTTCGCCGAAATTGCTAAGGGTCGGCAGATCATTGGCATTATAGACGAGAGCAGCGAAGATGGCAGGATCCCGAAACAACAGTGGAAGTGGATCGAGGCCGCGCTCGCTACGGTGGCCGTTAAGATTAAGAAAGACAACCCTGATCCACCGCCATCTTACACCGATGCAGGGTGGTTCCAGGCCAATTTCAAGCTAATTGCCTGTGACGACGCCAGGTCGGTAAACCTCTATAGGGCCGCCGTCACGCTGATAGGGGTGGTATATCCGGGCGCGCGCCTCAAGGTAGTGGAGGCGCGTGATATCCTCTGACGACCAAGGGCTAGAGCCTGGGTTCCAGTGACGCCAACGGACCCAGCTGACATCCTGGAGCTGCTTCAGGAGTACAACTCGTCACAGGTTTGGAAGTCAACCCGGATAAAACCGAGCTAGTCCTCTTCACGAGGAGGTACCAGAAGTACCAAATCTTACACCGCCAATAATTGGGGGAACGTTCTTAGCATTTAGCGATCAAGTGAAGTATTTGGGAGTCATTCTGGATAGGAAGCTATTATGGAGTGACCATATAGTGGAGCGATCCAAGAAGGCAGCAACAGAGCTGTTCACCTGCAACAGGGCAATTGGCACCTCCTGGGGATTCTCCCCTAAGGTGACCTACTGGATTTACACAGCCATTGTGCGCCCGATTCTTCTTTATGGTGCCTTGGTCTGGTGGCCTGAACTAGCTAAAAGTATCTATCTTAAAATGCTTTAAAAGGTGCAACGGAAATCGGAGCTCTGCATTACCGGGGCTCTCGGCTCCACTTCAGATTTCGCTACATACATACATGGATACATAGATACATAGATAGATACAGGCCAAACTAATAAAAGCGTGTTAAAAAGGGCTCCAGTATGCTCTTTCGTAGATGTGCCATGCATCCCCTTCTATCATTAATAAGGGAATGCGTTCTTCGCATTATGTGCAAGGTTTCAAATCTATGGCCATTTGGGGTGGTCATTAGTTCAATTGACCTTATGTCCGTTAACCTTATGTCACCCCAACATTATTGCATTGTCATTGAGCCTTGATACATGTGAAAAGTTTCAATCAAAGCTATGGCCATTCAAAGTGGTAATAAGGCCAATTGACCTTATGGCCGTTGACCTTATGTCACCACACCATCACATTAATGCATTGTCATCGAGCCCTGATACGTGTGCAAAGTTTCAATCAAACTTATGGCCGTTCAAAGTGGTAATAACGCCAATTGACCTTATGGCCGTTGACCTTATGTCACCACACCATCATATTAATGCATTGTCATCGAGCCTTGATACTTTTGCAAAGTTTCAATCAAACTTATGGCCATTCAAGGTGGTAATAAGGCAAATTGACCTTATGTCACCGCACCATCACATTAATGCATTGTCATCGAGCCTTGATACGTGTGCAAAGTTTTAATCAAACTTATGGCCATTCAAAGTGATAATAAGGCCAATCGACCTTATGGCCGTTGACCGTATGTCACCGCACCATCACATTAATGCATTGTCATCGAGCCTTGATACGTTTGCAAAGTTTCAATCAAACTTATGGCCATTCAAAGTGAGAATAAGGCCAATTGACGTTATGGACGTTGACCTTATGTCACCACACCATCACATTAATGCATTGTCATCGAGCCTTGATACGTGTGCAAAGTTTCAATCAAACTTATGCTCATTCAAAGTGGTAATAAGGCCAATTTTCCTTATGGCCGTTGACCTTATGTCACCGCACCATCACATTAATGCATTGTCATCGAGCCTTGATACGTGTGCAAAGTTGCAATCAAACTTGTGGCCAATCAAAGTGATAAGAAGACCAATTGACCTTATGGCCGTTGACCTTATGTCACCACACCACCACATTAATGCATTGTCATCGGTCCTTGATACGTATGCAAAGTTTCAAATTAATCAGACTTCTAGAAACCGGTGAAAATTAAGCTCAAATATTCCGTTACATACAGGCCAAGCTAATAAGAGCGTGTTAAAAAGAAACTGATTTCGCCGCTTACATCTCGGATTAGGCCCTAGGAAATCGCAATATAACCGCTGAAATGGCCTTTCCGAAGTGCAGGTACTGTCTATAGGTGGCCTGGACTGTTGGTTAGTAGGTTTTACGAGTTTGCAAGTATCGCACTTACTCACGTAGTCTCGAACGTCTTAGCTTGCTGTGGCCAGAAATATTTTTGCCTAATGCGTTCTAATGTTTTCTGCCATCCACCATGGTAATTCTGGTTGGCGTCATGTGCCAATCTCACGGCTTCTTCCGTCAGCCCTTTCGGCAACCACAAACACCGTAACGAGTCTTCTTCCCCTTCCACCCCCTTCCGAAATTTAACTCTCTTAAATACAACGCCGTCAATCACGCGCAAATCAGGAAGCAACTCTTCGTTCTTTTCGACGGTTCTAATCAGATCTAGATATTCTTTGCTGTTGAATTCGAGAGAGACTAAATCTATTTTCCCGGGTGTGGCAGTGAAAGTCAACTCGTCGGCATTAAACCGCGAAAGCGCATCGGGTACTACATTTAGGGTGCCTTTGCGATGTTCCATTCTAAAGTCGTATCTTTGCAGCAGGAGCGACCACCTCGCCAACCTCCCGCTCAAGTCTTTTTGATTCATCAACCACTTGAGACTCGAGTGGAACGGTAATCCTTCAATATATGGTCGGAAGCGCTTCACGCTGACTATGGCGGCGAGACATTCCAGCTCGGTTACCGTATAATTGCGTTGAGCATTATTAGATTTTTTTGAAACGAACGCGATTGGATGCTCAGCGCTCTCATCATCGACCTGGAATAACACCCCGCCAACACCTATTTTGGAAGCGTCGCGTTGTATGACAAATTCCTTATAAAAGTCTGGTTGGGCCAAGACCGGAGCGGAACTGAAGGCTACCTAAAGTTTTTCGAAGGCCTCTATTGCTTCTGAAGTAAGCTTGAATGGTCCTGCAGATTTTCGAAGACAATCCGTTAGGGGACCTGCTAGGTCAGCGAAATTCGTGGTGAACGCCCTATACCAATTTGCCATGCCAACGAACCTACGAACCTGACGAGGAGATTTCGTAATTTAGAAATTCTTCACGGCTTCTATTTTCGCTGGGTCTACTTTTAAACACCCGCTACCTATCAGGTATCCTAAGTATCGAATCTCTTTCTGGCAGAATTTGGTCTTCTTTACATTTATGGCAAGGCGGCATCCTTGAAACACTTCGCCACTTCCGCTGGCAGGTTCATGTGATCCTCGAAATTCGCGCTGCATACCATTAGATCATCCGAGTAAATGAAAACATTCTCCCTCAAGCGCGATGGAATTACCTTATCCATGAGTCTGCTCATTGTCTGCGGTCCATTGCATGGGCCGAACGGCATCACTTTGAAATTATACATTGGTTTTCCCGGAACGGAGAAGGCTGTCTTCTCCTTGGATGATTCCGTCAATTTAATTTGGAAGAACGCGTCCTTTAGGTTAATGCCGCTGATATAATGCGTGTCCTTCAGTCTACTCAACAGGCCGTTAATATGCGGCAACGGGTACGAGTCCTTCTTCGTGACCTCGTTGATCTTCCTGGAATCAATGCACATCCGGACCTTCCCTGGTTTTCGAACTAACACCACAGGGCTACACCACGTCGAGTTTGATTGCTCGATCACTCCCATTTCAAGCAACCTGTCTATTTCCTTAAACGCATCGGCTTGCCTTGGTGGCGAAAGAGGGAAGTGCTTGCTTTTGATCGGAACCGCGTCGCCCGTATCAATATGGTGTTCGACCAGCTGTGTTTGCCCCAAACCTAACTTTTCAAATGACGGAAACATCTCTATCACCTTATGCAATTCGATCCTCTGCCCTTTTGTCAAATCATGAAAATTATGTTCTTGATCGTTTTCTTCGCTAACTTCTAAACACGCTACACTTGGAAATATATCCGGAGCTAACGCGAATGCTTTCCAGAAGTCTTCTCCGAAGTAGGCTTCTTGAAGTAGCTAAGGTACAAGATAAAAACGAATGGATTTGGTAGTGGTTTTGAAAGCCACTTGTAAAGAAATCGAACCTAATATCTTCTGCTTGTTACCACCCGCTGTATACATATACGAAAGCCTGCAGTGGGTGATACTTCAGACCATTTACACAATCACAATCCTTTCCTGCTATAGAGACGTTAGCTCCAGAGTCCAGTAGGCCTACCACAAAAGTGTTTTCTATCTTTACTCTACCTAGAGGTCTTTCATCCTCTGTAAGGAGAATCGTAGTACTCTGGAGAAGCTTTCGCTCTTTTATACGTTTCGCATATCTTTTACGGCATTTTAAAATATTTTCCGATAACGTGAAATTGGATTGATTGTCAAAAATTCTAGATCTAACTAGCTCATAATTATTTTCTCTCTGTTCGAAACTAGGTGGAAAATGTGTCTGGCAGGCAACATCCCTACTAAATGACTTCAAAATTTTTACTGGCTTGGAAACTACACGTGAAGAAGCTGGACTATCTGAATCCGATCCGGTTGAACTATCTGTACTATCAGGGAAGGTTACTATGATCTTTAGAGGTTCCTGCGTAGCAGTGCTACTAACATCTGGGAACTCACCACTTGTGAAGGCTCTACTAACTGGTTCAGCGCACGAGACGACTCGAGCACTGGCTGATATGGGGGCTATAGCCCCGAACGAGTTACCCCCTCTGTCTTCTCGCTCGGATTCTGGTTTCCCTGTCGACGATGATCCCTAGGACATCTCGGAGTTAGGACTCTTAGACCACACTTGAAACAAAATGGGTTTTTAATGGGCTCTTCGCAATAGATGTACGAGTGCCCCATGCTTTGGCAATTCCAACATTGGATGCCTGAATAATCCGGTCTCCTCGTCCTTCTAAAATCCAATGCATCGATCTGCGGGTTTACTTCGCCGTCTTCATATTCGGGTCTTACGTCTGATGTTATTGCGCGAGCCTCGTTAACGTGGCGACCATGAAACCCCGTTGTGATGCTCCTGCTTTCTTTTAGCACTTGTTCGCACCTCCGCGTAACATCTCGAAGGTCGTGCAAGTTTCTGACGTCTGCATTAAATAACATCAATTTCATACTACTGTCGACGTTCTGCTTTATTATGTCAATCAGTAAGGGCTCTGCCATGGGCTCCCTCAACCGCGCATTTAGCCCTATAATATCAGTGTGGAACACGTCATAGGATTCATTCGTTTTCTGTTTGCGTATTGAGATCTCCATCATGATCTGATGATAGCTTTTTAGAGTACCGAATTCTCTTTTTAGTGAATAGCACAAAAATGCATAAGGTGGAAAATAGCAATTATTTGGTTGTCAGAGCATTGTGTACGCTCACACAAGGTGTCTAGCTTAGACAGAAAATCCGCTACGCTGTCAGTACCATCGAGCGATATTTTCCACTCCTGGGGTTTTACCACTATGCTGCTCGAAGTAGGGTTAACTGGATTGACCACCGCTGGGTGTACAACCTTCGGGATTGCATTACGTTCCGTTCGATTCGCATTTCTGTTATAATTCATCGAGTGTTGTGCAGACTCAAGAGCTGCGTTGAGCTGGTCCATGTTGTTTCGGATAGTTCCCATCTCCCTCCGAATTTCTTTCTGCGAGGTCCGGAAAAGTTGGTGTAGCACTTCCACCCACGAGTCTCCACGAGGGGCTTCGGCACGGATCCCTGGGGTATGCGCCCTATCGCTTGCAGCTCCTCCAAAATTCCCATGATCTGTTGGCAAAGCACTAGCTCCGTCTTGTACGTATGTCGACATATTGGTCATTAGCCCCGAGATATTATGTGTATTTAATAGGTGCGCGTTAAAATTGCTGGTGCTTCCCGGTCTATCCATTTTTCCGTTCTGGTCATTTTGGTCCGAGCTCGTATTTGTCTCCGCTGGATCTCCATCTCGGCTACCTACTGGTGTATGCATCACCAGGGGACGCTTAGCCCTCGGAAACGCCCCCCTATTATTGCTATCCCGGTACTGGTTCCCTCTAAAATTTCCGCCACTCCCGAACGGAGTGTTCCTGGCTGGTGGCCATTCGCCTAAACGATTGGTCATGCGACATTATAATCAGGAAAAAATTGAGTAAATTGCTAAACTTGAGTATTAGTGTTATAAAAAAAACGTCTATCTAAAAGAAAAACTTTAGGCGGTTAGGGGTTAAAAAAAAGGTCAGAATTCACCGCCCCCCTCCCCCCCTTCACCCTATATTACCGACGATTGTTTTCTTGGAAAAAAGAAAAATTTATGTGAGAAAAAAGAATTCGCGAGAATACAATTAATATTAATTCGATAATCGTATCGAATAATAAAAAAGAAATTCAAAAAGCTGGAAATAAAGTGTTTATGTGAAATATACGTGTTATATTTACAATGAACATCGTGTATAAGTTTTGAAAAGCTACTTTGTATTTAGATGCCAATGGGAATGCTGATATCCCATACATCCAGAAGGCACAGGTAAAAAAAAATTTTGTTACAAACAAAAAATTCATTCATACTTGTCCCTAGTGCTCCCAACCGCAGTGCAAAGGGGGTCTTAGGGACCCACCTCCGAGACTGGTTGGACCACTAGGGTCAGTTCCAGACACACACAGTTTGGTCCCAGCACACCCAGCCGCAAGGCAGGGGACTGGCTGGGGGTTGTGGCCTCTCCGTCCACTCAAACTGGACACTCCTCCTGCCTCCGCAATGAAGGAGCGGTTTCAAAATCTGCTCCCCAGACTGGCGGGACAGGAAAGGGTAGCTCCTTGAATACCAGCTCAACCCGTCGCAATGCTAGTGGTATTCAGTATTACCACCTGGGACGTGGGATGAGCTGGGGTCCTAGTATCAGCACACACCATTCATACTAACAACACAAATTCCGAAAAAAGAGAAAGGTGGCTGCTCCTGCGGCTGCTCACCTGGGACTGATGGGATGGTCAACTTCACAAGTTGACCCGAATTGACCAACGAGACCAGTGCCTCAGGTGCCACGTTGGGCGCCAACTGCTATGGCGCCCTCAGCAACTGTCAACGATGATCACTCCGGACAACTTGATCCATCCAACCATCACATATGGAATGGTCAAACTTCACAAGCTGACCAGGAATGACCAGCGCGACAGCGCCTCGGACACCAAACCGTTGGGAGCCATCTGTTATGGTAACGCATTCACAGTGGAGCAGCAAGAAAGGCAGTCGGCATGATCTAGTGGTGCTCCGTGGCTAGTCATGTCGGCTGGGCGGGGTTCTTGCCAACCCTGTTGTCCTGCGCCATAAACAGAAAACATCCTATCATGCCTATTCAAAACCAACTGTCAAAAGCGTAGCCGACTCAAAACGCTCATAATGCAAAAATAAAAACAACATCCGGCAGAACCGGATTGAAAATTCAGAAATTAAAAAAAAAAACAAGTAAGGAAGGCGAAGTTCGGGTGTAACCGAACATTATATACTCAGATGAGAGCTTTGGAGACAAAATAAGGGAAAATCACCATGTAGGAAAATGAACCTAGGGTAACCCTGGAATTTGTTTGTATGACATGGGTCTCAAACGAAAGGTGGTAATGAGTATTTTAAAAGGGAGTGGGCCTTAGTTCTATAGGTGGACCCTTTTCGAGATATCGTTATAAAGGTGGACCGGGGTTGACTGTAGAATGCGTTTGTATAATATGGGTATCAAACGAAAGGTGATAATGAGTGTTTTAAAAGCGGGTGGGCCTTAGTTCTATAGGTGGACGCGTTTTCGAGATATCGCTATAAAGGTGGACCAGGGTTGATTCTAGAATGCGTTTTTACGATATGGGTATCAAATGAAAGGTGTTGATGAGTATTTAAAAGGGAGTGGGCCTTAGTTCTATAGGTGGACGTCTTTTCGAGATATCGCCATAAAGGTGGACCAGAGGTGACTCCAGAATTTCTTTGTACGATATGGGTATCAAATGAAAGGTGTTAATGAATATTTTAACAAGTAAGGAAGGCTAAGTTCGGGTGTAACCGAACATTACATACTCAGTTGAGAGCTATGGAGACAAAATAAGGGAAAATCACCATGTAGGAAAATGAACCTAGGGTAACCCTGGAATGTGTTTGTATGACATGGGTACCAAATGGAAAGTATTAAATTGTGATTTAAAAGGGAGTAGGCCATAGTTCTATAGGTAGACGCCATAAAGGTGGACCAGGGCTAACTCTAGAATGCGTTTGTACGATATGGGTATCAAATGAAAGGTGTTAATGGTTATTCAAAAGGGAGTGGGCCATAGTTTTATAGGTGGACGCCATTTCGGGATATCGCCATAAAGGTGGACCAGGGGTGACTCTAGAATGTGTTTGTACGATATGGGTATCAAATGAAAGGTGGTAATGAGTATTTTAAAAGGGAGTGATCCTTAGTTCTATAGGTGGACGCCTTTTCGAGATATCGCCATAAAGGTGGGCCAGGCGTGACTCTAGAATGTGCTTGTACGATATCGGTGTCAAATGAAAGGTGTTACTGAGCATTTTAAAAGGGAGTACGCCTCAGTTGTATATGTGAAGGCGTTTTCAAAATATCGCCATAAAGGTGGACCAGGGGTGAATCTAGATTGTGCTTGTACGATATGGGTATCAAATGAAAGGTGTTAATGAGTATTTTAAAAAGGAATGGGCCTTAGTTCTATAGGTGGTCGCCTTTTCGAGATATCGACATAAAAGTAGACCAGGGGTGACTCTAAAACGTGTTTGTACGATATGGGTATCAAATTAAAGGTGCTAATCAGGGTTTTAAAAGGGAGTGCCCCTTAGTTGTATATGTGAAGGCGTTTTCGAGATATCGACCAAAATGTGGACCAGGGTGACCCAGAACATTTTCTGTCGGGTACCACTAATTTATTTATATATGTCATACCACGAACAGTATTCCTGCCAAGATTCCAAGGGCTTTTGATTTCGCCATGCAGAACTTTTTCATTTTCTTCTACTTGATATGGTAGGTGTGACACCCATTTTACAAAGTTTTTTCCAAAGTTATGTTTTGCGTCAATAAAACAGTCCAATTACCATGTTTCATCCCTTTTTTCATATTTGGTATAGAATTATGGCATTTTTTTAATTTTTCGTAATTTTCGATATCGAAAAGTGGGCGTGGTCATATTCGGATTTCGGCCATTTTTTATACCAAGATAAAGTGAGTTCAGATAAGCACTTGAACTAAGATTAGTAAAGATATATCGATTTTTGCTCAAGTTATCGTGTTAACGGCCGAGCGGAAGGACAGACGGTCGACTGTGTATAAAAACTGATAGTGTCTTCAACCGATTTCGCCCATTTTCCCAGAAAACAGTTATCGTCATAGAATCTATGGCCCTACCAAATTGCATAAGGGTTGGTAAATTTTTGTTCGACTTAATGCATTAAAAGTATTCTAGACAAATTAAATGAAAAAGGGCGGAGCCACGCCCCTTTTGAAATTTTCTTTTATTTTTGTATTTTGTTGCACCATATCATTACTGGAGTGGAATGTTGACATAATTTACTTATATACTGTAAAGATATTCAATTTTTTGTTAAAATTTGACTTTAAAAAAATTTTTTTTTTTTAAGTGGGCGTGTTCGTAATCCGATTTTTCTTATTTTTATTTAACACACATATATAAATAGGACTAACGTTCCTGCCAAATTTCGTAATGATATCTTTAACGACTGCCAAATTACAGCTTGCAAAAGTTTTAAATTACCTTCTTTTAAAGGTGGGCGGTGCCACGCCCGTTGTCCAAAATTTTACTAATTTTCTATTCTGCGTCATAAGTTCAACCCACCTACCAAGTTTAATCGCTTCAGCCGTATTTGGTAATGAATTATCGCACTTTTTCTGTTTTTCGAAATTTTCGATATCGAAAAAGTGGGCGTGGTTATGGTATGATTTCGTTCATTTTAAATAGCGATCTGAGATGAGTGCCCAGGAACCTACGTACCAAATTTCATCAAGATAAAAAATAAAAATAAATGTAAGGCGCGATAACCTCCGAAGAGATCTAAGGCCGAGCTTCTCTTCCAATTTGCGTCGTACTCCTCTTGATTTTCCCTACAAATCGGCCGGACGGGACCTACATGTTTTATGCCGACTCCGAACGGCATCTGCAAGGAAGATGAGTTTTCACTGAGACCTTTTCATGGCAGAAATACACCCGGAGCGCTTGCCAAACACTGCCGAGGGGCGATCCCTCTTAGAAAAATTTTCTTCTAATTGAAAAACCTTATTTCTAAAATTTTGATGTTGCATACGGTGTGGTTGGCGGAGCACGCTACCATCACACCTTCACATCTTCATCAAGATACCTCAAAATTTACTCAAGTTATCGTGTTTACGGACGGACGGACGGACGGACATGGCTAAATGAATTTCTTTTTTCGCCCAGATCATTTTGATATATAGAAGCCTATATCTATTTCGATTAGTTTATGCCGTTACGGATTATCGTTATGCGAACAAAATTAATATACTCTGTGAGCTCTGCTCAGCTGAGTATAAAAAAATCTAAGCAAAAAAAAAATTTACCGAACCGTAAGTGACCGGTTACTATTGCTGAAAACAAGGAAAAAAGGCTGAAAATTAAAACGAAAATAAAAAGGCTGAAAATTGAAAACGAAAAAAAGGCCGAATATATAAGGGGGAGTGGGGGCGCCACGGGTTTTGTTGCGAGGCCCGGTGTTGATCCCACCCTTAAAATCCATGGCCACCGACGCACCTATATTTCGGTGGCAACTTTCCTGAAATACCTAAGTGCCTTCTAAATAAACCAGGCATGCTTAACCAACGAAACGATATCATTTCGTTACGATAATCAACGTTAATAAACGAAACGAACTCATTTCGTTTCGTTTATTAACGTTAAGATCGTCAAATTAACGAAATGATTTCGTTTCGTTTTCTGCCATATCAAAACGAAATCAAATCGTTTATGTTGATTATTAATTTCAAACTATGCTGGCAAAGCTGATTGATGGCGGAGTCATTAAAGGTGAAAGCATTAGCCAAGCTGATTGCAACTTTTCTCTTGAATTTTGACAGTACGAACATTTCTCAGAGTATTTTTGACATTACCACCAACGAATTACACAAACAAATTACATAGAGTTTGTGTGTGTATGTGCGCTCGTTGTTGCCACCTTACGGCTTCACCATGGCTGTAGCATTGCCAGCACAATTCAAACATAAAGTATCACGTTTTTGTTAACGTTTTTAACGTTAACGAAAGCTTTTCGTTTCGGTTAAAAACGAGATACAATTTATTTTGATAATTTCTTTATCGATAATATTTCGAAGTGTTTCAACGGAAACGGTGGAAATTTTTTGATAAACGATTAGCTTAACGTTAAGGTGCATCCCTGAAATAAACGGAGACATCAGAATTCCCATTTTAAAAACAAATTTATTTAAAATTCATTTCAGAAAAAAAAAATCAGCGAAAATGTATCTATCATTATTAAACTACATATATCAGGTAAACCTCTCAGATCAAAACTAACTAACTAATGGTCAATCTTACGAAATCAAAATCAAAAGAGAAAGAACTTGTTTCATCATTGATAGTTGATTCGGTTCTATGTCTTCTTCACGTCTTTATTGGTGAATAAAATGACTTAATCAGGAAAAAAAATTGCGTCTAAGGAAAAAGGTTAATAATAACAAGTAAGGAAGGCTAAGTACGGGTGTAACCGAACATTACATACTCAGATGAGAGTTTTGGAGACAAAATAAGGGAAAATCACCATTTAGCAAAAGGAACCTAGGGAAACCCTGGAATGTGTTTGTATGACATGTGTATCAAATGAAAGGTGTTAATGATTATTTAAAACGTAGTGCGCCTTAGTTCTATAGGTGAACTCCTTTTCGAGATATCGCAATAATGGTAGACCAGGGGTGACTCTAGAATGTGTTTGTACGATATGGGTATCAAATTAAAAGTATTAGTGAGGGTTTTAAAAGGGAGTGACCCTTAGTTGTATATGTGAAGGCGTTTTCGAGATAGCGACCAAAATGTGAACCAGGGTCACCCAGAACATCATCTGTCGGGTACCGCTAATTTATTTATATACATATGTAATACCAGGAGCAGTATTCCTGCCAAGATTCCAAGGGTCGTGGTTATAGTCGGATTTCGGCAATATTTTATACCAAGATAAAGTGACTTCAGATAAGTACGTGAACTAAGTTTAGTTAAGATATATCGTTTTTTGCGCAAGTTATCGTGTTAACGGCCGAGCGGAAGGACAGACGGTCGACTGTGTATAAAAACTGGGCGTGGCTTCAACCGATTTCGCCCATTTTCACAGAAAACAGTTATCGTCATAGAATCTATGTCCCTACCAAATTACTAAATTTTTGTTCGACTTATGGCATTAAAAGTATTCTAGACGAATTAAATGAAAAAGGGCGGAGTTACGCCCATTTTGAATTTTTCTTTTATCTTTATATTTTGTTGCACCATATCATTACTGGAGTCGAATGTTGACATAATTTACTTTTATACTGTAAAGATATTAAATTTTTTGTTAAAATTTGACTTAAAAAATTTTTTTTTTTAAAGTGGGCGTGTTCGTCATCCGATTTCGCTAATTTTTATTTAGCACACATATAGTAATAGGAGTAAAGTGCCTACCAAATTTCATCATGATATCTTCAACGACTGCCAAATAACCGCTTGCAAAACTTTTAAATTACCTTCTTTTAAAAGTGAGCGGTGCCACGCCCATTGTCAAAAATTTTTCTCATTTTCTATTTTGCGTCATAAGATGAACGCTTCTACCAAGTTTCAAGCTTTATCCGTCTTTGGTAATGAATTATCGCACTTTTTCGGTTTTTCGAAATTTTCGATATCGAAAAAGTGGGCGTGGTTGTAGTCCGATTTCGTTCATTTTAAATAGCGATCTGAGATGAGCACCCAGGATCCTACATACCAAATTTCATGAAGATACCTCAAAATTTACTCAAGTTATCGTGTTTACAGACGGACGAACAGACGGTCGGACGGACGGACGGACATGGCTAAATGAATTTCTTTTTTCACCCAGATCATTTTGATATATAGAAGTCTATATCTATATCGATTAGTTTATGCCGTTACGGATTACCGTTATGTGAACAAAGTGAATATACTCTGTGAGCTCTGCTCAGCTGAGTATAAAAAGAAAGGAGTAGCCCACGAAAATTGTTTAATCTGTTTTGATATTGATTTTGTAAGACAATATTTCTTACAAACGTTCTGGTATAAACCTTGATTAATTGCCACGATTACGTGTATACACGACAATAAATGCAATATAACTAAACCTATACTAAGGCTTATTGAAAAATATGATAAGGGAACCCTAGGTTAGGTTGCAAGGGCTGAGATGAACACTATGGTAACAGATCACTGCTTAGGCCACCAATGGGCCCATTGTAATACCCTATACGGTCTCAAAAGAGGACCCCTACCCTGCCTAAAGCGGGTCAAACCACCTCGTGGAAATTATAAATTTTGCCAGAGCCTTTACTTCATAGCAAGAGACCTCAGCGAGGTCATGTAGAAAAGGTTTACCAAGGATAGCCATCCTACGCCTACTAAGCGCTGGACAGTGACAGAGAAGGTGGTGGACGCTCTCTTCCTCTTCTGTACATCTGCAGCTGCGACAATAGTCGAAAGTCGTTACCCCCATTCTAGCACCGTGCGTGCCTATTAAGCAATGCCCTGTTAGAACCCTTATCAGGGACGATAGAGCTGATTTGTTTAAAATCGGAAGCGCTTCTGTGCGCCCCTTGTCATATGAGGGCCAGGTTTGCCTGGATGTCTCACAAGATTATATGGCTGACCATAGTCCATTTGCGATTCTTATAGTGCTTGTGTTCACACGAAGCCTGAAATTGGCCATGGGTATGCCTACCGAATCATTTCCCGGAAGGATATCGTCGGTAGTGCCTCTTCTGGCCAGCTCGTCTGCCCTGCAATTGCCTTCGATATCCCTGTGCCCAGGTACCCGTATAAGGCTGATACTGAAGTGCTGAGCCATCTCGTTAAGAGATCTGCGGCATTCAGTGACCGACTTTGCGTTGTCGACGAATGAGTCCAGGGCCTTTAAGGCGGCATGGATGTCTGAGAAAATAAACACCCGTTTACCATCCTTAGGCATAGACCCTAGATGGTTCACAGCCCTGTCTATCGCCAGCATTTCCGCTTGGTAAACACAGTAATCTGGTAGGCGAAAAGAGACCTCTAGACCCAGATCCGGCGAAAAGAGGCCTGGCCCCACCTTCCCGTCAAGCTTAGAACCATCCGTGAATATTTTGATGGCACCCGGTACCGTATGTTGTCTGATATTCCAGTCCTGTCGCGATGGTATATATATACTATAATTTTTAACGAAGACGTTATTTGGCGTGCCCAGGATTGTTGCGTGTCCACTAGATCCATTTGACCAGAGACCTGTTTCCCTTATGCGTAGAGCGGCGATGACCGCTATTTCCTTCGCCACCAGGTCAAAAGGTGGCAGGTATAGCATTGTGTTGAGTGCTTCAGATAGAGCCGAGAGCCCCGGTGATGCAGAGCTCCGAACTCCGTTGCACCTTTTGAAGCGTCTTAAGATAGGTAGTTTTAGCTAGTGCAGGCCACCAGACCAAGGCACCATAAAGAAGAATCGGGCGCACAATGGCTGTATAAATCCAGTATGTCACCTTGGGGGAGAATCCCCAGGAGGTGCCAATTGCCCTCTTGCAGGTGAACAGCGCTGCTGCTGCCTTCTTGCATCGCTCCACTATATGGTCACTCCATAATAGCTTCCTATCCAGAATTATTCCCAAATACTTGACTCGATCGCTAAACGCTAAAAACGTACCCCCAATTCTTGGCGGTGTTAGATTTGGTACCTTATACCTCCTCGTGAAGAGGACAAGCTCGGTTTTATCCGGGTTGACTTCCAAGTCTGTGGCTGTGGCCCAGTGCGAGATTAGGTTGCAAAGAGTTTGCGGAAATTTCCCCCGCATGGTGACGCAGATGTCATCTGCATACGCGATCACTTGGTGACCTTCCGATTCCATGAGGCGGAGTAGTTTGTTGACGGTAACCACCCAAAGTAGCGGAGAGAGAACACCTCCCTGCGGAGTGCCTCTGCCGACCGGTCTGCGGATCACGCATCCACCTAGCTCAGTTTTAATCTGCCTACGCGTAAGCAGATTGTATATAAACTCCACAAGGCACGCGTCCACCCCAGATCGGTCACGGACCTACGGGAGAACGTTGTTGAAGGCAACCGCTATATTTAGAAATGCCACCAATGTGTATTCTTTTGAGGTCTAGTGACCTTTCGATAGCGGATACCAGTGAGTGCAAGGCCGTGTCAGTTGACCTGCCCTTAGTATAGGCATGCTGTGCTTGCGAAAGAAGCGACGGCTCAATCCTCCTCCTGATGTGGTCCTCTAGAAGTCTTTCGAGCGCTTTAAGCAGAAAAGAAGATAAGCTTATAGGCCTATAATCATTTGGTTTAGAGTGGGAGGGTTTCCCTGCCTTGGGGATAAAGACCACGTTGACTTCCCTCCACGATACTGGTACGTAATTGAGCCTAAGACAACCTATAATCATCCCTTTAATCCAGGGCCTTATAAGTTCGGCAGTATACTGGAGCTGAGCCGGAAAAATCCCATCCGGCCCCGGCGATTTATAGGGCTTGAAGGTATGTAAAGCCCAATCTATCCTTTTATCATCTGTGATTTCGCTTATCAGCTGATCATTAGGTGACCCTCCGCTGACAATACTTGAAGACACGCCCGTACTTGCTGGGAAGTGCGTATCCATTAGCAAGTTTATGGTTTCAGCGCTGGAGTCCGTCCAGTGCCCATCCGGCTTTTGGACGTAACTTAGCTGAGTTGGAGATTTCGATAACACCTTCCTTAACCGGGAGGCCGCGGATGCGGATTCAATCCTGCCGCAGAAATCCCTCCAGGAGGATCGCTTTCCATTCCGGATTGCTTTTTTATATATATTTATCTTCGCTTTATAAGCAGCCCATGAGGATTCATGTCCATCATGCTTTGCTTTATTGAAGGCCGCCCTACATGACTTCCTAAGTTTATCAAGATCAGACGACCACCATGGTGGTTTGTGAGGTTCCAAAACCTTTTTAGCCGGGCAAGCCCTATCTAAAGCATTCCTGCAATTTTGACTGAAATTGTTTACAAACACGTCCAGCTCCTCCTCACTTTCTGGGACCCTTACCTCCTCAGATAGTTTTTTTATCTATAATCTTATAGTAGCCCCAGTTAGTTCTTCTAATATTTTGTATATACTTAGGACTTGCGTGCGCCTGCGATATAGAAAAATTTATATATCTATGGTCAGAGAAGGAGTGCTCCTTTAGAACCCTCATGAAACGATCAGGTCACTGAAAGAGTCTGTGACCAGTGTTATGTCAAGGACCTCTTCGCGGTTCCTCGTAATGAAAGTGGGATCATTTCCCCTATTACATATACTCAGATTAGTGCCTAACAGATAGTCGAATAGAGACTCACCTCAGTCATTTGTATCTCTGCTGCCCCACTGGGCGTGATGAGCATTGGCGTCTCCTCCGAGTAGGATAAAATCCTTTCGTGGATTTGCCACTCTCACGAACTCCTTGAAATTATCCGGTGGTAATGAGCCTTGGCGATCGTGCACTAGGTAGAAGGAGGCAAGTTTAAAGCTCCTCCCTAGCACCTCGACGCTGACCGCTGTCAAATCCCCATCGCCATAATTGGGTAGAAGAAAAACATTAAGAGTAGACTTAGCCAATATACATGGGCGAGGCTTACCCTTTTCCTGAGCGCTATAAAGCTTATACGTTGGTGTCCGCAGGCCACAGATCCTATTGCCAGCGATCCACGGCTCCTGGACTAGAACGATGTCTACCGCACCTGAAAACAGGTGCAGTAGGAGTGCAGCTGATGCTGCTTTGTAGTGATGCAGGTTTATTTGGAGGACCCGGATCACTGCTTGTTTGTGCTCTCCTCCGTGAGCGTCGCGTCGGAATCGCCATCCTCCAGAAGCTGACCCTCAGAGTACAACCCTCTGAGAGCCAAGCTTCCGCTCGAACCTGACGAAGCATAGCCACCAGCTTCTTCGCCCTCGTCTACCTCCATCTCGTCTTCACTGGGGGAAGTTCAGCCACCTTCGTACGAGATGCAAGGTTTACCAAGGCTTCGACATCAGCCTTGTAAACCTTAAGGCTTATATTTTTGAAGCCGTAGCTTACCCTGAAATCCTGCCTTTTCAACGCTTCGACGCTTGCGCTGTCGAGCAGCAGGACTATCTGCATCGTGGGCCGTTCAGTCTTCTCCTCGTTAACCACCTTCCAGTTTTGGGTCGGTAGACCCGGGTTGTACTCCTGGAGCAGTTCCAGGATATCAGCGGTCCGTTGGCGTCACTGGAACCCAGGCTCTCGCCCTTGGTTGTGAGGGGATATCACACGCCTCCACTACCTTGAGGCGCGCGCCCGGATACACCTCCCCTATCAGCGAAACAGCGGCTTTATAAACCTTCGCCGACCTGGCGTCGTCACACGCAATTAGTTTTATATTGCCCTGGAACAACCCCGCATCGGTATAAGAAGGCGACGGACCAGGGTTAACTTTTTTGACCTTAACGGCCACAGTAGCGAGCGCTGCCTCAATCCACTTCCACTGCTGTTTCGGGATCCTGCCGTCTTCGCTGCTCTCGTCCATAACACCAATGATCTGCCGATCCTTGGCTATTTCGGCGAAAGATCGAGTCCAGCCTCCCTGCATCTTGGCCCTTTTCGGCGCCGTAGGGTTGGATTCATCCATAGACCGCTGGCGCTTCGAGGCTTCATCGCTCTCGACCCAGTCCGGCCTGAACTCCGGCAACATCTGCTTTGCCCAAGCAAGATCGCGCTGAGCCTTCGCCCAGTCCTCCGCGGAAACTTCCCCCTCCCTTATCGGCGAGGAGGCATTCCTACGCAGGATCCGGGCAGCCCAGCGCTTGTCCTGATGACTGGGTTTTTGACTCCCTTGACCCTAGAGCCGGCCCCCACACCCCTGGAGCCCCCAGCAGCCAAACCGTCAGACGCTTGACGCTGAGTGGCAGCCGTGCTGGTGGCTACGAGATGGGCGGCAGCCGCCCCAAGGGCCTCCCGGTCGGTGGCCCCTCCCCGAGAGGTACCGGCCTTTGAAATACCCTGACTGGATTTTCCCTCAGCCCTTTCCTGCCTAGAATGGCCCTTGGCCCTATAGCCGACCCCCCTCTCCCTGAGGCCCCCAGAAGTTGACCCACCAGACGCTTGTCGCTGGGTGGTGGGTTTGCTGGTGGGGCCCAAGGGAGGGGCGGTAGTAGCACTAATGGCCTCCCGGTCAGTAGCCCCTCCATGAGAGGTACTGGCCATCGGACTGCTCGAACCGGATAAACTCTCGGCCCTTTTCTGCCTATCTGCCACTGCAGCAGCGAGCCTCTGAGGAGTTCTCTCAGCTAATTTTAGGCCCGGCTGAGCCGTAGCCTTTGCGGAGCAAGCTCCTAACGACTTCTTATTTGGAGAGTCGCCCTCCTTACCAATTTTTGAAAATTTTTCCTCCATACTTAAAAACCCACGAGTAGCGGAGAAGGGGAAAGGTCCACCCGGACAGAGATCCGCGATGTCCGGGTAAGTCTTAATAGCATAGAAGGTCGCCCGGTATTCGATGCACTCCGTTAACGACTGGGCTATTTATGGGCCCCCAGCCAGGCTGATCCTCGGCACGGGTCGTATAACGCCTTGATCCAGCCCATTAAGGAGAAGGGTAGAGAAAAAGGAAAAGGAAGAAGAAGGGAAAATAGGGTTGAGGGGAGTGGGAAGAGAGGTCGCCGCTCGAATTAGCCGCCGAAGCGTTACCAGGTGCCACCACGAGGAGGCTCCGCCCCTACATGAGGGAGGGAGGGTGTAAAAACACCTACGAGTCGACGGTTTGGTGTGACGCCGGTGAGTGCAAAGCGCAAACACCCCCATGAAGGGCACCCAAGGGAACCCTAAGGCAAAAAAGAAAATTTCCAACTTTATGTATTACCAAATATATAGTATGTAGAAAGGCATATTTATTATCTTCTAATTTTATCCTATCCTACCTTTGTTCATTTTCTTTTATTTTACTCTATTGTAGATTTATGGGTTTTTGAACATTTAGTTAAATTTTATTGTATTTTATTGTATCTTATTTGTATTATCACTGTTTATAATTTTTATTATCTTACTAAATTTTTTATTTTTATTTTATTATTGTAATAACTCAGTAGGATGCCGGTTGTTTTCTTCGATTTATTAATTCTCCACGTGAAACACGTCTTGTCAATCCAATATCAAGAAAAAAGAGAACGGACAAACACGGTCTGTCACTTGACAGTGATAGTAATTGTGAAGAGGCCGAGGTTGCCACCAGGGTTGAGGCTGCCACTGGCCCGCAAATATTACAACTCGGCCTTAACCTGACAATCAATCGCCCCGATTGACCCTTGCGACTCCGCGGCCTCCTCCAAATACTCGTAATCAATACAATCATCATCATTATATACAAAGTTAGGAATATCCTCCTGCAAATACTCATAATCGATACAGTCGTTATCATTACATGCATAATCAGAAACATCCTCTTCTGGTATCGTCGAGTCGGTGCCTTCGCAAGTCGCATCACTGTTATTTCGGCTGGGCCGCACCCAACGGCGTAGCCGGCTTGAATCTAGGACACTACTATAAGGAATCTGCGAATTTTTGCAGTTTTCTATGTCTTCCACCACGTATCGGTCGTGCCCTAACAGCTTCCTAATAACGTAAGGGCCTTTATACTTGGGGATAAGCTTTTTGTTTTTGAATACGGTTGTATCTACATTCTTGATTACGACGAACTCGCCAACTTCAAAATGCGGGGCTGGTGTGTGGGTGCGCCGAAAATAGCGCTCGTTTCTTTTCTGTGACGCCAGAATGGCTTCGTCTGCTTGTTCCCTAATTTCTGACAGAGCTGTATGCCCACTATCATACTTATCCCGGAGGTA
This sequence comes from Eurosta solidaginis, assembly GCF_040869045.1. Taxonomy (NCBI): domain Eukaryota; kingdom Metazoa; phylum Arthropoda; class Insecta; order Diptera; family Tephritidae; genus Eurosta; species Eurosta solidaginis. The sequence goes on along the minus strand of NC_090321.1, from coordinate 85,646,061 downwards.
CTCAGTATGCTCATTAACCACTTGCCCCCGCTGTTCTACACCAAATAACAATCGACTCGGTGTCTGTTTAGTGCTACTGTGCACGGTACTGTTTATTGCAAATTCGACATCGACTAGCTTCTTTTTCCAGTATGCGTGCTCGATGGGCTCAGTTACTTTGGCCAGCATACTTTTTAGGACTCGGTTCACCCGTTCCACTTGCTCATTGGAATGGGGAGAAGCCACAGCGTTCAAAACATGCTCTATGTGATGTAGTTTGCAAAATTATTTGAACTCAGCTGATGTGAAACAGGACCCCCTATCACTGATAATTCTCCGCGGACGACTGTAATCTGTAAAATACTTTCGCAAAGCACACACAGTTTCCTTGGTGCTAGTGTTCACACCGTATAGTTTAACAAACTTGGTAAACGAATCTACAACTACTGAAATATGCCGGTGCTTAGACCTGATCGTCTCAAGGGGGCCGAAATGGTCAATGTGGAGGGTGTCCCACGGCTCTGGTTTCCTCGGAATACTATACAAACATCGCTCGTTATTCCGAGATGGCCCGAATAATAAATGTACTTCATACAATTTGCAAGGAAACTCTTAATCTTCCCTTTTATTCCCGAGAACCAATAGTGATTCCTGATCTGGTCATAACATTTATCGACCGCTAAGTGGCCATACGTCTCGTGGACTAGTCTAATCACGCTATCCTCCATTTCTCTGGGCACGTAAAGCTGTCTCCCCTCATCCTCTACACGGAATACCAGTCCGTTCTCCATCTCAAAACCTGGGACCTCGGCATCTTCCAACCTCTTTTACAACTTTCTAATTTCCGGGTCTTTCATCTGTGGGATTTGTATGTTTACATCTACTTCGTTTTCTTCCACGACAGCCACACACGTTGACCGACTCAGCGCGTCCACGTGTGTCATCTGCTCCCCCGACCTATGTCTAAAAGAAAAATCAAATTCGGTCAACGCTAATGACCATCGAGCAATCCTTGGATAAATTTGCTTCTTCCTCAGAGCCAACACTAACGAATTACAATCGGTCACAATGGTGAATGGAATTCCATGGACAAAAACTCTAAATCGCTCAAGGGCTCTAACTATCGCCAATGTTTCCAGTTCGAAACTATGGTAGCGTGTCTCGGCTTCCGTGGTGGTTTTTGGAAATTATGCTATCGGATGGAACTTGTGATCATCCTGCTTCTGCAACAGAACAGCCCCATAGCCATAGGCGCTGGAATCTGTATGTAGCTCAGTCCCTCGGCTGGGATCAAATATGCTCAGAACGGGCGGTTCCGTTAACCGTTTCTTTAGTAGCACTCAGTTTAGCACTCAGCCGTCCATTCAAATCTGACATTTTTCCCCAGCAACTGTCTCAATGGTTTAGCTATTCGTGAGAAATTCCGCACAAATCTCCTAAAGTATGAAAATAACCCTATGCACTGTTGTACTTGCTTCGCAGTTTGTGGTTTCCTGAAATTCCTAATGGCTTCCACTTGTCTTTCACTGGGTAGGATTCCCTTCTTACTTACTCTATACCCTAAGTACTCCAGCTCTTGGTATGCGAATTTACATTTATCTAAATTCAATCTCAATTCAGCCTTTGCTAATAATTGTAGCACTCGCCCTAATACAGCACCATGCTTCTGCATGTTCTCTGTGGCCACTAGAATATCGTCCAAGTAAACCACGACTTCACCACGACTAATCAATGGTTGAAGCACTTGGTTAAGTAGCCGCTGAAAAACAGCCGGGGCGTTAGTGAGCCCAAAAGGCATGCAATTGTATTCATAATGGCCCATCGGTGTCACAAAAGCGGTTAACGGAATCAAATCTGCATGCATTGGAACCTGGTGATATCCATTTCGCAAATCTAACGTACTAAAATAGCTCCTACCGGCCAAATATGCCAAACAATCATCAATTAGTGGTAAAGCAAACCGATCTTTTATAGTTATTTTGTTCAATTCACGATAGTCCACACACATACGCAACTTCCCATCTCTCTTCCTAACTAAAACTATGGGTGACGCATACGGCGACTCGCTAGTCCTTATGACCCCCTGCGATAATAAACTGTCAATTATTTGCTGTACTTCATTTTTCTCTTTAAATGATAGCCGGCGTGGGACACTATATACTGGAGTATCATTTTTCACCGAAATCTTCATAAAATAATTATTTACCAGTTTACCCTCTGCTTCTTCATTATACTCCTTCAAAAGTACTTTCTCTATAATTTCGCGATCTGCCTCTGCCAATTGGTCACTTACATCATACGCCTCCACTGAGTCGTTTCCCCTCGCGTTCCCCTATCACGTTTTCCCCAATCAAGGCAACCTCAATTTCTTTTATTTCCGACAGACTTTTCCTACTGGGTGCAGCCCTTACCAAATCCGTGTCCGAGTTTTTGAAAATTGTTAACAACTTAAGTACACTGATTTTTTCTTCTGGGAAATCATTTATTTCCATTTTATTACGTAATGACATTAATTTATTTTTATTATTTTTCAATGCAGTAGTTTTACATAGACGAATGCCCATTCGGCCTAGAAAATCCCGTCCGATCAGCAATGGAACAAAATTTCATCTATGTACTATAAAACCGAATTTTCAGTGGGGCTCTAAGTTAAGTAGAGATTAAACATGTTTTTTTTTATTTTTTTTGATTGAGATAAACTTGGGTTGGATTGAGAAAAACTTTGAAAACAGCTTGGTTTGTTTGTTGAAAAATTGGACCTAAGCAGCAAAATGCATGGTTCGATTCCAGTCAAGTTAAACTCGCACTAAAGCCTGGCACCGATATGAATTCACTTTATGTCGGTGGTTATTAATTCGGGTTTGTCTTAAGCTTACAAAATATTACCAATTACGTAACAATTTATAGGCCCGAAGTAGCGCAAAACAAATACTTTCAAATGGGTGTTAACTTTGTAAATATATAAGTATATATGTAGGTAAAGTGTTACACTTATAATATGAAAAAAAATGGCCTACGTTATGATTTCCTTATAATATATACAACTTCAGTACAAGAATATTACTTACACCTCTGCTAATAAGTTAATGGAAAAACTTGTTTGAATGTATGTTTAAGAAAGCGCTAATAGAACATTCAATGCGCGCGAAAGGTCTTACAATTTAAATTATGCTATTTGCAATTTCGAAATGGTTTTCAAAAATTCGAAATTTCGAGACTAGGTTCGTACATTCAAGATTTTGCACTCTAACGTTTAAGCAATGGTTCAAATAATTTTAAACTTTCTAATATTATGGTTGAAAATTCGAAATTAGATTCGAAATAATAAAGAAAATTCATTTCCCTTTTGAAGGCTTAATGTCGTATTAAGTAAAATATAAAAAAGTAATAACAAAAGTTGTAATATTCCTAATTTGTCCGTATCACGGAACGAACTCACCCCATGTTGTTGTTAAATTTGGTGTTTGTTGTTGTTGGTAGTATGTTGTTGTTGCCGGGTGGGTTGTTGTAGCCGGTAGGTTGTTGTTGTCGGTAAGTTGTTGCCGGTAGGTTGTTTTTGCCGTTAAGTTGTAGGCGGGCCTATGTATGGCGGCCTGCCGATGTTGTGCCCACAATTGTGGGCGTTGGCCGGCTGTCGTATTAGGTTTTGTAGGTGGGCCTATGTATTGCGGCCTGCTGTTATTGTGCCGGCAATTGCTTTGGCGTTGGCCGGCGTCGTAGCAGGTGTTGTCGGTGGGCCTATGTATGCGACCTGCCGTTGTTGTGCCGGCAATTGTTGGCGTTGGCCGGCGTCGTAGCAGATGTTGGCGCGTTTGATGGTGGTAGTTGGGTGCTCCTGGGAAAAGAAAAAGAGTAAAATAAGTGGCGTTTATGGTCAGTTTGCTTTTGATCTTTTATATATATACGACTGCAGCCGACTATTGTCGAAGAAACAAGGCGATGCAACGTAATCCCCTTCAACTGATTATTGTGTAATTAGAACCTTGTGTATAACTTGCGCTATGATTTGCCGACAAGGAATGTAGTTCGTATATTCTTCCCTTCTTAGCAGCATCATGCCCAATCGTGCTCATATATACTCACCTAAATTTTGTTCTTGGATGGCTCCCACACGGTACAGAAATTTGATAATCGAGAAGCTGAGTGGTCGTGGCGTCGTGCGGCAGGAAGATTCCTTTATGTTTAGTGTTCGGCGTAAAGATTTAGATTCGCCGATGGTCCGCAATAATTGCACGGTTGGTTGGCAATAGGAATTAATGACGAAGTTTCACATCCCGTTAATTCACTTAACCTCAACAGATATTGCCATTATGTATACAATAGGAGGTTCTACATACACATATCTTCCTCGAATATATATATTTTTGACTTCCTAGTTAAACGTTTTTGAGTCTTAATTGCGGAGCTCACTAAATTGCTAACACAAAATAACGCTTTCCGCCCTTCCTAATCGTATCAAATTCTATTCACATTGCCCACACGTTTTATCTAAGAAGCTTTGTAAATTAATCTATCTAAGAAGCTTTGTTAATGGACTTTTCCCACACCATTGGAATCTTTGGCGATGCCACCCGCACGAAATTGGCAAACAAATTGTTCTAACCACCCCAAGCAGACATGAGTGAGGGTGAAACCTAACCTTCTCCCAATCAACTAACCAACTACCACCAGTCAGTAGATCGTTCAGAATGTGAATCTTCCAAGCGGACCAAACAACTTATGGCGCTATCCTCGAGTTCCAATAAAACGTGAAACAGATATGGATAGAGATTTAACATACAAATGCAACAACAATGTGATCCATATGGTTCACATTGTTATTGCATTTGCATGTTGTTTAAGCGACTTAAACTATGACTTTTTTTCTTTCGTTTTTTTCATTAGCCATTGAGTGTGCTTGTAATTCTCAACTTGTTAGTGAAATATTCTAAAGATATAGTTTTAGTTTTTAATTTAAAATTAAGGTTCTTCGAGTAGAAGATGGGGTGCCAATACCTCAGAGCCCCCAGTGCTCGCCTCCATATCACATTTTTTAAGGGTTCTTCAAATAGAAGATGAGGTGGCTCATTAGAGCGAAACCTCAGAGCCCCCAGTGCTCGCCCCAATGAATAAATACAAGAGGTTCTTCAAATAGAAGATAAGGTGGCTCATTAGAGCGAAACCTCAGAGCCCCAGTGCTCGCCCCCAATGAATAAATACAAGGGGTTTTTCAAAGCAAAACAAGGTGGCTCATCCCGCAGCCAATACCTTGGAGCCCCCAGTGCTCGCCCCCCAATGAATAAATACAAGGTGTAACAGGTACATAGTGACCTCTCTCTAAACAAATTTAAAAATAACAAACAAATACATTAAAATAAAGATATCATAAATAAGGTGTACCGATGCTTTGCATCGTCCCGTATTTTAAATATACCATAAACAAAGTAAAATAACATACAGTCCATTAAAATAGTAATTTATAAAATAAAAAAGATAATAAATTTAAAATGCTTGCTTGCATTGGGCTTTGAACCCGCAACCCCAAACGTGTGAGTCGGGTACGTCATCCACTGTGCCACGACTCATACGCCTACAAGCACATCAAATTACTCCTTCATATGGGTATTATATATGGTAAAAATGGATAAATACCTAAATATTTACCCAAAAGAAGGGTAAAAATAATCTTTTGGAAAATATGGGAAACAAACACACTATTTCAATCCAAAATGTACCCAATTTGTCCTATATTGGTGGGTAGTTATCCATTACGCTATCGGTTGAATTAGTTTTAATCTTTAATAAAGCGTTTTTCCAAAATATTGTGCCAATAATGCATGCCGTTGCAATAATTTATGTTTACCCAGTAAACATTTTAAGTTAAACAAGTAAGGAAGGTTAAGTTCGGGTGTAACCGAACATTACATACTCAGTTGAGAGCTATGGTGACAACATAAGGGAAAATAACCATGTAGGAAAATGAACCGAGGGAAACCCTGGAATGTGTTTGTATGACATGTGTATCAAATGAAAGGCATTAAAGAGTATTTTATGAGGGAGTGGGCCATAGTTCTATAGGTGGACGCCATTTAGGGATATAGCCATAAAGGTGGATCAGGGTTGACTCTAGAATGCGTTTGTACGATATGGGTATCAAATTAAAGGTGTTAATGAGTATTTTAAAAGGGAGTAATCCTTAGTTCCATAGGTGGACGCCGTTTCGAGATATCGCCACAAAGGTGGAACAGGGGTGACCCTAGAATTTGTTTGTACAATATGGGCACCAAACGAATGGTGTTAATGAGTATTTTAAAAGGGAATGGGCCTTAGTTCTATAGGTGGATGCCGTTTCGAAATATCGCCATAAAGGTGGTCCAGGGTTGACTCTAGAATGTGTTTGTACGATTGGGTATCAAATTAAAGGTAGTAATGAGGGTTTTAAAAGGGAGTGGTGGTTGAATGATGTATATTGGTGGTTGTTGTATACGTGGTCGCCTTTTCGAGATATCGCCATAAAGGTGGACCAGGGGTGACTCTAGAATGCGTTTGTACGATATGGGTATCAAATGAAAGGTGTTAAAGAGTGTTTTAAAATGGAGTAATCCTTAGTCCCATAGGTGGACGCCGTTTCGAGATATCGCCATAAAGGTGGACCAGGGGTGACCCTAGAATTTGTTTGTACAATATGGGCATCAAACGAAAGGTGTTAATGAGTATTTTAAAATGGAGTGGGCCTTAGTTCTATAGGTGGACGCCGTTTCGAAATATCGCCATAAAGGTGGACCAGGGGTGACTCTAGAATGCGTTTGTACGATATGGGAATCAAATTAAAGCTGTTAATGAGTATTTTAAAAGGGAGTAATCCTTAGTTCCATAGGTGGACGTCGTTTCGAGATATCGCCATAAAGGTGGACCAGGGGTGACCCTAGAATTTGTTTGTTCAATACGGGTATCAAAAGAAAGGTGTTAATAACTATTTTAAAAGGGAGTAATCCTTAGTCCCATAGGTGGACGCCGTTTCGAGATATCGCTATAAAGGTGGACCAGGGGTGACCCTAGAATTTGTTTGTACAATATGGGCATCAAACGAAAGGTGTTAGTGAGTATTTTAAAATGGAGTGGGCCTTAGTTCTATAGGTGGACGCCGTTTCGAAATATCGCCATAAAGGTGGACCAGGGGCGACTCTAGAATGTGTTTGTACGATATGGGTATCAAATTAAAGGTATTAATGAGGGTTTTAAAAGGGAGTGGTGGTTGCTGTATAGGTGGTCGCATTTTCGAAATATCGCCATAAAGGTGGACCAGGGGTGACTCTAGAATTTGTTTGTACAATATGGGTATCAAAAGAAAGGTGTTAATGAGTATTTTAAAAGGGAGTAATCCTTAGTTCCATAGGTGGACGCCGTTTCGAGATATCGTCATAAAGGTGGGCCAGGGGTGACTCTAGAATTCGTTTGTGCAATATGGGTATCAAACGAAAGGAGTTAATGAGTATTTTAAAAGGGAGTGGGCCTTAGTTCTATAGGTGGACGCCTTTTCGAGGTATCGCAATAAAGGCGGACCAGGGGTGACTCTAGACTTTGTTAGTACGATATGGGTATCAAATGAAAGATGTTAATGAGTATTTTTAAAAGGGAGTGGGCCTTCGTTAATAGGTGTTCGCCTTTTCGAGATACCGCCATAAAGGTGGACCAGCGGTGACTTTAGAATATGTTTGTACGATATGGGTATCAAATAAAAGGTGTTAATGAGTATTTTAAAAGGGAGTGGGCCTTAGTACTATAGGTGGACGCCGTTTCGAAATATCGCCATAAAGGTGGACCAGGGGTGACTCTAGAATGTGTTTGTACGATATGGGGATCAAATTAAAGGTATTAATGAGGGTTTTAAAAGGGAGTGGTGGTTGTTGTATAGGTGGTCGCATTTTCGAAATATCGCCATAAAGGTGGACCAGGGGTGACTCTAGAATTTGTTTATACAATATGGGTATCAAAAGAAAGGTGTTAATGAGTATTTTAAAAGGGAGTAATCCTTAGTTCCATAGGTGGACGCCGTTTCGAGATATCGCCATAAAGGTGGGCCAGGTGTGACTCTAGGATTCGTTTGTGCAATATGAGTATCAAACGAAAGGAGTTAATGAGTATTTTAAAAGGGAGTGGGTCTTAGTTCTATAGGTGGACGCCTTTTCGAGGTATCGCCATAAAGGTGGACCAGGGGTGACTTTAGAATATGTTTGTGCGATATGGGTATCAAATGAAAGATGTTAATGAGTATTTTAAAAGGGAGTGGGCCTTAGTTCTATAGGTGGACGCCGTTTCGAAATATCGCCATAAAGGTGGACCATGGGTGACTCTAGAACGTGTTTGTACGATATGGGTATCAAAAGAAAGGTGTTAATGAGTATTTTAAAAGGGAGTAATCCTTAGTTCAATAGGTGGACGCCGTTTCGAGATATCGCCATAAAGGTGGGCCAGGGGTGACTCTAGAATACGTTTGTGCAATATGGGTATCAAACGAACTCTAGACTTTGTTAGTACGATATGGGTATCAAATGAAAGGTGTTAATGAGTATTTTTAAAAGGGAGTGGGCCTTCGTTCTATAGGTGTTCGCCTTTTCGAGATATCGCCATAAAGGTGGACCAGGGGTGACTTTAGAATATGTTTGTACGATATGGGTATCAAATGAAAGATGTTAATGAGTATTTTAAAAGGGAGTGGGCCTTAGTTCTATAGGTGGACGCCGTTTCGAAATATCGCCATAAAGGTGGACCATGGGTGACTCTAGAACGTGTTTGTACGATATGGGTATCAAAAGAAAGGTGCTAATGAGTATTTTAAAAGGGAGTAATCCTTAGTTCAATAGGTGGACGCCGTTTCGAGATATCGCAATAAAGGTGGCCCAGGGGTGACTCTAGAATACGTTTGTGCAATATGGGTATCAAACGAAAGGAGTTAATGAGTATTTTAAAAGGGAGTGGGCCTTAGTTCTATAGGTGGACGCCTTTTCGAGATATCGCCATAAAGGTGGACCAGGGGTGACTCTAGAATGTGTTTGTACGATATGGGGATCAAATTAAAGGTATTAATGAGGGTTTTAAAAGGGAGTGGTGGTTGTTGTATAGGTGGTCGCATTTTCGAAATATCGCCATAAAGGTGGACCAGGGGTGACTCTAGAATTTGTTTGTACAATATGGGTATCAAAAGAAAGGTGTTAATGAGTATTTTAAAAAGGAGTAATCCTTAGTTCCATAGGTGGACGCCGTTTCGAGATATCGCCATAAAGGTGGGCCAGGGGTGACTCTAGAATTCGTTTGTGCAATATGGGTATCAAACGAAACGAGTTAATGAGTATTTTAAAAGGGAGTGGGCCTTAGTTCTATAGGTGGACGCCTTTTCGAGATATCGCCATAAAGGTGGACCAGGGGCGACTCTAGAATGAGTATGTACGATATGGGTATCAAATTAAAGGTATTAATGAGAGTTTTAAAAGGGAGTGGTGGTAGTTGTATATGTGAAAGCGTTTTCCAGATATCGACCAAAATGTGGACCAGGGTGACCCAGAACATCATATGTTGGATACCGCTAATTTATTTATATATGTAATACCTGCCAAGATTTTAAGGGTTTTTTTATTTCGCCCTGCAGAACTTTTTCATTTTCTTCTACTTAATATGGTAGGTGTCACAACCATTTTATAAAGTTTTTTCTAAAGTTATATTTCGCTTCAATAAAACAATCCAATTACCTTACCATGTTTCATCCCTTTTTTCGTATTTGGTATAGAATTATGGCATTTTTTTCATTTTTCGTAATTTTCGATATCGAAAAAGTGGGCGTGGTCATAGTCGGATTTCGTTCATTTTTCATATCAAGATAAAGTGAGTTCAAGTAAGCACGTGAACTAAGTTCATTAAAGATATGTCGATTTTTGCTCAAGTCATCGTGTTAACGGCCATGCGGAAGGACAGACGGACGACTGTGTATAAAAACTGGGCGTGGCATCAACCGATTTCGCCCATTTTCACAGAAAAGAGTTATCGTCATAAAATCTATGCCCCTGTCAAATTTCAAAAGGATTGGTTAATTGTTGTTCGATTTATGGCGTTAAAAGTATCCTAGACAAATTAAATGAAAAAGGGCGGAGCCACGCTCATTTTGAAATTTTCTTTTATTTTTGTATTTTCTTGCTGTTTAGGCCCAAGGCCTAACTTTTACTTGATTGACGGCGCCCCTCCCTAACGTTTTAATAAGATTTCCAGCCACCCACACTCACGCCGCATTTGTGTGCATGCATGCACATGCATGCGTTTCATACGCATGCATGTGTGTGTGCAGGTTGTCAGCACCCATGCACGTATATGTGGGGGCTGTTGTGTGTGTGGCTTTTTTCCCCTTCTTAATACCAGAGGACCTTTTCGCGGCTTAGCGGTTGTCCTCAACGGCACAACCGGTCTCTTTTTCGATTGACCGCCAAGCAGTTCACATCGCCCAGGATCACCATCGTCCAGTTATACACAAAGGTAATATTGTATCCTCTTTTACATTTCCACACACTCAAATTAAATATTATTTTATAACGAGGAATTCCTCTTTGTGTACTTATTTATTTCTTTTGAGCGAACCATCCACTCCAAGATCGACCCTTGTGCGCCTACCCACTGCCGGTTTACGACGCACTCAGGCCGAACATTGGTCCTCCTCACCAGGAACTAAAAGCGCCTCTTTGTTATACAGTCCACAACACAGCACAATTTATCAACCTCAAAAACTTTTGCCGAAGGATTTTGCCTACTACAAAACTTGCGAATTGCCACAAAAACTCATCAAAGGATTTATTTGCCAAACACAACAGCGAGAAAAGTGGGATTATATTATATCATACAAATACCGGAGCCACAGCACAAAGAGAAGTAAGTGTTATATTTCTTGCCATTTTTTTTTAAGTGTTATTGAAGAAAAATAAAGAAAACACCTGTGTTGTGCGCGAAATATTGAAATCGAGAAGAAGTGTAAAAAGTGAAATTACTTAGTGGGCACCATTTTTCCATTTTAAAAGTTAAACCACTTGATTTGTTAATTTATTTCAGTCCTTGTGATTATCTGGTCTATCCCCCCACCAGTGGTAAGGTTTTCCAGACACAACACAAGGAAGAGGGTAACCTAACCTCACTTTCCGCACCATACTAAATAGGTTTTTGTTGTTGTTTATTTGCACATCACAAACACGAAATCAAGTTCAATTTAATTTAATTAATCCGGTGCTCACTTCACTTTTTAAACACTTTTTACACTTTTTTCTTGCGCTTAGTTTCGTATATTGCACGCATTTTTTCACTTTCTCAAAAATACACCCATTATTTGTGGAGGTGGCGAGTGGTCCCTTTTTTGTTGTTGCCGCTGAGACAAAAGTTTGTACATAATATCGTTTGCTATTTTTCACTGCTGTGACAAAAAGTCCAAAAATTAACCCTTTTCCGTTGTCCCTACGCTGACAAAGTCTGAAATAAAAGTAATAAATATAAAACGTCGAAATTCAAAGTTTTTTAATTTACTGCTAGGCCAGGTATCTTAATTCAGGAGACTCTCATTATTTCTAATCGGCAATTTTCTCTTTAATAAACGTAACCAAGACAATGGAAACCTACATCCGTTTAGCAGAATCGATCGCAGAGTTTGATAAAGATTACAGCCTTATTCCGGAGAGCGACCATAGCAAACACACCCTGGCAATACAGCAGGAAGAGTTGCGGCTCTTGTGGAAGAAGGTAAAGTCTGCGTTTGATTCGCTATTGGGATCTGATGAGGTGTCAGCGGATGACGTTATGGCGATCAGAAAGAAGCAAAAGGCAGCATACGCAATCTACGTGCGATGTTCAGCGTCTATATCTGCTGAGGCAGAAAAATACAAGAAGGATGAAAAGAACGTCAACCCTGAGCAAGAACCTCATGGGCATAAAATTCGCCTCCCTGCTTGCGATACGGAAGTTTTTAAAGGGGATTATCTGTCTTGGCCAACTTTTCGCGACCTTTTCACGGCAATTTATATAAACAATTCCAGCTTGAAAGAGGTGGAAAAGTTATTCCATCTCAACAACAAAACGCAGGGCGAAGCAAAAGATATCGTTAAAAAATGCCCCCTCACAAATGAAGGTATCGAGATGGCCTGGAAAAACTTGTGTGAAAGATACGAAAACAAACGTATCTTAGTTAACACACAACTACAAATTTTATTTAACTTAAAAAAGGTAGAAAGTGAGTGTGGCAGTTCAATAAAAAAGCTGCAAAATGATATAAATAATTGTATTTCGTCCCTCAAATGCCACAAAATTGACACTTCCAATTGGGATGCAATCCTGACCTATCTATGCTCAACCAAGTTACCAGAGAGCACGCTGGCTCTTTGGGAGCAAAGTATAGACCATAAAATGGACATATCCAAGTGGGAGGATATGGATAAATTCCTGTCTAATCGGTTTCAGACACTTGAAACAGTGTCTGGTTTTACAGGGCATACCACTTCGAAAGTGCAAAAACCAAACGCGTCGCGACAATCAACGGAAACCCCTACGAAAAGACTTGGTGCTTTTCAAACGAAAGTATCCAAGCAAACAATAAAATCAATTTGTAAAATGTGCAAATCTACGGAGCACAGATTACGCAACTGTTCACGCTTCTGCGACTTAACCCCAGTAGAAAGGATTAAATTTATAAAATCCACAAGTGGCTGCCTGAATTGCTTATCCCCAGGACACACCGTGACGAAGTGCACCAGTTCCTACAACTGTTCCAAATGCCACTCTCGTCACCACACGCTCCTGCATGCGGATACATCTCAGCACACGGCTGTACGCAATCCTTTCAAAGATGCGGATAATAGCCCAACAACTTCGGCACAGGCGCGACAATCTGCGAACCAGAATGTAAAATCCTGTCATGCCAAGTCCAGCACAGGCGTGCTATTAGGAACTGCTCGCGTATACATTCGCCATAATGGTACCGACTTCTCCGCACGGGCATTAATTGATTCAGGGTCTGAATGTTCCTTTATAACTGAAAGACTGAAACGCAGAATCAATTTGCCAGCGAGAAAAATGCATGCCCAAGTTTCAGGCATCACAAATTCGGTGTCAGCCCAGGTGAAAGAAGCATCCAAAATTGAATTACGTTCACCAGTGGATGCCTGCTTCAGCCTGACTACACCCGTTCTAGTCCTAGCCAAACTCACTGGGAATCTTCCATCCTGCCATATCAACGTCATGACTATGCAGGCATTCCCAGACTTGGTTTTGGCAGACAAGAGGTTCTACATCAACGAAGATGTAGACCTCATACTTGGAGGAGACATATATCCCCAAATTATACTGAGTGGTCTGAAAAAGAATGTACTAAATACACTTCTGGCCCAAGAGACAGTGTTCGGTTGGATACTAACCGGTCGCATCGAAGCACCGAGTCCAACGAAGAGCATCATGTCATTCTACAACGAGGTTGCGTTGGACAACCAATTAAAAGCTTTCTGGGAGGTAGAAAATGTTCCCAAAAACAAAATGGTTAATGAAGAAGAAAGGTATTGTGAACAATTATTTAAGGACACAACAAAACGTGATGAAAGTGGAAGATATACAGTCTCGCTACCATTCAGGTAGGATTACCCTGAGAAGATTGCATTAGGACCGTCTCTAAAGCGCGCATGTTCACAATTCTTCAGAAATGAGGGGCGATTACTGAAAAACCAAGAGTTAGGGAAAGAGTATGTTCGGGTGTTATCCGAATACGAAACGCTTGGACATATGAGAAAAATTAAAAATAATGTACCATCCGACGATTCGGATAATTATTTCCTGCCCCACCACGCCGTTGTAAAGGCGGAAAGTACCACCACCAAGGTGCGCGTCGTCTTCAACGCGTCAAGTCCGACAGCAAATGGCATTAGTCTAAACGACATACTCCACCCAGGTCCAGTACTCCAAGCAGACTTGCCTATTTTAATTTTACGTTGGCGACTGTATCGCTTTGTCTTTAATAGTGACATAGAAAAGATGTATAGGCAAATTTGGGTGACCGATAATCACGCCAAATTTCAAAGAATTGTCCATCGAACATCCCCCAACGAACCCATCAGTCTTTACGAACTAAAGACTGTCACATTTGGTGTAAACTGCGCCCCCTACCTCGCGATACGGTCACTTCTACAATTGGCTAATGATGTAGAAAATACCCACCCAATAGCATCGGGTATATTACGCGAAAGTATGTATGTCGACGACGTTTTATCTGGAGGGCATACAATAGCGTCAACTATCAAAGCAAGGAACGAGATTCGCGAAGCATTACACTCAGCTGGCTTTCCATTGCGCAAGTGGACATCCAATTGTGAGGAAGTCCTTCAGGACATCCCCAAAACGGATTTGCTCAGCGAGGACTTCCTAGCGTTTGAAGAGGCTAGCTCGGTGAAGGCACTCGGAATACGATGGAACGCGCATTCAGACATGTTTTACTTCACCGCAGGAGTTTTAGAGAAGGGCGAGAACATCACCAAACGCGCAATCCTATCCGCTATAGCCAAACTTTTCGACCCTTTAGGCTGGCTTGCACCAATGGTCATAGTAGCAAAAATATTAATGCAGAATATTTGGTTAGAAGGCACCGGATGGGATGAGCCTGTCTCACCAAATACATTAGAACGGTGGAAAACCTTCACCCAACACTATGGCGAAATAGATAACATACGGATACCGCGGTGGGTAAATTTTTCCCCGGAAGGCGAAATAGAAATCCACGGCTTCTGTGACGCTTCCGAGAAAGCATATGCTGCAGCGATATATATGCGCGTAAAAAGAGACGATCAGTTTTTCATTCACTTACTCTTAGCAAAAACCAGAGTAGCTCCAGTGAAAACCATCTCGCTACCACGTTTAGAACTCTGCGGCGCCGTGCTTCTCGCAGAAATGATGGAATCAATATTCCGAAATATTCATTTGGGACCCGTAAAAGTTCACCTCTGGACGGATTCAACCATCGTACTCGCATGGATAAGAAAGCCGCCCTGTTCCTGGTCAACCTTCGTCGCACACCGAATCACTAAGATCATCGATATGGTCGGTAGCAAGGACTGGCTTCACGTGGACTCGGAATCTAATCCAGCGGATCTAGGAAGCAGAGGACTACTTGCATCAGAGTTGACCAACAATTCGTTGTGGTGGCAGGGACCTTCTTGGCTGCAAGAAGACAATTCCCACTGGCCAGCACAAGAGACCGAATACAAAACGTCCGTTGAGGAGAAGAGGGCACAAACATATGCCACGACAAGGGTAGATCATGTAGATATTCTCAACCGTTTTTCAAATTTACCCAGGGCTTTAAAGGTTCTTTCCTATGTTAGGAGATTTTATAAACGAACTCACCCAAAAACTAAAGCAATGTTCCACGAAAGGTCGTGCATAATCTCAGCCGATGAGATTAAGGCAACGACTCAAGCATTAATACGAGTCTGCCAGAAACAATTTTACGGGACAGAATATTTAAAATTGAAAAATAGGGAACCTATCGATCGAAAGAGTGAAATACTGTCACTCAACCCATATATCGACAAAGATGATATTATTAGAACAGGGGGGCGTCTAGGGGCTTCAAAGGACATGTCATACAATGAGCGTCATCCGATCATCTTGCCGTACAATTGTAGGCTGTCTCGCCTTACAGTTATGATGGCTCATCATGACTCCCTTCATGGCGAGAACCAGCTCATGCTCCGTCTTATCCGAACCCAATACTGGATACCGAATGTCAAGACCATGATCAGAGCCATCATCCACAAGTGCAAAACCTGCATTATTCACCGAAAGCAGGTACAGTCCCAACTTATGGGGACCCTTCCCTGCGAACGGACTACTTTTACCCGCGCGTTCACCAATACCGGGGTAGACTTTGCAGGGCCTTTCGACATCAAAAGCTACCGCGGTAGGGGATGTCGACTGTCAAAAGGCTACGTATGCCTTTTCGTCTGCTTTTCCACTAAGGCCATCCATTTAGAAGCCACTAGTGACCTTAGTACCCCAGGCTTCCTCGCGGCCTTTTCGCGTTTTATCGCGAGAAGAGGATGTCCGAAGAACATCTACTCCGACAATGGTACGAACTTTGTCGGAGCTTCCAGATCTCTACGATCGGAATTCAAAGCCTTCCTGGCAGAAAGCCGAGACAAAACAGTCTCCAAGTATAGCCATCAAGCATTAACTTGGCATTTTATTCCCGCTGGCGCTCCACATATGGGCGGCTTGTGGGAAGCGGGAGTGAAGAGCTTCAAAAGCCACTTCAAAAAGATCGCTTCTCCCCACAAATATACTATGGAGGAGTTC
Organism: Eurosta solidaginis; assembly: GCF_040869045.1. Taxonomy (NCBI): domain Eukaryota; kingdom Metazoa; phylum Arthropoda; class Insecta; order Diptera; family Tephritidae; genus Eurosta; species Eurosta solidaginis. The sequence continues at coordinate 85,629,747 of NC_090321.1, read as the reverse complement.
CAAACACTTTTGTGCCGGATTGAGGCGTGCCTCAACTCGCGCCCTCTCAGTCCGGGGTCGAATGACCCAACGGACCTGGAACCCCTAACTCCAGGACATTTCCTAACAGGCAGCCATCTTCTGGCGCCGCCAGAACCGGATGTGAACGAAAGCACGGCCTCCATAATAAACAGATGGCAGAAGCTCAAAGCCCTCCATCACACTTTCTGCAAACGATGGAAGGTGGAATATCTATCCGAACTTCAAAAACGAGTGAAGTGGAAGCATCCCAAAGAAAATATAAAAGTGGGAGATCTCGCTGTCCTCAAAGAGGACAACTTATCTCCCAACGAGTGGAGGCTAGGTAGAGTCGTCGACGTACACCCCGGAGAAGATAACCGAGCACGTGTAGTCGACCTCATAACCGAGAAGGGTCAAGTCAGACGACCGTTGGTCAAACTGATCCTTCTTCCCACGGAGATAGATTGTGCGAGGACCAAAAGCTTCGCTTAACAATCCCCCCCGTGCCTCCACATCCCTCCGTTCAAAAAAAAAAAATATCCCACTCACTCGTTCTCCCATAACGAGTATACCAGAAAAGCCTTTACGCAGACCCTCGGTCTGCCACAGAAAACAAAGGCACTCGGCCCATAATCTTTTTTTTAAATTTTCAAAATTTCAAAACCCAGCGCTCGCCCACCGAGGCCAATCAACCACCCTAATGCAGATCCCCATCTGCCACAAAACAATTATTTTTCATTTTCAAAATCAAACCCACAATTCACCCGCTCTCCCAGAGCGAGGACAGCAAATCAACCCAACTTCACCCGCTCACCCCGAGCGAGGATGACAGAACACCTACACACTCGGCCAAAGGCGCGAGACAAACAAAAATGTATGTTTACATGAATCCGAAATCGTAAAGTTTTCGTGGTGACACTGATGAAGGTTCATCTTCAGAAAGTCTTCCAAGCACCAAGCGAGACCGACCGGATTTTTTCATTCTAGTAGGCATTCAACAAAGCAATGATGCGGTAATTAAGAAGTTTGTATTTTGCATCGCCGTTCGATTTCGATTAGGGCTTAAGGTAGAAAACTTGGCGAAATAGTTCATTACGCCCCTGTGAAATGGGCATAAAACTCATTATTCAATCAACAAGATAGCCAGAAAAGATTCAGAAGCCGAACATTGAAAATGATTCAACACTTTCGATCATCTACAGCAACCACAGTAGACTCAAGTATGATTCCACCATGTGGGATTGGAAAACTTTCTCTATTCAGTTTTTGTTTTTTTTTTTTTGGACATTACGAGGAGTCATATCAAAAAATTGTTCAAAACTAGCCCTGTTGTTTAAATTATATGATAACTCATTATTTGGTCAGAAAGAGTAACCCACTTGGTAGTGGTATAAGGGGAAATTCAGATTTTTAATCACCTACATGCTGAGGGTAAGTAGTTCAAGCAACTCTGGTGGCAGGTGAACAGCGTGTACGTACACAAATGCAAACCTAGATGCTTACGCATATCGGACTATGTGAGCATCTACATTAATAGTAATTCAAGACGATTCGGATAATTATTTCCTGCCCCACCACGCCGTTGTAAAGGCGGAAAGTACCACCACCAAGGTGCGCGTCGTCTTCAACGCGTCAAGTCCGACAGCAAATGGCATTAGTCTAAACGACATACTCCACCCAGGTCCAGTACTCCAAGCAGACTTGCCTATTTTAATTTTACGTTGGCGACTGTATCGCTTTGTCTTTAATAGTGACATAGAAAAGATGTATAGGCAAATTTGGGTGACCGATAATCACGCCAAATTTCAAAGAATTGTCCATCGAACATCCCCCAACGAACCCATCAGTCTTTACGAACTAAAGACTGTCACATTTGGTGTAAACTGCGCCCCCTACCTCGCGATACGGTCACTTCTACAATTGGCTAATGATGTAGACAATACCCACCCAATAGCATCGGGTATATTACGCGAAAGTATGTATGTCGACGACGTTTTATCTGGAGGGCATACAATAGCGTCAACTATCAAAGCAAGGAACGAGATTCGCGAAGCATTACACTCAGCTGGCTTTCCATTGCGCAAGTGGACATCCAATTGTGAGGAAGTCCTTCAGGACATCCCCAAAACGGATTTGCTCAGCGAGGACTTCCTAGCGTTTGAAGAGGCTAGCTCGGTGAAGGCACTCGGAATACGATGGAACGCGCATTCAGACATGTTTTACTTCACCGCAGGAGTTTTAGAGAAGGGCGAGAACATCACCAAACGCGCAATCCTATCCGCTATAGCCAAACTTTTCGACCCTTTAGGCTGGCTTGCACCAATGGTCATAGTAGCAAAAATATTAATGCAGAATATTTGGTTAGAAGGCACCGGATGGGATGAGCCTGTCTCACCAAATACATTAGAACGGTGGAAAACCTTCACCCAACACTATGGCGAAATAGATAATATACGGATACCGCGGTGGGTAAATTTTTCCCCGGAAGGCGAAATAGAAATCCACGGCTTCTGTGACGCTTCCGAGAAAGCATATGCTGCAGCGATATATTCCGTCATCATTACTGGAGTTGAATGTTGACATAATTTACTTATATACTGTAAAGATATTAAATTTTTTGTTAAAATTTTACTTTAAAAAAAATTTTTTTTTAAAGTGGGCGTGGTCCTTCGCCGATTTTGCTAATTTTTATTAAGCGTACATATAGTAATAGGAGTAACGTTCCTGCCAAATTTCATCATGATATCTTCAACGACTGCCAAATTACAGCTTGCAAACGTTTTAAATTACCTTCTTTTAAAAGTGGGCGGTGCCACGCCCATTGTCCAAAATTTTACTAATTTTCAATTCTGCGTCATAAGTTCAACTCATCTACCAAGTTTCGTCGCTTTATCTCTCTTTTGTAAAGAATTATCGCAATTTTTCGGTTTTTCGAAATTTTCGATATCGAAAAAGTGGGCGTGGTTATAGTCCGATATCGTTCATTTTAAATAGCGATCTGAGATGAGTGCTCAGGAACCTACATACCAAATTTCATCAAGATACCTCAAAATTTACTCAAGTTATCGTGTTAACGGACGGACGGACATGGCTCAATCAAATTTTTTTTCGATCCTGATTATTTTGATATATGGAAGTCTATATCTATCTCGATTCCTTTATATATGTACAACCAACCGTTATCCAATCAAACTTAATATACTCTGTGAGCTCTGCTCAACTGAGTGTAAAAAGAGTCGGAAAAATATCTAAATTGGAGCGTTTACAGTCGGTATGTGCTCATTTGGGAGGCCGAAACCAATGTTTTTCCCTTCTTGCAATGGTCGTCCTATATGAGCCTATTAACGTATATAATTTTAGCCTAAATAAGAGTCCGACATAAGTATTAAAAGGCGTTTAGACAGCTCATATTATACTCTACTGGAACTCTCCGGCGTCATTTTTAACTCGAATAAACTCTGACTGATTATCTGACACCTATATGGCTTATTTATTAGGCATTGTCAGCGCTTATTGGGGCCACATATATTTCGACACACCTGGACAGAGCGTGACAGATTTGCGGTCACATTAAAAATGTCGACAAGCGTCCATGAGCGGAAAACCGTCGATGTTTATACAAAAAAAGAATAGCAAGGGCAACAATAATGTACAAATGTAATTTATTTTGTATTAAAATGAAAAATTGTTGTAACAAAGTTTCAAAATTTGTTCCAAACTCGCTGTGGCGAACATTAGCTTTTAGGCCGTTAAATAAAAGGCAAAAATTAAATTTTCTTTCACCCTCCTACGCGTTTCGATGCTTTTCTGATTCCTACATTGGCCACTTATTTTGGACTCGTTTCGGATTCTTAAATTATGAGCGCCTTGGGCATGTTTGAGGGGTAGCTTTGTTTGTGTAAATAACATTCTCTTACAGTTCTGGAGTTCAATATGGGCCCGAAAGATATCAACTTCAAAAATGCTATCACCTTAGAGCCTTTTATGACTCCAATTTGATAAAATTATGAACAAACGAAAAATATTTAAATCAGTAAACTAGGCAGCTCGAGAATAAAAACTCAGAAATTGTTCTGCGACTCTTTATTCTAAATAAATAATTAATTCAAGTAATACTTATTTCATTTCTATCTTATCCTAATGGGAGTTTTATCACAACAATTTTCCCCCTATGGTTTCCGCTTCGGATATATGTCAAAAATTCTTCCTAAAAGCCCTGAAGTAGTGTCACTAAAATACTCAAAATTAGCGGATATGGCACCAATAAGGCTCATATATGATATCGGAAGGCGGCCTGTATAAGACTTATGTTAGAGGAAAAATATGAGCATATAGCATTCGCTTCAGGATCCTAAATGAGTTCATAACGAGTGCAAACGTTCCAAAGTTTGGACTCATTTCAGACCAATTGTTGACTCCGAGTGTTTGCTGGGTTGTTTGTTTAAAATCAAAACGAAATTTTTTTTAATTTCAAATGACGTATAAATTTAATTGCTGAATTGTAATTCCAAGCAGACTTGAATCAAATGATTTTTAAATACCCCAAAAAAGATACAAAAAAGGAACATTCCTGGTATTTTTCTGGTATTTACCCATAAAAATGGTAAATACCCGGTAAAATCCTTACTCTATCTATGTCTTCAAATTGCCACAAAAAGGAAAACGTCTCGCTCAAATTTCTCATAGCTGCAATTCGTTCAGTAATGCCAGTGCCGAATCAACGATCACCAGAAATGTATTGTTCTCAAAATCAGACTCTGAATCATCCATAACATATATATAAATGATATATCTTCGGCGCTAAAACATAGTAAAATAAGGCTGTTTGCGGATGACGCATTGCTCGAAGTAAGTGAAGTGGATATCGTGTTAGCTAGGAGCAAAATGCAGGAAGACTTGAACTCCCTACACAGGTGGCTTTGTAACAATAAGCTTAAACTTAATGTTAATAAAACCCATTTTATGGTCATATCCAGAGCAATGAAGAAGGAATCTTGTAATATCGAGCTAAAAATAATGAACGCAAACATTAACGAAGTTAAAACTTTCAAGTACTTAGGGGTTCAGATTGATAACAAATTAAAATTTAATGATCATATTGATCATTTGACTACATTTCATATCTTTCCTCTCAGATAGTTGCCAATAGAATGATTGTAACATTCAATATCAAGCACCCCACGCCTTTTACTGTGAATTAAATTATTCTATTAATAACTTAAATTTTATTATAATTTTATTTTAAGGTGATTAACTATAAATGATTGTTTGTTATATAAACTCTTTTTAATTGAAAATTATTTTCTATTTTTTAGTTCGGTTAGCTATAAAAGGGTGTTTTTTTAGTTTTTTTAAACTATTATTTATTTTTAATTTTTTAGTTCAAGTAATTTTAAAAGTTTTAGTCAAGAGTGATGAAACCTCGAAACGCCAGCGGTCCATGGATGAATCCAACCCCACGGCACCGAAAAGGGCCAAGACGCAGGGAGGCTGGACGCGGTTTTTCGCCGAAATTGCCAAAGGTCGGCAGATCATTGGCATTATAGACGAGAGCAGCGAAGATGATAGGATCCCGAAACAACAGTGGAAGTGGATCGAGGCCGCGCTCGCTACGGTGGCCGTTAAGGTTAAGAAAGACAACCCTGGTCCACCGCCATTTTACACCGATGCAGGGTGGTTCCAGGGCAATGTCAAGCTAATTGCCTGTGACGACGCCAGGTCGGTAAACCTCTATAGGGCCGCGGTCACGCTGTTAGGGGTGGTATATCCGGGCGCGCGCCTCAAGGTAGTGGAAGCGCGTGATATCCCCTCACGACCAAGGGCTAGAGCCTGGGTTCCAGTGACGCCAACGGACCCAGCTGACATCCTGGAGCTGCTCCAGGAGTACAACCCGCCACAGGCTTGGAAGTCAACCCGGATAAAACCGAGCTTGTCCTCTTCACGAGGAGGTACAAAGTACCAAATCTTACACCGCCAAGAATTGGGGGTACGTTCTTAGCGTTAGCGATCAAATCGAGTATTTGGGAGTCATCATCATTGGATAGGAAGCTATTATGAAGTGACCATATAGTGGAGCGATCCAAGAAGGCAGCAGCAGAGCTGTTCACCTGCAAGAGGACAATTGGCACCTCCTGGCGATTCTCCCCTAAGGTGATCTACTGGATTTACACAGCCATTTTGCGTCCGATGCTTCTTTATGGTGCACTAGCTAAAAGTACCTATCTTAAAAAGCTTCAAAAGGTGCAACGCAGCTCGGAGCTCTGCATTACCGGGGCTCTCGGCTCCACTCAAGATTCCGTTACATACATACATGGATACATAGATACATAGATAGATACAGGCCAAGCTAATAAAAGCGTGTTAAAAAGGGCTCCAGTATGCTCTTTCGTAGATGTGCCATGCATCCACTTCTATCATTAATAAAGGAATGCGTTTTTCGCATTATGTGCAAGGTTTGAAATCTATGGTCATTTGGGGTGGTCATAAGTTCAATTGATTTTATGTCCGTTAACCTTATGTCACCCCACCATCACATTATTGTCATCGAGCCTTGATAGAAAAGAGTTTCAATCAAACTTGCGGCCATTCAAAGTGGTAATAACGCCAATTGACCTTATGGCCGTTGACCTTATGTCACCACACCATCACATTAATGCATTGCCATCGAGTCTTGATACGTGTGCAAAGTTTCAATCAAACTTATGGCCATTCAAATGGTAATAAGGCCAATTGACCTTATGGCCGCTGACCTTATGTCACCGCACCATCACATTTATGCATTTTCATCGAGCCTTGATATAAAAGATTTTCAATTAAGCTTGTGGCCATTCAAAGTGGTAATAACGCCAATTGACCTTATGACCGTTGACCTTATGTCACCACACCATCACATTAATGCATTATCATCGAGCCTTGATACGTGTGCAAAGTTTCAATCAAACTTATGGCCATTCAAAGTGGTAATAAGGCCAATTGACCTTATGACCGTTGACCTTATGTCACAACACCACCACGTTAATGCATTGTCATCGGTCCTTGATACGTATGCAAAGTTTCAAATTAATCAGACTTCTAGAAACCGGTGAAAATTAAGCTCAAAGATTCCGTTGCGTACAGGCCAAGCTAATAAAAGCGTGTTAAAAACTAAAAAACACGCTTTTATAGCTAACTAAATAAACTTTGTCTCCATAGCTCTCCTGAGTATATAATGTTCGGTTACACCCGAACTTAACCTTCCTTACTTGTTGAAATATAGTTTACACACTTACACCAGTACCTAAAACATATTAGGAGGGAGGGCGACAAAAAATAAGAGAAAATACAGAGAAAATAAAGTAGTGTCATATAGGTATAAGCAAAGAGACGTTGTCACTTTATGCAAACGTGATTTTTGGAAAGAGAATTAAATAATTATTTATAATTGACTAAATGCAGTCGGAAAAATAAACACAAATACCCCATGTATAGAAGACAGACGAGTAAATGCCTAAATAAATAATAGTTTAAAAAAACTAAAAAAACACGCTTTTATAGCTAACCGAGCTAAAAAATAGAAAATAATTTTCAATTAAAACCCCACGCTTTTTAATCTGAATTAAATTATTCTGTTAATAACTTAAATTTTATTATAATTTTATTTTGAGGTGATTAACTATAAATGATTGTTTGACCTTCTACTGCTGTTATATAAACTCTTTTTAATTGAAAATTATTTTCTATTTTTTAGTTCGGTTAGCTATAAAAGCGTGTTTTTTTTAGTTTTTTTAAACTATTATTTATTCGTTCATGCAACATCTGTATTTTTCAAAAATCTTTGGCTGCTGATTACATGAATGTGAAATGTTCCCTTCGCTCCAGTGCGCGGACTTTTGGAAAGAGAATGTTGGTAGACGAAAAATTAAAATAGTTGTAGAAGGTGGTCGATTTTTTTCCAAGAAAACAATAGCTACAATTTATATTTGTACAAAACAATTCGTAATTTATTGTAAAACAAATAAAGCACATTTCACGGAAATAACACCTTTGAAAAAACATATAAACAAAACAAAAAAATACATACATGTAAATTTGTATATACAAGCCTATATGATATTTATTTTTTCCTGTATTTTAGGCTTGAAATACTGACGAAAATTTACCGAAAACGTCTAATAATTACAACAACAATTTTCCAATATACCAAAAATACTGCCACAAAATAACCGACTTCGGCATGTTATCGTTTACTTAAATTTTTTTTTATTTTCGTTCAAAATTATTCACAAAAAACTGATGAAAATAACGCAGAAAAATATTTGCGTGCTCACTTACTATATTTCCTTCATAAACAAATTTATTTCTTGTTTGAATTTGTGCACAAATTTTTCAAAATTGGTTAGTTTGGTTAGTGTCACCTCTTAATGATATTTGGGTGCGCTCGACAATTAAATACGTCTACCTAATGATATCAGTATTTGGTTTCAATGCGAATATGTTGAAATGTTGGTAGAATTTTGGGCTTTGGTGGTAGAAGTGGTAGAAAATGAAAATGGGTCAAAAATGTTTGATTTTCATCAAGGTGTAGCCGACAACAAATACGTGTGTCACGAAGCCACCCGACTGCACTAACACACACAAAATTCAGTCAATCTCGTTGTTAATCGCCGGAGCCCTTAATAAGTATGCCACTGCTTTGCTGTTGGGGATTTATTTACTAACAGCATAGTGACGTATCGAAACTGCCGTCCACTTAAGTCTAATCCGATCAGTTGTTATTCTTGTCGTACCTATCTTTGACCTTACTACTCATGATCCTGGTTCGTTGCCTGATACTCCTTTGTTTCGCCAATGGACTACTTCGAAGAGCTTGGCGGATTGGCTTTGCATCATCAGTATCGGTTTGACGTTTCACAACAGTAGCACGCCCTGGCTTGAAACTACTCGCTTACTACAGTTAAGTGGCACATCCTTCTCCTTAAAGCGCGTAATCCTTCTTTGATGCCATGGTAAACTAAAACGTCCACTCCCAATATGGCATTATCAACAATCTCTGCCACAACAAATTTGTGTAGAACCTTGACCGTCCCAATTACGACTTCACATGTAACTTCTCTGTGTGCTTGGTTGTACTCGCCAGTGACCGTACACAATATTGCTGTGTGTAATAGCTTTACACTCGTGTTGACCCAATCAGATCGGATGAACGAATAAGAGGCGCCCGTATCTACAGTCAGTAAACGCTCCTACCCATCCACATATCCTCCGACTGTAAGAATGCTCGATTTTCTTCCGATTTGTGATACAGACATTCACCAATAGCTGGTTCGCTCTAGCTCATCTAATTCAGCTTTGTGCTTAAGACCACCCATGTCGTGGGAACCACTAGAGTCGAGGCCGCAATGACGTGCAACCGCACTTTAAGCTTTGGATTACTCAGTCACTTCGCTGTTGCGATCCTTTTAGTGCTTCCAATATTATGTTCACCCAGGCTAGGCCTTTATACTTCCACACAGTGCGCTTGCTGGCTTGAACAAAAGCGTTGAGGTGAGCCAATCTTTCAATGTCCGCCGCGAACTCTTGCAATGTGCCACCAGGATTCTGGATGCGGTTAAGTAACTCCAATTGCTATATCTGCCTCCTTTGTTCGCTTCCGTAACGTCGTTCGACAGCAGACATCAACGCTACATAGTTGTTCCGCTCTCCTTTGAGACTCGTGTGTAAGATTTCGGCTGCTGGTCCCTTCAATGCTACGAATAGTGCAGCAACTTTATGTTCAACATTCTAGTTGTTCACTGCTGCGGTCTTTTCAAACTGTGGATAACTCGCTGAAACTGCTGAGGGATTTAGTTGCAATATACATACGTATACTGTATGCGCCCTCTGCAGGTTTTAATCTCGGCAGCAATTTGTCATTGAGATGTAAAATTTTTGAATCCTGTGCCTCTATTTCCATCGTACGCGCAAGGCATGTAAAATGCTGCAGCTGGCAGCCGATCTTCCTATCGTCATTATTATTGTGCAGAACGCCGTGTCCTCTATTCCATCTGCGAATATCTCGCCTCTACTATCAGCTTGTATATAAGAATGCCACAGATCGAGTTGGGCATTAAAGTCGCCAAGAATAATTCGAGTTTCACCAGAGTGAAGGCCACTGATATCAGGGCAGTGGATACTGCAGGAGACAGGAGGGATGTAGTTGTTGATAATTTCTAAATTCATGTGACAGATATATTGACGTGCCAGGACATTCTCCCTGCGGCCGATATCAGGATCAAATAGGTTGTCCTGAAAAGAGTGGTGTGTGATAAAAGCGAGTTTCCCGCCATTACCTCTTGTACAATCTTTAATGTGAACATTATAGCCAGAGCAGGTCTGCAAATCAGATTTCGCAGTGAGCTTAGTCTCTAGGAACGCTGATACGCGGATGTTGTGCTGCTTCATGAAGTCCACTATCTCCGTGATCTTTCTAGTTAACCCATTGCAGTTTACCTCCAGTATTTTGAAGTGCAACGGGGAATATGTCGTCACTCTAGGCGTAAGAGACGGGTGATTGCGCCTAGGTCGCATGTGCTGTTCACGATGTGTTGTTGGGTATGATGCTTGGTAGCACGGTACGACAGAAGCTCCCACATGGAGATAGGGACTACGAGTCTGTTTCCCGGATCTACTTGTGTGCTGGTGCCGGAAAGAGGGGGAGAAGACGGGGGCAGGAGCTATTGCTCGACATTGTTTTTGTCCATGTCACGGGATTGTAGTGATGGTTCGAGCTGGTCGTGTGAGCTGATGGCGCCATACGGAGGGTGGGGATGCTGGGGTACAGATTATAAGATGCCCTGGGGCGTGAACAGCAAGCATCCACAAAAGTTTTGCAGAAGTAACGGAACAGAACACCCTGTTCGATGCAACCATTGTTTGCATGTTACACACTGACATGAGTGTGACCGTCCTAAAAAGAATCGCGCTGCAAGGATCTGCTGGGAGGATGACAATTTGTGGGAGGGACGCAACACATTAAATGCTGTTACACTGAAATGACTGCCCTTGGTGGGGAAAAGTCCCGAGTCGCTCCGGTACATAGAACCGGGTGCCAGTGGAAGCGACCATCAATAACAACAAATCATCAAACCCATTTTTTACGTTTCTTTTTCCAGTTAGGGGTAAGCAGAGCTACGCACGCTTTTATAGAATATTGCTCTAGTCCCTTCCCAATTATGCCTCAGCTTTAAAATCGATGAAGAAGTGACGTGTAAATTCTTTTTTCGCAGGTTTTATCCAAGTATTGGTGCATAGTGAAAATCTTGGCGATGGTAGATTTACCAGGCCTGAAGGCGCAGTGATTCATGGTGAGCTTCAATGCACAATACGCTTGACAGGACTAGGCAAAGCAGACTTAGATTCGAATCGCCAGGCATGCCTCGTCCGACCATACTTTGCAAAGAAGATGATAAACCTTACCAACACTTTGCCACCGTATTTGAATAGAACTTTTAATCTAAATAAAGAAAGAAATGTAAGGCGCGATAACATCGGAAGAGATTATAAACCGGACTTCTCTTCCAATTTGCGTCGTGCTCATTTTAGTTTGTCCTACAAATTCGCGGGGCGGGACCTACTTGTTTTGTGCCGACTCCGAACGGCATCTGCAAGGCAGATGAGTTTTCACTAAGAAGCTTTTCGTGGCAGAAATACACTCGGAGTTCTTGCCAAGCACTGCCAAGGGGAGACAACGCTTAGACAAATTTTCTTCTAATTGAAAAACGTGTTTATAAAATTTTGATGTTGCTTTTCCCGCGGCGTGAACCCAGGATCTTCGGTGTAGTCGGAAGGGCACGCTACCATCACACCGCGGAGCACGAGAACGTTTAATCTGGTCATTGCTATTTTGACTTCCTCATGATCGAGTGAGGGACATTTTTCCATCATCAACGATTGCCGGCTCGGGCTCATCATCTCTGGGCATTACATTGATGTCTCCATTAGGACAGGAGTTTGCCCTGCACTTAAGCCCTTCTATCTGCGGCCGCATTTGTTGATAAAATTTGCGGCCGTTAACCCTGGTGGCTAGCAGCTCAGGCTCGCCGCTTTCACGCCTTTCTGTATCCAGAAACGATATAATAGAGAGACATTGCATAGACGAAAAATAGTGTGAGGCAAGCTTCACAAAATTTTAGTAGGTCACATTCACCACTTACCACAGCAGAATTTGTTAAACTACCACTGTCTGTATTTGTTATTTAATAATTATTTGTACACTTTTTATTCAGCTAATGGGTTCAGAATTTTAACTTTTACTCACTAAAACTCCAATCAGTGTATTTCTGTGCTTAAATTATGTTAAAAATTGTGTTAAAGTTTTTGGTGTGGTGAAAGTGACCTACTAGAATTTTGTTACGCTCCGCTGCTTTCCACCGAAGTTCGCGCATGCAATATCTTTATATTCCAAAATTTTTGCTGTATCTGCTCCTTTCTTCCTCGCTTACCGCGGTAACGTTTTAGCGTTCGCTTTTAACGTAGCGCTGAATCAGCGTTTTTTCTTTTGGTTAAAATGCAGTATTACTCATCCTACCAGCTGTTTTTGCGTAGTCGCCGGTAACCAAGTTTTTCCCCTGCGGCGGTACGAAGTGCTGTAGAGGTATGCTCCGTCGGGTTGATTTGTGCTCTCAGAGAGCAAGAGTAAGAGTAGATTTGCAAAATCATTGGCAGTCTGTTGCAGCTCTTCGACGTTTAGCTTTCCTTGTGTTTTTTGTTTCTTGCGTTTAGCTGCGCTGAGGTGGTCAAATTTTTCTATGTTAGGTCCTCGATAGAGATATGGCGTTCGTCTATCTCAACGTTCTCGATCTGACTAATTTTGCCAAATTTTGTCGATCGCATTTCTTGGATGGCTGTGATGTTAGCTTTTGCCTTTACGAGGACATCAACCAGCCGGGCTTCTGCATTACTCCTATTAAGGTAACGGACATTCCAGGTGCATGCCCTCAAATCATAGTCCTTTAAACGTTTACTGTGGTCGTCATCAGTAAGGTGTTGTCTTTTTCCGAGGCTTGTCGCGTGTTTTCATTGGAGTCTTGTTTACATGGCGGGCCCCCAAGTCCAGCGCACAATCCGCTCATTGGGGATTCAAGTATTACTTGCACGTTTATATAGCGAGCCAAGACAGACGTCAGCTTGCAGCCGCACCTGATGGTGGTCTACCAAACGCTTTCGATGAAATTCCACATCTGGGCCTTAAAACGATTATGTCGAAGCGACCTAGCCAGGCTATCGCCTTCTCATATTACCTTGCCATTAAATGGATGTCGGGTAGCTTCCAGATGACACTTGGCCCCAAGCCGCCAGTAGTAGTGAGTCGCTTGAACCGCATGCAAAAAAATCGCTCTGACCATTCGCTGGTGAGTTGCGGCCAGAAGTTTTTCCGACTTACCTGGACTTGTACACACGGCTCCAGCATCCCTTCCTTTTTTCGATTTAATGTTTCAGTAGCATCAATAGATTTAAGTCGATCGATAGTCTCTACTCAAAGAAAATAAAAATTTAGCAATCCTCATCCATCTATCATTCTGCCATCCGTCAGAAAGCTTATCTTCACATGTTTTTTAATCACTATAACTTTAACCGTTCTTGTGATATCGCTAACCCGATGCAAAACTTTTACAAAAGGTATGGAAGGTCTAAGAAAGCGTCTCCATTCCCATTTTTTAAATTGTTCAATAGGTATTTAAAGTTGTCCTTACGGTATTGTGCCTCTTAAATATTAACGTTGTGCCTTAATAAGTTACATAGATATCGTCAAATGTGTCTCCATAACTAATTTATGTATTTTAAATACCAATTACCATTTTTAGTTTTTTTCCGCGAGCAGATTCTCTTTGATAAGAAAAGAAGGTTCTGAAAGTATCCCTAAGGGAAGGTGATACAAAAATCTTTAAATTAGTATACAATAATGCGGCTAAATCAGCAGCCATCTCACATGTACTATGCAGATAAGAAAGACATGCAAGCGGCAATAAGACGTCAACTCCCAACTAAATCGAAACATGACTGGCTTATTTATAATCACCACCACTTCACACTACTTAGTCAATAGAATGCATTATATATTGTCGGCAGAAGGCGCTCGCGCATTTTTTCGCATTCGACAGCACTTTATCGCCAAAGGCGATGGAAACTTTGTCATTGTGCCTCGATGGACTCGATAGGAACTTTACGGTGGACCAAAGTTTACCTACGCCGGCAGAGAGGTTACAACCGCTTAGGTGCTCTTCCTATTTCGCCCGCTTGTGTTCATCCACAAGCAATCTGATGCGTTGGTTTATATCCCTTATTTGGGACAAAGATAGACGGAGGGCAAACAGACACACACATAAACATAAATTCAGCGCGTCACCAATTACCATCACCGCCAAAGAGGTTGAGGATGCTAAACGATCCAAAGTAGTGAGCCCAGACGGCATAGCCATGCCGATGCTTAAAAGCCTAGGGAAAGAGGGTTTCAAATATTTAGGGCATGTCTTCAACCTGTCTCTTTCCACCTTTGTCATTCCCGAACAATGGAAAATGGCCAAGGTGGTTCCGCTACTAAAGCTTGAGAAACCAGCTAACATAGGAGAGTCATATCGCTCGATAACTTCCCTATCGCTAGTAGCCAAGACCCTTGAATTCATTTGCTCCCCTACTTCAAAGCAAATTTGCAGCTAGCCTGTCATCAGCATGGCTTCAAAAAACGCCATAGCACCACCACCGCGCTAAATGTCATTAGCCCCCAGATAAATTGCGGTTTAAATCAAAACCCCCACCATAGAACAGTTCTCGTTGCGCTAGACCTATCAAAAGCTTTTGATACGGTCAACCATGGCACGTTACTGCAAGACCTGGAAGGATCTACCCCTTCCCCCATGGCTTAAAAGGTGGACCGCAAATTATCTGGGAGGTCGGCAGCCATCGGTGCAATTTAGAAACGAAACATCAAAACCAAGAAGAATTAAACAAGGGGTGCCACATGGTGGTGTCCTATCCCCACTTTTGTTTAATTTCTACACATCTAAGCTACCTTCGCCACCAGAAGGAGTTACTATCGTTTCCTACGCCGATGACTGCACAATAATGGCCACAGGCCCACAGATCGATGAACTTTGCAACAGAATAAACGGCTACCTCCCTGATCTCTCCATTTTTTTCGCCTCGCGAAACCTGGCATTATCACCGACTAAATCAACCTTATTTACAACATGGACGTCCCAAATATCGACCATTTTGAACATCCACGTCGATGGCACTACGCTACCGACTTTCCTACACCCCAAAGTTTTGGGTGTGACGTTTGATCAGAATCTAAATTTTGGTGAGCATGCAGTCGTAATTGTACCGAAAATCCAGAGCCGTAATAAAATCCTCAAATCCCTTGCTGGCAGTACTTGGGGAAAAGACAAAGAAACGCTCATTACCACATACAAAGCATGGTCACTGGAAGAAGCTGCAGGCCTGCCAAAATACTGCTCTCAGAACCGCCACGGGCTGTCTTCTTATGTCCCCAGAACACCATCTACATAATGAGGCGAGGATACTCCCCATCAGGGAGAGAAATGAGACGCTAACCAAACAGTTCCTGTTGAATACCCAGAAACCTGGGCATCCCAACAGACATCTGATTGATGAGCCAACACCGCCTAGGGGCTTAAGGAGTCATCTCCGTAAGCATTGTGAGGAAATACGGCACCCGAGGACTCAGCCGTATGAAGCAAAAAAACACAAACAGGTCCTCAGTGAACTCCACAAACAGGCGTCGGACCTTTATGCCAGGAATTGCGCGGTGAATCCAGTACTAAAAGGACAGTACCCAAAACTTGCTGAAGAGGAACGCATACTCCCCAGGGAAACGCGAGTCACTCTAGCTCAACTTCTTTCTGGATACTGTAACAGGCTAAACTCTTACCTGTCCAGAATCAACCCCGAGATACAAAATGTATGCCCCGCTTGCAATGTGTCCCCACATGACACCAACCATCTCTTTACAATTAATGTGGAACCAACGCCTCTAACACCCCCTTCATTATGGTCCACCCCTGTTGAAACAGCAAGTTTCCTTGTACTCCCGTTAGAGGACACTGATGACAATTTGTGATCGGTCGCAGCTATTAGGTGGGGCGAAGCACTGCTACAACAACAACAACAATACTAGTCAATAGAGACTCCCCCACCCAATACCCAACGGGCCTATAAAAACAGCAAATACAAACCTTTTCACGTCGATGACTGGGTCACACAGCTGAAACACATGAACACCTCTTAAAAGGCGAACCTCCGTCAACATGCCAACCATGTGGGGACAACATCTCTCTACAACATCTATTCACACACTGCCCTGCCTGGAAACAGCCAGGAATCAATACTTCAATCGCAATTGGATCGATCTCTTCGAATCACATACTAAAGAGAACATACAAAAAATAAACAATATCCTCAGCCCCATCAGAGCCCGTATCTAATCAGTTAAATTGATCCTAGATTAATTATAACTTCTAGCTTTATAATAAACTTTACCTATATGTTATTAGATAGAGCTGATAGTCCTGGCAGCAAATGCTCATTCTTTGTTAGCCAATTACTTAATTAATTTAATTAGTTAATAAATAATAATAATAATATTTGTTTGAAGATTTTTTAAGCATGGAGACAATCTCCGTGGCAAATTTGAAGAATCTATTGATATTGTATCGAATGTAAGCAGTTTCGATACGCCACTATGCTATTAGTAAATATATTCACAACAACAGCAAATCAAGTGCACATACATACATGTAAACAGCAAAGCTAAGGCAAAGAAAATATTTCACATTCCTGTAATCAGCATCTAAGAGCGAATAGGAAAGAGAAACAGTCACACATACATCAGCTAAGAGCGAAGGTGACATTACTCACGCATATACATGTATATAGGTAAATAACAAACTATGAGATACATAAAGGGGAAATATATGAGCACCTATTCGATACTGCTGTTCGTGAATAGTCTAGACCCTAGGAGAAATAGGTGAATGAGGCAACTGAGAGTATTAAAGCGGCGCAAGCTGCGGAATAATCAATCAGTTTGGTTTTAACACGCCATAAGCGAAGTACGTGAGTAATTTAATTTTGAACTTCTACTACTATGGTGGTGTTGTAAATAAAGAAATTTTGCAATACTGAATATTTCAGTTATTTATTCGACAGTTCAGTGATTCGAACGACAACAGAAATTTTTGAATAAATTCAGGGGTTTCGGAGGGCAACAAGGGCATGGCCAAGCTGAGTGAATTCAAGATACCGCAACTCAATAAGGAGTTGGAGAACCGTGGACTGAATACGACCGGTAAATTAATCCGAACTACAATTACGACTACGAGAGTTGATGGAGGCAGAAGGAATCAACCGGACGAGTATGTTGTTGTTGTTGTTGTAGCAGTGCTTCGCCCCACCTAACAGCTGCGACCGATCACAAGTAAGTATGTCTTTAATCTCGATGGCGATAAGGCAACAAAATTGGAGGAGGAAAACGAAACAAACAGACACGGTCTGGTACGATATGTCGAAAATTTAAATGTCGAAACTAAAAAGGTATAATCAAAAGAGAAAAGAACGCATTCGAAATATTCTTGATAAAAAGACAGAGTATACAAAAATTTAAGTTTTGAGAAATTTAGCATATTCCACTTCGCTATGCTAACGCGTCCGTAATTTATGTGTAACTCTAGATACGTCCATATGTTTATGGTTGTTAAAATGCAACTTAGAAATAATTTTAGTTTGCTTAGTATATCAAAATTATGTTATGTAATTTGTGTCTTTGATTTGAAATTAATGAAAGCAATTTTCTGTTATAACCAAAAAATTCACCGTGCATGTATATTTGAATATACCGTGTAGAGTGAACCATATATTTATAATAAGCTATAAATTTTCGCAAACAACTTACGAAGTTTGAGAATTTTTTGTGCGTTAAGTATAACTCTTTATTCTTTTTTTTTTTGTATTTTTTATTATGTATGTATATTAACCTGGGTCGATTTGTATGGACGAAAGTTAACCT
This sequence comes from Eurosta solidaginis, assembly GCF_040869045.1. Taxonomy (NCBI): domain Eukaryota; kingdom Metazoa; phylum Arthropoda; class Insecta; order Diptera; family Tephritidae; genus Eurosta; species Eurosta solidaginis. The sequence continues at coordinate 85,611,707 of NC_090321.1, read as the reverse complement.
ATATCGCGCCATAGATTTTTCGATAGGATTTGGGCTCAGGAAAAAAAAGTTCCAGTACGCATACCCAAAAAAATAATTTTCGTGCCTGCAAAAAAAATCGATTTTTCGACCAAAATTCTTCTAAATCTCCATAAAAGAATTTTTTTTTTTTCAAAAAACTGCATTTACCAATTTTGCATTTGCCAATTGACACGAAAAAAAATACATAAAAAATGATTTGGAGCCTAAAATGCATAAAGAATCGAAAAAATCGTTGAAATTTTGCAGGCTCAAAAATTATTTTTTTGGGTATGCGTAGTGGAACTTTTTTTCCTGAGCCCAAATCCTTTCGAAAAATCGATGGCGCGATATCGGTTAATAAATCGACACAGTCTAATGTATATACTCTATATATGAGTACTATTTCCAGAAATTGAGTTATTGTGATTAGGAAACAGATTTTATATATTCGCGCCGTCTTAACGCTCACCATTCATTCTACAAGTATAGTTTTTTAATGCTGTCATAATTTACAACCATAATAATAACACACTGCCTTAAAATTTTATTTTTGGAGTTTTGCTTTAAGTATACCAATTTCGACTTTTTTCAGCCATTTTCGGTCATTTTTCTTTTTTCGACATTTTTAATTCGATAAAAAAAAATTTTCTGTATAAAGAGGTTCGGGCTTTTGTGTTTCGACAATTTTTTTTTGTTTGACACATCGCATGGGTCGGACACATCATCCATTACATTGTTTCGACATTTATTTCTTCGGCATTTTATTTTTCGATAATTTAATTTTCAGCATTTTTGGTTGTCTTAAGATTTTTAAGAATTAATGAGCTTAACACCGGTAAACAATAATTGTTATTCAATTGTTATTCAATTATCATTTTGGTTTTATTGGGAGCCGAGTTTAAATAATGTGCGAGAGCGTGAAAATGGGATAAAACTAAAATTAACCAAGAGAGCAAATACAACACAATAGCCCAATGGTTAGGCGATTGTGATTTCAGCAGTTTGTTGAAATAAATAAAAACATTACGAATTTGCCAGATGATGATGACGTAGCAGGTTTCGAAATGGTACCGTCGCAATATGCCAGTAAATATTTCCTTCTTTTCAGATTTTCCCAATAAAACCAAAATAATAATTGAATAACTATTTTTGTTGCTTACGGCCTTTGGATTATAACTTTTTAAATAAAAAGAAGCTCTAGGCCAAATATTTGTATATTCTTAATAAAACACAATACGTGAAATTTTTGATATACATTTATATTATTTAATTTGTCGATATTTCGACTTCATATATCAAAAATTTCAATGTATATCAAAAATTTCACGTATTGTGTTTTATTAAGAATATACAAATATTTGGCCTAGAGCTCGTTTATATTTAAAAAGTTATAATTGAATAAAAATTATTATTTACCGGCGTTAAGCTCATTAATTCTTAACAATCTTAAGTTAAATTTAACACACCATTGAACATACAAACATAGGGATCCGAACGAAAAGTCGAAAATAAAAATGTCAAAACTGAAATGTCGCAATTTTTGATTTTTCAAAATATGAAAATCAAATTTTGCCGAAAAAAAATGCAGAAAAAATGTGTTGTCGAAAAATATAGCAAAATGTCGAAAATCGTTTTTGGATAAAAAATTTCAAAGTATGCACTTTCTTTATTAGGAGTTAATTTTTTTGATCTAGTTACCTGAGTTTTTGTATATTTTTATATGCAAAATTTTTAGCTGAAATGGAGTTTTCATTCAGTTAAAATTTTATTCGCCATCAATTAAGAATGAACGCGGAAGTAGTAAAATCCAATAAAGGAAAAAATAAGCTTATCCTTCATGGATTAATGTTTCACTTGGAAAAAAGTATAAAGATATGTTTTATTGGAAATGTGAAAAGCGAAACGAACTTAATTGCAGCGCTCGAGTAACAACAATTTTAGAGGTGATCAGAAAAATTACGAAATAATCTTCGATACATTCCCATGATCCATTGGCTTACCGAAGTGAAGTTTCAAAAATAAATGCGAATTTGAAAGAGAAGGCCGCAAATACTTCTCAAAAACCATCGCAAATAATAAGTTCGGCAATAGGGGAATGCAAAACTGAATGCAGAATTTATGTACCCAGGGCAGAGAATTGCATGCAGAAAATAAAAAGAGTGAGGAGCAACATGTTCAATGCGTTGACGGTTCACGCTGAGTGAAATTGTTATTCCAGAAGATTTAAGAAACGTGAAATGTGAAGTTTTTTGCTATCGGATAAAAGTTTTTTGCAGGAGCGTATTTTTGGAAGCATTGCAAACCTTAAAGTTTTAGAGAGGTCTTCGGTGTGGCTAATGGACGGAACTTTTAAAGTTGTTCCAACAATCATGCGATAATTATTACGATTCATGCACACATAAACGAGCATGTCGTTCCTGTAATTTATTGTCTAATGTGTAGCAAGAGTAAGCAATGTTACGAAGAAGTTTTTGTTTTTGAAAATTTAAGAATCACTTGCTACAATAATGTGCATCTCTGTCCCGAATATTTATTTCTGATTTTGAGAAATCAATAATTTCTGTACCAAGTATTATCAAATTTAAGGATCTCAGATCCTTTCACTTAAAAAAATTAAGGAGCCAACTTGCTCCATACAAACTAAGAAGTTGAAATTAGTACAATACTGAAATTTAAAGTTAACATAATCTTCTTTATTTAAATGGTTGAATATTAACTTAAACACCAAATCGACCTAATCGTATGGATCCCCGACAGCAACTGCCCAAACGTGCTTGGCGGTTTGCCAAAGAAACCTCAGCGCCGGCGGCAGCGGCGCAACCCTTACGCAAGTGTGTTAGAATGCAAGTGAGAATGACCGTGGCCTTGATTTTCCACAAGCGTTGGGTTATGAAATTATTGGTATCGCATTTCATGATGAAATACAAATATGCTTACGCGCAGCGCATGCAACGATCGATGGGAAACAAAATGTGCTGACGTTGCGGCGCGTGTGTTGATCGAACGTGGGAATGGTATGCATGGGCAGTGGCTGAGCGTGTTAACTCCTCCCCCTTTAGAGATCTACGTCCCGTAGATTAGGGGTTTGGGGTGAGTCCGCGCGCCTGTGTCCGCGGAAGCTCTTGTTCAATGCCGAAATGTTCAAGGTAGGTATGTTTAATTTTGCTGTAATTCTCTTCCAAATTAACCAAATGACTGTGATCAACATAGCAAAGCCCACAATTTCCGATGTGATAAACCAGTCTGTTTTTCCTCTAAGGTATCGAAGAAGCTTCACGTTTCCTGTTGTCATCTCATGGACAAGGTTGAGGTTGACTGTGAGTGTAATAGTGGACAGCACAGGAGGTAGTACTTGGATGCTTGAGCTGCTTGTGCTCCAGTCGAACCGTTTCGTTGTACAGTTGAATATATGAGCCGCTCAAGTCATTGGAAGTATTGTCTGACCAAATAGTTTTATTGAAATTGTCCAAGAGGATCGTGTACTCCTTGATTGCCTCAATCGTTGAGTCAATCCAGCTTTTATATCGGCAACTGGTTTTTCCACCTTTAAGCAGACGTAGCCCACAATCGTCCTCTCGAAGTAGGTCCAATGATTCTTGCTTACATGCCATTGCGCTTGTAAGGTGGGTGCAACTATCCGTGATGCCATACGTTTGCTCCTTGTTAACTAGGACTGAACTGTATTGCAATTCCACCCGATGACCGTTCTTTATTATTGACCTGGTGATTAGATGGTTGAACTTTGTTTCGGCCACCTTAGGCATGGCCAAAACTTAGAGTAGCATTGTGCCGTTTGTGTAGATGGAAAGTTCTCCGTACTCAATGGCTTCTATAACATTACTATAAGGGAATACTTCTATCTCGCTTATGATTCTGTTGATTTCTTCCTTGTCTAGCAGGTTGCTGTTGACCACCCCTGCTTTAGCCATCTGACAGGCTTGAACCAATTCGTTGACATCGTCCCTCAGAATCCTTGCCTTGTGTAGGATTGCCTGTGATATCTTCATAATGTGATCATGCCCAAGGATTCCATTTGTGGCGGTTATGATGCCATTGGCAGTCTGCAATAACTCATGAGATTTTTTAAATATTTCAGAGTTTACCTTGTATTGTTAATTGTTATTGGATATTAATGAATCCTGTACTTGTAAGACTTTATCTCAGTCCGAAGCGTCAGGGGAACCGGCAATCCATTTCCAAGCCGATCCTATCCAATTAATTGAGCGTCTAGGCCGTTTATTTTTCGGACCTTTTAGTTCACTGAGCTGAGCTTGGACTTTCTCCAAGTGGTAGGAGAGAACATCTGTAAAATCGTTGGTTTCGTTTAGTTTTAATGTTTCGAGTTTCAGGCGACTTGATATTTCCTCATATCGAGATAGGTTGATCATGTGAATTAGTTTGAAGTATCCATTTGTTATCCAGCCGTACCCATCGCGGAATGAAACGATTTAGATTTATTTTAATTATACTTAGTTCTATGAATTACCCCGCTTAGTAAAAAATTTAATTTAATTGTAGTAAAAAATATTAAAGATAAGATTTTACAAGTCAACTTACGTCTAAAATAGTTAATAGTAGTAACTTTTAGGTAACAAGAAATTTGAAATTGTTAAAATTTTTTTCCTTTTTTTGTTTTACAATATTTACATTTGTTTTGATTTGTTCGAAAAATTTTGAAAAGCTTAACTTATAAAATAGTGGTTTTACATGGAATATTTTTTATGCAAATCTTTTAATTACATAAGTTGATAAGAATTCTGAATGTGATGTGAGTAGTGGCCCACATAGAATATACTCATATTCCCATTAATAACCTAAATACCTAGTATTAGAAAGTGAGTTGCTGCTGGGGAATTATGAAGACAACGGAAAGAATTATTTGGACCGCTTGTGAAAGTGTTGATGGTTAGTATTTTGGAAAGTTTTTTTTTTTGCTTTTTTTTGTTTGTTAGTTGATAGTTAGATTTTAGTGATTAATGGTTTAGTATTCTTTTTTTTTTTTTTATTCTGTGTTAGTATCGCTCTAGTAAGAGAATTCCATTCTCCTTTTTTTGTTTTTTTTTTTTTTTGTTATACTCAGTTGAGCAGAGCTCACAGAGTATATTAACTTTGATTGCATAACGGTTGGTTGTACAGGTATAAAGGAATCGAGATAGATATAGACTTCCATATATCAAAATCATCAGTATCGAAAAAAAATTCGATTGAGCCATGTCCGTCCGTCCGTCCGTCCGTCTGTCCGTTAACACGATAACTTGAGTAAATTTTGAGGTATCTTGATGAAATTTGGTACGTAGGTTCCTGGGCACTCATCTCAGATCGCTATTTAAAATGAACGATATCGGACAATAACCACGCCCAATTTTCGATATCAAAAATTTCGAAAAATCGAAAAAGTGCGATAATTCATTACCAAATACGCATTAAGCGATGAAACTTGGTAGGTCAGTTGAGCTTATGAAGCAGAATAGAAAACTAGTAAAATTTTGGACAATGGGCGTGGCACCGCCCACTTTTAAATGAAGGTAATTTAGAAGTTTTGCAAGCTGTAATTTGGCAGTCGTTGAAGATATCATGATGAAATTTGGCAGGAACGTTACTCTTATTACTTTATGTCTGCTTAATAAAAATTAGCAAAATCGGAGAACGACCACGCCCACTTTTTAAAATTTTTTTTTTAATTCAAATTTTAAAAGAAAAGTTAATATCTTTACAGCATATTAGTAAATTATGCCAACATTCAACTCCAGTAATGATATGGTGCAACAAAATACAAAATAAAAGAAAATTTCAAAATGGGCGTGGCTCCGCCCTTTTTCATTTGATTTGTCTAGGATGCTTGTAATGCCATAAGTCGAACAAAAATTAACCAATCCTTGTGATATTTGGTAGAGGCTTAGCTTATAGGACGATAACTGTTTTCTGTGAAAAAGGGCGAAATCGGTTGAAGCCACGCCCAGTTTTTATACATAGTCGCCGGTCTGTCCTTCCGCTCGGCCGTTAACACGATAACTTGAGCAAAAATCGATATATCTTTACTAAACTCAGTTCACGTACTTATCTGAACTCACTTTGTATTGGTATAAAAAATGGCCGAAATCAGACTATGACCACGCCCACTTTTTCGATATCGAAAATTACGAAAAATGAAAAAAATGCCATAATTATATACCAAATACGAAAAAAACCCTCATTAATACCTTTAATTTGATACCCATATCGTACAAACACATTCTAGAGTCACCCCTGGTCCACGTTTATGGCGATATCTCGAAAAGGCGTTCACATATAGAACTAAGGCCCACTCGTTTTTAAAATACTCATTAACACCTTTCATTTGATACCCATATCGTACAAACAAATTCTAGAGTCACCCCTGGTCCACCTTTATGTCGATATCTCGAAAAGGCGTCCACCTATAGAACTAAGGCCCACGCCTTTTTAAAATACTCATTAACACCTTTCATTTGATACCCATATCGTACAAAAAAATTCTAGAGTCACCCTGGCCCACCTTTATGGCGATATCTCGAAAAGGCATCCACTTATAGAACTAAGGCCCACTCCCTTTTAAAACACTCATTAACACCTTTCATTTGATACCCATATCGTATAAACAAATTCTAGAGTCACCCCTGGTCCACCTTTATGTCGATATCTCGAAAAGGCATCCACCTATAGAACTAAGGCCCACGCCCTTTTAAAATACTCATTAACACGTTTCATTTGATACCCATATCGTACAAACAAATTCTAGAGTCACCCCTGGTCTACCTTTATGGAGATATCTCGAAAAGGCGTCCACCTATAGAACTAAGACCCACTTCCTTTTAAAATAGTCATTAACACCTTTCATTTGATACCCATATCGTACAAACAAATTCTATAGTCACCCCTGGTCCACCTTTATGGCGATATCTCGAAAAGGCGTCCACCTATAGAACTAAGGCCCACACCCTTTTAAAATACTCATTAGCACCTTTCATTTGATACCCATATTGTACAAACGCATTCTATAGTCACCCCTGGTCCACGTTTATGGCGATATCCCGAAAAGGCGTCCACCCATAGAACAAAGGCCCACTCCCTTTTAAAAAACTTATTACACTTTTCGTTTGACACCCATATTGTACAAACGCATTCTAGAGTCAACCCAGGTCCACTTTTATAACGATATTCCGAAAAGGCGTCCACCTATAGAACTAAGGTCCACTCCCTTTTAAAATACTCATTAACACCTTTCATTTGATACCCATATAGTACAAATAAATTCTAGAGTCACCCCTGGTCCACCTTTATGGCGATATCTCGAAAAGACGCCCACCTATAGAACTTAGGCCCACTCCCTTTTAAAATTATCATTAACACATTTCATTTGATACCCATATCGTACAAACAAATTCTCGAGTCAGGCCTGGTCCACCTTTATGGCGATATCCCTAAATGGCGTCCATCTATAGATCTATGACCCACTTCCTCTTAAAATACTCTTTAATACCTTCCATTTGATACACATGTCATACAAACACATTCCAGGGTTACCCTAGGTTCCTTTTACAACATGGTGATTTCCCTTACTTTGTCTCCACAGCTCTCAACTGAGTATGTAATGTTCGGTTACACCCGAACTTAGCCTTCCTTACTTGTTAAATCTGCATTGGAATATAGGCGTTTTCCCAGCTGACAATAGAAGGTTCGCGTGATCCTTTTTAGTCATAATCGTTGCTAATTGCAAATGACCTACTAAGGGCACGAGTGGCTTCACGTCAATTAAAGCATAGTGCTCGCGGTGGAGTTGAACCACACCGATTGTCGTCAGTCGAGCCATCGAGTTATTTGGGATTGAACCAATATCTGACTAGATCGGCTGCAAGTTAATTGCACGCAAAACCCTGGGTCACAAAGATCTAAGCATAAAAGTTGCCTTCTGACCAGTGTTATTTTAAACGTTTTTGACGTCATTTCTTTGGAACTTTTTTCCACTTTCGGTAACAATAGTTACGTTTCTGTCTTCAGCGACAGTTTCTTCTTTATAAAGAGGCTTTTGTTTCGCCTTTGTTTGTTGGAAATCAACAACTTTTCCCCTGTTTCAAAGGAACGCGGTGTTGTGCGTTTAGCGTTCAACTTCGCATTCCTCACCACATGTTCTTTCTCCAATAAGTCCTTTATATCGTCCATAGTTTTTTCTCGGAAATTCACCAATTCCTGATAATTTATTCTTGAGGTCCGGTTGAGGAACACATCTGCTGGTTTTCGTTTGATAACAGAGTGGACAGTATTGTTGTATCTGTCCACTGCAATAGAAATGCGTTCTTTTGGAGTAAGTCTGTTATATTCAACCGAAATACAGCGGTATATTTCAGTCAAAGTTGAGTGCAGACGCTCAACCTGACCGTTAATTTCGCTTCGTTGTGTAGGAGTTTGGTAAATCCCTATGCCAAGGGATCGAATATAATTTAGGACAAGGGGAGTCAAAAATCCCCTCTCATTGTCCATAACTAATATTTTCGGCACGGAGAAATAGTGCAAGAGATCAGTAAGCTTTCTTCGGAGGTGGACGGAAGATTTGTTCTTTATTGGGAAAAGCTTGGCAAATTTCGTGAATTTATCAATTGCACTAAGATACTTTTGCTTCTCTATTTCGAAGAGATCGACATGTAAAATTTCGCCGGATGCCTATCGTACTTGTTTAATTTGCAAGTATAGCACTGCCTAAAGTAATCTCTGATTTGTCTGGACATTGCGTGAAAATAAAATTGCTCGAGTATTTGTGCTTTATTCTCACAGGGATTTCTGTGGGCTCGTTTGTGCTCCCTCTCGATTATTTCGTAGATCCTGTCAGGAACCATAACCTCTTCCACCTTACTTACTTACTTAATTGGCGCTTAACCGTCTAAACGGTTATGGCCATCCAACAAGGCGCGCCAGTCGCTCCTTCGCTCCGCCAACCGGCGCCAATTGGTCACACCAAGGGCGTTTAAATCGTTTTCCACCCGGTCCTTGCAACGGAGTGGGGGCCACCCTCTACCTCTACTTCCATAGGCGGGTTCCGATAGAAACACTTTTTTGGCCGGAGCATCACATGGCCTAGCCAGTCTGCGTATAGCTCGTACAGCTCATCATTAAATCTTCTTCGGTACTCGCCATCGCCAACGCGTAGAGGTTCATAAATCTTTCGAAGAACTTTTCTCTCGAACACTCCCAAAGCCACTTCATCTGCTGTTGTCATGGTCCATGCTCCTGCCCCATATAGCAGGACGGGTACGATAAGTGACTTGTAGAGTATGATTTTCGTTCGCCGAGAGAGGACTTTACTTTTCAATTGCCTACCTAGTCCAAAGTAGCATTTATTGGCAAGATTGTTTCTTCGCTGGATTTTAGTGCTGATGTTGTTGCTAGTGTTGATGCTGGTTACCAAATAAACGAAGTCTTTTACTATTTCGAAATTATGGCTGCCAACAGTAGCGTGGTTGCCAAGGCGCGTATGCGCTGACTCTTTGCTCGATGACAGCAGGTACTTCGTTTTGTCCTCATTCACCATCAAACCCAAACCCTGGGAACTGGAAAAAGAAGCGGTAAAGATTGGTTTGATGGTGAACCTCTTCCACCACCCTCTGGGTTATTCTAATGCGGTACCTCTGGAAGTTGTTAATGAACGCGTTTTGGAGTGAAGCGAGGAATATCGCAGGAATTTGTATCCCATTTATCACATTAGGGTTGAGGCACTCCCTTAAAATAGTAACCAATGCGGCGGTATCCGATTCAGGAAATGACACATAGTGTCTGCTATAGCCCGGAAAAGGATGTTCCAGGCATTGTGGCCGCTTACCGTCTCTGAAGATTATTTGGTTTTTAAAAACGTTAAGGGCGGCCTCTACATGTGGTACTAAATCCGAATAATCCTGATCAGCTGAATGCATCGTGCATTGAGTGACAGTGTCAATTTCGGGTTCTCTTTCGAGTCCAGCACTTGATGGATTCTGTCCTGAAACAGATGGAGGTTGAACAATGATAGGATCGGTTAGCACATTAACTTTGGTTTTGAGGCGAGAGAGAGCATCGGCGACTAAATTCGATTTTCCCGGTTTGTAGATTATTTCACAATTGTACTCTTCTATCCTGGCCTTCCAGCGTTTCAGTCTAGCATTGTAGTTTCTGCAACTCAGAGAAAACGTTAGTGGTTGGTGATCGGTGTATATCTTAATTTTCTTGGCACCGTATAGGTACGACCGTAGATTATCGAGAGCCCAAACTATAACGAGGAGCTCTTTCTCGTTAGTAGCATAGTTTTCTTCCAATTTATTTAAGGATCGTGAAATGTAAGCTATAGGTTTGTCATCGCCTACTGCTCCCTGGGAGAGGACTGCCCCGATGGCGAAGTTCGAGGCATCCGTAGTCAGGTTAAATTGTTTTTCGAAATCTGGAAAGGCAAGGACATCAGCAGACATAAGAAGCTGTTTTAAATCATGAAAAGCTTGAAGGGTCCTGTCGTCAAGTTCAATTTTTACTTTTTTGGAACAATTTGCTTTCACCTGAGCATTCTCCCCTCGAGTGACATTGGTTAGTGGTTTTGCCACTTTTGCGTAGTGTCTTATGAACTTCCTGTAATAAGACGTCATACCTAAAAAGCTTTTCAAATCCTTGAGATTTTCTGGTGGTGAAATAAGTTTAATCGCTTCGACTTTGCTTGGGTCAGCGCTAACGCCATCAGGAGTGATGACGTACCCAAGGAATTCTACTTCTTTTTCGAAGAAGCAGGTCTTCTCCATATTTACTTTAAGGTTTGCTTCGCGAAGCCTTGCAAATACCTTTTCGATGTTCAGTAAGTGTTCTTCCGGGTCCTTTCCAAAAACAATTATGTCGTCAATGTAGACATAACAAATTTTCCCTATATATTGCTTGAGGACGTCGTCGATCATCCTTTGGAAAATGGCGGGAGCATTTTTTAAATCAATGGGTAAGCGTAGGAATTCGTATTTCCCATTCATCGTTAAGAACGCTGTCTTGGGTATATCCGACGCTTTCATCGGATCTGGTGAAAGCCAGACGTTAAGTCAATAGTTGTAAAGAAATTGGCCTGTCCAAAATCTGGGATAGGGTACGTATCGGCGATAGTGACAGCATTTAATCTCTTATAGTCCATCACCATTCTATATTGTTTTCCCCATTTTACTTTGGTTTTTTAGGCATCACCCATATTGGGGAGTTGTAAGGATTTTTGGAAGGTCTAATAACTCCCTCATTAAGCGATTCGTTTATTTGCCTGTCTACTTCTTCCCTCATATATACCAGATAAGGGTAACATTTACTGTAGATAGGTTCAGGGGTGGTGGTCCGTATTTAGGCTCGCACATTTGTATCCACGAGCTCACTGCCATTAAGAGGGAGGAAAAGATCGGAGTAATTTGCCAGTACTTCAACAACGTGCTATTTTATACCAGCGGATACGTCCTTTCCCATTGAGTAATTAACTTGACTATAGATTTTGGCCTTTAGTGGAAAATTGAAATTATTTATCCTTAAGAAATGGTTCTTCCTGTCGACTACTGCCCCTAACATTCTCAACGTATCATCGCCGATAATACCGGCGAAGGATTTCAGTCCCGGAAGGACAAAGAATGCTATCTTTGAAGGGAAGCCCCCATCCCTGAAAAATTTTAAACCTATCTTTTTATTAATTTGCACCTCTCCTCTAGCTGAGTGGACATTAAAAACTTTCTCAACGGGATCACCTCCAGCTGCAAATTCTTCGCTAATGAAATTTTTATTGGCCCTGTGTCAATCAGGAAATCGAGGGTGCGGCAATCTGAGAGTGTGTACTCAAAGTGTGGTACGCTAGATGGCCCTCCGATAGAAAATCCCCTTCATCCTCATTCTTGGTCGATTCTTCTTCCTTGGTGTTATCCTCATCAGTCGGTCGTTGAATGGAAAATCCTTTATTGTTTCCTCGGGAGGTTTTCCGATCTTGCTTCGCGTTTGAATGTTTTAGGGCGATTGATATAATTTACAGCTCGAGATTGTGTAGAGCGGTCCACATCCAATTTTTTTGATGGGAGGATTCGTAGACTGAGTAGCGGGTGGACCACGATAGTTACTTGAAAAACGCTCCCTTCTATCGAATGGAGCCCTGCGATCCTGTTGACGCCAGGTAGGTTTGGGTGGAATTACAGGTGGTCTCCCTTCGAAGGAAGGTTTAATATCGTTTAAATTGTTAATAGGGATTATTACCTGGAGATGGGTGAAGTGATACGTTTCTGAAGTTGACATTCTGCAACTCCAGGCAAGCTGAATAAGCCTCTGGAAGAGTCTTGGGGCGTTGAACGAGGAGCATCTTTGAGAGCTCCCCATTTAGACCGCGGATGAATACATCCAACGCCCTATTTCTGTAAGTGTCCATAAGGACCTTCGTAGTTTCGTCAGTGCACGATTCGGTTTGTAAATTATTAAGAATCAAGTTGAATAGGTGGTTCACTCAAGCGTAGAACTCGTCAACAGTGCCTCCATTCTCTTACAATTGATGCAACTGGTGTTCGAGAGTGCGGACATTCAGCTTATCTGCGTAATGCGGAGCACAGAGGCACTCCTTTATTTTGGACCAATTGTTGTCAAAAATATTGTAGGAAATCAGAGCGTTATCCGCCGTACCGCGGACTTTTTGTCGAATGTGCTGTAATATAGCACGGTATAAGAGTTTTCTCTTGATGACTGAGAAGTCAGCAAGGATGGTTTCTACGGAGTGTACCCGGGACACGAAGTGTATAGGGCTTCCATCGAAAATTTGAGGCTCTTTTACGCAATCAGACAGACGACATATTTCGCGAATGTCGGCCTCAGTCATGGGGGCTTGCGAAACCACTTCCTATGTTGCCTCGTTACGAGGAGGACCACTGAAGGTATTATTGGCCCGGTCAAACTCCGTTACACGTCTCTTTAAAGTTTTCATCTTCTCCAGCAGGGCATTAACGGCACCTGTTAAATTCGTTACGTTCACTTTAATGTCCTCCATCCTTGTTACCGTTGAAAAAAAGAAGGTATATTTAATTATTGGTTAAGTTCAATGCTTACAGCACCACTAGGTTCATAAGTGGTGTTATATCCTGTACACTGTTTTTTTCTAAGAAGAGCCAGCTTCAATATATTTTTGGTTGCTTGTTTGCTTTTTCCAATCTGAGGTTCTTTACCCCTTATAGCTTTTCGGTTTTTAATTTTTTATACTCAGTTGAGCAGAGCTCACAGAGTATAATAACTTTGATTGGATAACGGTTGGTTATACAGGTATAACGAAATGGAGATAGATATAGACTTCCATATATCAAAATCATCAGTATCGAAAAAAAATTTGATTGAGCCATGTCCGTCCGTCCGTCCGTTAACACGATAACTTGATTAAATTTTGAGGTATCTTGATGAAATTTGGTAAGTAGGTTCCTGGGCACTCATCTCAGATCGCTATTTAAAATGAACGATATCGGACTATAACCACGCCCACTTTTTCGATAACGAAAATTTCGAAAAACCGAAAAAGTACGATAATTCATTACCAAAGACGGATAAAGCGATGAAACTTTGTAGGTGAGTTGAACTTATAACGCAGAACAGAAAATTAGTAAAATTTTGGACAAGGGGCGTGGCACTCCCCACTTTTAAAAGAAGGTAATTTAAAAGTTTTGCAAGCTGTAATTTGGCAGTCGTTGAAGATATCTTGATGAAATTTGGCAGGAACGTTAATCCTATTACCACGCCCACTTTTTAAAAAAAATTTTTTTAAAAGTCAAATTTTAACAAAAAATTTAATATCTTTACAGTATATAAGTAAATTATGTCAACATTCAACTCCAGTAATGATATGGTGCAACAAAATACAAAAATAAAAGAAAATTTCAAAATGGGCGTGACTCCGCCCTTTTTCATTTAATTTGTCTAGAATACTTTTAATGCCATAAGTCGAACAAAAATTTACCAATCCTCGCGAGATTTGGTAGAGGTTAGATTCTAGGACGATAACTGTTTTCTTGAAAATGGGCGAAATCGGTTGAAGCCACGTCCAGTGTTTATACACAGTCGACCGTCTGTCCTTCCGTTCGGCCGTTAACACGATAACCTTAGCAAAAATCGATATATCTTAACTAAACTTAGTCGACATACCTACCTGAACTCACTTTATCTTGGTATAAAAAATGGCCGAAATCCGACTATGACCACGCCCACTTTTTCGACATCGAAAATTACGAAAAATGAAAAAAATGCCATAATTCTATACCAAATATGAATATTGGTTTATTGACGCAAAATTTAACTTTAGAAAAAACTTTGTAAAATGGGTGTGACACCTACCATATTAAGTAGAAGAAAATGAAAAATTTATTGCAGGGCGAAATCAAAAGCCCTTGGAATCATGGCAGGGATACTATTCGCGGAATTACATATATAAATTAATTAGCGGTACCCGACAGATGATGTTCTGGGTAACCCTGGTCCACATTTTGGTCGATATTTCGAAAACGCCTTCACATATACAACTAAGGGTCACACCCTTTTAAACCCTCATTAATACCTTTAATTTGATACCCATATCGTACAAACGCATTCTAGAGTCACCCCCGGTCCACCTTTATGGCGTTATTTCGAAACGGCGTCCACCTATAGAACTAAGGCCCACTCCCTTTTAAACTACTCATTAACACCTTTCATTTGATACCCATATCGTACAAACACATTCTAGAGTCACCCCTGTTCCACCTTTATGGCGATATCCCGAAATGGCGTCCACCTATTAAACTAAGGCCCATTCCCTTGTAAAATACTCATTAATACCTTTCAATTGATACCCATATCGTACAAACGCATTCTAGAGTCACCCCTGGTTCACCTTTATGGCGATATCTCGAAAAGGCGCCCACCTACAGAACTAAGTCCCACTCCCTTTTAAAATACTCATTAACACCTTTCATTTGATACCCATATGGTACAAACGCATTCTAGAGTCACTCCTGGTCCACCTTTATGGCGATATCTCGAAATGGCGTCCACCTATAGAACTATGGCCCAATCCCTTTTAAAATACTCTTTAATACCTTCCTTTTGGTACCAATGTCATACAAACACATTCCAGGGTTACCCTAGGTTAATTTTCCTACATGGTGATTTTCCCTTATTTTGTCTCCAAAGCTCTCAGCTGAGTATGTAATGTTCGGTTACACCCGAACTTAGCCTTCCTTACTTGTTTATATTATTTTTTTTATTTGCTTATTTCAATGTAAGCTTCTTTCTCACTTCACACACAGCTTTTTTCCTACTGGATCCTTAAAGGATATTCACAAGCGGTGCCTGCTCGGGCGCCACTTAAGGATCTCAGATCCTTTCACTTAAAAAAATTAAGGAGCCAACTCGCTCCACACAAACTAAGAAGTTGAAATTAGTACAACACTGAAATTTAAAGTTAACAGACTCTTTTTTTTATTTAAATGGTTGAATATTAACTTAAACACCAAATCGACTTAATCGTAGGGATCCCCGACAGCAACTGCCCAAACGTTCTTCGCGGTTTGCCAAAGAAACCTCAGCGCCGGCGGCAGCTGCGCAACCCTTACGCAAGTGTGTTGGAATGCAGGTGAGTATGACGTGGCCTTGATTTCCCACAAGCGTTGCGTTATGAAATTATTGGTATTGCATTTCATGATGAAATACAAATATGCTTACGCTGCAGCGCATGCAACGATCAATGGGAAACAAAATGTGCTGGCGTTGCGGCGCGTGTGTTGGGCGAACGTGGGAATGGTATGAATGGGCAGTGGCTGAGCGTTTTAACTTCAATAAAGGATGCTTTTTCCAATTTGGGCAGATTTTATGGAGAAAAATCCAGAGTGAAAACTTGCACCGCTATACGGAAAGAACGAAATATTTTCCCTAAAGTCAAGAATGCTCAAATGTTTAGCTTTCTTAAAGCCGGAAGAGATACCTCTATATTATGATTGCCTCAAAAAGTCAATAAGTAGTAATTGGCTCGATGAAAATGCAATAATGTGATGGTGGGGTGACATAAGGTTAACGGACATAAGGTCAATTTAACTTATGACCACCCCAAATGGCCATAGATTTAAAACCTTGCACATAATGCGGAAAACGCATTCCTTTATTAATGATAGAAGTGGATGCATGGCACATCTACGAAAGAGCATACTGGAGCCCTTTTTTAACACGCTTTTATTAGCTTGGCCTGTATCTATGTAACGGAATCTTTGAGCTTAATTTTCACCGGTTTATAGAAGTCTGATTAATTTGAAACTTTGCATACGTATCAAGGACCGATGACAATACATTATTGTGATGGTGTGGTGACATAAGGTCCTCGGCCGTAAGGTCAATTGGCCTTATTACCACTTTGAATGGCAATAAGTTTGATTGAAACTTTGCACGCGTATCACGGCTCGATGATAATGCATTATTGTGATGGTGTGGTGACATAAGGTCAACGGCCATATGGTCAACTGGCCTTATTACCACTTTGAATGGCCATAAGTTTGATTGAAACTTTGCACACGTATCAAGGATCGATGACAATGCATTAATGTGATGGTGTGGTGACATAAGGTCAACGGCCATAAGGACAATTGGCCTTATTACCACTTTGAATGGCCATAAGTTTGATTAAAACTTGCACGCGTATCAAGGACCGATGACAATGCATTATTTTATGGTGTGGTGACATAAGGTCAACGGCCATAAGGTCAATTGGCCTTATTACCACTTTGAATGGCCATAGGTTTGATCTGCCTACACTTGGAAATTTTGGCGAAAGCCCGCGTCCAGCCTCCCTGCGTCTTGGCCCTTTTCGGTTCCGTGGGGTTGGATTCATCCGTGGCGTTTCGAGGTTTCCTCACTCTCGACTAAAACTTTTAAAATTACTTGAACTAAAAAATTTAAAATAAATAATAGTTTAAAAAAAACTAAAAAACCACGCTTTTATAGCAAACCGAACTAAAAAATAGAAAATAATTTTCAATTAAAAAGAGTTTATATAACAGTAGTAGAAGGTCAAACAATCGTTTATAGTTAATCACCTCAAAATAAAATTATAATAAAATTTAAGTTATTATCAGAATAATTTAATTCACAGTAAAAAGCGTGGGGTGCTTGATATTGAATGTTACAATCATTCTATTGGCAACTATCTGAGAGGAAAGATATGAAATGTAGTCAAATGCACCCCACGCTTTTTACTGTGAATTAAATTATTCTGTTAATAACTTAAATTTTATTATAATTTTATTTTGAGGTGATTAACTTTAAATGATTGTTTGACCTTCTACTACTGTTATATAAACTCTTTTTAATTGAAATTTTTTTTTCTATTTTTTAGTTCAGTTTGCTATAAAAGCGTGTTTTTTTGTTTTTTTAAACTATTATTTATTCATATATATAATACTTCAATATCAATACCTTCCTATTTTCATAATGTGCAAATTTTCTCTCAATAATTATTTGCTGAAACTGTGCAAATGTATGTTCTACGCATGCGCGGGCTTTGTTAGTGTTAGTGAATTGTAGTAGCGTGTGTAAAAAAAGTATTAAAGGGGTACCAACGGGTAACTATCCCCTTTACCCAACTTCTGCATACTAATTGTTATAAAATCTCAGTTTAGTCGATTAAACAATGAAAAGGCCAACAAATACAATACAAGGCTTGATGTATTTATTATTTAAACATGAACTGCAGCCATACAAAGTACATTATTTCCATAAATAGTAAAAAAAAAACAAGGCGAAGAATTCATATTTTTAAAATGAAAAAATTTAAATATACATGTATAAAAATATACTTATACATACATCCCAACAAGCATTTCTTTAAACGTTTTGAGTTTTTTAATGATGTAATTTGTTGATGAAGTAAACAAAATATGAGTCCAGTACTCACTGGCTGCTATTGGTATTGAAATAATATCAATTTTGTAAATTTTTTTCTAACATACTCTTTTTCGTCCCTGCTTTTTTTCGTTTCAAAAAACAAACGAATATCCAAATAAAAACTTATTACTTCCTTAGACAACTGTGTCCGGTGATTATTAAAGATGTCATTGCTCAATAAATTTTCGGTGGCTATGTGATCGTCCATGATACTATTGGAGAATGCATCACTTGTATTTTGAAAACTTTTATTTATTAAACTTAATTTTGCATTTCCAATTGGACATGCCTTGAAAACTTGTCTTGGTGCTTTATCGGTAACCGTATCGGTAACTTTATAACAGCTGATTCGACCAACCTTATGGGAATCAATGCAATCGATTATTGGTGCCGCTAAGGTCATAACCGTATCGTAGCCAACCAATTGGTTTTTGGTTTACCATCGCACAGTGGCGCCTCTGCCGTTAAAGCATGGCAAAAATCAAAAAAATTATGAAAGCGTTCGCTAAATCTAATACATGTTTCTAATAGAGAATTTTCCTGGGATCAAGAATATACAACTTTTTTTTCACAGAAAATTATAGTTTACCAGGTAGAGCCGCTCAAAATTGACCAATTTTCAACATTGGGAAAAATTTGAATTTTTTCTTCTTTTTCGTTGTATTTAAAATGGTTTTGTGAGTAAAGAGGGCGGGAGGTTGTCGTTTTCTTGTATAGCTATTAAAGATAATTTAATTTAGGATTGACATGGCGGATATACCTGTTTTTCAAAATGCCTATTTTTAGGCCCTTTTTAAAACTTTGATGGAAAAAATAAAAAAATGTTAAAATATGTGCTCCGTCAAATTAACAGTAGTTATTTGTGAAATATTCAGTTACCTAAATTTTTATTTTTATTTTTAAAGTTAAACAACCTCGGGCATAAATACGCGCCTGAGCAGGTATACATATATAATTCAGTACGGCCGTAAGGTCGTTTTTGTTATTGGAACTTGTTAACAACATACGTTTTTATACTCAGTTGAGCAGAGCTCACAGAGTATATTAAGTTTGATTGGATAACGGTTGGTTGTACATATATAAAGGAATCGAGATAGATATAGACTTCCATATATCAAAATAATCAGGATCGAAAAAAAATTTTATTGAGCCATGTCCGTCCGTCCGTCCGTCCGTCCGTCCGTTAACACGATAACTTGAGTAAATTTTGAGGTATCTTGATGAAATTTGGTATGTAGGTTCCTGAGCACTCATCTCAGATCGCTATTTAAAATGAACGATATCGGACTATAACCACGCCCACTTTTTCGATATCGAAAATTTCGAAAAACCGAAAAAGTGCGATAATTCATTACAAAAGACCGATAAAGCGACGAAACTTGGTAGATGAGTTGAACTTATGACGCAGAATAGAAAATTAGTAAAATTTTGGGCAATGGGCGTAGCACCGCCCACTTTTAAAAGAAGGTAATTTAAAACTTCTGCAAGGTGTAATTTGGCAGTCGTTGAAGATATCATGATGAAATTTGTCAGGAACGTTACTACTATTACTATATATACGCTTAATAAAAATTAGTAAAATCGGGGAAGGACCACTCCCACTTTTAAAAAAAAATTTTTTTTAAAGTAAAATTTTTACAAAAAATTTAATATCTTTACAGTATATAAGTAAATTCTGTCAACCTTCAACTCCAGTAATGATTTGGTGCAACAAAATACAAAAATAAAAGAAAATTTCAAAATGGGCGTGGCTCCGCCCTTTTTCATTTAATTTGTCTAGGATACTTTTAACGCCATAAGTCGAACAAAAATTAACCGATCCTTTTGAAATTTGGTAGGGGAGTAGATTTTACGACGTTAACTGTTTTCTGTGAAAATAGGCGAAATCGGTTGATGCCACGCCCAGTTTTTATACACAGTCGTCCGTCCGTCCGTCCGTCTGCCCGTTAACACGATAACTTGAGTAAATTTTGAGGTATCTTCATGAAATTTGGTATATATGTTCCTGGGCACTCATCTCAGATCGCTATTTAAAATGAACGATATCGGACAATAACCACGCCCAATTTTTCGATATCGAAAATTTCGAAAAATCAAAAAAGTGCGATAATTCATTACCAAAAACGCATTAAGCGATGAAACTTGGTAGGTGAGTTGAGCTTATGACGCAAAATAGAAAACTAGTATAATTTTGGCCATTGGGCGTGGCACCGCCCACTTTTAAATGAAGGTAATTTAGAAGTTTTGCAAGCTGTAATCTGGCAGTCGTTAAAGATATCATGATGGAATTTGGCAGGAACATTACCCTTATTACTTTATGTCTGCTTAATAAAAATTAGCAAAATCGGAGAACGACCACGCCCACTTTTTAAAAAAAAATTTTTTTAAATTAAAATTTTAAAAGAAGAGTTAATATCTTTACAGCATATAAGTAAATTATGCCAACATTCAACTCCAGTAATGATGTGGTGCAACAAATTACAAAAATAAAAGAAAATTTCAAAATGGGCGTGGCTCCGCCCTTTTTCATTTAATTTGTCTAGGATGCTTTTAATGCCATAAGTCGAACAAAAATTAACCAATCCTTGTGAAATTTGGTAGAGGCTTGGCTCCTAGGACGATAACTGTTTTCTGTGAAAAAGGGCGAAATCGGTTGAAGCCACGGCCAGTTTTTATACACAGTCCACCATCTGTCCTTCCGCTCGGCCGTTAACACAATAACTTGAGCAAAAATCGATATATCTTTACTAAACTTAGCACACGTACTTATCTGAACTCACTTTATCTCGATATAAAAAATGGCCGAAATCCGACCATAACCACGCCCACTTTATCGATATCGAAAATTACGAAAAATAAAAAAATGCCATAATTCTATACCAAATACGAAAAAAGGGATGAAACATTGTAACTGGATTGGTTTATTGACGCAAAATATAACTTTGGAAAAAACTTTGTAAAATGGGTGTGACACCTACCATATTAAGTAGAAGAAAATGAAAAAGTTCTACAAGGCGAAATCAACAGCCCTTGGAATCTTGGCAGGAATACTGTTAGTGGTATTCCATATATAAATAAATTAGCAGTACCCGACAGATGATTTTCTGGATCACCTGGTCCACATTTTGGTCGATATTCCGAGAACGCCTTCACATATACATCTAAGGGCCACTCGCTTTTAAACCCCTCATTAATACCTTTAATTGGATATCCATATCGTACAAACACATTCTAGAGTCACCCCTGGCCCACCCTAATGGCGATATCTCGAATAGGCGTCCACCTATAGACCTAATGCCCACTCCCTATTAAAATGCTCAGTAACACCTTTCGTTTGATACCCATATCGTACAAACATTCTAGAGTCACCCCTGGCCCACCCTAATAGCGATATCTCGAAAAGGCGTCCACCTATAGACCTAATGCCCACTCCCTATTAAAATGCTCAGTAACACCTTTCGTTTGATACCCATATCGTACAAACATTCTAGAGTCACCCCTGGCCCACCCTAATGGTGGTATCTCGAAAAGGCGTCCACCTATAGACCTAATGTCCACTCCCTCTTAAAATGCTCAGAAACACCTTTCGTTTGATACCCATATCGTACAAACATTCTAGAGTCACCCCTGGCCCACCCTAATGGCGATATCTCGAAAAGGCGTCCACCTATAGACCTAATGTCCACTCCCTCTTAAAATGCTCAGTAACACCTTTCGTTTCATACCCATATCGTACAAACATTCTAGAGTCACCCCTGGCCCACCCTAATGGCGATATCTCGAAAAGGCGTCCACCTATAGACCTAATGCCCACTCTCTCTTGAAATGCTCAGTAACACCTTTCGTTTGATACCCATATCGTACAAACATTCTAGAGTCACCCTTGGTCCACCTTTATGGCGATATCTCGAAAAGGCGTCCACCTATTGAACTAAGGATTACTCCCTTTTAAAATACTCATTACCACCTTTCATTTGATACCCATATCGTACAAACACATTCTAGAGTCACCTCTGGCCCACCCTAATGGCGATATCTCGAAAAGGCGTCCACCTATAGACCTAATGCCCACTCCCTCTTAAAATGCTCAGTAACACCTTTCGTTTGATACCCATATCGTACAAACATTCTAGAGTCACCCCTGGCCCACCCTAATGGCGATTTCTCGAAAAGGCGTCCACCTATAGACCTAATGCCCACTCCCTCTTAAAATGCTCAGTAACACCTTTCGTTTGATACCCATATCGTACAAACACATTCTAGAGTCACCCCTGCCCACCCTAATGACGATATCTCGAAAAGGCGTCCACCTATAGACGTCATGCCCACTCCCTCTTAAAATGCTCAGTAACACCTTTCGTTTGATATGGCGATATCTCGAAACGGCGTCGACCTATGGAACTAAGGATCACCCCTTTTCAAAATACTCATTAACAGCTTTCATTCGATACCCATATCGTACAAACATATTCTAGAGTTACCCCTGGTCCACCTTTATGGCGATTTCTCGAAAAGGCGTTCACCTATAGAACTAAAGCCCATTCCCTTTTAAAATAATCATTACCACCTTTCATTTGATACCCATATCGTACAAACACATTCTAGAGTCACCCCTAGTCCACCTTAATGGCGATATCTCGAAAAGGCGTCCACCGATAGACCTAAGGCCCACTCCCTCTTAAAATGCTCAGTAACACCTTTCATTTGATACCCATATCGTACAAACAAATTCTAGAGTCAGCCCTGGTCCACCTTTATGGCGATATCCCTAAATGGCGTCCATCAATAGAACTATGGCCTACTCTCTCTTAAAATACAACCACATTCCAGGGTTACCCTAGGTCCATTTTCCTACATGGTGATTTCCCTTATTTTGTCTCCATAGCTCTCAACTGAGTATGTAATGTTCGGTTACACCCGAACTTAGCCTTCCTTACTTGTTTTAGTTACGAATTGTATACCTGAAATTAATTTTAATAATTTGAGTAGGTATATAAATATATCCATCATAAAATGCACATTGTCATTCGTCTTTTGGAGATTAAGGAACTAAGTATTCTGTTTGCTTAAATAAAGTGAATAGTATTTTTAAATATAGTTCACAGTTTAATATTTAGTCAGATTCACTCGAAGCCAATTCTAATATGTATCTAGAAAACTCGAAACTATTTGCGGTGTTTAAATCTACAAATTCAAGACGGGACTTCGTTGAGGCTATTATGAGAGCATTAGCGAGTGAAACAAGCATTAAAGAAAAGGAAGGCCTGGAAGAAAAAATTGGTTTACAATACATTATGATAGAAAGAAAATGGAAGGACGTCTATCGTAACAATTCAAAATTTCTAAGTAAGCATGAAAAGTGGCTAGGTGACAAAACTTTTTTGGACGAAGAAACGCGTAGCACGTCAACCAATCCAACTAGAGGGAGACCAAAAAAATCCATAGAAGAGTGTTCTACCTACACAAGGAAAAGGATGCTGTCTGATACCACAAAAGCTATGACCACGACTCATCTTTCAGAAGCACTGGCTATTAAATATAAAAAAGACGAAGAAAACGTGAAGTCCCATATAACAGAAGCAGTTGCGGTAGCAAGCCCAGTGCGACTGATGAGGATCAAAAACAGCATTCCCACACCACCAAATGCGCTACCTAGGAAATACACTCCCTTTGGCGCTGTTTATAGATCTCGGTTTAACGAAGAAAAAATATATTATATTGCGTAATACATTATTGCAACGTAATGCCGATATTTTAACTGCACACAAAAAAATTACTCAAGCCAAGAAAGAAGCAGCTCCTCTAAGTCCCAAAATAACCGAAGTATCAGCTAACATTGAGCTACAAAACCTACACGACTCCTTCAAAGTTTTACTGAAGAAAAGTTGAAATCACTGCCAAAGGAGCTAGTATTGATAACTAAGTGGGGCTGTGATGGATCATCAGGACAAAGCGCATATAAACAAAGAATAAATGTAGACGATGAAACAATTACAGATAGTAATATGTTTATGGATTCTATTGTTCCATTACGACTAAAAGATGAAGCTTCAGAATATTGGAAAAATCCACGTCCGTCATCAACTATATTGTGCCGCCCGATATTATTTAAATACGAGAAGGAGTCTTCGGAACTCATAAAAGTTACAGTGAGTGATACAAAAAATCAAATTGCCAAATTAGAACCAACAATAATTGAAATTGAAGAGGGGAATGTCATTACAATAAAGCATTATTTTCTTCTAACAATGGTCGATGGAAACGTTTTGAACTTAATAACAAATACGACATCTAAAATGAAATGTCCAATTTGTAAGAAGAGCCAAAAGGACTTTGAAAATCTTGATGATTCAATAACTGACGAACTAAATTATGAGTATGGAATATCTCCTTTGCATGCTAGAATAAGATGTATGGAATTTGTTTTGAAGCTGGCTTATACACTACCACAACAAGGAGAAGTTTTCGACGACAATACAACATGTAAGGAGAAACCAGGGAGGCGTTAAGCTAATCGTTTATGAAAAAATTTCCACCGTTTCCGTTGAAACACTTCGAAATATTATCGATAAAGAAATTATAAAGATAAATTTTATCTCGTTTTTAACCGAAACGAAAAGCTTTCTCTCGGCGAACGAAAATCATACTCTACAAGTCACTTATCGTACCCGTCCTGCTATATGGGGCAGAAGCATGGACCATGACAACAGCAGATGAAGCGGCTTTGGGAGTGTTCGAGAGAAAAGTTCTTCGAAAGATTTATGGACCTCTACGCGTTGGCGATGGCGAGTACCGAAGAAGATTTAATGATGAGCTGTACGAGCTATACGCAGACATCAACATAGTCCAGCGAATTAAAACGCAGCGGCTGCGCTGGCTAGGCCATGTTATGCGAATGAAAGATGATGCTCCGGCCAAGAAAGTGTTTCTATCGGAACCCGCCTATGGAAGCAGAGGTAGAGGGCGGCCCCCACTCCGTTGGAAGGACCAGGTGGAAAACGATTTAAACTCCCTTGGTGTGACCAATTGGCGCCGGTTAGCGGAGCGAAGGAGCGACTGGCGTGCCTTGTTGGACGGCCATAACCGTTTAGACGGTTAAGCGCCAATTAAGTAAGTAAGTAAGAAAAGCTTTCGTTAACGTTAAAAACGTTAACAAAAACGTCGTACTTTATGTTGGAATTGTGCTGGCAATGCTATAGCCATGGTGAAGCCGTAAGGTGGTAACAGCGAGCGGACATACACACAAACTCCTCGTTGGTGGTAATGTCAACAAGTAAGGAAGGCTAAGTTCGGGTGTAACCGAACATTACATACTCAGTTGAGAGCTATGGAGACAAAATAAGGGAAAATCACCTTGTACTAAAATGAACCTAGGGTAACCCAGGAATGTGTTTGTATGACATGTGTGTCAAATGGAAGGTATTAAAGAGTATTTTAAGAGGGAGTGGGCCATAGTTCTATAGGTGGACGCCATTTAGGGACATCGCCATAAAGGTGGACCAGGGGTGACTCTAGAATTTGTTTGTACGATATGGGTATCAAACGAAAGGTGTTAATGAGTATTTTAAAAGAGAGTGGGCCTTAGTTCTATGGGTGGACACCTTTTCCCGATATCGCCATAAAGGTGGACCAGGGGTGACTCTAGAATTTGTTTATACGATATGGGTATCAAATGAAAGGTGTTACTGAGTATTTTAAAAGGAAGTGGGCCTTAATTCTATAGGTGGGTGCCTTTTCGAGATATCGCCATAAAGGTGGACCAGGGGTAACTCTAGAATTTGTTTGTACTATATGGGTATCAAAGAAAAGGTGTTAATGAGTATTTTAAAAGGGAGTGGGCCTTAGTTCTATGGGTGGACGCCTTTTCGGGATATCGCCATAAACGTGGACCTGGGGTGACTCTAGAATGCGTTTGTACAATATGGGTATCAAATGAAAGGTGGTAATGAGTATTTTAAAAGGGCGTGGGCCTTAGTTCTATAGGTGGACGCTTTTTCGAGATATCGCCATAAAGGTGGACCAGGGGTGACTCTAGAATTTGTTTGTACGATATGGGTATCAAATGAAAGGTGTTAATGAGTATTTTAAAAGGGCGTGGGCCTTAGTTCTATAGGTGGATGCCTTTTCCAGATATCGCCATAAAGGTGGACCAGGGGTGACTCTAGAATTTGTTTGTACGATATGGGTATCAAATGATGAAAGGTGTTAATGAGTATTTTAAAAGGGAGTGGCCCTTAGTTCTATAGGTGGGCGCCTTTTCGAGATATCGCCATAAAGGTGGACCAGGGGTGACTCTAGAATTTTTTTGTATGTATATGGGTATCAAATGAAAGGTGTTAATGAGTATTTAGAAGGGAGTGGGCCTTAGTTCTATAAGTGGACGCCTTTTCGACATATCGACATAAACGTGGACCAGGGGTGACTCTAGAATGCGTTTGTACAATATGGGTATCAAACGAAAGGTGTTACCGAGTATTTTAAAACGGAGTGGGCCTTAGTTCTATGGGTGGACGCCTTTTCGAGATATCGCCATAAAGGTGGACCGGGGGTGACTCTAGAATTTTTTGTACGATATGGGTATCAAATGAAAGGTGTTAATGAGTATTTCAAAAGGGCGTGGGCCTTAGTTCTATATGTGGATGCCTTTTCGAGATATCGCCATAAGGGTGGACCAGGGGTGACTCTAGAATTTGTTTGTACGATATGAGTATCAAATGATGAAAGGTGTTAATGAGTATTTGTATGTATGTATGTATAATTTATTCAGTCTATGATTAAACAATCTTACAGACTAGAATACAAAAGCAAATAAATACTTAAACAAATAATCAACTGAAAACCACAACGAATAACGTAAGTAACATGACTAGCGAAAACAAAAGATAAAAAGATAATGCAAGTAAAGATTATAGGAACTCTTGCAAAGTTGACTTGAAGATGCTTCTCGACAATGAAAAGTCAATAAAAAACCTCCTTGAGATTCTATTAAATTCATTTAGTGCTCGAAAAATTGGGTCAAAATTACAATAATTAGCCCTGCAAGCACTCATGTAAAATGGAAAAAATGTTCGAAGACTCCGATTAGGTACATTAAATGACACCTTCGCTAAGAGAACTGGGCAATCAAGAGAGCCAACTATTAGATCATAGACGAACATTAGCAGATCTTCTATCCTTCTGGATTCGAGAGGTTGGAGATTTATGAGTAAGCAGCGCGAGTGATAGGATGGAATTCGGTCGTCAAATTTGAGTGAAAATAGACAAAAACGAGTAAATTTCTTTGAACCCTTTCAATTCTGGCAGCATAGCAGCTATAGATAGGATTCCAAACAATTGAGGCGTATTCTAGTTTTGAACGAACGAGAGAGGTATAAAGAGCCTTCCTTGTATAAGGATCCTTAAAGTCTTTTGCATATCTACGAAGAAAGGCAAGGTGTCTGTAAGCCTTGGGAAGCATATAAAGGGAGTGGGCCTTAGTTCTATAGGTGGGCACCTTTTCGAGATATCGCCATAAAGGTGGACCAGGGGTGACTCTAGAATTTATTTGTACGATATGGGTATCAAATGAAAGGTGTTATTGAGTATTTTAAAAGGGCGTGGGCCTTAGTTCTATAGATGGATGCCGTTTCGAGATATCCCCATAAAGGTGGACCAGGGGTGACTCTAGAATTTGTTTGTACGATATGGGTATCAAATGAAAGGTGTTAATGAGTATTTTAAAAGGGCGTGGGCCTTAGTTCTATAGGTGGATGCCTTTTCGAGATATCGCCATAAAGGCGGACCAGGGGTGACTCTAGAATTTGTTTGTACGATATGGGTATCAAATGATGAAAGGTTTTAATGAGTATTTTAAAAGGGACTGGGCCTTAGATCTATAGGTGGGCACCTTTTCGAGATATCGCCATAAAGGTGGACCAGGGGTGACTCTAGATTTTTTTTGTACGATATGGGTATCAAATGAAAGGTGCTAATGAGTATTTTAAAGGGGGTGTGCCTTAGTTCTATAGGTGGACGCCTTTTCGATATATCACCTTAAAGGTGGACCAGGGGTGCCTCTAGAATTTGTTTGTACGATATGGGTATCAAACGAAAGGTGCTAATGAGTATTTTAAAAGGGAGTGGGCGTTAGTTTGATAGGTGGACGCCTTTTCGAGATATCGCCATAAAAGTGGACGAGGGGTGACTCTGTAATGTGTTTGTACGATATGGGTATCAAATTAAAGGTATTAATGAGGGTTTTAAAAGAGAGTGATGGTGCTTTTGATTTCGCCCTGCAGAACTTTTTCATTTTCTTCTACTTAATATGGTAGGTGTCACACCCATTTTACAAAGTTTTATTCTAAAGTTATATTTTGCGTCAATAGACCAATCCAATTACCATGTTTCATCCCTTTTTTTCGTATTTGGTATATAATTATGGCATTTTTTTAATTTTTCGTAATTTTCGATATCGAGAAAGTGGGCGTGCTCATAGTCGGATTTCGGCCATTTTTTACACCAATACAAAGTGAGTTCAGATAAGTACGTGAACTGAGTTTAGTAAAGATATATCGATTTTTGCTCAAGTTATCTGTTAAAGGCCGAGCGGAAGGACAGACGGTCGACTGTGTATAAAAACTGGGCGTGGCTTCAGCCGATTTCGCCCTTTTTCACAGAAAACAGTTATTGTCCTAGAATTTCACAAGGATTGGTAAATTTTTGTTCGACTTATGGCATTAAAAGTATCCTAGACAAATTAAATTAAAAAGGGCGGAGCCACGCCCATTTTGAAATTTTCTTTTATTTTTGTATTTTACTGCTGGGCTTGAATGTTGACATAATTTACTTATATACTGTAAAGATATTAACTTTTCTTTTAAAATTTGACTTTAAAAAAAAATTTTTAAAAAGTGGGCGTGGTCGTTCTCCGATTTGGCTAATTTTCATTAAGCATACATATAGTAATAAGAGTAACGTTCCTTCCAAATTTCATCAAGATATCTTCAACGACTGCTAGATTACAGCTTGCAAAACTTCTAAATTACATTCTTTTAAAAGTGGGCGGTGCCACGCCCATTGTCCAAAATTTTACTAATTTTCTATTCTGCGTCATAAGTTCAACTCACCTACCAAGTTTCATCGCTTTGTCCGTAGTTGGTAATGAATTATCGCACTTTTTCGATTTTTCGATATCGAAAAAGTGGGCGTGGTTATAGCCCGATATCGTTCATTTTAAATAGCGATCTGAGATGAGTGCCCAGGGACCTACATACCAAATTTCATCAAGATATCTGAAAATTTACTCAAGTTATCGTGTTAACGGACGGATGGACGGACAGACATGGCTCAATCGAATTTTTTTTCGATACTGATGATTTTGATATATGGAAGTCTATATCTATCTCGATTCCTTTATACCTGTACAACCAACCGTTATCCAATCAAAGTTAATATACTCTGTGAGCTCTGCTCAACTGAGTAAAAAATACTCTGAGAAATGTTCGTACTGTCAAAATTCATGAGAAAAATTGCAATTAGCTTGGCTAATGCTCTCACCTTTAATGACTCTGCCATCAGTCAGCTTTGCCAGCATAGTTTGAAATTAATAATCAACATAAACGATTTGATCATTGTTTACTATATAGTTTGGCAGCCTAAATAGAGGTTATGTTGCGAATAGAGTGGAAGGCAGTGGACTAGGCAGTCGAATGTCATATAATGAAGGAATGGTGTTCGGAGTTTTTTCAAAGATAAAAAAAAAATGTTAAAAGCTTTAATATAAGTAAAACTATTGTTTTAATAACAACAAAAACGCCTTATATATTCTATATACATAAATTCGTAGGGATTATCTCACTTTAAAAATTGAGTTAAATAATCTAAAGTTTGTTTTTGAAATTGAGTCGAGAACTGCGCGTGTGAATGTGCGAATTTTCACCGATCAGCTGTTAGTTGCGCTACTTGGTAAAATTTACAATGGATTTGATTTCGTTTTGATATGGCAGAAAATGAGACAAAATCATTTCGTTAATTTGACGTTCTGAACGTTAATAAACGAAACGAAATGACTTTGTTTCGTTTATTAACGTTAATTATCGTAACGAAATGATATCGGTTCTTTGGTTAAGCATGCCTGGGAGAAACAATACAGGAGAAAAAAATAATTCAGGATGCATTCTATAAAGAGATTGGCCTTAGAGTTGTCCAAAGTATGGATACGGAAATACAAATGATGGTAACTCCTCACGAAGATTTTTCGAAAACGATGAAGTGACTGCTCGCATAACAGGAGTTGATAGAGATATTGTGAAAAGATTGGGAGTAATTTTAAATATTTTAAACTGCCATGAACCAGTTAATGGACCCAAATTTGGAGAATGTGCATCTAAAACTACAGAGATGCTGCATCCAAAGTATCCTGAGAAGAAACTTACACCAACGGTACATAAAATTTTAGCACATGGAAAAGATTTAAAAGAGTATCAGTGCTTACCATTAGGAGAATTGTCTGAAGAAGCTCAAGAATCTAAGAAGAAAGACTACAAAAGATATAGATGTATGAACACCTGCAAAGACTCACGAGTATTGTATTGTATTGTATTTATTTAAAATCAATTTTTTACAATTCGTTTACAATGGAAACAGTTCCCGCGAAGCTTGGCGCTTATCTGCGGTTATTCAGATATAAAAAATCTTAAAATTAATACATTGAGTCTTAAGACTAAATTCACAAATTCTATAGATATGTCTAGACATTAGTTAAAGGAAGAATATATAAGAGTTGGTAGTGTAGGAAGAAGGGAAAGATTGGGAAGAAAGATACAGAATTTATGTATGTGCTTGGACAATCATTATATTATGCTCTTAATAAACTTTACCAAAACTGACTTCCTGGCAGGAGTATTAGGCAAGTTAGTGAGATTGACCGGAAGGTTATTTAAAATTGTAGGGAATTGTACGGTAAGAGTTCTTTTTGTGTAGTTGTTCGAGAATTTTGGGATTCTCAACCTGTTTTCGTTACGCTTACGGGTACCAATGTGATGATCAATGGGTATTCGCCACTTACCTTCATCGTAAAATTCATTTAGAACTGTAACTGTATATATAGATTTTACATTTAGTATACCGAGCTCTTTGTTGAGGGATATTGTCGAATCAGGTATCTTTTTCTTTCTGCCTAGAATTTTAAGGATCTGGTTCTGACTATCTTGTAAATAGTTGCAATATGTGGATGAATCCCACGCGGTAATTCCATGTCTCAAGTACGACTCTGGCAGTGCCAAATAGGCTTGTTTTAATACATCATACGAGCTGCAAAAACTAAGATGTTTCAGAAAGTATGATGTCGACCTAAGCTTTTTTTGCAGATGGTTGATATGCGTACTCCATTTGAAGTGGTCGTCCAGATGCACACCCAGATATTTGTATGTGTTCACTCTTTCAAGAACCTCGGCACAGTTACACGCTGCGGTGTTATTATGTATGCAATTGAAGCTATGAAACAGGATATTTATCTCTGAGGATGGAATATGCGGAGGTCTCATATGCATAATTTTAGTTTTAGATGCGTTTATTCTCAAACCATTGTCATGGGACCACTTGGTAATTACGTTAAGCTTTCTCTGCATGACTTTTATTGCTTGGTTAAGGTCTATGTGGGGAACTAATACAGATGTATTATCAGCGTTGGCAAACACTTCACAATTCTTTAGCAGTTGAAGCATGCTGTTAGTGTATATAATGTATAAAAGCGGGCCTAGCTTTGAACCTTGGGGAACTCCGCATTCAATTGTTAGTCTCTCGCTATAAGTGTCATGTATTTTTACTGTGTATTTCCGCATTGAAAGATAATTTTCAATCCATCTAAGGGTTTCCCCTCGCACCCCTGAATTATACAATGCACTGAGGAGATTCGAGTGGGATAAGGTGTCAAACGCTTTGCTAAAATCTATAAATAGTGCTAGGCAATGAATGGTTTCTACCTAGACTTTCAGTCACCTTATTAGAAAAATGTCCTAACAGCTGATTAATATTTTTCGCTTTCTGGAATCCATATTGGTTTTCGCTTAATATATTATATTTATTAATAAAATTTCTCAATCTTCGTACCAATACTTCCTCCATTATTTTCTCAATTACGGGCAGTATTGATATTGGTCTATAATTTACAGGGTCGGTTTTTATACCCGATTTATGTATAGGCTTTATTACTGAAACTTTTAATGCTTCAGGGATTTCGCTTTGACTTAGACTGAGGTTTACAAATTTAGCTAAGATTTGACTCATTAAAATTGCGTTGTTCTTAACGTCCTTTGGTCTTATACCGTCTATACCGGGTCCTTTTTTGCCATCTAATTTTTGTATGATATCCAGGACTTCCTCCTCGCTTACTTCGTCTAAATAAATTTAATTCGTTATCAAAAGTTATAACAAAGGTATCACAGATACTTTTGAAATCCCCACCTATAAAATTCCTAGACAACATTTCGTCAGTGTTAATGGGTTTTCTTCCTATTAATTCATTAATCACCTGCCATGTTTTACGGATATCATATCTACAGGCTGCGAATTTTTCTCGATAGTATTCGTTTTTTCTTTTATTAATTGTTTTATTTACGTGATTTCTAAATTTTTTTTATCGCATTTCTATGTTCCTATCATATGGGTTAGCCTTCCATTTTTTGTACAGACTATCCCGCTTCTTACACAGACGTATAATTTCGCTCGTTAGCCAATCATTTGCTTTTCGAGGTTCTTTTGTATGTTTGACCAAAGCGTTCTCATAGATACATCCAAAGGTAGAAAGTATCTTTTCATACATAGTGCTAACGTTTGTACATTCTAGTACTTCGTTCCAATTAACCTCACGCAGTTGATCAGCGACTTTTTTGTCACTTAATGATAAGGAGAACCTACTTGTGCTTTTACTAACTCTATCGCGTTCACCAAAAGAGACACCAAGTAAAAGGGAGTAATGGTCAGAAATATTGGTCTCTATTATTGCGGAGTGTAATTTTGCATCTTTGCTTTTGTTAAAAATGTGGTAAATGCATGTGGCGCTTTTTCTCTTCACATCTACTCTTGTATAATCTTTAATAACATTTTCAAATCCATACGAAGATAACATGCCTAGGTAAAGCATAGCTTGCCTATTGTTGGTATCAAATATATTGATGTTTATGTCACCAATAACTATTGCGCATTCTTCATCATCCGCATTCTTCAGTGTGCTCTCTAGCTCTCTGACAAACTCACGGGTGCTATTGAGCGGGGGTCGGTATATGGCGTATAGTTTGCATTTGAGTTCAGTGTTGTTGTTAGGTATGATATCAATTACTATGGTTTCGTAAGAAATAGTTTTCGAAGGGGTATATTTATAGGACAGGCGATCTCTAATAAATACAACTACACCACTTCCTTTACTTCGTTCTCTGTTGACGACCTCTGCGACAAAGCCAGCGATAGAAAATAGATTTTGTTCTCCTTCTACTATATTGGTTTCAACTAAGATTATTATATCAATATTATTTATGATTGGATCTATTTCTGTTATAAAGCTGTTAAAATTTGTTTTTAGCGAACGTTTATTTAGGAAGACGCAGTTTATGGTAAAGTTTTTTATAATTATCGCATTGATGTCTCTAAAGCTTGTATATTTGTTATAGGTTATAGTGTTCATTAATAGAGAAAAGTATGGAAAGTAAAAAGTTTCGATATATAACAAGAAGTGAGAAATGGGCGTAAAAAGTACTTAATACTAATTTATGAGATCGATGTCTGATTCGGAATAAATATATATAAAATCATTGTTTTCCCCCTTTTT
This sequence comes from Eurosta solidaginis, assembly GCF_040869045.1. Taxonomy (NCBI): domain Eukaryota; kingdom Metazoa; phylum Arthropoda; class Insecta; order Diptera; family Tephritidae; genus Eurosta; species Eurosta solidaginis. The sequence continues at coordinate 85,577,998 of NC_090321.1, read as the reverse complement.
GGCTAGCACCTTGCCCTCCTTAACACAAACGAATTTCCAGCCGCACGCCTTTGCCTTATTTTTGGCGGCCCACAATAGGTAACGATTGTATGCAGTGAGTTGATCATTCACATGCACATATTTACCAGCTCCATTGCCATTGCCTAGTACAGCACCTGCACTCAGCTTTTTACCCTTCGTTTTCTTTATGAATTCCCTTTTCTTTGTTGTACGGCAAAACTGAACAACTATATTACCCAGCTTCCTCTTTTCCCTGTAGACGTGGTCTATATCACTCTCCTCAATGTTTACATTGGCAATCGCTGCTATCCGCTCTACAATTGCGCTCAATTTTCGTCGTCTCTTTTATCAATATTTCTTATAACGACGTTACGTATAAGTGATTGCTGCTGCTGTGCACTCTCATTATGCTCTAATCTAGAAATTATTAAAGTTTGTTCATCGCACTTTTCACGAAGGTCAGCAACCTGGCTCTTCAACTCTGTTATTGTTTTTTCAAACTGGAATGTAGTTTTTGCAAATTCCTGTCTTAAGTTTTCCTGCGATTTTTCAAATTTAGCAGATAGATCTGATATAAGACGCATTATTTCCTTACTGTCAGCTTTCAGTTCGCTGACATCAGATTGCACAGTATGGACGTCAACGTCGCTGTTTGCACCTTGTCCGGCCTTATCCTTCTTAAGACTAGGAGTAGGCGGTAATGATGATGATGTTGTTCCCTTACATTTTTGAGGCACTTGCTTCGTTTCTGACTTGGCAGATTGCCTGCACCTGTGGCACCTCCAGGCGCGACGGCGCTCAGCGTTCATCCCAGCATGTGTGTTTCTAGATATTGTAGTGCAACTGGAGAAATGATATGCGTTTTTACAAGTGGTGCAGGTGGCGTAGTCTCCATCGGCCGGCAAGGATTGCTTAGACAAAACGAAGACCTTTTCAACATGTTAGCTATCTTTTCTGATCCAGTCATATCATCTATGAGGTATGTAAGAACACAAAAAGATCTTACAGATGCGTATAGCTCAGAAATTGTTGCTTTGTTAGATATATGTGCCAGTGACGATGACTATGTTAAGATAAAATAAGTTTCTCATTTCTTATCACAACAATGAAAAACAGATTTACTAATCAATTTTGTTACTTTATTGAAAAATAAGATATCTATGTACAAGTTAATTTTTTATTTCAAATAAAAGAATTAATTAATTTAGTAATTTATAAATATATACTTTTCGTTATTGCATTTCTCTAAAGTTTATCAAATTTATTTTAAAGCTTAGGCATTTCGCCTTCAAACGAGTATTAAATTTTTACGTCTATCGAGTTTGGTACAAATTGGTAAAGCGGTTAAAATATTTTAATTTTTGGCGAACATTTGCGCGAACTGTTCGTGCGTGTATGGCGAAATAGCTCATAATCGTAATAATTTCTGAACGGAACAGACGTGCACGGAAAGGTAAAATGGACAATAAAAAATTTCTGAGTTAATTTATTGAATCTTCTCTCTTTTTTTACGCTTAATTGCCACAGCGAGCAATATTGCTGCAGCACAATTGTTGTCCGTATTCATCGCTGTCTGAAAGAGAACTAATGTTCGGCCAAAAGTTCGTATGGTGTATGGCCAAAGCTGCGAACAAGATTGCGGAATGTTCGCGGAAATGTTCGTGTCGTGTATTTGGCGCTTTAGATACAAATTTTTATCATAAGTGGGAAGTGCCACGCTATCTTTTCAAAATCATTAGTTTATCTTATTTAATGCTTAAATACGTCATTATAAGACAAATCTCATTTTATTTTTTTTATTTTTTACTAAAAACATTTTGTTTTTGCATTTTTCCAAAAATTTTCGGGTTTGACGAATTTTTTTGAAGCACCCTGTATCTGTGACATTCACACAATAAAACTTCAAATAATTAGCTTTTATAAATTTTTAAAAACTTATGATTTTTGCAAAGAAAAAACTCAAAAGGCGCCACTGTGCGTCGTAACGATCAACAGCTGATTACGTTAGGGATACGACTACAGCGATCGACATACGGCACCAATGACTCCCGCTTTATTTTTGTGCGCTGAAAGTAAAGGCATTTCTTCACCCATCAATTGCCCTTGATATATGGAACATTTTATTTTCTTTTGTACCTTCATTTTCCTTTTTTGAACGAAATAGCCTAATGTACAATATTGATAGAAGCAAGACGGCTTGTTGAAATATACATATATCTAAGCCACTTTTTTACAAAAATTTAAAGACAGCCTTGAGGTTTTGTCTCCTTCTCTCGTTGTATATCTGTACTGTAATGTTTGACAGGCTGCACAGTTCAGTAGTAGTGATATAGAAGTATTACATATGTATATGGTATTTTTGTAGTTCCTTTTTTATTTACATACATGAGTCCACTAATGTAACGCTATTTACAGAATTTGTCCACAAATATACGAATTTCGAAACATAATTGTACGCTTATTTAATGATTCTTGAACCTGGGAAGTTAAAATAAATAATAATCGTATACATACACTTTAAGCGCAGCCGCTGTTGGACTTACCCTGGGTTACTTTTATAGCCCGGAAAGATGGTCCCTTTCGGATCAGTGGTAGAGCTGCAAAATATCGATATTCGGCTTACTCGATATTTTCGATATTTACGAGGGAGGGTATCGATATATCGCGATATATATTGAATTTTTTTTATAATGAAAAGCGCTTACTCAATTATATATCAGCCATTTTATTACTCAGGTATATATCAGCCATTTATGTAAATGCAATATGTACATATGGGGTATTCCATCCCATTTCGACCAATTTTGAACCCGACCCCTTTAGAATTGGCTGAAAGTTTTTCTTCTTTTTCTAGCCTACGAAAGACGTTTTTCAGAATTTTTTCAAATTTTTTCATCCAACTCAAAAATAGTTATGAGTTTTCAAAAAAACACCGTTTTTATTTTCAAAATGCTATAACTTTTTCAAAAATTTACCGTTTGGGATCTTTTTTTTTTAAATGTTTTTAAATGTACTTTTCGGAAAAAATACAAAAAAATTTTTAAAGTTTTTTTTTAATTTTTCAGTTTTCAAGATTTTTCGAATTTCACCGTTTTTTTTTCTCATAAAAAACTTCAATCAATTCTGCAATCATCCCCACTAATCCCGGAGTAGGCCGATATATATATATATATATATATATATATATACATATATGTAATATTGTCTTCATAACTTCGAAACTATCATAAAACACATTCTGCAAAGTTGCCCGCGATGGTAGCTTATACAGCGAAACGAGGGTATATACAAAGTTACAACACCGTTTGTCATCCACTATGGGAAACGGTCGAACGTCTGCGGTGACTCCACCCTAGTAGGGTGCTGTCACAATCCTTTTTACGTGATGATGGATCTTGTGTTTTTTTTTTCATATAAAAACAAATCTTATTTGGAGAGCTATGTGAATCTAAATTAGCAGTTGTATGCGATCGTTCTAGATGGTGAAACAAATTGGACGTATTACCACTAGTTTTATAACATTTTTTGCAATAGTGGCATATGTGTATATAATATGAAAAAAATAACGTACTTTCACATTGAACTTTTGTAAGAATTTTTCAATATTTAGAGCCACCAACTTGTTAGGTATTCATCTAAAATAAACACAAATCTGACATAATGGATGCAATTTTATTTATTCATGTTTTATTTGTTTTACGAAAGTTTTAGACGCTGGTAATTCTTCCGCTAGAAAAAGGAATAAGAAATGGGAATACAGTACTCGATATTTAGAAAAAACATCGATAGCACCATGAACCTAGTACTCGATATTTATATCGATACTTTTGCAGCTCTAATCAGTGGTATTTGGTCAATATTTTGACTGAAGCAAAATTTCTACTTTTCGTTTTTGAATTTTTGGTGTAAAAAAATTTGGAGATAATGGATTAGTGATAAAAAGCGAAGAACAGAAAAATCCCAACCTACATGTTTGGTATATTTTTTACTTTTCAAGAGACATTTGCGAAGAAAACTTGCACATTTTCATGTGTTTTGGCATTTTCAATGATTTTGTTGTAAACACAAGCATATATGCAAAAATCATCCCTATTGCGAGTGTCGATCAGCAGTAGAATAGAAATTTGTCGACCGAGTCGATTGTCTTTTATTTTCGTATTGTGTAACTCGATCGAAAAAAATGTGTACCATTGTGAATAACTCGCTGTAAGAAGACGAGAAAGAAGAAAACTCGCTGAATTGCAATCAGCTGTTTACCATTTGTTTACATTTTTGCCGTGTTTGATAAAACCAAAATAACAAAACATTTTTAAAATAAATTTAAATTAGATATTTTATAATAAATACTATAAATGGATTGTGTTGAGCTGTGGTTAAGTGATAGTGAATAAGATGAAGATGCACATACAAGGCTAATAGAGCTGGCAAGGGAAAGACGCAAGCTGAGGGATTCGTCGAATCCTTTGGAAATGGAAGATCACATGTAACTATCTGGATTTAATTTGTCTTAAAGTTAAAAATTTATTAAAGCTCCCATTTATACAGATTTTTGAAAAACTTTCGTTTACCGAAAGCTGCATTTGCGCATTTACTGGCATTGCTAGATGTCAAACTACAACCTGGTGTTAGAAAGACATCTATCCCAACAATTTTAAAGCTTGCAGCAACTTTACGTTTCTGTGCTCACGGATCATACCAGCTGAGTGTAGGCAATGGCTTTAGTATAGGATTCGGCCAATCTACAGTATCCCTAGTTTTATCTGAAGTATTCCCAGCTTTGGAGGAATACGTTTGCAGAAATTGGGTGACAATTCAATATACTGAGGAGGAAAAGCGTCAAGCAAAGCTTTATTTTTTTGGAAAAAGTGGAATACCAGGCGTGATAGGTTGCATAGACGGGACGCATGTCAAAATTGTTGCTCCAAAAAAGGACATTCAGCATTTGTACTATAATCGCAAAGGATATTATAGTTTGAATGCAATGATAGTAAGTATTTTACAAAGAAAATATCGTGGAGCTGATAATTTTTGTTATTTCATAGGTTTGCGATAATGCCATGAGAATCCGCTATGTCAATGCCAAGTATCCGGGGGCAACGCACGATGCAAACGTTTTCAACATGTCCACATTGAAACCACGATTGGAAGATGACTACCGTAGGGGTGAAAGAAATATAATATTAGGTATGTAAAGTACTCCATACACCTATTTGTGAACGTGAAAATGGTCCGTGGTGATTTCTGAAGTCTACCCAAAGGCACAGTATTCCATATGAATTCTTAGCAAATGAATACGACAGCATGACGCTCTTAATACCCGCCCAAAAATATTTTGAGGGGTGTCAAAAGATGTGTTTTGGACCCAGTATTGCGAATCCGAAATATAAAATAAAAAATGTTGCTTTTGTCAAGAGATATTTGTAAAAGAAGTTGAACATTTTTATGTGCTTGTTGTACACACAAAAAAATTTTGTGTTAAACTCAGCCAGGGTAATTTGCTGTCGTATAGATTTAACAAATCCCTTTGCATGTTAAAGCACTGCAGCCAATAGATTCCATTTTCAACAAAATCTGTGATTCAACTAGAAATTTGGGGCGGTAATACGAACATTAGATTTTTACATGCAATGGCATTGCATACGTACAAATTTAAGTGTGAGCTTGAAAATAAGAATATTCATTGTTTTGAATATAACAATTAGAAAGATATTTGTGTTGTAAAAAGCGGTGTAACAAAAAATATATTAGACAAAAGGAACGTTAGCAAGGAGGTGTATGGAGTCCTTAATGCTTAACTTATTTTCATAATTTTATGGTTGTAAAATATGTAAACATTTAGGCGATGCAGGTTACGCCCTACAACCTTATATGCTTACGCCATACCGAAACCCAGAAGATGGACCAGCAGAATGTATGTTTAACAGAAAACATTCCCAAGGAAGGAATATTGTGGAACGTACTATTGGAGTCCTTAAAAATCGATTTAGGTGTTTGTTAGGGGCTCGTGCGCTCCACTATGAGCCAAAGAAAGCTACACAAATAATAAACGTATGCGCAGCTCTTCACATTTGTTTATTTTATAATGTTCAATTATCAGATGAAGAAATATCTGACTATCAAAACCCGATGACGATTTCCAAGATAGCACAACATATGAAGGTGGTTCAGTGGCAAACGAAGAAGCTAGGGCAGTTAGAAATAATATTTTACAACATATGCAGTTCTAGTTTTACGATGATAACAAACAATTTTTATTTAAATTCATATTCAGTCCATTTTAAATTCAGAGTACACTTATTTTAAATTAACTAAGGCTAACTAAAAAAAATTCATGTTTTTTATTAACATAAATCAAAATATCACTTCATGTAAAAAAAATATCACAAATTCAGGTGTGAATAAAAAATGTATCTTAAAACTACTATCTACATAAAAAATTAAATTATTTCAAAGTTACTATTTACATTTAAAATATCACATTGCCTTAAAACTACTATTCACATTAGTGCTTTGGTAATTCCCTCCTTCTCCAACTCCAAAATCTGTTCTTTCACCCTTATTTTATCTCTCCTATGCTTTTTCTTATTAATAATTTCTTCTTTTAGCAGTTTAAACTTTTCTTTTTCAATTTCTAGTTTCTCTTGCTTTAAAGTTACAGCCTCAAAATTTAGCGCAACTAACCTCCTCGTGTATCCTTCTATATTTACAACACTTTTCTTAATACCTAATGTATTTCTTTTCAGGGCCTTAAAATGTTTACTTTGAATGTCAATCTGCTTCTCCAACAGTGCTAACCTTTTTTCCTTTTCGCTTATATTTTTCGACCTTCTTGCTGGAGTTTCCTGTAGTGCAGCTCTTTCCTGGATCTCACATGATACGCTTCTTTCAGGTAGGTACTTCATTTTCCTGCTCATCTTCAACAATTTCAGTCGACCTACCACCAACTCTTGATTGGACCACCACATTGCCCATTCCAATTTCTTCGCCAGGGGGATCAATATAGGCGTCAATACTTAAAAAACTAATAATAGCTTCCTCTATCGCCGAAAACGTATGGACGTTATTTGGGCCTCCACCAGTTGCTTGGTACTCCATTCGGTTCTGCGAACATTTTTTCTTCGTTTTACTTTTCAAGTCCGTCCACACCTACAAAGGAATGTTCAGTATTTTCTTTATGGACGCTATATACAAATTTGTTTACCTTTAACCACTTTTCCCAAGAACGCATCGGTGGTCCCAAGCTATTGAGCTCAGCCGCTATCAATTCCCATCTTGATTTTCCCTGGGCTTTCCCACACATGCCTTTGCCTAAATCAGGATGTTCTTGCATTAGCTGCACCAGTCTTGCGATTTGCCGTTTATTGCTTACAACTTTTGACCTGCAATTAAAATAACCACTTTTTATTATTTAGGTTTACATTTTTTACTTTTATTCAAATTTTTTTACTTTTTTTCTTCCATTTTTAAATTTTTTCACTTTTTTCTATCACTTAAACGCTTCAACGACTGCAAAATGGCTGTAGAAAGACAATCGATCAAAAGAGTATTCACAGTCGATAAATGAGCGAGCGATCGACATTCGCAATAGGGGTGATAATCGATAATCGCTTAATAGTCGATTATCTATTCTCAGTCGACACTCGCAATAGGGGTGAATAATGTATTTTCTGCAGACACACTGTGGATAGCGTAGCCCGCGTTGGATCCATCCAGGGCTATTATTTTTTAAACTTGGCCGAAGGTCACTTATGCAATAAGGGGTTTCTTGCAAAAAAATTATATATCCGGCCTCCGGTTTTTAATCACATTAGGGTTACTAATTGGTTTCTTGCATGGTATAAATATTACCAGGTAAAACCATTTACTCTTCTTGGCGGCCATAATGGTTTTTTGATTTTTAAAAAAATTGTAACATCACTCTCTTAAACTTTGTGGAAATGCTAAACTAAAGTAAACACAAAAAAAAAATTGTTGGTTTGACATTTTCATTTTTTTTAATACCAAAAAAATTAAAATGCTTATGATATAAGAGAAAAAATATTTCGAAAAGTTTTGAAATCGGTTTTTATGTATATGGCAAAAAAATGAGTTACCAATATAATGGGTGCCTTATAACACGTGCTATTTTTGCAAAGGGAAAGAAGAACGAATGTTGGAGACCACCCCTATTGATTTTTCATTCATCCTTCTTCACTTGGTTGATACGTCTTTAACCCTTAAATATGCTGAAACTTCACTTTATAAGAGATCACATGTCTCATGCAGAAAAATATTATCTTGGAGATATTCTTTGGTTGGTTTTGGTCCTTTTCCTAGCGGTTGGAAGATAATTTTTTTAATTGGCGCTTAACCGTTTAGGAGATGCTGGTTGCGCAACAAGTCACTCCAGCTAACCCTGTTTCGCGATAACTGACGCCAACAGTGGGCACCAAGAGAGATCAAAGTCTTCCCCCACCTGCTTCTCCGAACCCAGTGGAGATCTTCCCATAACTTGCCCACGTCAGCAAAAATGTTGTAGCTCTTCGCAGCTTAGCTAAACATCATCGTCCAGTTGGAGTATGATAGTTCGTGGAGGCTGCATCTACCGGCTGAACAGTCAAAGTCTGCCGCCGTGCTGTAGAGCTAGTGTTTTGGCCTATCCATCAAAAATATTCAAGAAAATGTTTATAAATGGTATTAGTTGTCCCTCGGCATTACCTTTGCACCAAAAGTTCGTCCGAATTAGCAGATAAATTTTTGGGTCGGCACAAAACATGTATTTAGGTGACACAGTTCGTAGAAAAACGAATACACGATAAGTAGCCTTCGAATTGGATGGAAAGCTAGACCTTAATCTTCTCAGATATATACACCAAATTGTTATTATTAGTAGATATGTATGTATCTCTTCCGTACACCTTGGCGGTAAGTCGGATTTTTCTTCTCGTCGCGTCGACGCTGATACATTTCTAAAGAATTTGTTGAAGAAAATTCCTCAGAAGAGGATCGTGGCCTGATTCTTCCTTTTGCGGTTGAGCGTTGAGATTTCTTATTTTCTGGTTATTTCCACCAATAAAAAATTCGGTTTTGGATAAAATATCCTATTATAATTGTTAGAACGCAAAAATATATGGTAATTCTATACGACAGCATGACAACGGTAATACGCGTCCAAAAAACCGAGAGAGGTGTCAAAAGACTCGTATTGACCCCGACAACAATAATCCGAAGTCGGAAAATAAAAATTTTAGATCGTTCAAAAGATATTAACGAAAACCCGAAAAATTATCCCGGAGTGCTCCGAGGGTTGGATCCATACTATTTTTGCGCAGAACACCTTTCTGCATTGGCGGCCTTTGGCTGCGCTCATAAAAATTACATTGGGTGCGTTCAACACCGCTTTGGAGACCAAAACTATATCCGCGGAAAACACTTATATTCACATTTTTTTTGTGGGCACCACAAAATCATCAAAATTACAACAACCACATGAAAATTTTCAAAATTTCTTTTGCAAATATCTCTTGACATACCCAAAAGTGTTTACATCCGCTTTCGGATTCGCGATCCTGGATCCAAAACGCGTCTTTTGATACCCCTTTTGATATTTTTAGACGTGTATTAAGAGTGTCATGCCGTCGTATAGAATTACCAAATATATTACAGTTTGTTATATTTGTTAAGAAAACAACACCAAAATAAAAAAATAAAAATGTGAGAGCAGTGAGAATTTTAAATTTTTTAAACGTCATTTCGGCTCTCACCGGTTTTACCTTGTAATATTTATACCATGGTTTCCGTCTTTGAATTATTGATTCCCAGGTGAAGAGGCGTTTATATTCGTATATTACAATTAATAATCATTAATTACATTATTTCGATTTTTTTTTCGACATTTTTATTTTTCGGGATTTTCGGTTTTCTACATTTTATTTTTCGACATTTAAATTTTCGACATATCGTACCAGACCCGATATCGGCTGCAATATCGGCCACCAACACCGCGCTAAACGGCAATACAATCAGATAAATTATGAACTAAATAAGGAAAAATTCTATCACAGTGACACTTGACCTGTCAAAGGCTTGACCCAGTCAACCACGGCACGATATTCCAAACCAGATGGTGGGGCTAGCACCTTAATGGTGCTGTGTTACCGTAGCGTACCGGATCTGTATCCGGCAAAGGACCATCACATCGATAACACTCCCAAAGCCTTCGGGGAGTAACCTTTTCGCTACAACAGCAACAACAACGGTTTTGGGAAGCGTTCTCGATGTTGATGGTCCTTTGCCGGATGCATATCCGATACGTTCCGGTAACAAGCACCATTAAGGTGCTAGCCCGCCCATTTCGGGAACGATTTCTAGGCCATAGCGCCCTCCCACCCACTAGGTCCATGAGCAAATCGGGGCGCCAGAGCCTAGGCTGTTAAAGAAACAAACATTTAGCTGACAACCCCTTGAATCAATTTGGTATTGTCACCAATATCCTCTAACGTGAGTCCAAGGAAACTTGCAGTTTCAACAGGGGTGGACCATAATGAAAGGGGTGTTAGAGGCGTTGGTTCCACATTGCAATTGAAGAGATTGTTGGTGAAATGTGGGGACACATTGCAAGCAGGACATACATTTTGTATGTCGGGTTGATTCTGGATAGGTAAGAGTTTAGCCTGTTACAATATCCAGATCGAAGTTGAACCAGAGTGACTCGCGTTTCCCTAGGGAGTGTGCGTTCCTCTTCTGCAAGCTTAGGGTATAGTTCTTTGAGTACAGGATTCACCGGGCGATTCCTGGCATAAAGGTCCGACGCCTGTTTGTGGAGCTTACTGAGGACCTGCTTGTGTTTTTTTTGACTTCATACGGGTGTGTTCTCAGGTGCAGTATTTCCTCATAATGTTTACGGAGATGACTCCTTAAGCCCCTGGGCGGTGTTGGCTCATCAATCAGATGTCTGTTGAGATGCCCAGGTTTCTGGGTATTCAACAACGTATTCAACCGGTAATGTATGTCCTGCATGCGATGTGTACCCACATGACACCAACCATCTTTTCAATTGTAATGTGGGACCTACGCCGCTAACACCAACCTACATATCGCTCATTTAGTTCAATAGTATCATAACTCAAAAAAACAATTTTCCAGGAGAGCCATTCAAAGATTTTAACTTCCATATGTTGCGCATATAAAGGCACATTTTCATTTTTATAGCACGTGGTAAATTGTTTACTGATCACAAAGATTTTTTTATACAACATAGGTCATGTTATTGGGTAGGTTTATATGTTATTAACTCAAAAGTCGTGTTTTTTGGAGTTATGACACTATTGAAGTAAATGAGCGATATGGTAAGTCCCCATTGAAACTCTTAGTTTCCTTGGACTCCCGTTAGAGGACATTGATGACAATTTGTAATTGGATGGGGTGAAGCCCTGCTACAACAACAACAACAACAACCCCGCAGGGAGGTTGCAGTTCTTTAGATGCTTCTCTCATTTGGCACATTTCGCTTCATTTACCAACCGAATAAAATCCAAGTTGAGATTCCTAATCTCTGGGTTCGAGTTCTCTAGCTAGGTCACGTTCTCTTGCTAAATTTGTAGCTTCAGCCGGGAAATAGGTTTTGATTTCTGGTATTCTGCCGGCCGGAATAAAGGGTACCGTAGCTGAAGCGATAACTTTGCGGAACGTACGCTCGCCATACCGGACATCATTCGGAATAGGGACAGCACCAAAAGATGATTAGTGAAGGCAGTCGGTTCTATGTACCGGAGTGACTCGCGATCTTTATCCCAAACCAAGGACTGTCACTTCGATGTAACCGCATTTAATTTGTTGCGTCCCTCCCACAAATTGTCATCCTCCCAGCGGCTCCTTGCAGCGGGACTGCTCCATATTCTCTTGCTCCGGGAAGGTATCGAATCCAATCCGGGTCCGTCTCCTGACGCCGGTCCTGAGAAATGGTTTTGCTGCATCTGCCGGAAAAGAATCTTTTTAGGACGGTCATACTCTTGTCAGTGTGTCTCGTGCAAGGGATGGTTGCATCGGACATGTTGTTCTGGGCTAGATCCCAAAACCTGACGCCGATATAACTTTTACAAATCTTTTATGGCTCCTTGCTGTTCACGCCCAAGGGCGTCCCGTAGTCTACGCCTTAGCGCCCCCCCCCCCCCCCCCCCCCACTACCTTCCAGCAGCTGCTTAGCAAGCCACAACAAGTACCCAGTGCTGCTGTTGTTGTTGTTGTTGTAGCAATGCTCGCCCCACCTAATAGCCGCGACCGATCACAAATTGTCATCAATATCCTCTAACGGTAGGTGGTTCCACATTACAATTGAAGAGATGGTTGGTGTCATGTGGGGACACGTTGCAAGCGGGGCATACATTTTGTATGTCGGGGTTGATTCTGGATAGGTAAGAGTTTAACCTGTTACAGTATCCAGAACGAAGTTGAGCAAGAGTGACACGCGTTTCCCTGGGGAGTATCCGTTCCTCTTCCGCAAGTTTTGGATAATTTTCGTTAATCACTGCATTCACCGGGCAATTCCCGGCATAAAGGTCCGACGCCTGTTTATGGAGTTCACCAACTTGTGTTTTTTCACTTCATACGGCTGGGTTCTCAGGTGCCGTATTTCCTCAAAATGCTTACGGAGATGACCCCTTAAGCCCCTAGGCGGTGCTGGTTCATCAATCAGATGTCCGTTGGGATGCCCAGGTTTCTGGGTATTCAACAGGAACTGTTTGGTCAGCATCTCATTTCTCTCCCTGATGGGGAGTATTCTCGCCTCATTATGCAGATGGTGTTCTGGGAAAAAACTGGAGAGATCAGGGAGGTAGCCGTTTATTTTATTGCATAGCGCATCGATCTTTGGGCCTGGGCCTGTGGCCATTATTGTGCAGTCATCGGCGTAGGAAAGGATTGTGACTCCTTCCGGTGGTGAAGGTAGCTTAGATATGTAGAAATTAAACAAAAGTGGGGATAGGATACCACCCTGAGGCACCCCTTGTTTAATTCTCCTTGGTTTTGATGTTTCGTTTCTAAATTGCACCGATGCCTGCCGACCACCCAGATAATTTGCGGTCCACCTTTTAAGACATGGGGGAAGGGTAGACCCTTCCAGGTCCTGCAGTAACGAGCCATGGTTGACCGCATCGAAAGCTTTTGATAGGTCTAGCGCTACGAGTACTGTTCTATGGTGGGGGTATTGATTTAAACCGCAATTTATCTGGGTGCTGATGGCATTTAGCGCGGTGGCAGTGCTATGGAGTTTTCTGAAGCCATACTGATGTGGGGCTAGCTGCAAATTTGCTTGGAAATAAGGGAGCAAAATGGCTTCAAGCGTCTTTGCCACTGGTGATAGGAGAGATATCGGACGATATGACTCACCTATGTTAGCTGGTTTCCCAGGCTTTAGTAGCGGGACCACCTTGGCCATTTTCCATTTCTCAGGTATGACAAAGGTGGAAAGAGACAGATTGAAGACATGCGCTAAATATTTGAAACCCTCTTTCCCTAGGCTTTTAAGCATCGGCATGGCTATGCCATCTGGGCCCGCTGCTTTGGATGGTTTAGCACGACCAATGGCGTCCTCAACCTCTTTAGCGGTGATGGTGATTGGTGACGCGCTGAATTTGTGTTTATGTGCGTGTCTATTGGCTCTCCGTCTATCTTTGTCGACCGTAGAATGCATTATATATTGTCGGCAGAAAGCGCTCGCGCATTTTTTCGCGTCCGGCAGCACTTTGTCGCCAAAGGCGATGGAAACTTTGTCTTTGTGCTTAGTCGGATTCGATAGGGACTTTACGGTGGACCAAAGTTTACCCACACCGGTAGAGAGGTTGCAACCTCTTAGGTGCTCCTCCCATTTCGCCCGCTTGTGTTCATCCACAAGCAATCTGATGCGTTGGTTTATATCCCTTATTTGGGGGTCGCCTGGATCAAGCTGTCTTATAAGGTCACGTTCTCTCGCTAAGTTTGCGGCCTCCGCCGGGAAGTGGGGCCGGATTTCGGGAATTCTCCCGGCGGGAATGATATGTGCCGAGGCGGATTTAATGACCTTACGGAAGGCACGCTCCCCTTGGCGGGCATCAGTCGGGATAGGGAGAGCAGCAAAGCGGCTGTCTGTAAAGGATTTATATTCTTCCCACTTTCCTTTTTTAAAGTTTATGAAAGTGCGTTTTTCAGTGACGATGACGTCGGCGGTACGCTCAAGCGAAATAGGTATGGGCAGGTGGTCGGATGCCAATGTTACCATCGGCTGCCAGTTGACGCAGTTTACGAGTTCTGCGCTCACGATTGAGATATCTGGCGAGCTGTGACAGCTTCCTACCATACGTGTGGGGGCGTCTCCGTTTATTGTGCAGAACGTCGTTTCTTCTATTTGATCCGCCAACATCTCACCCCTACTGTCCGCCCGCAAGTTTGAATGCCATAGATCATGATGGGCATTGAAATCACCTAAGATAATGCGATTGTTGCCAGTGAGTAAGGCCCTAATATTAGGGCGGTATCCACTGGGGCAACAGGTGGCAGGAGGGATGTAGATGTTGATGATTTCTAGGTTTGCATCGCCAGACCGGACAGATAGGCCTTGACGTTCTAAGACATTGTCCCTGCGGTCGATGCCAGGATCAAATATATAATATTGCACAGAGTGGTGTATGATAAACGCGAGACCGCCTCCATTTCCGCTCTCGCGGTCTTTCCTGTGGACGTTATACCCAGAGCAGGTCTGCAATGCAGATCTTGCTGTGAGTTTAGTCTCTTCAATCGCAGCAATGCGGATGTTGTGCCGCTTCATGAAATCGACTATCTCCGTAATCTTCCCAGTTAGTCCATTACAGTTTAACTGCAGGATTCTGAAGTGCATAAGAGGAGACGTCGCCACTCTGGGGGTAAGTGACGGGTGACTACGCCTGGGTTGTGGAAGGCCAGGAAGCAATTGCTGTTGTGGCCCTGGGACTGGGCGTCCTTGGGCAAGCATTGGGGTACCCGGATGATTTGGGTTGCGACCTGGCAACATGGCGCGATGAAACCCATGGGGGGGGGGGTTGCCGTCGCGGAGACCAGAACATCTAGGAAAGTGGCACCACCCAAGACAGGAGCTGCATTGTGCGGATGTCGCAAACTGCCGGAAAAGAGAGGGGGAAGAAGACGGGGCAGGGGCTGATGCTCGGCATTGCTCCCGACTCTACTACGGAGATTGTAGATATAAGTGGGAGCAGCCGTGTGAGTTGGTGGCGCCGTGGGGCGCGAGCAACAGCGGGTACTTGTTGTGGCTTGCTGAGCAGCGGGGCTGCTGAAAGGTAGCGGGGGCGCTAAGGCGCAGACTACGAGACGTCCTAGGGCGTGAACAGCAAGGAGCCACAAAAGATTTATAGAAGTTACGTGGACGTCTGGTTTTGGGGTCTAGCCCAGAAAAACCTGTCCGATGCAACCATCCCTTACACGAGACACACTGACAAGAGTATGACCGTCCTAAAAAGATTCTTTTCCGGCAAATGCAGCAAAACCATTTATCAGGACCGGGGTCAGGAGACGGACCCGGATTGGATTCGATGCCTTCCCGGAGTAAGAGAATATGGAGCAGTCCTGCTGCAAGGAGCTGCTGGGAGGATGACAATTTGTGGGAGGGACGAAACAAATTAAATGGGGTCACACTGAAATGACAGTCCTTGGTCGGGAAAAATCCCGAGTCGCTCCGGTACATAGAACCGACTGCCTTGGGAAGCGCCAGTGCTGCTCGCGCCCCAATTTAAAAAGGAAAGTGGGATGAATACAAATCCTTTACAGACAACCGACTGATGCTCGCCAAGGGGAGCGTGCTTTCCGCAAGGTCATTGAATCCGCCTCGGCTCGCTTCATTCAAATTTAGCGAGAGAACGTGACCTTATAACACAGCTCGATCCCAGCGACCCCCAAATAAGGGATATAAACCAACCAACGCATCAGATTGCTTGTGGATGAGCACAAGCGGGCGAAATGGGAGGAGCACCTAAGCGTAAAGTCCCTATCGAATCCGTCTAAGCACAATGACAAGGTGGTCCCGCTACTAAAGCCTGGGAAACCAACTAACATAGGAGTCGTATCGTCCGATAACTTTCCTATCGCCAGTAGCAAAGACGCTTAAAGCCATTTTGCTCCCCTACTTCCAAGCAGATTTGCAGCTAGCCTCTCATCAGCATGGCTTCAGAAAACTCCATAGCTCCACCACCGCGCTAAATGCCATCAGCACTCAAATAAATTGCGGTTTAAATCAAAACCCCCACCATAGAACAACAGTACTCGTAGCGCTAGACCTATCAAAAGCTTTTGATACGGTCAACCATGGCACGTTACTGCAATACCTGGAAGGGTCTACCCTTCCCCCATGTCTTAAAAGGTGGACCGCAAATTATCTGGGTGGTCGGCAGGCATCGGTGCAATTTACAAACGAAACATCAAAACCAAGAAGAATTAAACAAGGGGTCACACAGGATGGTGTCCTATCCCTACTTTTGTTTAACTCCTACATATCGAAGCTACCTTCGCCACCAGAAGGAGTTACTATCGTTTCCTACACAGATGACTGCACAATAATGGCCACAGGGCCAGCCCCACAGATCGATGAGCTTTGCAACAGAATAAACAGCTACCTACCTGATCTCTCCAGTTTTTTCGCGAAACCTGGCATTATCACCGACTAAATCCTCCACGATCTTTTTTACAACATGGACGTCCCAAATGTCGACCATTTTGAACATCCACGTCGATGGCACTACGCTGCCGACTGTCCCAAAATCTTGGGTGTGACGTTTGATCAGGATCTACATTTTGGTGAGCATGCAGCCGCAATTGTACCGAAAATTCAGCGCCGTAATAAAATCCTCAAATCTCTTGCTGACAGTACTTGGGGAAAAGACAAAGAAACGCTCATTGCCACTTACAAAGCAATTGGCCAGCCGATTGCATGCTACGAGTCCCCTATATGGTCCCCAAGCCTAAAAACTACTCCCTGGAATAAGCTACAGGCCTGCCAAAATACTGCTCTCAGAACCGCCAAGGGATGTCTTCTTATGTCCCCAGAATACCATCTACATAATGAGGCGAGAATACTCCCCATCAGGGAGAAACGAGATGCTAACGAAACAGTTCCTGTTGAATATCCAGAAACCTGGGCTACTCCAATGTGTTCCCACATGACACCAACCATCTCTTTAATTATAATGTGGAACCAACGCCTCTAACACCCTTCACATTATGGTCTACCCATGTTGAAACTGCAAGTTTCCTTGACTCCCGTTAGAGGATATTGATGACAATTTGTGATCGGTCGGACCTATTGGATGGGGCGAAGCACTTCTACAACAACAACATGCTACAACAACAACATGACAAAATTCTTTGTGGCGCGGCCATTAGCTTCCTTTGATCTAAGTGTGCAATATTATGAATTTGATTCGAATAAACTATTTTGGACTATATTTTATGTGTTTTTAAGTCCAGTTCACCATATCGAGGTACTTTTATGTCTTTTGAAATACTATTGAAAAGGAAACGCTCTGCTTAATAGCATATGCAAATATTTATATTCAATATTTTCTTACATATTTTTATATTTCAACTGGTTTTAGCGTAATGAATCTGGATAAAATGAATGCTACTAAAATAGTAGCACAAACAAAGCAAAAAGCAAACATGTAAAATGTTTCCTCATCGAAAATGTCGGTAAAAGCCGGGAGATCTTCATATATCTTCTCAATCACAGCTAGTGTGCCCTTATATTTCTTTTTTACCATTTTGTTAGTTTAATAGAGGTTATCTCTTTATATAAGCAAAGATTTATTTGGTTTTTGATCCCCTTCGGCCACCGGCTAACTTTTGTTTTTCTCCTTTAGTAGCTATTTTGGATGTTATTTCCTCAACTGGGGCTAACACTGATACGTATTTATTAAGGAATTGCAAAAGTTCAAGTGATGTTAAATTGTTGCTAAGAAATCGAATTTCCTTAACTTGAGCTTTTTCTGAAACGAAAAAAAGAAGTTCATTTGAGTATGTATATTTATTAAATGGTAATAAACATTACCCCAACCTACCTTGCGCAGATTCAATTAAATGGAATTTTACTTCTGGCGGTTGACGATTGCAAAAAATATCAGATTTTATGACGCAATTTGGATTTGTTAGCGCTATTTTTGGTGAGGATAACAGCGACAGGAAGTCCCTGTTAGAAAAAAAACAAAACCTGTTTAGTTGTATAGTTAAAATATCCTATTAACTGGGAGCAAAAGTATGTAATGTTCTTGCTAGAATCTTCTGTGAAAGCTCTTAATAGATACTTATGTATGATTGTACTATCTAATTTCTACATTTTTAAATGTATATAAGGGATATAAACCAACCAACGCATCAGATTGCTTGTGGATGAGCACAAGCGGGCGAAATGGGAGGAGCACCTAAGCGTAAAGTCCCTATCGAATCCGTCTAAGCACAATGACAAGGTGGTCCCGCTACTAAAGCCTGGGAAACCAACTAACATAGGAGTCGTATCGTCCGATAACTTTCCTATCGCCAGTAGCAAAGACGCTTAAAGCCATTTTGCTCCCCTACTTCCAAGCAGATTTGCAGCTAGCCTCTCATCAGCATGGCTTCAGAAAACTCCATAGCTCCACCACCGCGCTAAATGCCATCAGCACTCAAATAAATTGCGGTTTAAATCAAAACCCCCACCATAGAACAACAGTACTCGTAGCGCTAGACCTATCAAAAGCTTTTGATACGGTCAACCATGGCACGTTACTGCAATACCTGGAAGGGTCTACCCTTCCCCCATGTCTTAAAAGGTGGACCGCAAATTATCTGGGTGGTCGGCAGGCATCGGTGCAATTTACAAACGAAACATCAAAACCAAGAAGAATTAAACAAGGGGTCACACAGGATGGTGTCCTATCCCTACTTTTGTTTAACTCCTACATATCGAAGCTACCTTCGCCACCAGAAGGAGTTACTATCGTTTCCTACACAGATGACTGCACAATAATGGCCACAGGGCCAGCCCCACAGATCGATGAGCTTTGCAACAGAATAAACAGCTACCTACCTGATCTCTCCAGTTTTTTCGCGAAACCTGGCATTATCACCGACTAAATCCTCCACGATCTTTTTTACAACATGGACGTCCCAAATGTCGACCATTTTGAACATCCACGTCGATGGCACTACGCTGCCGACTGTCCCAAAATCTTGGGTGTGACGTTTGATCAGGATCTACATTTTGGTGAGCATGCAGCCGCAATTGTACCGAAAATTCAGCGCCGTAATAAAATCCTCAAATCTCTTGCTGACAGTACTTGGGGAAAAGACAAAGAAACGCTCATTGCCACTTACAAAGCAATTGGCCAGCCGATTGCATGCTACGAGTCCCCTATATGGTCCCCAAGCCTAAAAACTACTCCCTGGAATAAGCTACAGGCCTGCCAAAATACTGCTCTCAGAACCGCCAAGGGATGTCTTCTTATGTCCCCAGAATACCATCTACATAATGAGGCGAGAATACTCCCCATCAGGGAGAAACGAGATGCTAACGAAACAGTTCCTGTTGAATATCCAGAAACCTGGGCTACTCCAATGTGTTCCCACATGACACCAACCATCTCTTTAATTATAATGTGGAACCAACGCCTCTAACACCCTTCACATTATGGTCTACCCATGTTGAAACTGCAAGTTTCCTTGACTCCCGTTAGAGGATATTGATGACAATTTGTGATCGGTCGGACCTATTGGATGGGGCGAAGCACTTCTACAACAACAACATGCTACAACAACAACATGACAAAATTCTTTGTGGCGCGGCCATTAGCTTCCTTTGATCTAAGTGTGCAATATTATGAATTTGATTCGAATAAACTATTTTGGACTATATTTTATGTGTTTTTAAGTCCAGTTCACCATATCGAGGTACTTTTATGTCTTTTGAAATACTATTGAAAAGGAAACGCTCTGCTTAATAGCATATGCAAATATTTATATTCAATATTTTCTTACATATTTTTATATTTCAACTGGTTTTTGCGTAATGAATCTGGATAAAATGAATGCTACTAAAATAGTAGCACAAACAAAGCAAAAAGCAAACATGTAAAATGTTTCCTCATCGAAAATGTCGGTAAAAGCCGGGAGATCTTCATATATCTTCTCAATCACAGCTAGTGTGCCCTTATATTTCTTTTTTACCATTTTGTTAGTTTAATAGAGGTTATCTCTTTATATAAGCAAAGATTTATTTGGTTTTTGATCCCCTTCGGCCACCGGCTAACTTTTGTTTTTCTCCTTTAGTAGCTATTTTGGATGTTATTTCCTCAACTGGGGCTAACACTGATACGTATTTATTAAGTAATTGCAAAAGTTCAAGTGATGTTAAATTGTTGCTAAGAAATCGAATTTCCTTAACTTGAGCTTTTTCTGAAACGAAAAAAAGAAGTTCATTTGAGTATGTATATTTATTAAATGGTAATAAACATTACCCCAACCTACCTTGCGCAGATTCAATTAAATGGAATTTTACTTCTGGCGGTTGACGATTGCAAAAAATATCAGATTTTATGACGCAATTTGGATTTGTTAGCGCTATTTTTGGTGAGGATAACAGCGACAGGAAGTCCCTGTTAGAAAAAAAACAAAACCTGTTTAGTTGTATAGTTAAAATATCCTATTAACTGGGAGCAAAAGTATGTAATGTTCTTGCTAGAATCTTCTGTGAAAGCTCTTAATAGATACTTATGTATGATTGTACTATCTAATTTCTACATTTTTAAATGTACTTCCAGCAGATTATACGAAGAATTTACATTTTAAAATAAAGACTTCAAACTGACGCCAACACCGACAAAAATGTCCACGGAGCGTGAGCTTGCTCCAGGTGGACCAGCTCAACTCCATACAGTACCTGGGGCTTTTCCCGAACTTGCAACTTCCCTACAGCTCAGCTCTGCAGTTCGAGTAATCGGCAACAAGGTGTACGGTAAGTATACCTCAATAATAATGTATTAATTTTTATTTTTGCAAAACTGTGCTTATTTGCTTTCCCAGCCTTAAAAGCTGTGCAAGTATTTTATATGAAAATGGTGCTAAAAAAAATCAACGTTTGACACAGGCATATGTAGTCCTTCGTATTGCGCATGCCAGTATTTGCTGTTACGGTGTCGTATTTTGACACAAGAAGCAATGCGAATACTTCGGACGCACTTGGGAATAAGATATAAGTATGTATTTTCCGTATTGGCCAATTGTACTTACCTGATTGACCGCACATTTTCCGCAAAGGGATCGAAACTAATTGTTACTTTTTTCACACCTTTTAAATTAACACTTTTGACTTGCTTGCTTATGGCAGAAATCAAACCATTTGATCTTTTAAATGTTCCACTATAGTAAATCGACATTTTATTTTAATAGAAGTGGACTATTGTATTTTGATGTGCTTGATTTTGTAATGATTTTAGGGCCGTTCCATTGGTTTATCGAGCTCTGGCTCTGGCTCAAATCTCATTGGAACGATCTGGATCAATTTTATGAGAACTGGCAGCACTAATATAAAACACCTGTTTTGTTGAGAATAAGAAACGTACACACAATTTTAAGATACTGATAGAATTATTAATATTTAAATAGTTTCGCACGTAAGCAAACTATTTATTTTCCTTACATCATCTTCAAGTTGTTTACTCTTTCAGTGTTTTTGCTTTTAAATATGGCGAATTCTTTATGTATACACAAATGTACACATATTTAGTTCAGTGCTACAATGGCTCGACTATATGGTTGACTCATCTCACCAGCTGATTTTATTTTTTTTCATTTCACTGTAGTAGGGATTGTCAGAAGGAGATGGCAAACATAAAATGAAACCAACGAATTTACAACATTTTCTTACTACATACAAATGCTGCTAAGTTTTATGTTTTCATTCCATTCCATTCGTCTAACAGCAACACTGATTTTGGCAATGTGAACAAATGTATGTTGTTGCTGTAGAGATGAACCAACCATATAGTTGAGCCATGAGTGCTACCAACTCAAAAGTGGTTAGCTGTCAAAAAATCTACTACAGAAAACGAAACGATCAGAACTGCTATACGGACCAGAAATTGAACCAGATAAATATCAGGATCACAACGTTGTTGTTGCATTTGCATGTTAAATTTCTATCCGTATCTCGCTAAGTCTCAATGGAACGTAACTTTTATCAGTGCGGTTGTTCAACAAATTGTTATGGGGAAAGCATGGCGGAACGATACAAGGTGGGAGCATTGTGACATACCTACAAACATAAATACAAATTCCATTTACTTTGTTTTTGTAAATCCGATGGACAAATGTCAACATCGTAATGCGCCGGTAGTTGATATATCAAATGAATTAAAAAAAAGTTTATAATCGGCTGTTACATGCTGCCACCTTATATCGTTCCGCCATGGGGAAAAGTCTAAAATAAAGTTAAAAAAATGGCACTACTAATTTTTATAAACTGATGGAATTGTATACCTAGTTGTGCTGCTCGTAACAACATACCCGTAGCGATATATATAACCCAGCAAGGTTCAGAAAGGTGTCCTAAAGGTTCATGCACATTATACGACGCGACATATAGTGACAAAATATTCTTATGGATCCATGCACACCTAGCGACAGTCGTACGACACGACCAAGTTGACCAACTAGAGCTAGGCAAAAATGCCGCGAATATTTTGTCGGAACGTGTCGCTACATGTCGTGTCGTATAATTTACTTGAATCTTAAATTGGAGCAATTACGACCATTATGAGCTCATTTTGGAGTCTGAAAAGAACGCAGTTTCCTTCGTGCGATGGTCGTCCGATTCGAGCCCATTTCATGTGACAACAAATAGGAAGAGACTATTAATAAGCTCATAAACAGTTCATATTTTGCCACTTATATGGCTCCTTTAAGAGTCATATACTGTTCTTTATGATGCTAAAAACAACTTACTACGGATTTCTGTGGCCATGTCCTCCCGTAACATGCATAATTAATGCCAATTTCCTAAATTGAAGCATTGCAGGAAAATTTCAGTGGAATATTAGTATAGGTACCTAAAATTCAGGCATACTTGCATCGAGCCTTAGTTGCACACAAAAAAAAAAAGAAATTGAATAGAAAGATTTTTTGCGCGGATATTATTTTGATCTCCGAACCGGTAATACTAGCTGTGTTTTTTTACACGTATATGGGCAAATCCCAAAAACTTTTACTTTTTTGGATACTCGAGTTTTACACACGGCCAAAAAACTTAAGGCCAGAAAAAAGTATAAGGACATTAAGTTTAACCTTTTGACTATCCGATATGATGATTTTAAAAATCAAGAAAGTTGATAGTAAGTTTTTGCAGAATTTCGAAACGTAAATAACGTCGATTTTTACACTTTTTCAAGCGATAGCCTTGATTTTTTTTTTGTTTTAATATTTTCCATAAAATTTTGAGGCATCGCTGAAACTATGCC
Source organism: Eurosta solidaginis (assembly GCF_040869045.1). NCBI lineage: Eukaryota > Metazoa > Arthropoda > Insecta > Diptera > Tephritidae > Eurosta > Eurosta solidaginis. The sequence continues at coordinate 85,554,518 of NC_090321.1, read as the reverse complement.
TCCTACGATTTACAACCAGATTGACTGAATTTTTGTATGTGTGCGTGTCGGGTATTTGATGCTTGCCCAGCGACTATCAAATAAAAAGCCATCAATCAACATTTGCATTGAGAAACCGTAGCGTTCGGACGTGAATATGCCGTCATCGGATGGTGACTTTTTTTTTACTTGCAACTACCGCAGTTCTATTAAATAATAAAGAAATTAATAAAAATTGTATTAAATAATAGTAAAAGCTTTACATTCCATAAAGCTGCTAAACATTGATAATTTCCAATAAATTTTAATATGAATTGCTGTTCTTCCGCGCACTTGTTCATTTTGAATGTCGACAAAAACTAAATACAACACTGCTGTTTTGTCAATCACACCCCGCGACTATCAAATAAGCAAGCGTCAAATGAAAAAATCAAAAATTTTCTATTTTCATCAACGTGTAGCCGACAACAAATACGTGTGCCACGAAGCCACCCGACTGCACTAACACACAAAATTCAGTCAATCTGGCTGTAAATCGCTGGAGGCTCTAAATTTAAGTAGCGCAACTAACAGCTGATCGCTCAAAATTTGCACACACACACAAACATCACGCCATATTACGGAAATCTTAGGGAAATTGAATTTAAATTTTTAAACAGACATAAAATGTTATAATTTTGGAATATATAGCATCAATATATAGCATCCTTAATTGCAGTAATTGAAAGAATATGTATGCTTATACTCAAGTATTTAATTATTTTTTCTAAATTTATCTTTAATATTGATGCAATGATTGAAGTTATATTAATCCAATGCAGCTCTGTTCTTCATTCCACCCCATTCGAGTGTCTCTTTCACTCATGGCGGAACGATACAAGGTGGCAGCATGGGACAGCTGATTATTAACTTTTTTTATTTGATTTGATACATCAACTTCCGGCGCAGTACGATTTTGACATTTGTCCATCGAATTTACAAAAACAAGGTACATGGAACTTTTATTTATGTTTGTAGGTATGTCACCATGCTGCCACTTTGTATCGTTCCGCCATGCTTTCACTGAATTCGAGTGCCTTCCACTCTATTCGCAACATAACCTCAATTTAAAGCCAAATTAAACTTCCTTAACCCTAACGGCGGCCACCGTGGTGTGATGGTAGCGTGCTCCGCCTATCACACCGTATGCCCTGGGTTCGCACCCCGGACAAAGCAACATCAAAATTTTAGAAATGAGGTTTTTCAATTAGAAGAAAATTTTTCTAAGCGGGGTCGCCCCTCGGCAGTGTTTGGCAAGCACTCCGGGTGTATTTCTGCCATGAAAAGCTCTCAGTGAAAACTAATCTGCCTTGCAGATGCCGTTCGGAGTCGGCATAAAACATGTAGGTCCTGTCCGGCCAATTTGTAGGGAAAATCAAGAGGAGCACGACGCAAATTGGAAGAGAAGTTCGGCCTTAGATCTCTTCGGAGGTTATCGCGCCTTACATTTATTTTTTTTTTTTTTAACCCTAACGCCATAGTCGTAACCATACCCATATCCATAACGATCTCAATGTGATCGATTAATGGTGCCTTAACCTAAAAATCGTGAAAATTTCATAAAAATGAAGAAAAAGCAAAAAATTACAAACATATTCCACAAAAAAATAAGTCTCTTAGTCATAACGTATCCTAAAAAATGAAGAAAATCTACAAAAAGTTATTAAATTCACCAACTCAAATATTTTTAGGTTATGGATATGGCGCGAAACCAAAAACTAATTGATTGGCTATGGCGTTAGCGTTATGGTATGGCACCATTAATCGATTACATTCCTTTCCATAAGGTAGGTTCGATCAGCTGATTTATCTGGTTATGGCTTTATGGTTATTGTAGAAAGGTCCCTAACGCAATTAAAACAAAAGGGCCGTTCCATTGGTTTATCGAGCTCTGGCTCTGGCTCAAATCTCATTGGAACTATCTGGATCAACTTTATGAGAGCTGGCAGCACTAATATAAAACATCTGTTTTGTAGAAAATAAGCAGAAACGTACACAAAATTTTAAGATAATGATAGAATTATTAACATTTAAATAGTTTCGCACGTAAACAAACTATTTATTTTCCTTACATCATCTTCAAGTTGTTTACTCTTTCACGTGTTTTTGCTTTTAAATATGCCGAAATCTTTTATGTATACACAAATGTACACGTATTTAGTTCAGTGCTACAATGGCTCAACTATATGGTTGGCTCATCTTACCAGCTGATTTTATTTTTTTCATTTCACTGGAGTAGGGATTGTCAGAAGGAGATGGCAAACTTAAAAAGAAGTCAACGAATTTACAATATTTTCTTACTACTTATAAATGCTGCTAAGTTTTATGTTTTCATTCCATTCGTCTAACACCAACACGCTAATTTTGGAAATGTGAACAAAGGTATGTTATTGCTGTAGAGAGGAACCAACCATATAGTTGAGTCATGAGTGCTACCAACTCAAAAGTGGTTAGCTGTCAAAAAATCTACTACAGAAAACGAAACGAACAGAACTGCTATACGGTTCAGAAATTGAACCAGATAAATATCAGGATCACAACGTTGTTGGTGCATTTGCATGTTAAATTTCTATCCGTATCTCGCTCAAGTCTCAATGGAACGTAACTAAAGAAGACTTCACCGCTTGAATTATGAATGTCGAATTGTCTTTATTCAAATAATTCAGCTTATTTATATTAGATTATTCTAACCATATTCTTACATATCTATTTACATTTAAGCTTACATACTTACATACATAACTACTTTAAACATACATACTTACATACCTACATACTACTCGGCACAAAATATGTACCTACATATATGAGCTGCAAATTTATGGGAAATGCTAACCTTGCAAGTTGCAGGAATGCAAATTGCTGGGATTCAAATTCGTTTGGTTGTGTGTTGTACACGTCTGTTTATTAATGGCTGTGGCAGCATTAATTCTCAAATGCATTTTTATGTGTTGATGAACATTTAGATTATTTTTGTAGCAGGTTAGAATATTAGACTGATTTAAATATTTTGGATTAAATTGAATTGTTGGCTGCTTACACTACATCTCCCTTTTTTTTTTAGAATGCTTATGCATTTGGGGAATGCATGAGTATTATATTTTTGTAAATTAATTCTACTTTTGTATTTTAATGTTTGTAGGTTGAACATCTTATTCTACTTATTCTACCTCATTTCCTATTCTAGATGGGATTAAGGTGTCATAATTTTTATACTCAGTTGAGCAGAGCTCACAGAGTATATTAACTTTGATTGCATAACGGTTGGTTGTACAGGTATAAAGGAATCGAGATAGATATAGACTTCCATATATCAAAATCATCAGTATCGAAAAAAAATTCGATTGAGCCATGTCCGTCCGTCCGTCCGTCCGTCTGTCCGTTAACACGATAACTTGAGTAAATTTTGAGGTATCTTGATGAAATTTGGTACGTAGGTTCCTGGGCACTCATCTCAGATCGCTATTTAAAATGAACGATATCGGACAATAACCACGCCCACTTTTCCGATATCGAAAATTTCGAAAAATCGAAAAAGTGCGATAATTCATTACCAAATACGCATTAAGCGATGAAACTTGGTAGGTGAGTTGAGCTTATGACGCAGAATAGAAAACTAGTAAAATTTTAGACAATGGGCGTGGCACCGCCCACTTTTAAATGAAGGTAATTTAGAAGTTTTGCAAGCTGTAATTTGGCAGTCGTTGAAGATATCATGATGAAATTTGGCAGGAACGTTACTCTTATTACTTTATGTCTGCTTAACAAAAATTAGCAAAATCGGAGAACGACCACGCCCACTTTTAAAAAAATTTTTTTTAAATTCAAATTTTAAAAGAAAAGTTAATATCTTTACAGCATATAAGTAAATTATGCCAACATTCAACTCCAGTAATAATATGGTGCAAAAAAATACAAAAATAAAAGAATATTTCAAAATGGGCGTGGCTTCGCCCTTTCTCATTTAATTTGTCAAGGATGCTTGTAATGCCATAAGTCGAACAAAAATTAACCAATCTTTGTGCAATTTGGTAGAGGCTTAGCTTCTAGGACGATAACTGTTTTCTGTGAAAAAGGGCGAAATCGGTTGAAGCCACGCCCAGTTTTTATACACAGTCGACCGTCTGTCCTTCCGTTCGGCCGTTAACACGATAACTTGAGCAAAAATCGATATATCTTTACTAAACTCAGTTCACGTACTTATCTAAACTCACTTTGTATTGGTATAAAAAAAGGCCGAAATCCGACCATAACCCCGCCCACTTTATCGATATCGAAAATTACGAAAAATGAAAAAATGCCATAATTCTATACCAAATACGAAAAAAGGGATGAAACATGGTAACTGGATTGGTTTATTGACGCAAAATATAACTTTGGAAAAAACTTTGTAAAATGGGTGTGACACCTACCATATTAAGTAGAAGAAAATGAAAAAGTTCTACAAGGCGAAATCAACAGCCCTTGGAATCGTGGCAGGAATACTGTTAGTGGTATTGCATATATAAATAAATTAGCAGTACCCGACAGATGATTTTCTGGATCACCTGGTCCACATTTTGGTCGATATCGCGAGAACGCCTTCACATATACATCTAGGGGCCACTCGCTTTTAAAACCCTCATTAATACCTTTAATTTCATATCCATATCGTACAAACACATTCTAGAGTCACCCCTGGCCCACCCTAATGGCGATATCTCGAAAAGGCGTCCACCTATAGACCTAATGCCCACTCCCTCTTAAAATGCTCAGTAACACCTTTCGTTTGATACCCATATCGTACAAACATTCTAGAGTCACCCCTGGCCCACCCTAATGGCGATATCTCGAAAAGGCGTCCAGCTATAGACCTAATGCCCACTCCCTCTTAAAATGCTCAATAACACCTTTAGTTTGATACCCATATCGTACAAACACATTCTAGGGTCACCCCTGGCCCACCCTAATGACGATATCTCGAAAAGGCGTCCACCTATAGACCTCATGCCCACTCCCTCTTAAAATGCTCAGTAACACCTTTCGTTTGATACCCATATCGTACAAACATTCTAGAGTCACCCTTGGTCCACCTTTTTGGCGATATCTCGAAAAGGCGTCCACCTATAGAACTAAGGATTACTCCCTTTTAAAATACTCATTACCATCTTTCATTTGATACCCATATCATACAAACACATTTTAGAGTCATCCCTGGCCCACCCTAGTGGCGACATTTCGAAAAGGCGTCCACCTATAGACCTAATGCCCGCTCCCTCTTAAAATGCTCAGTAACACTTTTCGTTTGATACCCATATCGTACAAACATTCTAGAGTCACCCCTGGCCCACCCTAATGGCGATATCTCGAAAAGGCGTCCACCTATAGACCTAATGCCCACTCCCTCTTAAAATGCTGAGTAACACCTTTCATTTGATTCCCATATCGTACAAACACATTCTAGAGACACCCCTGGTCCACCTTTATGGCGATATCTCGAAACGGCGTCCACATATGGAACTAAGGATCACTCCTTTTCAAAATACTCATTAACAGCTTTCATTTGATACCCATATCGTACAAACATATTCTAGAGTCACCCCTGATCCACCTTTATGGCGATTTCTCGAAAAGGCGTTCACCTATAGAACTAAAGCCCATTCCCTTTTAAAATACTCATTACCACCTTTCATTTGATACCCATATCGTACAAACACATTCTAGAGTCACCCCTGGCCCACCCTAATAGCGATATCTCGAAAAGGCGTCCACCTATAGACCTAATGCCCACTCCCTCTTAAAATGCTCAGTAACACCTTTCGTTTGATACCCATATCGTACAAACATTCTAGAGTCACCCTTGGTCCACCTTTATGGCGATATCTCGAAAAGGCGTCCACCTATAAAACTAAGGATTACTCCCTTTTAAAATACTCATTATAACCTTTCATTTGATACCCATATCGTACAAACACATTCTAGAGTCACCCCTGGTCCACCCTAATGACGATATCTCGAAAAGGCGTCCACCTATAGACCTCATGCCCACTCCCCCTTAAAATGCTCAGTAACACCTTTCGTTTGATACCCATATCGTACAAACATTCTAGAGTCACCCTTGGTCAACCTTTATGGCGATATCTCGAAAAGGCGTCCACCTATAGAACTAAGGATTACTCCCTTTTTAAATACTCATTACCATCTTTCATTTGATACCCATATCATACAAACACATTCTAGAGTCACTCCTGGCCCACCCTAATGGCGACATTTCGAAAAGGCGTCCACCTATAGACCTAATGCCCACTCCCTCTTAAAATGCTCAGTAACACCTTTCGTTTGATACCCATATCGTACAAACATTCTAGAGTCACCCTTGGTCCACCTTTATGGCGATATCTCGAAAAGGCGTCCACCTATAGAACTAAGGATTACTCCCTTTTAAAATACTCATTACCACCTTTCATTTGATACCCATATCGTACAAACACATTCTAGAGTCACCCCTGGCCCACCCTAATGGCGACATTTCGAAAAGGCGTCCACCTATAGACCTAAGGCCCACTCCCTCTTAAAATGCTCAGTAAAACCTTTCATTTGATACCCATATCGTACAAACAAATTCTAGAGTCAGCCCTGGTCCACCTTTATGGCGATATCCCTAAATGGCGTCCATCCATAGAACTATGGCCTACTCTTTCTTAAAATACTCTTTAATACCTTCCATTTGATACACATGTCATACAACCACATTCCAGGGTTACCCTAGGTTAATTTTCCTACATGGTGATTTTCCTTATTTTGTCTCCATAGCTCTCAACTGAGTATGTAATGTTCGGTTACACCCGAACTTAGCCTTCCTTACTTGTTTTTTTTTTTTTTTTTTAAATAATGGTTAAAGAAATGACTTCATACTTAAGCTAGTGTATTTATTATACTTATAATTATCATGCTCCTCTTGTTTATCACCATTGAAAATGTGGTACGCTTCACGAGATCAGTGTCATTCTTGCTCTGGGGCTATGCTAATATCGTTCCAATTTTAATGTATTTTCCGTTGAAGTAATTGCCACAATATGCTAATCTTCGTGTATTTTCCGTTGAAGTAATTGCCACAATATGCTAATCTTCGTGTATTTTCCGTTGAAGTAATTGCCACAATATGCTAATCTTCGTGTATTTTCCGTTGACGTAATTGCCACAATATGCCAATCTTCGTGTATTTTCCGTTGAAGTAATTGCCTCAATTTTTATTATTGGTGCCCGACTTTAACACCTTCTCTTCTTTTTTTCTTTTTACAAGGCTTAGAGCCTTCCGCGACTTACAACCAGATTGACTGAATTTTGTGTGTGTTAGTTAGTGCAGTCGGGTGGCTTCGTGACACACGTATTTGTTGTCGGCTACACGTTGATGAAAATCAAAAATTTTTGATTTTTTCATTTGACGCTAGCTTATTTGATAGTCGCGGGGTGTGATTGACAAAACGCAGTGTTGTATTTAGTTTGTGTCGACATTCAAAATGAACAAGTGCGCGGAAGAACAGCAATTTATATTAAAATTTATTGAAAATTATCAATGTTTAGCAGCTGTATGGAATGTAAAGCTTTTATTATTATTTAATAAAATTTTATTATTTAATAAATAAAACTGCTGTAGTTGCAAGTAAAAAAAAGTCATCATCCGATTCACGTCCGAACGCTACGGCTTCTCTATGCAAATGTTGATTGATGGCTTTTTATTTGATAGTCGCGGGGCAAGCGTCAAATACCCGTCACGCACACATACAAAAATTCAGTCAATGTGGTTGTAAATCGCGGAAGGATTTTAGGCTGTAATCAGACAGAAAAATCCTGCCGGCTATGACATTAGGCTGAAAAATCAGCCAGTAGCATCATAGGCAGGATCGCCATGTAGAAAGGTCCCTAACGCAATTAAAACAAAGAAGACTTCACTGCTTGAATTATGAATGTCGAATTGTCTTTATGCAAATAATTCAGCTTATTTATATTAGATTATTCTAACCATATTCTTACATATCTATTTACATTTAAGCTTACATACTTACATTCATAACTACCTTAAACATACATACTTACATACCTACATACTACTCGGCACAAAATATGTACCTACATATATGAGCTGCAAATTTATGGGAAATGCTAACCTTGCAAGTTGCAGGAATGCAAATTGCTGGGATTCAAATTCGTTTGGTTGTGTGTTGTACACGTCTGTTTATTAATGGCTGTGTCAGCATTAATTCTCAAATGCATTTTTATTATTTTTGTAGCAGGTTAGAATATTAGACTGATTTAAATATTTTGGATTAAATTGAATTGTTGGCTGCTTACACTACATTATAAGTCACCATTAATTCGCCCTTTAGCTGCCAAACTATGTAGCATTGTGAATGATGACTAAGTGTGATATCTTCTGCATAATCGTCAAAATTCCAAAGTGATTGGATCACCTGATTTGTATTTGACTATCGCTGTCTCATTCTGTCTCTCTTTCTATCACCCGCTGAAGATAGGCGCTGCCATACTGAACAGCCTGTCAAAACGCTGAAAAGTAGCCATATTGAACAGCCTAGTAATCATTCACAATGCTATATAGTGGCTGAAACGCTATGGAATTTAAACTGACAAGGGCGTAGCCAGGATTTGATTTTGGAACAATCAGGGGGAAGGCGCAATCCAATTTAATGTTTTTTTTTACGAGGAGGAAGCATAGAAAGCCTCAAAGTTAGTGTGGGACTTTAACGGCACTAAACCTCCCACTGTCTGAGTACCATATACGGCCGGTACCACCGTCAAGTATTCCGTCGGGAGGTAAGTTGAGCACTAAGCTCTACGTCTGTCGGGGTCAGGATGCGCAATTCCATCCAATTTAATGTCAAGAAACAAGAAGCAGTGAATTATACAAGTGCCAAACGGCGTGGATCTTGTGCAAATCGTTCGAAAACTCTGAGTACCATATCCTTTCCTTTATCCTTGACTATTTTCCTATGTAGACCCATCAAGCAAAATCCTAAAAAAAATGAATCATATTCATCATTACAATCCGAGAATAACTTTTGGATTTTCATCACTTTTCTTACCATTCAAACGATTTTCGACCATCGTTGAGCGAAGCCAAGTCTTTACTCTTCTCAACGTGCTAAAGGTCCGTTCTATGGAACTTGTCGTACAAGGTAATGCGATAGCAATATACAAAGCAAGCTTCGTCGTCTATAAAACATTTCCGTTTCTTGAACGACATAACACTGGTCTAATCATATTCACATATCATATATCACATATCATATCACAGGATGAATCATATTCATCATTACAATCCGAGAATAACTTTTGGATTTTCATCACTTTTCTTACCATTCAAACGATTTTCGACCATCGTTGAGCGAAGCCAAGTCTTTACTCTTCTCAACGTGCTAAAGGTCCGTTCTATGGAACTTGTCGTACAAGGTAATGCGATAGCAATATACAAAGCAAGCTTCGTCGTCTATAAAACATTTCCGTTTCTTGAACGACATAACACAGGTCTAACTTATGAAGATCTTCAGCTTTTAAGATTTTGTCCTTCCAATGAAAATACCACAATTCGGCCTCCGCAGCAAAACTTGTAAGACCGTAAAACTGAATAAAATTTCCTGCTGCTTTCTTGAAGTCTTCGAAATTCATTTTCAACATCTTAGATACATGCAAGTGAAACAATGTATACGCTGGCAAGTTCTCTTCAGGAAATCTTTGCTCCAGTGAGGCGACAAATGAATCTAAATACGGACTGAAAAGTGATCTCTTCCAAAATTGAGCGTCATCAGATGCAGGATGATTCGAGCGATGTTTTTGACGGTCCACGGTCCTGGGTTTTTGTAGTTCTAATCCTAGTTGTTCAGCAATCGACTTTGAATCTGTCAAAAGTTCCTAAATTCCAGAATTCGCATTCACTCGATGATCTTTTGCTAATTGAATGATCCGCTGGATTTGTTTTCTTCACGAAAGAAGATTTCCTTCTGGCGAGAGAACCACGATAAAAATTGATGACGTCCTTGATTGTTGCAATAGTGTTACGAATTTCGGAGACTTCATTTAAATCATTTACTACTAAATTCAATTTGTGACTTGCGCAATGAAAGTATAAAGCTTGAGGTTATTTCTCTCTCAAAATAGCTTGCGCATCATTTTCTTTTCCTGACATTGTTGAACAACCGTCATACCCTTGTCCTTTAAGTTTCATAGGATCAAGTCCTGTTTCAGTGATAAAATTATCTATCACGGTGGCAATTGTTTTGGCATCAATAGCGTCTACTTCAACAAAACCTACAAATTCTTCTCGAATAACTTGCTTTTCTTCATCGTAGAGTCTGATACCAATTGATAATTGTTCATTTCCTGCTATGTCACGGCTTTCGTCCCCCATAAGACTGAATGCTGTAGCTTTTTTTGCATCGTTTATAATGTCATCTTGAATAACCTGTCCACAAAAAGTGATGATTTCATTCTGGATTTGGGGCGAATTGTAAGTAGCACTTTTTTCCCTTCTTCAAAATTCTGCTTAAGATGCTGATCACCCGCTTTGATTTGGAGGCCGAGTAGGTCATAAAATATACCTTAAAGCATAAAATAGTTTTCGAAGTTTGCTCCAAATCATGAGATATGAGGATAGAAGTAAACGTTTTGAAACGATAAGCAGTAAAAAGGAAAATTAAAGAAGGTAGATTTGACAACTGAAACATTTTGGTTTTGCATGAATTGTTACTTCAAAAAATTGCAAACAAGCGCATTAATCCTTTGTGGCCTAAGCATATATTTTTGATCCTACACATGATTCAACTACTGCAGGTTTGCTCACACGAAACACTCGAAATCAAAAATCAGTACGGGTTGCTATTACTTAGCATGGAAAAGGGGGAGAAATTATATCTTTCTCAGCAGAAATTGTAATAGAAAAGGACTTAAAGTAGTATGTAGTAGTAGTAGTGCTAGCAAATTCGTAAATGCGAGTAGGTTTTCAGAAAATTGTAGATTTCAAACTAAATATTTCGGCACTTTGGCAACCAGGTTTCGCAAAAAAATATAACCAGCTCGGTCGGAAATATGCGAAAACTTCATTCGTGAGCCCCTTTTCATCCGAACTAGATGCCTTAAAGAATTGAACAACTGATATTCTGAGTAACTCCGTAAACAGCACAACTTATGAATGTCTTCCCACACTGATTTATTCCAGGATATCACTTATTACGGATGCGCGTTGTTGTTTTTTTTTTAACAAAAGTATTCAAATTGAAAATTGTGTGTGTTTACAAAAAAAAAAAAATTTAATTTTTCGGGAAGTCAACGGGTTAAATATTTTTTCATTTGAAACAACAATTCATACAGATAACCCTTCTCTGAACTGTCAAGTTCACTATTACTTTGTTTAATATACTTTGAGCAGTAATATTCAGATTTGTCTTATTTACTACACTTCTATCCTATCAGAACTGAAAATGAAAAGTGATATTTAGCTGAAGTGATAAAGTTACACAATTCTATATAAATCTATAATTTACGAAGCTTCACTGGATGAGTCTTGATCACCATAATACAAATGCATTGCAAAGTGCGCATTACTGAACAGGATAATCAAAATGCACTTAATTTAGAACAACCAAGTCTCAAATGATACTTGTACTTTTAATTGTTTGCGAGAAGCGTGCTTATGTATATTGTCACAACCAAAATTTTAGATATGATTTTAAAACTGGTGCTAGTTTAAAATAAATACTTCTACCTTATACATAAAATTCAAAATGTGAAGGTAATATCATCATTGTTCTTTCCTCTCAGTGGCAGATCATGGACGCCACAGAATATAACAGTTTCTATACTCTTCCATTATTTTTTCGTGCTCAATTTGTAATGACAGGTTGATTGGTGTTATTTGCAAAAAGTTCTTTGCTTCTCTGACTGCTCCCAGGTGCCATTGATTTGTGGAGTGCTCATTGCAATATTCATGCATTTTTTTATAACGTTGGAAAGGTTTTTTTATCAATGATGCTAGAACACCTTGAACATTTTTTGGTGGAAAAAGAACACAATATAAACACAATGCTCCCTTCGGTTTTTTCGGATACTGAAGCCAAGGAGAACCATTCAAATTTAAATTTTCGGCCTAAGTCTTCGACGTCGTCATTAAGATTGTAATTTTCTGACGGTACCCAACATCTCTTTAGAAATTCCATCTTGTCAGTAGTTGATATCTGTGATGATCGTCCAACGTAAAAGCTTAAATCGTGTGAGTGATATTCTTCCAAACTTGTTTCATTTAAACATGGTGATGCTGAAGTGAAAGAACTTGTTTTAACACGGTCGGAGGAATTTGTAAGTTGATGACTAGAAGTCGAAGTTTGGCCTTCATCACACCTCGAAGTGCATTCTTTCGGATCGTTCGATGGAATATCTGTAAAATTTTCTACAAATACGAGCAATTATTTGTTATTGAGAAACTCACAATGAATGTTATCAGCATGAAGCTATAATTTTTACTAATTACAATATTCATTAGTATGTATACGCAGGTAATGTTCTAGGACAGTGGCCGAGTGCTAAAAAAATAGCTACAAATCAGAAAATTGGTACCCAAAAACGCGTTTTGCACAGCATTTTTGGCAGAACACTCTTAAGCCCCCATTACTGATACTTAGCATAGACTTGACTTGACTTGGCGTAAACTTGGCAACTTAGCCACGATTATACTCCACTTGGCGCATAAAATTTGGCATCATAATCAGCGTTGAAATTTATTTTTAAATAAATGTCAATTTGTATGACAAAATGTCAAAATGAAATGGAAACAAACAAATGGCATCTCAAAATGTAAACGTCACTTAGAACTTACATAGAACATCAAAATTCAACAGACTTCTAAGTCAAGTTAAGTTTTGAGTAATCAGTAACATGCAATGTTCATTTAACAGAACTGTAAGTGACAGTTCGCAAGCCAAGTCAAGTCTATGCTAAGTATCAGTAATGGAGCCTTTACCCACAATTTTTTTATGTGTACAACAAAAACACAACAACCACATGAAAACTTCAAATTGGTTTTGCAAAAATTTCGAGAATTATCAGATATATCGGGTTTATGGTTTCGGATTCGAGATCCTGGGTTCAAAACGCACTTTTGGGTACCATTTTCTTATTTTTAGCTATTTTTTAGCACTCGGCCACTGTCCTAGAACATTACCTGCGTAAACATGCTAATAAATATTGTGACTGGTAAAAACACAAAAAATGTATATCATTCATTCAAACCTTTTGTTCATGTAGGCTTCTCTTGCAGACTCAAACAGGAAGCAGCAACTTCTTTCACCCGAGTCGTGGCGGGTTCCCCAATCTTTCGTTTGGTGCTTAAAAGACACAAGTATACAATTTGGGTTGAATCAAGAACAAAACTTTTTGAGGAAGATAAGCTTCAAATGCGAATTCCTTCAATTTGAATAGTTTTGTGATTATTTGTGGAAATGCATTGTATTCTTTAACTCTTTCAGCCTGGCTTTTACTTGAAAAATTGTAATTGATAAACTTATTTTGGTAATATTCTAGAACAGGGATCAACTTCAAAAAAATTTCCAAAAATATCTGGAAAGTTATCGAAAGACGCGTTTTAACTTCAGTATTATTAATCCGAAGGCGGGAGTCCAAAATTTTGCTTTGTCAAAAGATACTCACAAAAAAAAGACAAAATGACCCCGGATGTATATATTTATATGCTCTAGTGAACATATGTATTATGGTGGATGTCAAACCCGGCTAAGTGCCAGGTCCCTGACAAAATTCAGGAAGATATTTTAGTATCACCGTAATATATATATATTTGTACGCATTTGTGCATATATGTATTCTGGTGGATATATTTTCTAGCGCCCGCTGGTAATTTGCATTTTTCTGGACTTTCCGCCTTTCGCCATTGCGATTTTATGAAATAGAATAGATTTTTTTAATTAATACAATATCTCGAAACAAACAATAATACATCACAAAAGTGTGTAAAATGCATTTCAAAAGCGGGCGGCAGAAAATTCACCATCAAAAATTTCAGCAAACCCTGCCCGAATAACGCGTTGGCGCGTCTTTTTGGAATTACCAAGGTTAATTCCAGACTGCAATTTAGAAATGTGACTAAATTTAACTAAATGGTAGCCACTGTGGTTAAAAGTGCTAAGGTTATCAGTAGTAAACATCTTACCTTTAAAAAATTTGCGTATGTCCATCTTTGTAATTTAATCTTAAACAATTTAACTTTTTTTGTTTTTTTTTTTTGAACTTTAAATGGCAGAGAAACTAAGTCTCCATAAACCAAATGTATTCCAAGAATGTTGTATTCAAATCCAAGTAATTGTAATAATCACACACTTTCCACTTCAAGAATAGAATTAAATTGTAATAACGACTTGATAAAAACTATTACTCAAGTAGTCATATTTAGACTTGAAATACTGCAGGGTGATCAATTGCATTCAACTTCACCAACTAAAAAGTTGAACTGATAAAAACATCTGTAAACTTTTGTCATTTTTTTTTACTTTTTTTCGGCAAATTGTTATCGGATTTAGGTGGGAGAGGGGGAGGGGGGTTTGTCAAGCGCAAAAAATAAAAATTCATCCCACTAAAATTAAAAATGGCAAAAAAAAAATAAAATTAATTGTATAAATAAAAAAAAATTATAAGACTTCATGAATTTAGGTGTGGGCACTTGCCCCCGCTGCCCCCCTGCCTACACCCTTGTAAACTGGTTGTGTTTTTGAGACGATGGTTCTAAAAGTATGAGGAAAATTGATGTGCCCCTCCAATACTCAAAACTATCATCAATCAAAATAGCGATACTTTTTTTTTGTCATTTTCAGTATTGACAGTTTTTTGCTTATAGCTTTTTGAGGCAACTGAGTATTGAAATTTGGATTATGCACGATAATAACCTATCAGGGACTAAAAATACCTGGGGAGTCAAATTCGATATGCCCCTTTCAGTTTTGAGGGTAGAGGCAGCAAAGTGGAAGCACTTGGTTGCGTAAATTTTTTTCAGGAGAATGTTTTTTTGTGGGCACAACTACAATTTTACTTTTATCACTTCATACCCGTTTGTTATTTTTTTCTCTACACCACAGTAGTATACCATCAATTGCCTCATCTTGGAATATTCACGCAAGGAAAGTTATTGATGTTTGTACATGGGGCAAATATACGAAATTTCCGACAAAAATTGGCAATCGTCAAAAAGTGTAGAAAACAAATTTTTTTTAAAACAGGTTTTATTTAAAAGTAAATGAAAAGAAACACAAATTTGGTACAAAGATTAAAAAAAAAAAATGTCTACCCTTTTTGACGGTTGCCAATTTTTGGCGAAAATTTCGTATATTTGCCCATGTACATACATCAATAGCTTTCCTTGCGTGAATATTCCAAGATGAGGCAATTGATGGTATAGCAAAGAGGATAAATATAATAAGAGCCGTCACTCGTTATTTTTTAAGCATTTACTCGATGTAAAATATGAGGTAGTCGCTACTTTTGTTTTATGAGGGACATTTTTGAATTGCTTTCCATTTATCCATGCGGTGTTGTCACTTCATGCAAACGTATTTTTTGGAAAGAGAATTAAATAATTAATTAAATACAGTCGGAAAAATAAACACAAATACCCCATGAAAATGTATAGAAGACATTTATAAACATCTCGCCCAAAAAAAAAGTAGCGATTACCTCATAGTTTACATCGAGTAAATGCCTAAAAAATAACGAGTGACGGCTCTTATTATATTAGCCGTGTTTTTTAACACGCGTATATCCGTTTACGCTTAAACTTTATATTGACTGCTAAGAGACAAACTATAAATACACCTCTGAAATTGCTGCGCATAAATTTTGTCCTACTAAATTTCAATACGCATTATACTCAGATGTAACTGAAATATGTGTCTTTGTTTCACCCTGTACACTAATTCTATGTATTATATGTGTGTCCACAATTCATCGCAACTGATTCAGCTATATGTTATACCCTATAGCCATCAGAGCGTTGCGTCTCCGCTTTTCGCTACACCCTGTTGCTGTAGCTAGTTGTTTTACCACAGCCGCTAGATGGGTCTCCTAAGCATTATCTAAGCGAAGATAGGCGTTTTTTAACACGCGCAAACGAAACGTATACGCGCGTGTTAAAAAACACGGCTATTGTTACGAATATTAGCAAAACTGAGGAGTGCTGCCATCTCCAGGCCGATGCTAAGCAGTGACGTGAATTCACATCAATAATTCAATCATTATGTATCTACATAAACGAATCAATAATTGCGTCTACACATATGTACACATTCCGACAAGCAACCTTTCCATACAAGGCAGCGAGAGATGAGATGTCATACACCGATGAATTTACTTATACGCTTATGTGTGTGCGGGAGACTGTAAACTACAAACACATGCATATATCTTATCTGAGTGGTCACAAGAGAGGGCAATAATTTGTGCACGTAGTTGTGGCTGGCGATTTTGTAGCCGAAACAACTAGTAACTTCTGGAAATCGAAGAGCCTAGAAGTATGCAGCGTAAACTATAAAAGCGGAACAGGCGAGTAAGAAGTAATTCAGTTTGATTTGAATTGTCAAGCAGTTACGAGTAAGACGATATCTAGCGAGTAATAGCACTATTATTTTGAAAATCAGTTTCCTTTAAGATATCAGTTTGGTTATTAAGCTATTCGTTGCACAGTTTGAGTGTTATTGTGAAGTATTTTAATAAAGGCCATTTTTCCATTATTCAATATTGGAGTTATTTATTCAACAGTTTAGCGATACGAACCTAGCAAAAGGGGCAAATAAGAGGATTTGCAGCAAATTCGTTACAATTGGTGTCAGAAGAGGAATTGTTGAATAAATTCCGGAGGACAACAAGGACATGGCAAAGTTCAGTGAATTGAAGATCCAGCAACTAAAGAAGGAGTTGGAGAGCCGTGGATTGAATAGAAGCGGCGTTAAACTTGAACTTCAGGCACGGCTACGAGAGGCAATGGAAGCGGAAGGAATTGATGTGGAAGAGTATGACTTTCATCTTGATGGCGAGGAAGTAACAAAAATTGAAGAGAAAAACGAAACATCGCAGACGGTTACCAGCACAGACTTGAACATGATATTGGCTGCAATATCTGCACAAACATCGACTGTAGCATCAATGTCGTCACAAATGTCATCACAACTGGAAGAGCAGAAGACATATATGGCATCACAACTGGAAGAACAAAAAACGTATATGTCATCTCAACTGGAAGAACAGAAAACGTATATGTCATCTCAACTGGAATCGCAGGAGAACCGTATAACGTCGAAGATTGAAGCACAAGAGGCACGAATATCCGAAATGTCGGCACAAATATCAGCGCAGATCTCTGCTCAACTGGAAGAGCAAGAAGGACGTATTTCCTCGAAGTTGGAGGCGCAAGATACAAAAGTTTTACAGTTTGAAGAAAAAATCGAGGCCGAGGTGGATGCTTTGAGAGGACGTATCGAGCAGTTGCAACTAAATCGCCCAGCAGTTTCAACGAGTAATCCAAAAGTAAAAACACCTTCCTTTGACGGTTCTGTTCCTTTTCAGGTCTTTAAGCTACAGTTTGAGAAGACCGCAGCAGTGAACCAATGGAATGCTGAAGATAAAGTTGCAGCTCTGTTCGTGGCACTGAAAGGGCCTGCCGCGGAAATCTTACAGACTATCCCAGAGTATGAGCGGAACCACTACGAAACATTGATGAGCGCTTTAGAGAGACGTTACGGAAGCGAGCATAGAAAACAGATATTCCAAATTGAGTTGCAAAACCGCTACCAAAAAGCAAATGAGACATTGCAGGAGTTTGCTTCAGATGTTGAAAGGTTGGCTCATCTCGCAAATGCGGACGCACCCGTGGAATACACCGAGAGGGTAAAAATCCAGAGTTTTATAAATGGCATACGAGACGTGGAAACGAAGCGAGCTACATACGCGAACCCAAAACTGACATTTGCTGAAACGGTATCACATGCATTGACTCAGGAAACTGCCTCCCTATTAAGTAAACCAGCATATAAGGCTCGCCGTGTGGAAGTAGAAAGGCCAGAGTGGGTAGAAACAATTTTGGAAGCACTGAAGGGATCTCAACAGAAGAATGCCGGAGTTATTAAATGTTTCAAGTGCGGCAACCCAGGTCACATTGCACGTCATTGCGATCTTGGTCCTAATAGTTCCAACAATGTGGGTGGCCATAAACGCAAAGCTGGAGGAGATGAGCAAGAGCGAGTAAGAGGTAGAGAGCTAGATCCAGCTGTTGAATGTCCTGTGATATCTGTGTCGCAAATCGGAAGGAAATCAAGCAGTCTTACCGTCAGAGGGAATGTGGATGGTAAAGAGCGTGTACTGACTGTAGATACGGGGGCATCTCATTCCTTGATTCGATCTGATTTGGTCTACAGGAGAGTAAAGTCATTACCTGGAGCAAGGTTGCGTACGGTAACAGGCGAATATAATCAAGTCCAAGGCGAAGTGGTATGTGAGGTATTAATTGGAAAAGTCATGGTTCTACACAAATTCGTTGTGGCGGAGATCGTTGATGAAGTCATATTGGGAGTGGACTTCTTGGTTGACCATGACGTCAGGATCGATATGCGGAGGAAAATTATGCGCTATAAGAACCAGGACATACCACTTAACTTTAGTTTGGGAAAAGGGTTCAGCAGTAATCGGGTACTGGTGGAAAAGACTCGACAAAGACCACGAAAGTCAAAGGCAAAGGTTGATAGATCGAATGGGCCAAATAAATCAAAATCAAAAGTACCTACGAGAGAAACACTGGCATTGACAAAACCTAAAAGACGCAGGAAAACGAAGCAACGAATTTTCGAGAAAGAATGCGAGGGTAGTTTCAAGCCGGAGCGCACTACTCTTGTGAAATGTGGGAACGATACCGATTATGCAAAGCAAATCCGTCCAGCGCAAGCTCTACGAAGTGGTTCATTGACCAAACAACAGAGTGTGAAGGAACGGCCCAGGGTAATGAGTAGTAAGATGAAACACTGGCATGACAAGAACTTTAATTCGGAAGGTTTCTTGGCGGGAGATTTGGTACTGTTAAACAACCCTCACCGGCGGAAAGGTGTTCCAGCCAAATTTCGGTGCAGTTGGGAAGGCCCGTACAAAGTTGTGAAGACGATCAGTGATACCATCTACCGCATACAAACCACTGGGAAACCACGGATTAGAAGAGTGGTACATTTGGAGATGCTAGCGGCGTTTAGATTGGGAGATTTGTCTGATCGGGACGATCAGACTTAGGTGGAGGGCAGTGTTACGAATATTAGCAAAACTGAGGAGTGCTGCCATCTCCAGGCCGATGCTAAGCAGTGACGTGAATTCACATCAATAATTCAATCATTATGTATCTACATAAACGAATCAATAATTGCGTCTACACATATGTACACATTCCGACAAGCAACCTTTACATACAAGGCAGCGAGAGATGAGATGTCATACACCGATGAATTTACTTATACGCTTATGTGTGTGCGGGAGACTGTAAACTACAAACACATGCATATATCTTATCTGAGTGGTCACAAGAGAGGGCAATAATTTGTGCACGTAGTTGTGGCTGGCGATTTTGTAGCCGAAACAACTAGTAACTTCTGGAAATCGAAGAGCCTAGAAGTATGCAGCGTAAACTATAAAAGCGGAACAGGCGAGTAAGAAGTAATTCAGTTTGATTTGAATTGTCAAGCAGTTACGAGTAAGACGATATCTAGCGAGTAATAGCACTATTATTTTGAAAATCAGTTTCCTTTAAGATATCAGTTTGGTTATTAAGCTATTCGTTGCACAGTTTGAGTGTTATTGTGAAGTATTTTAATAAAGGCCATTTTTCCATTATTCAATATTGGAGTTATTTATTCAACAGTTTAGCGATACGAACCTAGCAAAAGGGGCAAATAAGAGGATTTGCAGCAAATTCGTTACAATATTTATCCTCTTTGGGTGCTGCTATTTATAAGCCGATGCTAAGCAGTGGCGTGAATTCACATCAATAATTCAATCATTATGTATCTACATAAACGAATCAATAATTGCGTCTACACATATGTACCATGTACGTATACGAGCAGCGGAGAATCAATGCACAAACACATTCGCATATCTGAGATACTCCTGAAAGTATGCAATGAGAGAAGCTATAAAATCGTGCAATTGTAGTTACAGCTGAGAAGTTTGAGAGCTGATGGCAAATAGTAAATTCTGGAAATGAAAGCGCCTAGAAGATGCGAACGTTGAAATCATAGAGTATAAAAGGCAGCAAATGTAGAGGCGCTGGAATTCAGTTTGAGTTGAGCTATCAAGCAGTTATTGATTAAGCACACAATCTGGCGGGCAATAGTAGAGTTCCATTTGAACTATCAATCTGTTTGGTTTTTAAGCAAGCTAGTTGCAAAGTATAAGTGTTATTGGCAAGTAATTTAATAAAGGCCATTTTTCCATTATTCGATATTGGAGTTATTTATTCAACAGTTTAGTGATTCGAACTTAGCAGAAGGGCAAATAAGAGGATTTGCAAGTAAAATCGTTACAATTGGTGTCAGAAGAGGAATTGTTTAATAAATTCCGAATATTGGGAATACAACTTTGACATGGCAAAGTTGAGTGAATTGACGATCCAGCAACTGAAGGAGGAGTTGGAAGTCCGTAGATTGGCTACTTCTGGCGATAAATCCCAGCTACAAAAACGACTAAGTGTAGCTATGGTATTTGAAGGAATCTACAATGCTGAGGAGTATGTCTTTCATTATGATAGCGACAAAACAACAACAAAAATGGAAGAAAAAAACGAAACACCGCAGACAGTGACGAGCACAATATCTGTACAAACATCGACAATGGCATCTCAGCTAGAGTTACAGGAGGCACGCATTTCAGAAATGGCGTCGCAAATGTCATCTCAATTAGAAGAACAGAAGACATATATGTCATCTGAACTGGAAGCGCAAGAGGCACGTATATCTGGAATGTCGACAAAAATTTCGGAACAGGTATCATCGCAGCTCTTTGCGAAACTGGAAGAGCAGGATGCAAAAATTTTGCAACTCGAGGACAAAATTGATGCCGAGATAGAAGCGTTGAAAGGTCTTATGCAACAGTTACAACTAAATCGCCCAGCTGTTCCAGCGAGCAATCCGAAGGTAAAAACTTCATCTTTTGACGGCTCTGTTCCTTTCGAGGTATTCAAGCTTCAATTTGAGAAGACGTCAGCAGTGAACAACTGGAATGCTGAAGATAAAGTTGCTGCTCTATTCGTAGCATTGAAGGGGCCAGCAGCCGAAATCCTACAGACGATTCCCGAGGGAGAGCGGAACAATTATGAAGCATTGATGGCCGCTGTCGCGAGACGTTATGGAAGCGAGCATAGAAAACAGATATACCAAATTGAGTTGCAAAACCGTTACCAAAAAGCAAATGAGACATTACAGGAGTTTGCTTCGGATGTTGAAAAATTGGCTCATATTGCAAATGCGGACGCACCCGTGGAATACACTGAAAGGGTAAAGATTCAGAGCTTTATTAACGGCATACGGGATGTCGAAACAAAGCGAGCCACATACGCGAACCCAAAGCCGACATTTGCTGAAACGGTATCCCATGCACTGACTCAGGAAAGAGCGTCACTTTTGAGTAAGCCCGCATACAAAGCTCATCGCTTGGAAGTGGAAAGACCAGATTGGGTAGACACAATTTTGGAAGCACTGAAGGGATTACAACAAAACAATGCCGGAGTAATGAAGTTTTTCAAGTGCGGTAACCCAAGTAACATTGCACGTCATTGCAGCACCGGTCATGGTAGTTCCAACTTGGCTGGTCGTAAACGCAAAGCTGGAGGAGATAAACAAGAGCGAGTCAAATGTAAAGATCGAGAACTTGCCCCAGCTATTGAATGTCGTGTGATACCTATCTCGCAAACTGGAAGGAAATTGAGCAGTCTTACCGTCAAAGGAAATGTGGATGGCAAGGAGCGTGTACTGACTGTAGATACGGGCGCATCTCATTCCTTGATCCGATCTGATTTGGTCAACAGGAAAGTAAAGCCATTACCTGGAGCAAGATTGCGTACGATCACTGGCGAGTATAACAAAGTCCAGGGAGAAGTGGTATGTGAAGTCTTAATTGGGGAGGTCATGGTTCTACACGAATTCGTTGTGGCGGAGATCGTTGATGAAGTCATATTGGGAGTGGACTTCTTGGTTGACCATGACATCAAGATCGATATGCAGAGAAGGGTGATGCGTTATAAGAACCAGGATATACCACATCAGTTTGCAGAAAGGGTTCAGTAGTAACCGAGTACTGGTGGAAAAGATTCGACAGAGACCACGAAAGTCAAGGAAAGTAGATCGAGCAAAGGTTGATGGATCGAATGGGCCAAATAAAGCGAAATCAAAGGTACCTGCGAGAAAAGAACTGGCATTGACAAACCCTAATGGACGCACTAAAACCACTGAAAGAATTTTCCAGGAAGAATGCAAGTGTGGTTCAAAGCCAGCGCGCACTACTGTTGTGAAACGTCAAGACGATACTGATGATGCAAAGTCAATCCGTCAAGATCAAGCTCTGCGAAGTAGGTCTTCATTGGCCAAGCAACAGAGTGCGAGGGAACGATCCAGGAAAATGAGTAGTAAGATGAAACACAGGTACGACAAGGAAAATAATTCGGAAGGCTTCCGGGAGGGAGATTTGGTACTGCTATACAACCCTCACCGGCGGAAAGGTGTTCCATCCAAATATCGGTGCAGTTGGGAAGGCCCGTACAGAGTTGTGAAGACGATCAGTGATGTCATCTACCGCATACAAGCAATTGGGAAATCACGAAATAGAAGAGTGGTACATTTGGCGATGCTAGCAGCGTTTAGATCGGGAGATTTGTCTAATCGGGACGATCAGACTTAGGTGGAGGGCAGTGTTACGAATATTAGCAAAACTAAGGGGTGCTGCTATTTCTAAGCCGATGCTAATCAGTGACGTGAATTCACATCAATAATTCAATCATTATGTATCTACATAAACGAATCAATAATTGCGTCTACACATATGCACCATGTACGTATACGAGCAGCGGAGAATCAATGCACAAACACATTCGTATATCTGAGATACTCCTGAAAGTATGCAATGAGAGAAGCTATAAAATCGTGCAATTGTAGTTACAGCTGAGAAGTTTGAGAGCTGATGGCAAATAGTAAATTCTGGAAATGGAAGCGCCTAGAAGATGCGAACGTTGAAATCATAGAGTATAAAAGGCAGCAAATGTAGAGGCGCTGGAATTCAGTTTGAGTTGAGCTATCAAGCAGTTATTGATTAAGCACGCAATCTGGCGGGCAATAGTAGAGTTTCATTTGAACTATCAATCAGTTTGGTTGTTAAGCAAGCTAGTTGCAAAGTATAAGTGTTATTGGCAAGTACTTTAATAAAGGCCATTTTTTCCATTATTCGATATTGGAGTTATTTATTCAACAGTTTAGTGATTCGAACTTAGCAGAAGGGCAAATAAGAGGATCTGCAAGTAAAATCGTTACAGTATATTTAACATTGCGACCTCAATTTATATATATTTTGCTCGATCTTTTGACTATATCCTATTGAGGCATTATGTAAGACGAGTAACGGCGATGCACTATAGCTCCAATTTACCCCTCAATGTTCCCAACAAAAAGATATTTGCGTGATACCCTGTTTCAAAAAAAAAAAAATTTGTTCTCCAAAAAAACCAAAGTTTGTCGGATTTCCCCATATACGTTTACGTTCCCGCGAAAAAAAAACGTTTATTCTCACTTAGATAATGCTTAGAAGATCCATCTAGCGGCAATTAACTACAAAACATGTTGTACCGAAAAGCACACACACAAACCTCTCGTGGCCATAGTGTGTAACATATAGCTGAATCGGTTGCGATGAATATTGGACACATATCATTTGTAAAGGTGATACATAGAATTAGTGTAAAGGCGAAACATAGACACATATTTCAGTTACATCTGAGTATAATGCGTATTGAAATTTAGGAGTAGTAATTTTATGCGCAGCAATTTCAGAAGAATAGATAAAGTTTAACGCTTAGCAGTCCACATAAATTTTAAGCGTAAACGTCATAGATGTAAAAAAAACACAGCTATTAATTACAACATTTGGGATTGCTTCCTGCCTATAATTCAATGTAACAAGCAGCCTTTAAATATAAGTGTTGATTGTTATGAATACATTTCTACTCGTCAAGATACTTGCGATGTGATCGCTTTCCAATATAATAATTGTGATTTTACTGTTTTAAATAATTTATCACAAAAAGTCCATTGGATTGCTCTTTTTTCATATTCAAGTGTTAATAATTGCTTTTCTAATTTCAAAAATTTTTTTCATGACTTTTGTTTAGAAAATATAGCAGTTAAGAAGGTGATGTCTGCGTCATCGTTAAATCTTCCTCGGTACTTGGCCAAAGACGTAGCTAATCTGTTTGCTGATTTTTTTAATTCAAACGTTTCTACTGATACAAATTTCTCTTCAACATGGCTTTGTACCAGGACGGTCCACATCATTGTAAATTTTACCAAGTAACGCAACTAACAGCTGATCGGTGAAAATTCGCACATCCACACGCACAGTTCTCAACTCTGTTTCAAAAAAAACTTTAGATTATTTAATTCAAATTTTAAAGTGAGATAATCCTTATAAATTTATGTATACAGAATATACATGGCGTTTTTGTTGTTATTAAAACAATAGTTTTATTTATATTAAAGCTTTTATCATTTTTTTTTTTAACTTTGAAAAAACTCCGAACACCATTCCTTCATTATATGACATTCGACTGCCTAGTCCACTGCCTTCCACTCTATTCGCAACATAACCTCTACTTAAGCTGCCAAACTATATAGTAAACAATGGTCCACATATTAGACAAGGACATTGTGGATAAGTACAAGTGTGTTGACCTTCTTTTTTGACAGGCACTCGCTTAAGTTATCATAACGGGAAAATCTGGGTTGCCATTGTTGTTTCGGTTGAAAACGGTCAATTAGGGTTCTGTGCAGGGACGTAAAAGATTGAAACAGGGTTTATGTAGTCACAAAAGTGTTGCTCTTGTTCCACAGCAATTAAATTTTTTTCATGGCGAAAATTGTTCAGTTCAGAGTTATTGACTTTCATTAAAAATTTAATTTATTATACAAATTTACTTCTCTAAGTGTAAAAAGCATAGAAAACAGACGAATTTTTCAAATTGTTGTGAAAAACGTTTTAAACGCAACAACACAGTTTATCGGTGAAATATTTTATAGGATTTCTGAATTTCTGTACCCAAGTTCACTATATTTGTGTAATACAATAATCTGGTAACCGAATTTTTAAATGGAAAACAACAATGTTACACGTGTGGCGCTTACCCCAGCGGGTGAGGGGATCAGAATATACCCCCGGTAGGTATGCCTGTCGTAAGAGGCGACTAAAATACCAGATTCAAGGGGCTGTGTAGCGCAACCCTTCAGGTTGCCAGCGCAATATATAGCTTCTGCAAACCCAATTGATAACCTCACCTATCCGCGGCGAATCCTGTTTCACTAACAGACGAGGCTCTGGCGACTCCAAGCTCCTCATGGAAATTGGGGGTGGGGAGGGAGGGAATGGCCTGAAGGTTTAATGTGACCACATAAATCATTCCTGAGATGGTCGGGCTAGCACCTTAATGGTGCTGTGGTACCGGAGCGTACCGAATCTGTATCCGGCAAAGGACAATCACATCGATAACACTCCCCAAAGCCTTCGGGGAGCAACCTTATCGCTACAACAACAAGGTGTGGCGCTTTATATTTTGTTAAGTTTCTCTAGACCTTTTTGACTCTAATTTAAATAAATTTTGCTTACGGTATGTTTCCGCATTGTTGGAACTACAAATCATCAATTATTTATATTTCCGCGGAAATATATGCAACTATTTCATCTCTTAAAACTACAAAGCTTTATTAAACTATCAAATGCAACTCAGCTTAAAGTACTCTTAAGTACCAAAAATGCAACTCTAGACCTGAGATTTGCATCAGGTGAGCGAGGCTGTTTGTAATTTTGACATTTATCGCTTAGTTGACACACTGGTACTGTACACAATGTCCACGGTCTACAACAATGCTGCCTTTACGGCTGGATTCCAGGTTGACTAGTTATATACAGACTTCTCGAAAGCCTTTGATAAAGTTTCTCATACAGTACTACTTGAAAAACTAGCATATATGGGCTTCCATTCCGGCTTTTTGGAGTGGATACAATCGTATCTCACTGATAGACGTTGTGTGTTCTCACAACCTTTAATCACCTCTTCTGGGGTACCGCAAGGGAGCGTTTTAGGCCCCCTACTATTTTTTCTGTTCATCTATGACATTAGTAGCTGCCTTTCCTTCGCAAATTTTTTTCTTTATGCCGATGACCTCAAAATATTCGCCAAAGTCCAAGATACCTCAGATGAAGAAAAGCTTCAATGCGATATTAACGCAGTTCATTCATTGTGTCTTCGTTCTCGTCTCTCTTTAAACATAAAGAAATATTTTAAAATGACATTTGCTAAAATTTGCATTTTCGAAGTATGCCATACCACATTTCTAATACTGTCCTTCAGAATGTTGTGGAAGTAAAGGACCTTAGAGTTATTTTTGACTCGAAACTGTCTTTCAACAAACATGATCGTATTCAAACGGTGTTCATTAATTTCGCTTTACGGTCTCTCAAATTTGATAGTCCCATTCCACCCTATGCATCCTGTGATATGCTACTTGACTTACAATCTCTCGATACCCGTAGGTCAATCATTGACTTTGATTTTTATACTTAGCTAAGCAGAGCTCACAGAGGATATTAATTTTGTTCGCATAACGGTACCCCGTAACGGCATAAACTAATCGAGATAGATATAGACTTCTCAAAATGATCTGGGCGAAAATAGAAATTCATTTAGCCATGCCCTTCAGTCCTTAATGAAATTTGGTATGTAAGTTCCTGGGCATTCATCTCAGATCACTATTTAAAATGAATTTCGAAAAAACGAAAAAGTGCGATAATTCATTACCAAAGACGGATAAAGCGATTAAACTTGATAGGTGGGTTGACCCTATGACGCAGAAAAGAAAATTAGTTAAATTTTGGACAATGTGTGTGGCGCCGCCCACTTTTAAAAGAAGGTAATTTAAAAGTTTTGCAAGCTGTAATTTGGCAGCCGTTGAAGACATCATGATGAAATTTGGCAGGAATGTTACTCCTTTTACTATATGTGTTCTAATACCTATAGGACACTACTTTATTTTCTCTGTATTTTCTTTTGTGGCCCTCCCTCCTAACACGGTTTCAGTACTGGTGTAAGTGTGTAAACTATATTTCAAAAAACTAACAAAATGCAAGAAAAATACAATTTATTTCATTAAAAACAAACGAGAGAGATTGTATTTCGATAGGTTTTTTTTACATTCGGCCATTTTTTCTTTATTTTTATTTATTTTGGACAGTGGGTGTGGCGCCGCCCACTTTTAAAAGAAGGTAATTTAAAAGCTTTGCAAGCTGTAATTTGGCAGCCGTTGAAGATATCATGATGAAATTTGGCAGGAACGTTACTCCTTTTACTATATGTGTTCTAATACCTATAGGACACTACTTTATTTTCTCTGCATTGTCTTTTGTGGCCCTCCCTCCTAACACGGTTTCAGTACTGGTGTAAGTGTGTAAACTATATATCAAAAAACTAACAAAATGCAAGAAAAATAAAATTTAGTTAATTAAAAACAATCGAGACAGTTTGTATTTCGGTAGATTTTTTACATTCGGCCATTTTTTCTTTATTTTTTCTGACAAAAGAAAATTTTGTTTTTAGTTTGGCCGAAATCAGAGGCCGAAATCATTTGCCTGTGTTATTTGCATTGTTTTTATTGTTAAAAATGTTAATAAAAAATAAAATTTTAAACGTAAACAAAAGCATGTCAAACTCACTTATTTTGGGGGAATAGTTATCTCGTTTTCTAATGGTAGAAATTGTTTTTGTATTTTGAAGTTCCGATAAAGTTTCGTCAGTTTTTCTAGTTTGGAATCAAAGACAAAATAAAGTAGTGTCATATAAGCATAAATAAAAATATGTAAGGAGGCCTAAGTTCGGGTGAAAACCAACATTACATAATCAGCTGTACACTTGAAATGTTGTTGTTGTTTTTTTTTTTGTGTGATTAATAGTGTTACAAGGCTGCGAAATAATACATATACATATGGTTCTATTCAAAACTAGTTTTTCTTCGAGTTATGGCTTCCGAAACACAAAAAATTACTTAGTCATATAAGGGGTGGTGGCACGCCCATTTTTAAAACTTGAAGTTTTTTCCTATTTATTGTTATAAATCCACTTGGGAAATGAAATACCATTGATAAAAAGCTCTTTTTTGCAAAGATATAGTTTATTTTATTCGTCCAAGACCCTTTTAAAAATGTTTTATATAAAAATGGGCGTAGTTCGTTAATTTTTCTTCAACGCATTCCTCATAGTAAAGGCAACCTCTCTGTCGAATTTTTTTACGATAGGTGTAACGATTTTTGATTTATGATTAATAATATTTGTAAAATTGATTTAATCACAAGTGGGCGGTGCCAGTCCCATTTAAATTTTTTTTTTTTTCAAATTTTTATCAAGAGTCTCAATATCAGTCCACATGTCAAATTTCAGCATTCTATGTGTATTATTAAGTAATTTCGCCTCGCGGAACCTGCCATTATCACCGACTAAATCCTTCGCGACCTTATTTAAAACATGGACGTCCCAAATGTCGACCATTTTGAACATCCACGTCGATGGAACTACGCTACCGACTGTCCTACACCCTAAAATATTGGGTGTGACGTTTGATCAGGATCTATATTTTGGTGAGCATGCAGCTGCAATTGTACCGAAAATCTAGAGCCGTAATAAAATCCCCAAATCCCTTTCTGGCAGTACTTGGGGAAAAGACAAAGAAACGCTCAATATCACATACAAAGCAATTGCTACGCGTCCCCCATATGGTCGCTGTATAAAATTGCAGTAATTAAGATAGGTAAGGGTGCACCAGGGAATGGTAGAGGGGATGAGCACTCCACTCAAGTATAGAACGCACTATAGGGAGTAGACGCACAAGGGAAGCACTTCACTTTAGTAAATAAAAAGGCGCGACAACTTTCGATTTTGCATAGGTATAAAATTATAAACTTTAAT
The DNA here is from genome assembly GCF_040869045.1 of Eurosta solidaginis. Lineage (NCBI taxonomy): Eukaryota > Metazoa > Arthropoda > Insecta > Diptera > Tephritidae > Eurosta > Eurosta solidaginis. Next base: position 85,525,216 of record NC_090321.1, on the reverse strand, counting down.
ATTTATTATTTAATTATTTAGTTTAACACTTTTTCGTATAACAAATTAGAGGCGCTTGTATAGTTAGGCTGATGACGAATAACTAACTTAAAAGCGGCCCAATGCATTCAGTTGGACCGCTTACTTTTTAACTTAAGGAGAGAGAAAAACGGTAAGTGTATAAATAGGTAAATAGGAAAATATGTATGCATTTCTTAAATCTTCATATTTTAGGCAAACGGTAGCTTACTAAATCGATACAGGGTGAATGTAAAATATGAGTATGAGTATGAGTATGTGATTTTATACAATGTAAATATTTCTGAATGGTAAGTATTTCAAATAAGGGTAAGTATTTCTGAAATGTCTATATATAATTAAAAAGGGTAGGTATATATTACAAATTTAAGGTAAGTATGAAGATGTAAGGATTATATATATTAATATTGTACGTGTATGCATATGTATATTTGACTCATGTCTTCAACATGGCGGCCGGCCTGCGGAGCTGAGGGATGTAGACGCTCTTCGAGATCCTCTGAGGTTCCGTCGACTTTGTTGAAGATTCTACGCTGATGTAGAGAGTTGCTATGGCGGCAGTTCCTGAGATGGGAGGAGGCAGAGTTTAGTAATGTTTCGCGTGACTATACCTGCTTGGGTGCGGACATCTACCACACGAACCCGTTGATCGGCGCCCGCATGGAGTTTGATAACTCGGCCCAAACGCCATTCATTGGGGGGGTGAAGGTCGTCTTTAATAACGACCATATCTCCTTCGCGAATATTTTGTTGGGGATGTTTCCATTTATATCTTTTATGCAAGGTTTCTAGGTACTCGCTCTTCCAACGTGAGCTGAACTGGTGATGCAGAACCTTTAATCTTTGCCATTTCGTAGTAGGGGATACGTTTTCGGCATTCGGTTCGGGTGAGGAAGTTAAGGGGGCTCCTCGAAGAAAATGTCCAGGAGTTAGGGCTAATAAGTCGCTTGGATCCTGTGACATGGGAGAGAGAGGGCGAGAATTGAGCACTGCTTCGATTCGAATGAGGAGAGTGGTGAATTCCTCAAATGTAAACTTTTGATTTCCAGCTACTTTTGTGAAATGGCTTTTGAAGCTTTTTACTGCGGCTTCCCATAGGCCGCCCATGTGTGGGGCATACGGCGGTATGAATTGCCAAGAGAGGCCCTGTACCGCATACCTTTGTGCAATATCAACAGCTACTTCTTTGAGGAATAGGGCTATCTCCCTCTGGATCGCTCGTTGTGCGCCAACAAACGTCTTTCCGTTGTCAGACATTATTTTGTGGGGTAATCCGCGTCGCCCTACGAAGCGAGTGAAGGCGGCTCTGAAGGCTTCAGTTGTCAAACTTGTGCATGATTCGAGGTGGACTGCTTTAGTGGAGAAGCAGACGAATACGCAAACGTACGCTTTCGTGTGAGAAGCTCGTCGTAAGAGGGACGTTTTCACCATAAATGGACCAGCGAAGTCAACTCCTGTTACGTGAAATGGCACGGAGTAAGTGGCACGTTCGGGGGGTAGAGGGGCCATTATTTGTGAACGCATTTGTTGTTTGTATATCGTGCACGTCTTGCATTGGAATATGCATTTCTTTACTTTCTGCTTGATGCGGGGAATATAGTATTCCGCTTGAATCATGCGAATCATCAGTTGCACCTCAGCATGAAGCAATACTTTGTGGAGAAAGTCTAGTAGCAGTGAGCAGAACTTGGAGTTATCTGGTATAATTATCGGATACCGTTCATTCTCGCTGATGTCGGCATTAGCTAAACGACCCTTAACTCGCAGGAGGCCAGCTTCATCTAGCACGGGATTGAGGGTCAACAATGAACTTTTCTTGCTGATAGGCTTTGCTGCTTCTAATTGGGTGATTTCGGCCGGAAAATGATGGCGTTGCGTGACCATTATAAGTTTAATTTTTGCGAAATATAGTTCTTCTTGCGTGAGAACTAGGGAACTGGAAATTGGTTGTTTCTGGGTTTGGCGGATAAACCGGTACATGAAGGCCACAACTTTTAACGCGCGCGGATATGATGAGAATCGTTCCAGTATATCGGCGTGATCGACAGCATGCCAGGCTTCGACGAGTTTCTTCTCCGGAAGGGTTGAGGTAGAAGGGACATATCTTGGCCAGAACAAGCTCGGTTTAGAGAGCCATTGGGGTCCATTCCACCATAACGAAGAGTCAGCTAAGTCTTGCGGCTTGCATCCTCGGGTTCCTAAATCGGCGGGGTTGTCAGCACTGGGTACGTGGCGCCAAGATGCGTTACTAACGTTCTGTAGAATCACGGTGATTCTGTTTGCCACGTAGGTTTTCCATGTATGTGGGGGTTTTTCTAGCCAAGCCAACACGATGGCGGAGTCTGACCAGAGTGTCAGTTCGTGTGGTGGCAGATTTAATTGGGATTGAGTGTTTGCTACTAATTTTGATAACAGTACTCCGCCACAGAGTTCTAATCGTGGTAAGCTAATCGTCTGCAGAGGAGCGACTTTGGTTTTAGCCACGAAAAGCTGAGATGAGAAGGAGTTTTCATCATGTTATACTCTGATATAGACGCATGCTGCATATGCTTTTTCTGAGGCATCTGAGAAACCGTGTATTTGGATGCATTTATTTGGGGCGAATTGCACCCATCGTGGAATACGTATATTGCTTATGGCTGGGAGACTTTCCCGGAAAGTGTTCCACTTATGAACAGCTGCGGGTTTGACCTGTTCATCCCAGTCGGTACCTTCTAACCATAGCTGTTGGAGGAGAATTTTGGCTTGGATCATTATTGGCGAAAGCCATCCTGCGGGATCAAACAGCTTAGCTACGGCCGAGAGTATTTGCCGTTTTGTGTGTGACGTAGAGTCCGGTATTGGGTTGTAAGAGTACGAAAAGGAGTCAGTTAGAGCATTCCATCTTATGCCCAGAGTTTTAGTGGAGCTGGTGTCATGGAATTTAAGAAATTCCGCATCTAAGACATCAGAGGCTGGAATCGAATTGAGAATTTCTGCTCTGTTTGCAGTGATTTTTTTGAGTGGAAAGCCAGCCGATTTTAGAGCTTCGATAGTTTGATTCATGGAAGCGAGAGTGGACTGTATATTATGCCCGCCTGAGAGGACGTCATCTACGTAAGTTTCTCGAAGAATGATGTCTTTAGCGAGCGGGTGAGTTTCTTCGCAATCCTGAGCGAGTTGGTGGAGTGTACGGATTGCGAGATATGGAGCGCAGTTTACACCGAAAGTGACGGTTTTCAACTTAAAGTCTTGGAGTGGCTGGTGAGGAGCTTTCCGAAAGAGAATTCTCTGAAAGTCTTGATCCTCTTCCTTGACGAGAATTTGGCGATACATTTTTTCGATATCGCCATTGAACACGAACTTGTAGAGGCGCCAATTGAGAATTATTGACGTCAAGTCGTTTTGGAGAATCGGGCCTGGGTATAAAACATCATTCAGAGAGTTTCCTGAGTGCGATGTCTTTGATGCATTAAATACCACGCGAACCTTTGTGGTTTTGCTGTCGGGTTTGAGAACAGCGTGATGAGGGAGGTAAAATGAGAAATATTTACCATTTCTGATTACCTCTGTGTTTGGAGCGGGCTGCATGTGGTCCATTTGGAGGTACTCTGTGAGTACTTCTGAGTACTTTTCACATAATTCGGGCTTTTTTTCCAGACTCCTTTCTACACTGATGTATTGTTGCTGCGCTGATGGGCGGGAGTGCCCTAGTGCCAATGAGTGGGGGAAATTGGGTTTAAAGGGAAGTTTTACGACGTAACGTCCATCTTCTCTTCTTGTAGTTGTAGATGTGTAGAGGGCCTCACAAAATTGGTCCTCCGGTGATCTGGACAGAGTTGTGTGGATCTCTTCCTGTTCCCAGAACCGTTTGAGTAGAGTGCTGATGTCCGGTTCTGTTGATTCACTGGCTTGTGTAGAGTAGGTGGAGACTAGTTCCTTTACTAGTCCGCTGAGAACCCATCCAAATATTGTGTTTTGAGCTATAAGGGTTTCTTGCGGATTTCGTTGCAGACCATCGAGCAGTATTTGGGGAATTATATCGCTTCCTATAACCATGTCTATTTTTGAGGGATGGAGACAGTTAGGATCTGCGAGCTGGAGAGATTGGAATGCCTCTAAGCTGACTTTTAAGATTTTCTTATTGGGAAGAAAATGAGTGAGTTGTGGGAGCAAAATTGCGTTGGTGCTAATCTCTTTGCTTAAGTCTGAGGAGCAAAGAGTTACCTCGCAGATTTTGTTTGCTTTTTGCACCACTGTGCCTCCCATTCCTGAGATTTCATATCTTGCATTTTTTGTTGGGAGGCCTAACATTTTTTTGGATTCGGGTTGCCAAAAATGTTTTCTGAGAGCCTTGGTCAATAAGTGCGCGAATTTTATGGTACTCCCCGGCGTGGTGAATGGGGACTAGTGCCGTTGGGAGTAGTGTTGTTTCACAGCTACTGGAGAAATGTGACGAGACCGTGTGGGTTGTTGAGTCCTGGTGTTTCTGCGCCGCTGCTTCAGTCGCTGCTTGCCTTGATGTCGATGCTTGTTCATCATTTATTTGATATGGGATTGTGGTTTGGGCTAGTGTATTTTGGGGTCTGGGGCCTGTTGCCCGAGATGCGTTCTGATGTTGTTGAAAATGGAGGAGAGAGTGATGTCGTTTTTGGCAATAAACGCATGAAAACTTGCTCTGACAATCACGCTTGAGATGTGAGTATGACAAACAATTCTCGCAATAATTGTTTTCTTTTACAAATTTGAGGCGGTCTGCTACCGTAAGCTCTTTGAATTTCACGCAAAACATCATTGAGTGGTTTGAGTTACACAGCTTGCAAGAGACTTGCTGTGGTTTTGAGTGATGATTATTAGAGTGAAAATTATTTGTTCTGTTTTTATTTGAGAACGTGGAGTTGTGAATTGAGTTTTGGTTTGTGGACCTGGGTGTGAAGTTTGGTAGAGAATTTCTAGGCTTACCTGGTCGGTAATTGTGGAGTCTCTCTACTACTTCGTATCTGGAAGTCAAAAATTTGTCCATATCTGACCACAGTGGCAACTCTTTCCGAGAAGTAAGAGATTGCTCCCATAGGGACAGGGTTTCACTGGGCAGCTTTGAGGAGCAAATATACACAAGAATGGGGTCCCAATTAGAGGTTGGGATACCTTGTGCTTCCAGGGTACACAAACAATTATTTATGGTGGTTTGCAGCTTTTGAATTTGCTCACCATTTTCTGAGAAAATTTGCTGAAGACTAAAGAGGGTCTTCAGTTGGTTGTCAACCAATATTCTTCGGTTTTCGTACCGAGCTTTGAGGGCGTCCCATGCTAACTGAAAACTGTTGTCTGTGAGAGGGTATTGCTTCACTAACTGACCTGCTTGGCCTCTCGTTTTCTGCCGTAGGCGATATAGTTTTTGAGCTTGAGTGAGTTTGGGGTGATTGCCGTAGACTGCCGTAAACATATCCCTGAATGCAGGCCAGTCTTCGTATCCGCCGTGGAATATTTCAGTATCGCAGGGTGGTACTTTGAGGTATACTTGTGATGAGTTAGAAGTATTTGGGGGATTTAAGGGCTGAGATATTTGAGGTGAGGGTCGCAGTAGTTGTATGGCGTCCATAATTTGTGACATGCAAATTTCATAGCTTTCAGAGCACTTTTGGTATTTTTGCTCTATCGAATCGGTGGACTCCTGATGGGATGGAGAAAGAGATACATTTCTGTAGGAATCTAGGAGTGATTCCCACAATCTTTCGAGCTGTTGTGTTTTTACCTTGAGAAGTGACTCAGTTTGGTCAGCTATCAGGGTTGCTGACCACTTTGAGTAAAAGGCCTCTAGTCTATTGCTTTCGAAAATGAAAGTATCAAGACTTGTGTCGGGTTGACCTACATCAAGAGTGTCATTTGCTTTTTTGCTCATATTGGTTTTGTTCAGGGTAAACAGGTGTTAATTATAATATTATAATATGGGATACCAAATGAGAAGGGTTCTAAATGTATTGCTTGGTTAAATTTTAAGCAGTGCTGAGTGAGGTAGTAGTATATTAATTGATAGGACACTTTAATTCTACTATGTTTGAAATATAATTTTGGTCTTAACTATTTTCCGGCTTATAAATTCTTGTGACACAGACTAATGCTTGTACACAGGAACGGGAATTTACGAGATGAGAAAATGAGCAAATAGCTGGATCTTATTTATATGTATTTAATTGTGTGCCAGTATTTTGTTTATATTAGGGTGGGTCGTTGTTGTTTTTTTTTTTTTTTGTGTGGAAAAACTAAGTAGGCGAAATATTTTGTGGTTGTGCAAATATTTTTAAATATTATTTACTTAATTACAATTATGCTCGTTGCTGGGGTTTTGTTAATACACCCTAGTGAAGGTGTTTTGTTTTACTTGTTTCTGTACTGCCTTAGCGCGTCTAAGTGCAGTTAGCGGATTGGGGTTAGATTTTTTTTTTTTTATATATATATATGTATATTGCTGATTTTTGATAGCCTTGTAAGTACTTATTATTGTAAAAAAATTTAATGAGCTGATAGGCCTTAGTTAAATAAAACACAATATTTAAAGTTGTGTTTTAGTTTTACTTCGTCGATATTTCGATTTCAGTCTGAAATCATCTTCAGGACTGTCAAACACAAATAGAAAAAAGGACTATTAGAATAATATTATATTTTGCATATAGGTATATAATAAAGCAACTTACACATATGCCTATGTTTGATCGACTGATCAGATGTTCAAAAATTAAGTATAACAAAGCATAACAACGAAAGTAAACAATAGAAAATACCGCAAGTGTAAACAAATTTTTGCAATAACAATAATACATAGGACAAAGAACAATAAGACAGAAAAAATGCATGAGCCATAACTATGGTGTTTAGTTGTTGTCATTGGATAGATTTTGAGCGGGATGTTGGCTGGACGCTGTTTGAATTTGCTGAGCACCGTGAAGCTTGCACTGCATTTTGTTGTTGTTTCAGCAATAGATGTCGATATGCATATGCACATTGGTCGGTGTCGCTTTTAAAATTCATTCTCTTATCATTAGGTGTGCTCATAATATGGAGCATTTCCAAAGTAAAACGCTTATTATAATGTTTCTCAATATCCAAGATAGAAACATTTTTGAAGTCAGGATAGTGACCAGTGTCCTTACAATGCGCTGTCAAGGCCGTCTTATTGTCCGAAGCAATGTTTCTAAGCTTTATATTGGACTTATGACCGGAAATCCTTGTCTTTAGCTTTAATTTGGTTGTCCCCACATATACCTTATCGCATAAGTGGGACCCGTCACCGTTGCATGGAATTTTATAAATGATGTTGGATTTCTCATCTTTCGAGATTCTGTCCTTAGTATTGCTGTAAACCTGTCGTAACGTATTGTTATATGTGAACGCTAGTGTAATTTTCTCTTTATCATATAATTGCGATGTCTTTATTCTCTCCGATATTCCTGGAACATATACTATAGACTTGTATATTTTACTTTTCGTTTCACGTGTTGCCTCATCATTAGAGGTTCTAATTTTGAAATTTCGTATGAGTTTGTTGATGAGATTACTGGGGAATTCATTTTCTTCTAGAGTTTTCTTTATAATCGCAATATTCTTTCCATGGTATATTCTGTCGCTAATAGTGAGTACCCTACTGATGAAGTTTTTGGCTGTATTTAAAATTGTTTTCCTTTCATGGTGTGAGTTGTAGTTGATTAATCTTCCCGAAGCTGTGGGTTTTTTGTACCAGTCAAAATATATTTTATTGTTGTGCGTGTTTATTAGCGTGTCAAGGTATGGTAGTTGACCGTCTTTTTCGACCTCCACTGTAAATCTGATGTTCTTGTTGTAGCTGTTGAGTTTCTTCAGCATATTCTCTACTTCATCCGTTTTGACAATCGCAAATAAATCATCTACATATTTAGTTAGTAGGCGTGGTTTACATTTGGCTTCCATCTCAAATCTTGTTAGCAGCTCTTCCATGACGATGTCTGCTATGACCGGGGAGGCTGGGGAAACCATGGGCCCATTGCCATTGCCCATGGGTTCCCCAGCCTCCCCGGTCATAGCAGACATCGTCATGGAAGAGCTGCTAACAAGATTTGAGATGGAAGCCAAATGTAAACCACGCCTACTAACTAAATATGTAGATGATTTATTTGCGATTGTCAAAACGGATGAAGTAGAGAATATGCTGAAGGAACTCAACAGCTACAACAAGAACATCAGATTTACAGTGGAGGTCGAAAAAGACGGTCAACTACCATACCTTGACACGCTAATAAACACGCACAACAATAAAATATATTTTGACTGGTACAAAAAACCCACAGCTTCGGGAAGATTAATCAACTACAACTCACACCATGAAAGGAAAACAATTTTAAATACAGCCAAAAACTTCATCAGTAGGGTACTCACTATTAGCGACAGAATATACCATGGAAAGAATATTGCGATTATAAAGAAAACTCTAGAAGAAAATGAATTCCCCAGTAATCTCATCAACAAACTCATACGAAATTTCAAAATTAGAACCTCTAATGATGAGGCAACACGTGAAACGAAAAGTAAAATATACAAGTCTATAGTATATGTTCCAGGAATATCGGAGAGAATAAAGACATCGCAATTATATGATAAAGAGAAAATTACACTAGCGTTCACATATAACAATACGTTACGACAGGTTTACAGCAATACTAAGGACAGAATCTCGAAAGATGAGAAATCCAACATCATTTATAAAATTCCATGCAACGGTGACGGGTCCCACTTATGCGATAAGGTATATGTGGGGACAACCAAATTAAAGCTAAAGACAAGGATTTCCGGTCATAAGTCCAATATAAAGCTTAGAAACATTGCTTCGGACAATAAGACGGCCTTGACAGCGCATTGTAAGGACACTGGTCACTATCCTGACTTCAAAAATGTTTCTATCTTGGATATTGAGAAACATTATAATAAGCGTTTTACTTTGGAAATGCTCCATATTATGAGCACACCTAATGATAAGAGAATGAATTTTAAAAGCGACACCGACCAATGTGCATATGCATATCGACATCTATTGCTGAAACAACAACAAAATGCAGTGCAAGCTTCACGGTGCTCAGCAAATTCAAACAGCGTCCAGCCAACATCCCGCTCAAAATCTATCCAATGACAACAACTAAACACCATAGTTATGGCTCATGCATTTTTTCTGTCTTATTGTTCTTTGCCCTATGTATTATTGTTATTGCAAAAATTTGTTTACACTTGCGGTATTTTCTATTGTTTACTTTCGTTGTTATGCTTTGTTATACTTAATTTTTGAACATCTGATCAGTCGATCAAACATAGGCATATGTGTAAGTTGCTTTATTATATACCTATATGCAAAATATAATATTATTCTAATAGTCCTTTTTTCTATTTGTGTTTGACAGTCCTGAAGATGATTTCAGACTGAAATCGAAATATCGACGAAGTAAAACTAAAACACAACTTTAAATATTGTGTTTTATTTAACTAAGGCCTATCAGCTCATTAAATTTTTTTACAATAATATATATATGTATAATATATACACTGGCACAAGTGGGAGACTCCAATTTGGGAATTTTGCGGTTATATTTTGTTCTTTTGTTGGGATTGAGAATGAGAGACTCAATACAGTGCTCTTATGCCTGTGAGACAGAAATTGATAACGGGAATGTGCCAGTGGGTATGGAGAGTTAATACGCCGTGGGGTATATACGTGTTGGGATTTGAGAATATTGTGTTATAAGTATATTACGTATGTATGTTTGAGTGTAGCGGACTAATTTCCAAGTCTCTCGAGATTTATATTTGAGAAATAAGAGATTATGTATTTCGAATTTACCGTAAATTGGAACCGCTATGAGACTTACATACGTAATATATGCGCACTTACCGCTGGTTTCAATTCTAATATGTTTTGAATGTACTGTACCGTGATATCCTCTTAGCCGATGAACCCGTTACCTTTCTGTTGCTTCTGTTGCTGGGACTCACGTTGCTGTTGTTGGCTTCTTTCGAATCTGCTTTGTACCACTCTTGCAGGTCTACTGCTCGTGCTATGAAATAAATATTTATGGTTTTAAGAGACACTCTTCTGTGCCTTAGCACTTAAAACCAGCACTTATCCTTTTTTATAATTTTTTGAATTTTTTTGTTGAAAATGGGTTTTCCAGAGGGTAAGTATAATTTTCTTTTCCAGGTAAGTGCCACTTTTCCGAGGTAAGTGATTTTCTTTTTCAGGTTAGTGAACTTTTTTTTCCGGTAAGTAATTTTCTTCACAAATACTTTTTTTTCCTAATGGCACTTTATTATATCTGTTATATTCTCACAGTATTTTTTTTTTTTTAGCTTAATTTAAATTTTCTTTTCAGTTTTTTTTTCGATGAGCAATTTTGATATAATATTTTTTTTTTTTGGTTCTCCCTACTGTACACTTTTTATGTATACGAATATGTATATGTATGTTTGTATGCACACTTCTTATTGCACTTAAGATATTTATTTCTTTAACAAAACTGTTTATTTTTGTTCGCTTTTTATATTTTTTATAAACTTTAGTTTTCAGGTTTTTACTTTTCAAGCACCCTACCCTTTTTATATTTTCAATTCTTTTTAATTAACTTCTGTTTTCAGGGTAGTGGATCACGTCTTTTCTAACTTTTCTTCTTTTATTTTCCAGGTTTTTTGTAATCTTGCACAATTTTATATAGACTCTTAGGTGTTTCTTTTTCTTTTTAGCTCTTATTTTCGTTTTTCACCAAATTTCTTATATTTTATATCTTATAAATGTTTTGCACTGCACTTTTTTTGTCTTTTGAGGTTTATATTTGTTTTAAATTTATTTTGCACAATTTTTTGTTGATAGCGCGTCGCGAAAACCGATTTGTTTTTAATATTAAGTTTATTTAAATTTGTTTCTTTTTAGGTCGCTTGCTCAGAATGGCTCCAAAAGGACCATGTATAAAATTGCAGTAATTAAGATAGGTAAGGGTGCACCAGGGAATGGTAGAGGGGATGAGCACTCCACTCAAGTATAGAACGCACTATAGGGAGTAGACGCACAAGGGAAGCACTTCACTTTAGTAAATAAAAAGGCGCGACAACTTTCGATTTTGCATAGGTATAAAATTATAAACTTTAATATTTATTATTTAATTATTTAGTTTAACACTTTTTCGTATAACAAATTAGAGGCGCTTGTATAGTTAGGCTGATGACGAATAACTAACTTAAAAGCGGCCCAATGCATTCAGTTGGACCGCTTACTTTTTAACTTAAGGAGAGAGAAAAACGGTAAGTGTATAAATAGGTAAATAGGAAAATATGTATGCATTTCTTAAATCTTCATATTTTAGGCAAACGGTAGCTTACTAAATCGATACAGGGTGAATGTAAAATATGAGTATGAGTATGAGTATGTGATTTTATACAATGTAAATATTTCTGAATGGTAAGTATTTCAAATAAGGGTAAGTATTTCTGAAATGTCTATATATAATTAAAAAGGGTAGGTATATATTACAAATTTAAGGTAAGTATGAAGATGTAAGGATTATATATATTAATATTGTACGTGTATGCATATGTATATTTGACTCATGTCTTCAACAGTCGCCAAGCCTAAAAACTACTCACTGGAAGAAGCTACAGGTCTGCCAAAATACTGCTCTCAGAACCGCCACGGGCTGTCTTATGTCCCCAGAACACCATCTACATAATGAGGCGATAATACTCCCCATCAGGGAGAGAAATGAGATGCTAACCAAACAGTTCCTGTTGAATACCCAGAAACCTGGGCATCTCAACAGACATCTGATTGATGACCCAACACCGCCTAGGGGCTTAAGGAGTCATCTCCATTAGAGTTTTGAGGAAATACGGCACCTGAGAACTCAGCCGTATGAAGCAGAAAAAACACAAGCAGGTCCTCAGTAAGCTCCACAAACAGGCGTCGGACCTTTATGCCAGGAATCGCCCGGTGAATCCAGTACTCAAAGAACAGTACCCAAAACTTGCGGAAGAGGAACGCACACTCCCCTGGGAAACGCGAGTCACTCTAGCTCAACTTCGTTTCTGGATACTGTAACAGGCTAAACTCTTACCTATCCAGAATCAACCCCGACATACAAAATGTATACCCCGCTTGCAGTGTGTCCCCACATGACACCAACCATCTCTTTAATTGTAATGTGGAACCAACGCCTCTTACACCCCTCTCATTATGGACCACCCCTGTTGAAACTGCAAGTTTCCTTGGAGTCCCGTTAGGGGATATTGATGACAATTTGTGATCGGTCGCCTATTAGGTGCGGCGAAGCACTGCTACAACAACAACTAAATAATCAGGTTTTTTGTGTTTTCCAAAATGTTATATATATAAAAAGTGGGCGTGGTTATCTTCCGATTTCGCTCATTTTCAATACCAATCTATTCTGGGATAAGCTCGCGTACCAAATTTTGGGAAGATATCTCAATGTTTACTCAACTTATCGTGTTAATGGACAGAGGGACGGACGGACGTGCGGACATTGCTCAATCAAATTTTTTTTTCGATACTGATGATTTTGATATATGGGCAAATCCCAAAAACTTTTACTTTTTTGGATACTCGAGTTTTACACACGGACAAAAAACTTAAAGCCAGAAAAAGCACAAGGACATTAAGTTTGACCTTTTGACTATCCGATCTGATGATTTTAAAAATCAAGAAAGTTGATAGTAAGTTTTGCAAAACTTTGAAACGTAAAAAACGTCGATTTTTACACTTTTTCAAGCGATACCCTTGATTTTTTTTTTAATTTTTTCGATAAAATTTTAAGGAATCACTGAAACGCTATGGAATTTAATTATATAAATTAAAAAATATATAAATTAAAAAAAAAATTTGTCTACACTTTTTGACGATTGCCAATTTTTGGTAAAAATTTCGTATATTTGCCCCATGTACAAACATCAATAACTTTCCTTGCGTGAATATTTCAAGATGAGGCAATTGATGGTATACAGGAGCCCTATTGTACATTTCAAAACTCATAGTTACTGAATAGGGCCCCTGCTGTGGTGTAGAGAAAAAATTAACAAACGGGTATGAAATATTTGACGGTTACCCGGTTTCATATTTCCGCCTATATCTCTAAAACCAGGTTTCGGGTATCAACAAAATTTTACCTAAATATGCCCCACATAGATATGTACGTCCTGATAAAATTTCAACACAATTGGTTAAGAAGTGTTTAAATAAGTAAACAAATTTAAGGTTTTCCGGGTTTATATTTTTATCAATATCTCCAAACCCAGATCTCGGGTATTAAAACTTTTTTACCGTACGTTCACATATCTATATGCTTTTAAAGTTTCAAAAGAATCGGTAGAAAAGGGTCAAAATAAATGTGTTGGAAACTTTGCAGTAAAAATATTTGGCGGTTATTCGGTTTTATATTTCTACCGATATCTACAAAACCGAGTCTCGTGTATCAAAAAAAATTTTACATAGCAACAGCTGCATATAACTCCATATTTTGTTAAAAGTTTTGATATAATCGGTACAGAAGGGTTGAAATAAATGTATATTTAACATTGCGACTTCAATTTAAATATATTTTGCTCGATCTTTTGACTTTATCTTTTTGAGGCATTATAGCTCCAATTTACCCCTCAATGTTCCTAACAAAAAGATATTTGCGTGATACCATGTTTCAAAAAAAACTTTTTTTCTCCAAAAAAACCAAAGTTTGGCGGATATCCCCATATGGATAGACTTCTATCTCGATTCCTTTATACCTGTACAACCAACCGTTATCCAATCAAAGTTATAATACCCTGTGTACAAGTACAGCTGGATATAATTACCAAAATCGGATGACGAACACGCCAACTTTTTATAAAAAATTTTAAAAGTAAAATTTTAACAAAACATTGAATATCTTTAGATTATATAAGTAAATTATGTCAGCATTCAACTGCAATAATGCTATGGTGCAGCAAAATACAAAAATAAAAGAAAATTTCAAAATGGGCGTGGCTCCGCCCTTTTTCATTTAATCGCCTAAGTCAAGAAGGGGTGATTCCCAAAATTAATTCATATCTACCAATAAAAACAAACACTAACGATTTTAGATTCTGAAAATGTATTAGGATCCATATTTGGAATATTGATATTTAACGCTGTCTTTGTATAATTCGCTAGTATTTTCTAGATTTGAGGCGTTTTATGGAGTGATTTTAGACTTACGGCTGAATTCAGTAAGCGGTCTCTAGTCACTATTAGAGACTGTTTGGGGTATAAATCACTTTTGAGACAATTTAGCCCCCATTACTGATACTTAGCATAGACTTGACTTGACTTGGCGTAAACTTGGCAACTTAGCCACGATTATACTCCACTTGGCGCATAAAATCTGACATCATAATCAGCGTTGAAATTTATTTTTAAATAAATGTCAATTTGTATGACAAAATGTCAAAATGAAATGGAAACAAACAAATGGCATCTCAAAATGTAAACGTCACTTAGAACTTACATAGAAAATCAAAATTCAACAGACTTCTAAGTCAAGTTAAGTTTTGAGTAATCAGTAACATGCAATGTTAATTTAACAGAACTGTAAGTGACAGTTCGCAAGCCAAGTCAAGTCTATGCTAAGTATCAGTAATGGAGCCTTTTGCCAATCTGTAAGCTGTGTCGCGTCTCCAGCCGCACAAAAGCAATCACTAATTTGTGAGCTGGGCCGAGGCAGATCACAAACATGAAAATTTCAGAAAAAGTATGGAACTTATTTGCGAAAAACGCTTTGAATGTGTTATTTTAATCCTCAAATTAAAATAAGCATAGAAAAAATTAAAAAACAGAAAATACTTAAAAAACATCGAGCTCTATGTGGCGACGCTGAAATTCGAACCTACACACTTTGGGATTTTCTATACAAAATTGTGAACGGCGTCTTCGCAAGCTCAGCCACAATACCACCCAACGTTATGTTTACAAAATGCGATGCTATATTATTTGTTCAATGTATGTGTAAATTCTTTTTTGGTGAATTTCGTTGATATGGTGAATTGTTTTTGTGACTTTCGTATTAGGCTGTTATTACTTGTGACCGCAAATATAATTAAGTTTGTGTTGCCCTTGTAAAAATGGGAAGATTTTTAAAGATGGACCCATTAACATTGTGTTCCAATGAAGCGTGCAAGTGCAACAACAAATTGATCGACTTATTTTGTTTTGTTGTATACATACATACGTATTCTGACAGGGTGGATAAATGATGTACATTGGACCGATTTTCCGTCATCCCTCGAGAACGAAAACCGACACTGATGATGGCCCAACGACGAAACCGAGTTGTCTCAAAACCAAATTTGACAAGAGATGACGGAAAATCGTTCCAATATACAACAAATTTATCCATATGGTCACGTTGTTGCATTTGCATGTTAGATGTCTATCCCTATCTGGATCACGTTTCATTGGAACACGAAGTAAGAAAATCAACCCTGATGTACACATAACTTTGAAATTATACAATTTGGCAGCACTTACGTTCGATGAAGACCTAAATTTTCGAACACAATCTACACGCATTTGCCAAAAGGAGAAAGCTTTGTAAATTGAGTGCTACAGATGTACTTGCTTTGCTCACACTCATAGTTTTTCAAGTACTGGGTGGTGGTTGACTGTGAATAATCGTGTAAGGAAAGAACGTTGAGAATTGGCTGAGGAAGAATTGTGAAAACTTTGCTCGATTGCTGCTGCTAAAATTTTCAATTAAATTTTTCGTATAATGTGTTAAGGGCAATATTGAAAAAAAAATTGCGAAAAAGTTTAGTGCGGGTGATAACTGAGTGTTTACATAAAAACTGAAATTTTGAAAAGCGTTGAAAATTATTGGAATAAAGTTTAATAGCGCATTTCTACGCCTCCAGTCTTTGTGTATACGCGTGTGTGCAAAGGAGCCCTAGTTAGCAGCAGCAGCAGCAAAAAATATAAATCGAGGAATATTTCAAGTTTTAGCTGTAAATTAACAGCAAATTAAGCCATAAAATTTGAGAAAAGTTAAATTTTATTTGTGTTCCGTTTAATACCTGCCATTTGGGGTTAAATGTTAGACGCAGTCCCACCACATAAAACAATTTCACACTTTTACAAGCAACGCACAAGTGTGGCAGCCTTTTCCCAGTATAATAAACAAACGGAGTTCGCATTCTACTAGGCATTTCTATCTACGTGAATATGGGCAAATATAATTGAGTTTAAAATTGACAACATATATACAAAACAATAAATACATATATCTAATTCATATTGTGCCTGTGCCATTGTGTTCTAAAATATTAAATCAGTTGTATTTTAATTTAACATTAACGATAAAGGTGACTAGTGAATATGAATCGTGTTAATTTCTTGAAAACGTTGCTAGAAATAGCAGCTGGAAAAACATCGATGTATCGCTTTATAAATTTGGTTTTCCTGACTAGCCACTATATATCCTTTTGGTAAAAGTCTAGTTGAGGGGTCGACTGCTAATACGCTACCAAAAATATCGAGAGAGGTGTCAAACGACGCGTCTGGACATTAGTATTAATAATCCGAAGGCGGATAATAAAAAGTTATAACTCGTTCAAAAGATATTAACGAAAAACCAGAAAAAGACCCGCGGGTACCTCCGAAAGCGGGCGTGGGTTGCATAGTATTTTTGCGCAGAACACCTTTCTGCGTTGGCGGCCTTCAAAAACCCTGGGCTACGCCATTCCAAGTCCGGGTGTGTAGTATAATGCACAATTTTTTTGTGGGTACAACACAACAACAACCACATGAAAATCGCCAGCTTCAACTGCAAATATCTCCGGACAGAGATACAATTTTTCTTTTCCGGATTATTGTTCTCGAGATTAATACGCGTCTTTTGATACCTCACTCGAAAATTTTGGCCCAACTTAAGGGTGGGGCCCCTAAACTGCACTACTACCAAAATAAGTGTCCTGCTACAATGACACCAACCATCACTTCAATTTTAATGTGGAACCAACGCCTTTAACACCTCTCTCACTACAGTCCACCCCTGTTGAAATTGCAAGTTTCCTTGTACAATTTGTGGTAAAAGTCTAGTTGAGGGGTCGACTGCTAATATGCTACGAAAAATATCGAGGGAGGTGTCAGAAGACGCGTATTGACCTCGACAAAATAATCCGAAGGCGGAAAAGAAACATTTTATCTCTGTCCGGAGATATTTGCAGTTGAAGTTGGCGATTTTCATGTGGTTGTTGTAAGGTTGTAGTACCTACAAAAAAAATTGTGAACATAAATGTTTTGCGCGGATATAGCTTTGGTCTCTAAACCGGTGTTGGACCCACCCAGGGTAAGTTTTTATAAGCGCGGCCGAAGGCCGCCAACGCAGAAAAGTGTTGTGCACAAAAATACTATGGATACCAACCCCGGTTTCGGATGGACCCGTGGGTAATTTTTCAGTTTTTCGTTAATATCTTCTGAACGAGTTAAAATTTTATTTTCCGCCTTCGGATTATTAATACTGATGTAAAGACGCGTCGATTGACACCTCTCTCGATATTTTTGGTAGCGTATTAGCAGTCGACCCCTCAACTAGCCTATTACCCAATTTGTGATCGGTCGTACCTATTGGATCGGGCGAAGCACTGCTACAACAACAACAATATCCCATATAAGAGCGTTCAAAAACCTAATTCTAAACGAAAATTCGGTGCGAGTTTTTTCCCTTCTCCCATTCCTCGTATTCTATATAAAAATTCCTTGAGAGTTTTTTCACTTCTCCCTTTCCTCCTATTCTGAACAATGTTCGAAAAAGAGGAAACCGGTTATGGGAGAAAAGTAGGTATTATGAATGTGAGGGAGAGGGAGATTTCTTTGCCATTTCATAGGAGTTTTTTCACTAGTTAAATTGAAGGGAATGCATCAAAATAGTTAAAGGAAATTGGTTCTTTTAAGAAAGAACACTTATTTGTACAAATTTGCGCTAAAATATGTATTTACATTCTACCACAATATTCTCACTGTTAATACAACAACAACAGCAACAATATTCTTTATTTTAAGTCGAAAAGTATATCATAAGCAACGGAAGAGCTCTTTGTATATTTGATGCATCCATCCAGAAATTGCGCAAGGATTTTTAAAGAAGGCTTAATTAGATTTTGGCATATAGCGAAAGGCGAACTCAACTCGACGTGGCCGCCAGAAAATTGCTTTGCAGAATGAAAGCAGGTAACTTCGGCGGATTTGTGTTAACCCGCCGTCTTCTTCTTATGCTCCTCTGTTGATGTTGCTGTGGCACCAATTCATTACTCATTTCAGTGTATACCACATGAAATGCGATAATGTGCATTGTTTATACCTTATTTCTTAATTTCAAACAAATTCGCAACAGTAATTAAACTTTTCAATTTTTTAAACAAAATAAGAAATGCGGAACGAAATTTCAATTGACAAAACAGCTGACTTCGAAAATTCGAAATTCCTATTCCCCAATTTTTCTTCTCCCTAGGAGAAAAGAATTGGAGGAATTTTTCCGGGGGAATAAAAAAATCTGCGAGAACAAAATTCCGCGAGAATATTTAGAATTGGTCTGATAGAGCTGTAATTTCGCTGTATTTCATCATGGAATCTAATCTTTTTATATATAAAAAACACTTAAAGATAATAAAAATTTGACGATTTCCACGCCCTACACTAATGGGCGCAAAACTAGTAATGCAGCGACGTAAATGCATCTTGGTACATAAGTTTATTTTCAGCCGAAAAGTCAACATGCAAAATTTGGTAGAGTACGAGCTGTAATAAAATACGTTAAATCTCACTGCGTTGTAAAACAATATAATTGAGCGACTACTAGCGCTTTCCGAGATGTAATTCAGGGTAATTCTTTACGACAGCATGACACTGCTAATACGCGTCCAAAAATATTGAGAAACGTATCAAACGACGCGTCTTGACATCAGTATTAATAATCCTAAAGGCGTAAAATAAAAATTAACTCGTTCAAAAGATATTAACGTGAACCGGATCAAGACCCGTTGCTACCTCCGAAGCCAGGGATGGTATCCATAGTATTTTTGCGCAGAACACCTTTCTGCGTTGGCGGCCTTCGGCCGCGATTATAAAAAATTACCCTGGGTGGGTCCAACACCGGCTTGGAGACGAAAACTATATCCGCACAAAAACTTATGTTCACAATTTTTTTGTGGGTACAACATTACAACAACCACATGAAAATCGCTAAGTTCAACTACAAATATCTCCGCACAGAGGTAAATTTTTTCTTTTCCGCTTTCGGATTATTGTTCTCGAGATTAATACGCGTCTTTTGACACCGCTCTTTTTGACGCGTATTAGCAGTGTCATGCTGCCGTAAAGAATTAACTAATTCAGAAATAGTAAAAAAAAAAAAATTCAGAAATAGTTGGGGCCACGAAAAAAGACTTCAGGCTGGACTTTTGGATAATTCCAAAATGTTAAATTACCGTTTTGGGAACGATTTAATACGTCATCATTAAACCTTCTATGGCATCCATCATATGGTATCCTGAACCATTGTCTTGTCTAAACCTTGTTTTTGCATAGGTAAATCTACTGTGACTATATTGCTTCAGTTCCCAACTCATGTGCTGAACGGGTTTAAGGTTAACAGCGAAATTGATGTCATTTATACAAATTTTAGTAAAGCTTTCGATAGTTTTCCATTCATTACTTCTGATCAAACTCGATCGATTTGACTTCCCGCTCTTGCTTCTATCTTGGGTATCTTCATAATTAATGGAAAGAAAACAAATATAACTGTAGGGCAGAATCTATCGATGTTACTTCTGGTGTTCCTCAAGACAGCCACCTTAGTCCAGTGCTGTTTCCGCTGTTCATTAACGACCTCCCAAATGTTTTGCTAGCCGCTAATGAACGCTGATGATGTCAAACTTGTTATGCCTATCCGCTCACCATTGGATAGATCAAATCTACAATCGGATCTGAATAACCTGTTGTTTTGTTGGT
The DNA here is from genome assembly GCF_040869045.1 of Eurosta solidaginis. Taxonomy (NCBI): domain Eukaryota; kingdom Metazoa; phylum Arthropoda; class Insecta; order Diptera; family Tephritidae; genus Eurosta; species Eurosta solidaginis. Next base: position 85,505,187 of record NC_090321.1, on the reverse strand, counting down.
GTAGCGATAAGGACATGTCCCGAAGGCCTTGGGGAGTGTTATCGATGTTGATGTTCCTTAGCCGGATATAGATCCGGTACATTTCGATACCAAGTTCTTCCAGGCCATCTCGCCGGGGTCGCCAGAGCCTCGGTTGTTAATGCAACAGGATTCGCCACGGGTAGGCGAAGTTGACAATTGAGTTTGGAGAAGCTATATATTGCGCTGAAGCCTTAAATCTATTTGGTATCTTAGTCGCGTCTTACGACAGGCATACCTACCGCAGGTATATATAAATTGCATATTGAGGGTTGAGTGAACAGAGCCAAAGGAACATTGGCGTACGTCAAACGATGGCTTAAAGAATTCGATGATCTACATATTACTAAAACTCTTTATATCTTTGGTGAAGCTAATGTTGTTGTTGTTGTAGCGATAGGGACACTCCCCGAATCGAGTTGATGGTCGTTGCCGGATACAGATCCGGTACGTTCGGGTACCAAGCCCGTCCATCTCGGGAACGATTTGTTATGACCACATGCGACTTCCTAGGCCATAACCACCCTCCCTACCCCTAGATCCATGAGGAGTTCGAGCTCGCCAGAGCCTCGGCTGTTAATGAAGGAGGTTTCGCCACGGATAGGTGAGGTTGACCCTCTAACCCGCTTATTGCAATACGCTTCGATAATCTGGAACCGTCGTTATCAGACCCACTGCTAAAAATAAGAATTGATTCAAAAGCAACTCCTGCTTTTTGCGCTATGGGACTTACCGTGGGACCCCGCAAGGATTCCTCCTATTTTTTAGAAAAACTTATTAGAGGGATGTAAATAGCCCGCTTCTGTTAGTGAAATTTTATTTAATGTTCCCTTTAGACCGTCGTAGACATTTTAAAACGCTTCATGTAAGCACCTGCAGATCGAATTTTGAAATGCACGAACCTCTTCGTATTATCTAAGGCTGGGGTAACGCTCAATCAATCCAGAGTCGGGTAGAGGTCCCACAAACCCCCACTGAATAAAAACACTATATTATTATTTATTTATTATTACGGCGTTTTAAGTAAAAAACTTAGATTATTACAAATTATAAATACATTTTAATAATAATAGGATTTCTAGCGTTTGGGGTGTCGGAATGCATGAGATTCCGATCAGAACGGGAACTGGTGGTCCCAACGGGCGAATCTTGGGGTCATATCATTGGGAGGTTGGAAGGACGTGTTCTCAATCCTGCCCTACTCCAAGACGTATGATTACGTGTTATGTGTTACGAACACACGTACACACGACTGGAGGTATTAGGCGGGCAGCAGCTTTCCGTCGCAAGATGGTAAAGGGGGCGAAGTGGCGACTAACGGTCGTTGGAGTAGTTGGGGTTCGGCAGGACGGTTGAACGGTCGGGTAACGGATTGGTACGGCGGTATTGAAGCATCGGCTTAACGGCGGTAGGATGGCGGACGGCCAATGGTCGTCATGAGAGCGGCGGGACGGATGCATCGGCTTAACGGCGGTTGGATGGCGGACGGCCAACGGTCGTCGTAGCAGCGGCGGCTGAATGGCGATAGGCCGGCCAGTGGTTGGTGTTGCAGCGACGGCACCGGCGGTGGGCTGTGGAGCGCATACTAGGGCCGTGGCGAGAGGGGAAGTAGGCTGGCGATGGTGTTTACCTGGACAGCGGCGGCTCGTTCCGGGCGGAGTCGGTTGACGGTCCTATTAAGGTGGCAGACACACTATAGCAAACAACAATATTATATATTAAATAATTTATACCTCATTTATTGGCAATTTATTACCGCAAAAAAAATTTAAAGCTGCGTCCGGTTCCGAGAAACGGGAGTGTCTGCTAGCTTAAGACTCAAGCCAGCAGACACTTCGTGAAAACACGACCTACGACTTCCGAACGACTTGGATAATTGATATTACATTTATTGGCAATTTAATACCGCAAAAAAAATTTAAAGCTGCGTCCGGTTCCGAGAAACGGGAGTGTCTGCTAGCTTAAGACTCAAGCCAGCAGACACTTCGTGAAAACACGACCTACGACTTCCGAACGACTTGGATAATTAATATTACATTTATTGGCAATTTAATACCGCAAAAAAAAATTTAAAGCTGCGTCCGGTTCCGAGAAACGGGAGTATCTGCTAGCTTAAGACTCAAGCCAGCAGACACTTCGTGAAAACACGACCTACGACTTCCGAACGACTTGGATAATTGATATTACATTTATTGGCAATGTAATAACGCAAAAAAATTTAAAGCTGCGTCCGGTTCCGAGAAACGGGAGTGTCTGCTAGCTTAAGACTCAAGCCAGCAGACACTTCGTGACAACACGACGTAGAGCTGCCTAACGACTACAATAATTTATACCTTATTGATTGCCTAAATGTTTCGATGTCCTAAAAAATATTTTCACTATACCAAAAGGAAAAATTAAATTTTATATTTTGCCGACCCTAATAAACATAAATTATAACTTTCGAAAATCAGTGAGTTGCATGTTACTGATTACTCAAAACTTAGCAACACTTAACTTCACTTAGAAGTCTGTTGAATTTTGATTTTATATGTAAGTTCTAAGTGACGTTTACATTTTGAGATGCCATTTGTTTGTTTCCATTTCATTTTGACATACAAATTGATATTTATTGATTATGATGCCAGAGCGTATGCGCTAAGTGGAGTATAATCGGTGATAAATTGCCAAGTTTACGCCAAGTCAAGTCCAGTCTATGCTAAGTATCAGTAATGGGCCCTTAAGTTTAATTTAATTTAATTTATTTATTATTACGGCTGTTTAGGCCTAAAACTCAAACTACTAAGTACAATTCATTATTATATCATTTATTTCTATTGAATATGCTGTTGGAATGCCATGTGATTCCGATCAGCATATTTACTGGCGTAACAAACGGACGAGTCTGGGAGCCAGTCATTTAAGGAAGGTTGGAAAGGACGCGTTTCTAATCCTCCAGGGCTCCCAGCTTAAGGCATCAAAATTTGGAACTTATATTTTTCAATTATATTTGTATTTTAAGCTGTCGGAATGTATTGGTCTCCGATCAACACAGCTAAACATGTCTTTAAAAAATAAAAAATAAATGTAAGGCGCGATAACCTCCGAAGAGATCTAAGGCCGAGCTTCTCTTCCAATTTGCGTCGTGCTCCTCTTGATTTTCCCTACAAATTGGCCGGACGGGACCTACATGTTTTATGCCGACTCCGAACGGCATCTGCAAAGCAGATGAGTTTTCACTGAGAGCTTTTCATGGCAGAAATACACCCGGAGTGCTTGCCAAACACTGCCGAGGGGCGACCCCGCTTAGAAAAATTTTCTTCTAATTGAAAAATCTTATTTCTAAAATTTTGATGTTGCTCTGCCCGGGAGTTGAACCCGGGGCATACGGTGTGATAGGCGGAGCACGCTACCATCACACCACGGTGGCCGCCATGTCTTTGGATGTTGGAAATTGAGGTGTACCCAATCACCCCTCAACTTTGTTTAGTAAAGACGCTGTCGGAACGCATGAAGATTCCGATCAGCACATCTCAAAATATATTGGGAGGTTGAAAAGGACGTGTTTCCAATCCCCCTGCTCCAACTTTTGTTTGACCTTATTTTGGTTACACATCATATAATTTTATTGTTATATTAATGCTGTCGGAATGCGAGTGATCCCGATCAGCAACAGTAAATATAGGCTGAAAATACCGAATTCCAGCGACATTTGTTGTTGGAACTGTCTGGAGTTACAGGTGGCGACTGATTTTCTTTTCCTTAGGGCCGGGTGCATTGTATTTTGCTGCTACCAGTATTACCATTCCCTTTTTGCGCTCCAGTATCGGTATGTCATGTAAAAAATAAAAGAAAAAAAAAACTTTATCTTATTGGAAGGGTTTTACAATGCTCCAATAAACTTTTTTAAAGGTATTGAAGTTATTACTACTTTTTATGTGATTAGGAAGCTCATTGAAATATTTCAGGCCCTTATAAAATATATTTTGCTTGTCCACTTCTTTTTTGAAAAGAGGTAATCTAAAATTATTGTTTTCTCTGATTACGTATGAATGTGCATCATTTACATATCTAAGCTTTTCGCTGAGGTATGTTGGTAATTTACCGTGCTTAATATTAAATACAAATTTCATACTGTGGTAGAATATGAGCTGTTTTATACTCAAACAGTTTAGTGCTTCTATCATGTTATTAATGGGAGTATCATACCTCATGTTTAATATAAATCTCATAGCTTTATTTTGCACTTGTAGCTTATCTACCTGAGTTACATTGGCCATAAAGAATATTGTGGGACATATGATATGTGGCTCTATGATGGATTTATACACTTTCAGTTTGTATTTTCTACTGATAAATTTGCATGACCTTTTCCAAAAACCAATTTTCTTGCCTATTTTGGCAACTATATAATCAATATGATCATTAAATTTTAATTTATTATCAATCTGAACCCCTAAGTACTTGAAAGTTTTAACTTCGTTAATGTTTGAGTTCATTATTTTTAGCTCGATATTACAAGATTCCTTATTCATCGCTCTAGATATGACCATAAAATGGGTTTTATTAACATTAAGTTTAAGCTTATTGTTACAAAGCCACCTGTATAGGGTGTTCAAGTCTTCCTGCATTTTGCTCCTAGCTAACATGATATCAAGTTCACTTACTTCGAGCAGTACGTCATCCGAAAACAGCCTTATTTTACTATGTTTTAGCGCCGAAGATATATCATTTATATATATGTTAAATAGGACCGTTGCCAAAACCGATCCTTGTGGCAATCCAATTCCTGTCAATACCTCTTCCGAGACAACCGACTCAATGGCTGTTTTTTGTCTTCGGTTTCCTAAAAAGCTCTGAAACCACTGCAGCTCGTTGCCCCTCGTTGTCTGAAGCCAGCAGACGCTTCGCGAAAACACGTATGAACTTTCATACATACATATGTACACATGTACAATGTATGTAAATGTTAGCGCGCATACATTGATTTAAGTAATGCGTAAATTTAGTTGCATCAATATGTTGATTGTTTTTGTGTTGATGATGTTTGCAACTATAACGGTTTATAAAATACATGTCGGTCTTCTTTCTTTCGAAAATCAGAGAAAAGTTTGTGCATATTTCGTGTTTGTATTTTCCCGCTTGCGTGCAGGATTTCTGATAACGGGTACATATGTATGTACACATGTGCTTTAGGGTGTGCCGAGAAAAACAAGTTTTCAATTTCTATCCTCTCAAATGTTTCTATTTTATTAAAAAAAAAACCCTCACCAAAGATGGGTCCTATAACTCCACTCTACGGGGTACGATATTTTTATTTTATTTTCCCATTTCGTTAACATGGGAAAAATTATTTTTTGTCCTTTATCATTTCAATACACTTTTTAAGTGTGAAATAACTGTTTACACAATTTCGTCAAAGAACACAACTTCAAATGGCCATGACTTTTGGAAAAAAATTGTAATTAAGATCTCAATATATTAAAGGGTGTTTATAAATGATATGATTAGAGAAAAAAATCATAAAAATTGTTTGTAACCTGTACAAGACCTTAAAACTAGGCGGGAAATCCTTTTTTCGGGTACCACTTAGGGTGGAGTAATAGGACCAAACTTTGGTGAGGGTTTAATTTTTACATCAAATAGAAACATTTCAGAGGATAGAATTTGGGAAAAATTTTTTTCGAACCACCCTAATATGCACTTTTTCCTATGTACCCGTTAGCGCAAAAATCCTGCGCGCATGCCATTTGAAACATATCGAAATACAAACTTTTCTCTGATTTTCGAAAAATAGTAGAGCGAGATGTATTTTAGAAACCGTTATAGTAGCAAACATATCAGTTTGTGCTAACACATACACAATCAACATATTCATGCAACTAAATTTACTCATTACTCAAATTATTTGTAGTAAGTATGCTCGCTACCTTGAATGTATGTTCCAGCGTTGCCACTCGCGCAATTTGTTTTGTTCCAAAAGTGTATCATTCCTGAAAAAATGTATCAATTCGTTTTAATAGATTGATACATAGTTTTTGAGTCATTTCGTCTGAATTTTATATAATGTGTGAAACAAAATTCTGAAATTAATAATATTTAAAACAAAACATCGCCGCACTATTTTGGCTAAACGGATCTCACAACTGAATTTTATTTAAATTTTTATAAAATTTTAAATAAATGTCGCTGTTATAAAGGTTTTTCTATTTAACATATCGAAACGCGTTTATTTAAACGGAATTATTGTTTATATGTTTCTTAACAAACACTACTTATTTTAAACAAAACTAATACCAACAAAAAAATTATGTAGAAGAAATACGGTTTATCTATATATATAATATAGATATAAAGGAAAAAATAAATATCATTCTAAAATTTGATTTACTATAAAACTGCACATTCAAACATTTTTTAGAAATCTTACTGAAAATTTGTTGTTCCCATGACAGGGACAGAGGTTGAATCTTCCAGAATAAAAATGTATACATTTAAGATTTTTTGTATCTTTGTATCCACTCATTAAAAATGTATTCAAATGTATACAATTGTATCCAAACGGCAACCCTGGCATGCACATTGTACATATCTGTTTTCATATGTACGCACTAGGGTAGATCTCCTGCTATCTCATGCTATTAGAAAATATTGTTTAGGACAACGGAAAATTTAGCCTGTCAAAATTGCAGGTTTTAATTTTAATGTTAAGAGGCGCATCATGCGAATCTAGTTTTCTCTTACAAATTACATGGGGAATTTTTATTCGATGTGTACCTACGCTTTAATGACGTTTACTTAATGATCCGGTCTTATAGCGTTTTTTTTTTTGGCAAAAGTGTTATGATTTATATTGGAACGATTTTCCGTCATCCCTTGTCAAATTTGGTTTTGAGACAAACCGGTTTCGGCGTTGTGCCATCATCAGTGTCGATTTTCGTTCTGATCTATTGGTTGTCGTTTTTCCTGTATTTATAGTTCGTAGGTATATGAGCAGGTATTGTCAAATTGATGCTTGTGTATATTTAGTTATGTGTATGTGCTGTGTGTTCATTCAGAACCGAGGGCAGTTTACTAATCGATTTGTGTGGCTGACGGGTATGTAGAAATCTGTGATTTTAGTCGTTTGACCTTCTTTGTCGGTTTTTTGTTTTGGTGTGTTAATTGTTTTGTGTTTATTTGTTGTTGTGTGTTTGTCTGTTGTACCTGTGTGATTAAGTTGTTTCCTGTAAACAAGTTTTAAAGGCTCGAATATTGTGTCAGAAATTGTGTTTATCTGTTCGTTTATTATTCTACCGTCGAATGTTTTCTGTTTGTAGATTTCCATGTTTTCGAGTATTTTGAGACGTCGGCCCTTTTCTTGTATGTGTAGAACCCTAACTGTTTTATTGATGTTTGCTGGGGAACATTCATTCTCGACCATGTGATTCGCGAAGTTAGACTCAGGTATAATGTTTGGATTCCGTATTTTTTTGTTGTAATCTCTAATATGTTCTCTGAACCTCGTTCTTATTTGCCGTCCTGTTTGTCCTATGTAACTATGCTGGCATCCGCAGGTAAGCTTGTATACGCCGTGGCTGCTAAACGGATCCTCTGTGTTAATGTTAGTTCTTAGTTTTCGCCCTATATTGTTCGATGTTTTGAATGCTGTGTTAATGTTGTATTTTTTAAAGAAGTTTGCCAATTTATATGTTGCTTTTCCAGTATATGTCATAGTCGTCCAGCTATTATTTTCCTTTTCATTATTTCTTTTTGGTTCTCCATTTGTCCTTCTGAGCTTATCTACTAGTGCTTTTTTATATCCGTTGTTTGCAGCGATATTATATATGACCTCAAGTTCTCTCTTATATGCCTCTTTTGTAAGCGGTGTTCTTTCAAGTCTATGTACCAAGTGCCTTAATGCTGCATTTTTATGCTGTTGAGGGTGATTTGAGGTATTGTGTATTATTGTGTCGGTGGCCGTTGACTTTCTATATATGTCATAGTTAAATCGTTTGGCTTCTTTATCAATATTTATCGTGAGGTCTAGATAGTTGATTCCTCCGTCTTTTTCGGTTTCCATTGTAAATTTTATATTTCCGTGCTGCTTGTTGAGGTACTCCAGTACAAGCTCTTCGTTATTAGTAGTTAAAACGCATATTATGTCATCCACGTATCTAGCATAAAATGACACGCCTAATTTGGACTTCAGCTCCTGTATGTACTTTTCTTCCAGATTTTGCATGAACACTTCCATAAGAATTGCTGATGTGGGGCTTCCCATTCCAAGACCGTTTGTTTGTCTATATATTTTATTGTTGAATTGAAAATAGTTTTGTGACGTAAAGAGGTTCTTAGCGTATTTGTGATTTGCATACTTTTCGCTTTGTTTTTTGTGTTATGAACTATTGTTGAGCTAACTATGTCCAAAGTCTCCGATTGTGGTATAGATGGGTATAAATCTTTTATGTCAAAATATACCAATTTGCTGTTTCTTGTTAGCTCTATGGTCTCGAGTCTCTCTATTAGTTCTGTTGTGTTAGCTATTGCATATTCGTTCCTTAGCTCCAGAGTATCTATCAATATCGTTTTTAAATATTTGGACAGTTTGTAGCATGGTGCCGATTTAAAATTAATGATGGGCCTCATTGGCGTGTCCGGCTTGTGGATTTTTGGTAGCGCAACCAGTGGAGGAGCCGAAGGGTTCATTTGGACCAATCTATGTGCCATGTTAGAATCTACTATATTTGTTGCATTTTTTATAGCAACTTTGATTTGTTTTTGGTATTCATCTGTGGGATCCTCTCTCATTCTACGACATTTCATTTCCTCTATGAGATCCTCGGTTTTGGATATATATTGCTCTTTTTCGATTAGCACAATGGTGTTTCCTTTGTCCGCTTTCGTTGTGACAATATTGTTTTTCCTTAGTTTATGCCGTAGATTCTTTATTGTTTTCTCCTCTGTATTCGATTTTTGTCCTTCCTGTGCTTTCACCTCCTTTTTTATGATTTCCCTGCACATGTGTCTTGCGTGCTCCTGTTCTTCCTGTGGTATCAATGATATTGCGGAGCAAGCGATTGTAGATGCTTTCTTTTGACATAAAAGATTTATACCCATCTATACCACTATCGGAGACTTTGGACATAGTTAGCTCAACAATAGTTCATAACACAAAAAACAAAGTGAAAAGTATGCAAATCACAAATACGCTAAGAACCTCTTTACGTCAAAACTATTTTCAATTCAACAATAAAATATATAGACAAACAAACGGTCTTGGAATGGGAAGCCCCACATCAGCAATTCTTATGGAAGTGTTCATGCAAAATATGGAAGTACATACAGGAGCTGAAGTCCAAATTAGGCGTGTCATTTTATGCTAGATACGTGGATGACATAATATGCGTTTTAACTACTAATAACGAAGAGCTTGTACTGGAGTACCTCAACAAGCAGCACGGAAATATAAAATTTACAATGGAAACCGAAAAAGACGGAGGAATCAACTATCTAGACCTCACGATAAATATTGATAAAGAAGCCAAAAGATTTAACTATGACATATATAGAAAGTCAACGTCCACAATAATACACAATACCTCAAATCACCCTCAACAGCATAAAAATGCAGCATTAAGGCACTTGGTACATAGACTTGAAAGAACACCTCTTACACAAGAGGCATATAAGAGAGAACTTGAGGTCATATATAATATCGCTGCAAACAACGGATATAAAAAAGCACTAGTAGATAAGCTCAGAAGGACAAATGGAGAACCAAAAAGAAATAATGAAAAGGAAAATAATAGCTGGACGACTATGACATATACTGGAAAAGCAACATATAAATTGGCAAACTTCTTTAAAAAATACAACATTAACACAGCATTCAAAACATCGAACAATATAGGGCGAAAACTAAGAACTAACATTAACTCAGAGGATCCGTTTAGCAGCCACGGCGTATACAAGCTTACCTGCGGATGCCAGCATAGTTACATAGGACAAACAGGACGGAAAATAAGAACGAGGTTCAGAGAACATATTAGAGATTACAACAAAAAAATACGGAATCCAAACATTATACCCGAGTCTAACTTCGCGAATCACATGGTCGAGAATGAATGTTCCCCAGCAAACATCAATAAAACAGTTAGGGTTCTTCACATACAAGAAAAGGGCCGACGTCTCAACGTACTCGAAAACATGGAAATCTACAAACAGAAAACATTCGACGGTAGAATAATAAACGAACAGATAAACACAATTTCTGACACAATATTCGAGCCTTTAAAACTTGTTTACAGGAAACAACTTAATCACACAGGTACAACAGACAAACACACAACAACAAATAAACACAAAACAATTAACACACCAAAACAAAAAACCGACAAAGAAGGTCAAACGACTAAAATCACAGATTTCTACCTATCCCAGTCAGCCACACAAATCGATTAGTAAACTGCCCTCGGTTCTGAATGAACACACAGCACATACACATAACTAAATATACACAAGCATCAATTTGACAATACCTGCTCATATACCTACGAACTATAAATACAGGACAAACGACAACCAACAGATCAGAACGAAAATCGACACTGATGATGGCACAACGCCGAAACCGGTTTGTCTCAAAACCAAATTTGACAAGGAATGACGGAAAATCGTTCCAATATAAATCATAACACTTTTGCCAAAAAAAAAACGCTATAAGACCGGATCATTAAGTAAACGTCATTAAAGCGTAGGTACACATCGAATAAAAATTCCCCATGTAATTTGTAAGAGAAAATTAGATTCGCATGATGCACCTCTTAACATTAAAATTAAAACCTGCAATTTTGACAGGCTAAATTTTCCGTTGTCATAAACAATATTTTCTAATAGCATGAGATAGCAGGAGATCTACCATAGTGCGTACATATGAAAACAGATATGTACAATGTGCATGCCAGGGTTGCCGTTTGGATACAATTGTACACATTTGAATACATTTTTAATTAGTGGATACAAAGATACAAAAAATCTTAAATGTATACATTTTTATTCTGGAAGATTCAACCTCTGTCCCTGTCATGGGAACTACAAATTTTCAGTAAGATTTCTAAAAAATGTTTGAATATGCAGTTTTATAGTAAATCAAATTTTAGAATGATATTTATTTTTTCCTTTATATCTATATTATATATATAGATAAACCGTATTTCTTCTACATAATTATTTTGTTGGTATTAGTTTTGTTTAAAATAAGTAGTGTTTGTTAAGAAACGTATAAACAATAATTCCGTTTAAATAAACGCGTTTCGATATGTTAAATAGAAAAACCTTTATAACAGCGACATTTATTTAAAACTGCGCGTTGGTAAAATTTTATAAAATTCAGTTGTGAGATCCGTTTAGCCAAAATAGTGCGGCGATGTTTTGTTTTAAATATTATTAATTTCAGAATTTTGTTTCACACATTATATAAAATTCAGACGAAATGACTCAAAAACTATGTATCAATCTATTAAAACGAATTGATACATTTTTTCAGGAATGATACACTTTTGGAACAAAACAAATTGCGCGAGTGGCAACGCTGGAACATACATTCAAGGTAGCGAGCATACTTACTACAAATAATTTGAGTAATGAGTAAATTTAGTTGCATGAATATGTTGATTGTGTATGTGTTAGCACAAACTGATATGTTTGCTACTATAACGGTTTCTAAAATACATCTCGCTCTACTATTTTTCGAAAATCAGAGAAAAGTTTGTATTTCGATATGTTTCAAATGGCATGCGCGCAGGATTTCTGCGCTAACGGGTACATAGGAAAAAGTGCAGATTAGGGTGGTTCAAAAAAAAATTTTGCCCAAATTCTATCCTCTGAAATGTTTCTATTTGATGTAAAAATAAAACCCTCACCAAAGTTTGGTCCTATTACTCCACCCTAAGTGGTACCCGAAAAACGGATTTCCCGCCTAGTTTTAAGGTCTTGTACAGGTTACAAACAATTTTTATGATTTTTTTCTCTAATCATAACATATATAAACACCCTTTCATATATTGAGATCTTAATTACAATTTTTTTCCAAAAGTCATGGCCATTTGAAGTTGTGTTCTTTGACGAAATTGTGTAAACAGTTATTTCACACTTAAAAAGTGTATTGAAATGATAAAGGACAAAAAATAATTTTTAACGAAATGGGAAAATAAAATAAAAATATCGTACCCCGTAGAGTGGAGTTATAGGACCCATCTTTGGTGAGGGTTTTTTTTTAATGAAATAGAAACATTTGAGAGGATAGAAATTGAAAACTTGTTTTTCTCGGCACACCCTAAAGCACATGTGTACATACATATGTACCCGTTATCAGAAATCCTGCACGCAAGCGGGAAAATACAAACACGAAATAATCACAAACTTTTCTCTGATTTTCGAAAGAAAGAAGACCGACATGTATACCGTTATAGTTGCAAACATCATCAACACAAAAACAATCAACATATTGATACAACTAAATTTACGCTAATGTTCAACTATATACAGGTTGGCTCATCTGTAAAGCAACAAAATATGTCTGTTCAAATTGTCAAAATCTGTGTATTGGTGTTAGTGCGAATGGTATGGAATGGAAACATAAAACTTAGCAGTTTTTGTATGTGTAAGTAAAATGTTGCCAATGTGTTGGTTTCATTTTGAGTTTGCCATCTCCTTTTGACAATCCCTTCGACCATGCAATGCCATAAATAAAATCAGCTGATGAGATGAGCCAACCTGTACATAATTGAACCATGATTTACGCATTACTTAAATCAATTTATGCGCGCTAACATGTACATTGTACATGTGTACATATGTATGAAAGTTCATACGTGTTTTCGCGAAGCGTCTGCTGGCTTTAGACTTAAGGGCCCATTACTGATACTTAGCATAGACTGGACTTGAGTTGGCGTAAACTTGGCAATTTATCACCGATTATACTCCACTTAGCGCATACACTCTGGCATCATAATCAATAAATGTCAATTTGTATGTCAAAATGAAATGGAAACAAACAAATGGCATCTCAAAATGTAAACGTCACTTAGAACTTACATAGAAAATCAAAATTCAACAGACTTCTAAGTGAAGTTAAGTGTTGCTAAGTTTTGAGTAATCAGTAACATGCAACTCACTGATTTTCGAAAGTTATAATTTATGTCGGCAAAATATAAAATTTAATTTTTCCTTTTGGTATAGTGAAAATATTTTTTAGGACATCGAAACATTTAGGCAATCAATAAGGTATAAATTATTGTAGTCGTTAGGCAGCCGTACGTCGTGTTGTCACGAAGTGTCTGCTGGCTTGAGTCTTAAGCTAGCAGACACTCCCGTTTCTCGGAACCGGACGCAGCTTTAAATTTTTTTGCGTTATTACATTGCCAATAAAGGTAATATCAATTATTCAAGTCGTTCGGAAGTCGTAGGTCGTGTTTTCACGAAGTGTCTGCTGGCTTGAGTCTTAAGCTAGCAGACACTCCCGTTTCTCGGAACCGGACGCAGCTTTACATTTTTTTTGCGGTATTAAATTGCCAATAAATGTAATATAAATTATCCAAGTCGTTCGGAAGCTGTAGGTCGTGTTTTCACGAAGAGTCTGCTGGCTTGAGTCTTAAGCTGGCAGACACTCCCGTTTCTCGGAACCGGACGCAGCTTTAAATTTTTTTTGCGGTATTAAATTGCCAATAAATGTAATATCAATTATCCAAGTCGTTCGGAAGTCGTAGGTCGTGTTTTCACGAAGTGTCTGCTGGCTTGAGTCTTAAGCCCCCATTACTGATACTTAGCATAGACTTGACTTGACTTGGCGTAAACTTGGCAACTTAGGCACGATTATACTCCACTTGGCGCATAAAATCTGGCATCATAATCAGCGTTGAAATTTATTTTTAAATAAATGTCAATTTGTATGACAAAATGTCAAAATGAAATGGAAACAAACAAATGGCATCTCAAAATGTAAACGTCACTTAGAACTTACATAGAAAATCAAAATTCAACAGACTTCTAAGTCAAGTTAAGTTTTGAGTAGTCAGTAACATGCAATGTTCATTTAACAGAACTGTAAGTGACAGTTCGCAAGCCAAGTCAAGTCTATGTTAAGTATCAGTAATGGAGCCTTTAAGCTAGCAGACACTCCCGTTTCTCGGAACCGTACGCAGCTTTACATTTTTTTTTGCGGTATTAAATTGCCAATAAATGTAATATCAATTATCCAAGTCGTTCGGAAGTCGTAGGTCGTGTTTTCACGAAGTGTCTGCTGGCTTGAGTCTTAAGCTAGCAGACACTCCCGTTTCTCGGAACCGGACGCTGCTTTAAATTTTTTTTGCGGTATTAAATTGCCAATAAATGTAATATCAATTATCCAAGTCATTCGGAAGTTGTAGGTCGTATTTTCACGAAGTGTCTGCTGACTTGAGTCATAAGCTAGCAGACACTGCCGTTTCTCGGAACCGGACGCAGCTTTAAATTTTTTTTGCGGTATTGAATTGCCAATAAATGTAATATCAATTATCCAAGTCGTTCGGAAGTCGTAGGTCGTGTTTTCACGAAGTGTCTGCTGGCTTGAGTCTTAAGCTAGCAGACACTCCCGTTTCTCGGAACCGGACGTAGCTTTAAATTTTTTTTTGCGGTATTAAATTGCCAATAAATGAGGTATAAATTATTTAATATATAATATTGTTGTTTGCTATAGTGTGTCTGCCACCTTAATAGGACCTCGGTTGACGGTATCGGCGGGATCGCATTGATCGGTAGTCTTCGGCAGGATCGATAGTCGGCGGGGTCGGTCACCTGGGGAAGAGACTGCGAGGACTAGGGTTAGTTCTGGTTTCACCGCTGGACCCCCAGCTACCCTACTTGCACACTAGCAGAAGGTGCGTAAGGGAGGCGGGGTTGTACCAGCCGAGACACCGTGGGTCGACCCGTGGGCGGAGGGGAATTGCACCGTAACGGCACAGCGGTAGCCCCTTGTGTGCACGATCGGCAAACGGCCGAAACCAGAGCTGAGGGGAAGGGGTCGAATGGTCATGAAGGCGTCGGGCCGCTCAACACCTAGAAGGGCGCGGGGGCCAAAGTAGCACAAGGCATCCTCCCCGTCGTCCTTACCCAATTGAAGGGTGACCCGCGCCATGACAGCGCCCCTTCCACTCCGCCAGCCGAAGCTAGGACTGAGGGGGAGGGGTTGTATGGTCATTAAGGCGTCGGGCCGCACAACACCTAGGAGGGCGGGGGGGGGGGGGGCAAAGTAGCACAAGGCATCCTCCCCGTCGTCCTTACCTAAGTGAAGGGTGACCCGCGCCATGACGGCACCCCTTCCACTCAGCTAGCTATCAGGGGGGAAAAGCATGTCTTTAAAAAGACATCCACTCCCGCTGCCTCACCTGCGAGGACTGAATTACAAAATGCAAATGCGCTGTTTTTATACGGGTGGTACCGCAAACTGTTGAGAAATTAATACACCACTATTGTGATTGTCTCGTGTGATGATCTTATTGACGAAACACACCATTGGTTTGCCATCAGTCGTTGGTAGCGTGTGGTTATTTACCATAGTGGTTGTTGGCTATGCTATAGAAAAATAAGTTGGGGGGGGGGGGGGGGGGGGGGGTTCTGCTATAGAAAAGAAGTACGGGGGGTTCAGGCTTAAGTGAATAAAAGGAAGTACAGGGGGTGATGTTATTGTAACGCTACGTTAGATTATGTCCTGATAAGTGTGACTTACTCCTCGTAATAAAAAAAATATCTACTGACTACCTTAAATACGCAATGATTTTGATGGATGGCTTGGGATCACGTTTTTTCCACTCTTATCGCCAGCTCCAGTAATTTTGGGCGGGTGGCTTGGAATCACATCCTTTCCAACCACCCACACATTGCAGCCCTATTTATTGTGTGTTAAATATATATGAGCTGATCGAAATCACGTCTATTCAGGCAGCACTACTGATCAATTCCCATTTCTCGGGTGGGTGTCTTGGAAGCACGTCCTTTCCAACCTCCAGACAACGCAATCCTAACTAGTGGGTGTATATATACATCAGCTGTTCGAAATCATGTCCATCCCGACAGCATTAATAATTAACTCCCGTGGCTCGGCATCGCAGTCCATCCCGACAACTGATTTAATAATATATGTATGTACATACATACTTTATAATATACATTTTGTTCACCTTGTATCCGTAACTATATTTAGTCTGACTAATTGTTAAATACATATGTATAAATAAATTCTGCACCCAACCCTATAGTTCCATCGGGAACTTGAATCGCCAGAGCCTAGCCTGTTTAAGAAACCGGATATGTCACGTGTAGGTGAGGTTGATATTTGGGTCGGAGAACCTAAATTACGCTGGTCTTGAAAGGGTTGCCCTACGCAACCCCTTGAATAAATCTGGTATTGTAGTCGCCTCTTACGACAGGCGTATCTGCCACGGGTATACTCTATGCCCCCTAACCAGCTACGGGTCGCGATTCATTGTGGCTGTGTTGTTAACAGCACTGTTAACACAACAACAACATTCACTGTGGCTTTTAAGACCACTTTTAAAATACCAATGGCGTATGCGAGTTTCCAGCTTATCTCAAATTATGAGGTCAACGAATAAAACATACACCAAATGTGTCTTTAAAATGCATACCTTGTTGAATGCACAACTTATTGTTGATTCTCTCCAAATAATCCTATGTATATACATATCTGCAAAGAAAAAAATATTGGCAAACACTTTTTATACTCAGCTGGGCAGAGCTCACAGAGTATATTAATTTTGTTGGTATAACTGTACCCCCGTAACGACATAAACTAATCGAGATAGATATAAACTTCTATATATCAAAATGATCTGGGCGAAAAAAGAAATTCATTTAGCCATGTCCGTCCGTCCGTCTGCCCGTTAACACGATAACTTGAGTAAATCTTGAGGTATCTTAATGAATTTTGGTATGTAAGTTCCTGGGAAACTCATCTCAGATCGCTATTTAAATTGAACGAAATCGGACTATAACCAGGCCCGAAGCAGAAGAGAAAATTTGTAAAGTTTTGGACAATGGGCGATCGAGCACGTTCTGTGCACTTGCCCTGCGCTTGCCAGACTAAGACTCCAACTATTAGGAGTGATACAGCTGTCAGATCTAGAAGCAGCAAGTGGCTTAAATCCTAGGAAGCTTCTAGTATTTGCCGAGAGGACGGAGTTATTTTATAACGTAGGTCCTGTTTTGTTAGGGTTTTTCAGTTTGGTCCTTAAAACAAACTTCTGGTAACACTACGGACTTATTCAGTCTATGTGAGGCCTCATGGACCGGACAGTTTAACCTAACCTAACCCGGACAATGGGCGTGGCACCGCCCACTTAAAAAAAAGGTAATTTAAAAGTTGCAAGCTGTAATTTGGCAGCTGAGTATGTAATGTTCAGTTACACCCGAACTTAGCCTTCCTTACTTGTTTTCGATACATTTTGTAAAACTTCCTTTGCATTTCTGAAAATAAGTTTTTATGCTATTTAAAGCATAAAAGTTACCTCTTTTCGATGACATATACTATGTTTTGTTCGTAGATTATATAGAAATAAAGTTATATGCCAATAAGAATAAGAAAAACGAGTGTTCGTCTCCTAACTCAAATTTTTTCTCTTTACTTTATCTTTATTGCAAGTTTTGAGCATGTTTCGCAGAAAGTAGGTATATTGTTTTTTTATAAAAATTCGTTTCGATGTTTGAAAAAACCAAAAAATTCAATTTACCGATACTGCATCGATGTTTTCTCCACGGTTAGTAAACATTTTTTAAATACAACTTGTTCAGGCAGCAAAATAATAAACAATAATAATAAAGAAAATTATAATTAGAGAACCAAACGAATTCCCACTTTTAAGTGATAGCAAGAAGGCTGAAATAGTAATTTAGCAATAAAACCAATGTCCTAATGTTATTGCGGAAATATTAAAGAAATATCAAACGCAGTATATAAGGCTAACAACTCAATACGAAAGCAGAAGACTCAATTTACATTTTAATAAACGTATAAACCAACAAGTTTTTTTTTTAAGTATACACTATAAAATCTGCAAATTGTGAAAATGTATCCCCATGGTCAACGTAAGTATCCAATTACTTATCTATCTGGAATATAAACACTTATACATATATATTGTGCATCTACCCGGATTAAAGATGCTAACTGTATTGCATGAAGTATGATTAAACACTTACAAGCATGGCGGAACGATAGAAGATGGCAGCATGGGACAGCTGATTATAAACTTTTTTTATTTGATTTGATACATCAACTTCCGGCGCAGTACGATTTTGGCATTTGTCCATCGAATTTACAAAAATAATGCTGCCACCTTGTATCGTTCCGCCATGCTTACAAGCATTATTATTTTTTTTTTTGAACTTTCGAATTTAATGGCTAAAGGTTAAGCTTATAAAACACCAGGTTATCGCTCAAATTGTGTGCTATCGTCAATTGCAGAGCTTCTTTATATTGATGACAGCTGCTTTTACAATGGTAATACCATAGAGGCCAGAACCATGTACAGCAGCATCCCGTTGTGTTCTGTTATATATTTAAAAAGAATTTGGTTTTTTAAATGGCACCACCCAGTTTTTATATCTTATTTCGAGAATTTTCTTATATATATGTAATTGTGTTGTATCAATTTGACTTGTCGCTATGTTTTTTCACTGTCGCCATGTTTCTTCATGTCCCTTTACGATCCGTTATATTTAAAGCGAGTTGGTTCTTATATGGCACTACTCCAGGTTTTAACTTTCAATATTTTAATATGCGATCAATTTTAAATTTACTGTTTCCTGTTAGGAGTGCAAAAACACCACCCTGACCCCAGGACAGTAAAGCACTGAATCTCCCAACTCCGCCAAAACGCCAGAAGGAAGCACAAAGCCAACCTTGAGGCCTATTTAAATTTTCGTTTCGACTAAAAAAGCCCGACAAATTGCAGTTGAGCCGAGGTTGACACTGCACGACCACTGCGACGAAACGACTAGAACCATTGTGAATAAGACAAGTATGATAACCATTGTAAATTTTACAAAGTAGCGCAACTAACAGCTGATCGGTGAAAATTCGCACATTCACACGCACAGTTCTCGACTCAGTTTCAAAAAAAAAAACTAGATTATTTAGCTCAAATTTTAAAGTGAGATAATCCTTACGAATTTATGTACATAGAATATATAAGGCGTTTTTGTTGTTATTAAAACAATATTTTTATTTATATTAAAGCTTTTATCACTTTTTTTTTAACTTGAAAAAACTCCGAACACCATTCTTTCATTATATGTCATTCGACTGCCTAGTCCACTGCCTTCCACTCTATTCGCAACATAACCTCAAAATAAGCTGCCAAACTATATAGGAAACAATGGTGATAACTTCTGCATAGGCGTCAACATTACAATTGGATCACCTGATTTTTTATTGACTATCGCTGTCTCATTCTGTATCTCTTTCTATCACCCGCAAGATAGCCGGTGCTATGCGCCGCCATATTGAAGACCCTGTCAAAACGCTTAAAAGTAGCCATATTGAACATCCTGTCAGGCAGTTGGCGGATAAGATATCACACTTGTTTTATCCACAATGACGGATCAAGAAAACAATTAAATTCCACTTTGACATATTTCACATGAACCATTGTAAACTTTACCAAGTAGCGCAACTAACAGCTGATCGCTCAAAATTTGCACACACACACAAATATCACTAATGGCCATATTACGGAAATCTTAGGGAAATTGAAGTTAAATTTTTAAACAGACATAAAATGTTATAATTTTGGAATATATAGCATCTACGACACCTTAATTGCAGTAATTGAAAGAAAATGTTTGCTTATACTCAAGTATTTAATTATTTTTTCTAAATTTATCTTTAATATTGATACAATGATTGATCCAATGCAACTCAGGTCTTCCTACTGTTCTTCATTCCACTCCATTCGAGTGCCTATTTTCACGGCCTGCGAGTGCCTTCCACTCTATTCTCAACATAACCTCGAATTAAGCTGCCAAACTATATAGTAAACAATGACATGAACTTTGCTAGTTGTCAGAGATATAATTTTAAATTGCGGAAAAGTGTTGCCATCTCAAGAAAATTATGTTTGGACATTTTTAATTTTTTATGGGGTGTATTTATTTAATTAAACATTCACAGTGCTGTTAAAAGTCCAAAAAAGAAAATAAAATCTTGAGCCGTATCGTGTTATACGGCCACTGTTGAAAAACCAGTTTTACTCAAATTATAAGTATGAATCGGTCAAACTATTTATACAAATTTTGATATAACAGAATTTTTGTGATTTAAATATATATATATATACGGTACGGGTCTTGTATTTAAGAAGAGTACCGCTTCTTAAACTCGGACCTTTTTAGTGGAAAAACACCCTGCAAACCATTGCTATGCAGTTTGTTTGTCCCCCTCCAACGTTTCAGGCACTGCGCCTACGTCTTCTTTTTGCTCTGGGTACAACATATATGTATATATATACTCTGACTCTTTGCTTATTACGAGGACCAATATATGCGGAGTACCATTTAATCCCCTGTAGGTATATTAGGGGTTTGATTATGCAAAGGGCTCGACGCGTTCTCAGATTTCACCACTCATTGAATTCATGGCCTGCCTTTGGAAGTATGGAAAATCTCACTTAAACCATTTCAATGTGTTAATATTGGTCAGCTTTATCAATTAAACTCCCTCTGTTGTATCTGATGAATCGACTAGTGGTATAATTTTATTTGTTTCCTCACGCATTATTTTGGCTAAAGAAGTCTCAATAGACATCTGCCCATAGGAACTTCTGCTATCTATTGGTTTCAAAGTCAGGAACTGCTTTGTAGCCCCATTCAACTTCTTCTTGCCAACCGGAGTCGCAGCGTTGTGCTACCAAACACTTCGTGGAAGCAGCCCCCTTTGTTGCGACTAGGCTGCCGCTACCTCGCAAGCGGCGTAGGGAGGGGAAACCTCTGTACCAATATAGCGCAGTTCATGTCTCCAAGCGCCTAAGCTACTCAGCTAGGTCTCAGCCATTACACCAGTGAAAAACTGCCTGTCTTGTCAAAAGCTCACGACCCAATAGTCGGAAAGGAACTAGGATGTCTGTTTGTGGTGGTGTGAAGTCCGTGGGACATTTATTTTATTAAGATATGATAGCGCTGTTTCAAAAGGGAATTTCAAAACACAGTTTACGTAAAATAGGGATAATAGCGATCAGGGAGGTGTATAACTACCTCTATATTTGTATCATGCTTACAAGGTACAATCGTTATCTCTTGAGGTTGACCATGGCTTTCTTCAAAAAATAAAATGTACAAATTGGTGTTTGCTTGAGATTCGTGGTCCTGGGTGCAAAACGCGTCTTTTGACACCTCTACCGATATTTTTGGACGAGTTTTAGCAGTTGTGAGCTAAAGTAAAGGATTACCAATATGAAAAACTGTCATACCTTGTAGGTGTTTTTGAGTTGTGTGAAATTGGTATTACCCGGCAGGACCGCGAGGTTCCAAATGTCCCTGGGAAAACCCCTGGGGGTAGATTCAATGTGAGTTTTAAAATGTACACTTATTCTTCATATAATATGTATGAAAGAAAAATGTACAAAACTGAACACAGCCCCTGGAGAGTCCCCAAAATGATCCCGAAGTGATCCCCAAATGATCCTCACCGTACACACTACTGCTTATAGACCATATACGAAAATTGTTCCTGGACAAACATGGACAAACGAATGAAATATGAATTTTTTTAATTAATCGCACATGTAGATGCCAATTACACAGAGCTTAAAGGCAGGCGGTTCCTATTACACCAGTATATTATATTGTCAAGATCCTCTTGAAGCCTAATGGAATCAGGTGGACTCGTGACAGACTTGAAGATTTTCGCAGTAAAGGACCGAGAACAGATGGGATCGACTTTAACAACACACCTTGTTGTACCTTGGAGCAGCAAAACTAAAGAACCTAAATATGAATACTTTTGTTAAAGACCAATATATAAATAGTGTAAATCAATTTAATTTGCTTGACAAATTTCTGTACAATCAGTGTATGGGTAGGCTCGAAGCTGAGCTGAAAGACAACCTTATATGTTTTTGGAATTTTGTTCCCTCCGAACAAGGTTCCACTAATATAGCCACTTGCATGGATTTTAATGGCAAACGTTCCCAATATCTTGACGATTGAGTTTAGTTTTTCGCCGGTATCTTTAAATCTAAGTTTGAAGACGCTACTGCTGTTCTGAATCTGCTCCCTGGTTGTTGTTGTTGTTGTAGCGATAAGGTTGCTCCCCGAAGGCTTTGGGGAGTGTTATCGATGTAATGGTCCTTTGCCGGATACAGATCCGGTATGCTCCGGTACCACAGCACCATTAAGGTGCTAGCCCGACCATCTCGGGAACGATTTATGTGGCCACATTAAACCTTCAGGCCATCCCCTCTCTCCCCACCCCCAAGTTCCATGAGGAGCTTGGGGTCGCCAGAGCCTCGTCTGTTAGTGAAACAGGATTCGCCGCGGATAGGTGAGGTTGACAATTGGGTTTGGATAAGCTATATATTGCGCTGGCAACCTGAAGGGTTGCGCTACACAGCCCCTTGAATCTGGTATTTTAGTCGCCTCTTACGACGGGCCTACTTACCGCGGGAATATTCTGACCCCCTAACCCGCTGGGATTCTGCGCCGTGGTGTTTTTGAACGATTCGACTTTGGATCTCTATCATCCTCCGAACTCAATGTTAATTATGAAATGTTCACACTAAAGGCGTCGCTGAAATGAGAACGTGTTAGAGTCTTATCTTTGAGCAGCTTATCTCTTAAAATTTTCTCTGTTTTCGGGTATCTTTATTGAAAGATGGAAGTTAGCTCTCCTGTCACTAACTAACTAACCTCATTGTCTGATTTTTGTATCTCCGCATTCAAGAACGGATCTTAAGTTGATGCTAGAACCGCCGACTTTTCGAAGGCCTTGGGCAAAGTCTCCTACCATATCCTCTTATACATATGTAAAGCTTGAGTGTATTGGATTCCACTGTGTTTTTACGTTGGTTACAATCCTACCTAATGAAAAGGTTCATGTGCATATATTAAAAAATATTAAGTATCGCCCAGTTGTCACAACATCTGGAGTTCCCCAGGATAATATTCTATTCCTGTTTGTGCTTTTTATTGATGATATTGGGTTCTGCTTTCGAAAATCCAGTTTTCTTCTCTATGCTGAATTTCTCAAACCTTTCGGCAAAACGACTTTAATAATATGCTTGATTGGTGCCGTACCAAAAATCGTTTCATAAATGTGAAAAAATTGTTCACTATGTCATTCTCGAAATCCTCTTGCTCCTATTCCTCATCCTAAGTTACTTCAGGCGGCCAGTTGGCGTCACTTAGCGAACGGTTGATATAGGCGTTGTCTTTGATACCAGCTTTACCTTCACTAACCACATTTGCTATACCATTCCAAAGGCCTACAAAAATCTAGTTTCCTTCGCAGATATGCAAAAGATTTTAGAGATCCTTATACTAGGAAAGGACTATACATCTCTTTGGTGCGGGCTCTGTGAAGTTGGCACCTACTTGGGCGAATAATTTAAAAAACCATATCTCATTCGTTTGTCCACCGTTGGTCCATGTTTGTCCAGGAAAAATTTTCGTTTGTCCATCTTTTGTTAAAAAGTTATTTCAAAAAAAAAAAAAAAAAAAAAAAATCGTGTGTGAAGTTGGCACCTCCATTTGCGATTATTTAAAAAAACTAAATGCCATTCGTTTGTCCATCGTTTGTCCATGTTTGTCCAGGAGAAATTTTCGTTTGTCCACCTTTTATTAAAAAGTTATTTCAAAAAAAAGAAACATTGTGTGTGAAGTTGGCACCTCCATTTACGAGTAATTAAAAAAACCAAATGCCATTTGTTTGTCCATCGTTTGTCCACGTTTTCCCAGGAAAAATTTTCGTTTGGCCACCTTTTTTTAAAAAGTTATTTCAAAAAAACAAAAATTGTGTGCGAAGTTGGCACCTCCATTTACGAGTAATTAAAAAAAACAAATGCCATTCGTTTGTCCATCGTTTGTCCAGGAAAAATTTTCGTTGCCCACCTTTTATTAAAAAGTTATAACAAACAAATTTTTTTTTCGAAAAAACGCAAAAAAATGTTTGTTTCGCTTTATTGTGCTAAATCGTATGTCCGTCGTTTGCCCATCGTTTGTCCACGTTTGTCCAGGAGAAATTTTCGTTTGTCCACCTTTTGTTAAAAAGTTATAACAAAAAAATTTTGTTTTCGAAAAAACCCAAAAAAATTTTTGTTTCGCTTTATTGTGCTAAATCGTATGTCCGTCGTTTGCCCATCTTTTTTTCATGTTTGTCCAGGAGAAATTTTCGTTTGTCCACCTTTTGTTAAAAAGTTATTTAAAAAAAAAAAGAAACAAATCGTGTGTGAAGTTGGCACCTCCATTTGCGAGTATTTAAAAAACCAAATGCCATTCGTTTGTCCAGGAAAAATTTTCGTTTGTCCACCTTTTGTTAAAAAGTTATAACAAAAAAATTTTTTTTTCGAAAAACCCCAAAAAAATTTTTGTTTCGCTTTATTGTGCTAAATCGTATGTCCGTCGTTTGCCCATCGTTTGTTCATGTTTGTCCTGGAGAAATTTTCGTTTGTCCACCTTTTGTTAAAAAGTTATTAAAAAAAAAAAAAAAAAAATCGTGTGTGAAATTGGCACCTCCATTTGCGAGTATTTAACAAAACCAAATGCCATTCGTTTGCCCATCGTTTGCCCACGTTTGTCCAGGAAAAATTTTCTTTTGTCCACCTTTTGTTAAAAAGTTATAACAAACATTTTTTTTTTCGAAAAAACCCAAAAAATTTTTTGTTTCGCTTTATTGTGCTAAATCGTATGCCGTCGTTTGCCCATCGTTTGTCCAGGAAACAGTTTGCTTGTCCACCTTTTGTTAACAAAGCGAAAAAAAATTTGGTGTTTTTTTCGAAAAAAAAAAATATTTTTGTTATAACTTTTTAACAAAAGGTGGACAAACGAAAATTTTTCCGGGACAAACGTGGACAAACGATGGGCAAACGACGGACATACGATTTAGCACAATAAAGCGAAACAAAAATTTGTTTGGGTTTTTTCGAAAAAAAAAAAATATTTTTGTTATAACTTTTTAACAAAAGGTGGAAAAACGAAAATTTTTTCTGGACAAACGTGGACAAACGATGGGCAAACGAATGGCATTTGGTCTTTTTAAATACTCGCAAATGGAGGTGCCAACTTCACACACGATTTTTTTTTTGAAATAACTTTTTAACAAAAGGTGGACAAACGAAAATTTCTCCTGGACAAACATGAACAAACGTTGGGCAAACGACGGGCATACGATTTAGCACAATAAAGCGAAACAAAAATTTTTTGGGTTTTTTCGAAAAAAAAAAAATTTTTGTTATAACTTTTTAACAAAAGGTGGACAAACGAAAAGTTTTCCTGGATAAACGTGGACAAACGATGGGCAAACGACGGACATACGATTTAGCACAATAAAGCAAAACAAAAATTTGTTTGGGTTTTTTCGAAAAAAAAAATATTTTTGTTATAACTTTTTAACAAAAGGTGGACAAACGAAAATTTCTCCTGGACAAACATGAACAAACGATGGGCAAACGACGGACATACGATTTAGCACAATAAAGCGAAACAAAAATTTGTTTGGGTTTTTTCGAAAAAAAAATTTTTTTTGTTATAACTTTTTAACAAAAGGTGGACAAACGAAAATTTTTCTTGGAAAAACATGAACAAACGTTGGGCAAACGACGGGCATACGATTTAGCACAATAAAGCGAAACAAAAATTTTTTGGGTTTTTTCGAAAAAAAAAATTTTTTGTTATAACTTTTTAACAAAAGGTGGACAAACGAAAAGTTTTCCTGGATAAACGTGGACAAACGATGGGCAAACGACGGACATACGATTTAGCACAATAAAGCGAAACAAAAAATTGTTTGGGTTTTTTCGAAAAAAAAAAATATTTTTGTTATAACTTTTTAACAAAAGGTGGACAAACGAAAATTTCTCCTGGACAAACATGGACAAACGATGGGCAAACGACGGACATACGATTTAGCACAATAAAGCGAAACAAATAATTTTTTTGGTTTTTTTTCAAAAAAAAAAAAAAAAAAAATTTGTTATAACTTTTTAACAAAAGGTGGACAAACGAAAATTTTTCCTGGACAAACGAAGGGCATTTGGTTTTTTAACTACTCGTAAATGGAGGTGCCAACTTCACACACGATTTTTGTTTTTTTGAAATCATTTTTTAACAAAAGATGGACAAACGAAAATTTTTCCTGGACAAACATGGACAAACGATGGGCAAACGACGGACATACGATTTAGCACAATAAAGTGAAACAAAAATTTTTTTGGGTTTTTTCGAAAAATAAAATTTTTTTGTTATAACTTTTTAACAAAAGGTGGACAAACGAAAATTTTTCCTGGACAAACATGGACAAACGATGGGCAAACGACGGACATACGATTTAGCACAATAAAGCGAAACAAAAATTTTTTTGGGTTTTTACGAAAAAAAAATATTTTTGTTATAACTTTTTAACAAAAGGTGGACAAACGAAAATTTTTCCTGGACAATCGTGGACAAACGAATGGCATTTGGTTTTTTTAATTACTCGTAAATGGAGGTGCCAACTTCACAAACGATTTTCGTTTTTTTGAAATCACTTTTTAACAAAAGATGGACAAACGAAAATTTTTCCTGGACAAACATGGACAAACGGTGGGCAAACGACGGACATACGATTTAGCACAATAAAGCGAAACAAAAAATTTTTTGGGTTTTTTCGAAAAAAAAATTTTTTGTTATAACTTTTTAACAAAAGGTGGACAAACGAAAATTTTTCCTGGACAAACGTGGACAAACAATGGACAAACGAATGGCATTTGGTTTTTTTAATTACTCGTAAATGGAGGTGCCAACTTCATACACGATTTTTGTTTTTTTGAAATAACTTTTTAACAAAAGGTGGACAAACGAAAATTTCTCCTGGACAAACATGGACAAACGATGGGCAAACGACGGACATACGATTTAGCACAATAATGCGAAACAAAAATTTTTTTTGGGTTTTTTCGAAAAAAAAATATTTTTGTTATAACTTTTTAACAAAAGGTGGACAAACGAAAATTTTTCCTGGACAAACGTGGACAAACGATGGACAAACGAATGGCATTTGGTTTTTTTAATTACTCGTAAATTGAGGTGCCAACTTCACACACGATTTTTGTTTTTTTGAAATAAATTTTTAACAAAAGGTGGACAAACGAAAATTTTTCCTGGACAATCGTGGACAAACGATGTACAAACGAATGGCATATGTTTTTTTTTAATTACTCGTAAATGGAGGAGCCAACTTCACACACAATTTTTGTTTTTTTGAAATAACTTTTTAACAAAAGGTGGACAAACGAATGGCATATGGTTTTTTTAATTACTCGTAAATGGAGGTGCCAACTTCACACACAATTTTTGTTTTTTTGAAATAACTTTTTAACAAAAGGTGGATAAACGAATGGCATTTGGTTTTTTTAATTACTCGTAAATTGAGGTGCCAACTTCACACACGATTTTTGTTTTTTTGAAATAAATTTTTAACAAAAGGTGGACAAACGAAAATTTTTCCTGGACAATCGTGGACAAACGATGGACAAACGAATGCCATCTGGTTTTTTAATTACTCGTAAATGGAGGTGCCAACTTCACACACGATTTTTGTTTTTTTGAAATAACTTTTTAACAAAAGGTGGACAAACGAAAATTTTTCCTGGACAAACATGGACAAACGATAGGCAAACGACGGACATACGATTTAGCACAATAAAGCGAAACAAACAATTTTTTGAGTTTTTTTCGAAAAAAAAAAAATTTTTTTTTGTTATAACTTTTTAATAAAAGGTGGACAAACGAAAATTTTTCCTGGACAAACATGGACAAACGATGGGCAAACGACGGACATACGATTTAGCACAATAAAGCGAAACAAATAATTTTTTGGTTTTTTTTCAAAAAAAAAAATTTTATTTTTTATTTAATAATTTGGGAAAAATTTAAACAACGTGACATAAGGACGGACAAAAAAAAAACAAAAAAAAAAACAAAAAAAGCAATACGGGCAGTCCCCGATTATCAAATCATACAAAAAAAATATTGGTATAACTTTTTAACAAAAGGTGGACAAACGAAAATTTTTCCTGGACAAACGAATGGCATTTGGTTTTTTTAATTACTCGTAAATGGGGGTGCCAACTTCACATACGATTTTTGGTTTTTTGAAATCATTTTTTAACAAAAGATGGACAAACGAAAATTTTTCCTGGACAAACATGGACAAACGATAGGCAAACGACGGACATACGATTTAGCACAATAAAGTGAAACAAAAAATTTTTTGGGTTTTTTCGAAAAAAAAAATTTTTTGTTATAACTTTTTAACAAAAGGTCGACAAACGAAAATTTTTCCTGGACAAACGTGGACAAACAGTGAACAAACGAATGGCATTTGGTTTTTTTAATTACTCGTAAATGGAGTTGCCAACTTCATACACAATTTTTGTTTTTTTGAAATAACTTTTTAACAAAAGGTGGACAAACGAAAATTTCTTCTGGAAAAACATGGACAAACGATGGGCAAACGACGGACATACGATTTAGCACAATAAAGCGAAACAAAAATTTGTTTGGGTTTTTTCGAAAAAAAAATTTTTTGTTATAACTTTTTAACAAAAGGTGGACAAACGAAAATTTTTCCTGGACAAACGTGGACAAACGATGGACAAACTAATGGCATTTGGTTTTTTTAATTACTCGTAAATTGAGGTGCCCACTTCACACACGATTTTTTTTTTTTTTTGAGATAAATTTTTAACAAAAGGTGGACAAACGAAAATTTTTCCTGGACAATCGTGGACAAAGGATGGACAAACGAATGGCATATGGTTTTTTTTTAATTATTCGTAAATGGAGGTGCCAACTTCACACACAATTTTTGTTTTTTTGAAATAATTTTTTAACAAAAGGTGGACAAACGAAAATTTTTCCTGGACAAACGTGGACAAACGATGGACAAACGAATGGCATATGGTTTTTTTTAATTACTCGTAAATGGAGGTGCCAACTTCACACACGATTTTTGTTTTTTTTTGAAATAACTTTTTAACAAAAGGTGGACAAACGAAAATTTTTCCTGGACAAACATGGACAAACGATGGGCAAACGACGGACATACGATTTAGCACAATAAAGCGAAACAAAAATTTGTTTGGGTTTTTTCGAAAAAAAAAATTTTTTGTTATAACTTTTTAACAAAAGGTGGACAAACGAAAATTTTTCCTGGACAAACGTGGACAAACGATGGGCAAACCACGGACATACGATTTAGCATAATAAAGCGAAACAAAAATTTGTTTGGGTTTTTTCGAAAAAAAAAATTATTTTTGTTATAACTTTTTAACAAAATGTGGACAAACGAAATTTTTTTCTGGTCAAACGTGGACAAACGATGGGCAAACGAATGGCATTTGGTTTTTTTAAATACTCGCAAGTGGAGGTGCCAACTTCACACACGATTTTTTTTTTGAAATAACTTTTTAACAAAAGGTGGACAAACTAAAATTTCTCCTGGACAAACATGAACAAACGATGGGCAAACGACGGACATACGATTTAGCACAATAAAGCGAAACAAACATTTTTTTGGGCCTTTTCGAAAAAAAAAAATTTTTTTTGTTATAACTTTTTAACAAAAGGTGGACAAACGAAAATTTTTCCTGGACAATCGTGGACAAACGATGGACAAACGAATGGCATTTTTTTGTTTTAATTACTCGTAAATGGAGGTGCCAACTTCACACACGATTTTTGTTTTTTTGAAATAACTTTTTAACAAAAGGTGGACAAACTAAAATTTCTCCTGGACAAACATGAACAAAAGCGAAACAAAAATTTGTTTGGGTTTTTTCGAAAAAAAAAATTATTTTTGTTATAACTTTTTTACAAAAGGTGGACAAACGAAAATTTTTTCTGGACAAACGTTGACAAACGATGGGCAAACGAATGGCATTTGGTTTTTTTAAATACTCGCAAATGGAGGTGCCAACTTCACACACGATTTTTTTTTTTTTTAAATAACTTTTTAACAAAAGATGGACAAACGAAAATTTTTCCTGGACAAACATGGACAAACGATGGGCAAACGACGGACATACGATTTAGCACAATAAAGCGAAAAAAAAATTTGTTGGGTTTTTTCGAAAAAAAAATATTTTTGTTATAACTTTTTAACAAAAGGTGGACAAACGAAAATTTCTCCTGGACAAACATGGACAAACGATGGGCAAACGACGGACATACGATTTAGCACAATAAAGCGAAACAAAATTTTTTTTTGGGTTTTTTCGAAAAAAAAAATATTTTTGCTATAACTTTTTAACAAAAGGTGGACAAACGAAAATTTTTCCTGGACAAACGTGGACAAACGATGGACAAACGAATGGCATTTGGTTTTTTTAATTACTCGTAAATTGAGGTGCCAACTTCACACACGATTTTTGTTTTTTTGAAATAAATTTTTAACAAAAGGTGGACAAACGAAATTTTTTCCTGGACAATCGTGGACAAACGATGGGCAAACGACGGACATACGATTTAGCACAATAAAGCGAAACAAAAATTTTTTTTGGGTTTTTTCGAAAAAAAAAATATTTTTGCTATAACTTTTTAACAAAAGGTGGACAAACGAAAATTTTTCCTGGACAAACGTGGACAAACGATGGACAAACGAATGGCATTTGGTTTTTTTAATTACTCGTAAATGGAGGTGCCAACTTCACACACGATTTTTGTTTTTTTGAAATAACTTTTTAACAAAAGGTGGCCAAATGAAAATTTTTCCTGGACAAACATGGACAAACGATGGACAAACGAATGGCATTTGGGTTTTTTAATTACTCGTAAATGGAGGTGCCAACTTCACGCACGATTTTTGTTTTTTTGAAATAACTTTTTAACAAAAGGTGGACAAACGAAAATTTTTCCTGGACAAACGTGGACAAACGAATGGCATTTGGTTTTTTTAATTACTCGTAAATTGAGGTGCCCACTTCACACACGATTTTTTTTTGTGAGATAAATTTTTAACAAAAGCTGGACAAACGAAAATTTTTCCTGGACAATCGTGGACAAACGATGGACAAACGAATGGCATATGGTTTTTTTTAATTACTCGTAAAGGGAGGTGCCAACTCCACACACAATTTTTGTTTTTTTGAAATAATTTTTTAACAAAAGGTGGACAAGCGAAAATTTCTCCTGGACAAACATGGACAAACGATGGGCAAACGACGGACATACGATTTAGCACAATAAAGCGAAACAAAAATTTTTTTGGGTTTTTTCGAAAAAAAATATTTTTGTTATAACTTTTTAACAAAAGGTGGACAAACGAAAATTTTTCCTGGACAAACGTGGACAAACGATGGACAAACGAATGGCATTTGGTTTTTTTAATTACTCGTAAATTGAGGTGCCCACTTCACACACGATTTTTTTTTTTTGAGATAAATTTTTAACAAAAGGTGGACAAACGAAAATTTTTCCTGGACAATCGTGGACAAACGATGGACAAACGAATGGCATATGGTTTTTTTTAAAAATAAAAAAAAAATGTAAGGCGCGATAACCTCCGAAGAGATCTAAGGCCGAGCTTCTCTTCCAATTTGCGTCGTGCACCTCTTGATTTTTCCCTACAAATTGGCCGGACGGGACCAACATGTTTTATGCCGACTCCGAACGGCATCTGCAAGGCAGATGAGTTTTCACTGAGAGCTTTTCATGGCAGAAATACAATCGGAGCGCTTGCCAGACACTGCCGAGAGGCGACCCCGCTTAGAAAAATTTTCTTCTAATTGAAAAATCTTATTTCTAAAATTTTGATGTTGCTTTGCCCGGGAGTTGAACCCAGGGCATACGGCGTGATAGGCGGAGCACGCTACCATCACACCACGGTGGCCGCCGACGGTTTTTTTTGAAATAATTTTTTAACAAAAGGTGGACAAACGAAAATTTTTCCTGGACAAACGTGGACAAACGAATGGCATTTGGGTTTTTTAATTACTCGTAAATGGAGGTGCCAACTTCACGCACGATTTTTGTTTTTTTGAAATAACTTTTTAACAAAAGGTGGACAAACGAAAATTTCTCCTGGACAATCGTGGACAAACGATGGGCAAACGACGGACATACGATTTAGCACAATAAAGCGAAACAAAAATTTTTTGGGTTTTTTCGAAAAAAAAATATTTTTGTTATAACTTTTTAACAAAAGGTGGACAAACGAAAATTTCTCCTGGACAAACATGGACAAACGAATGGCATCTGGTTTTTTTAATTACTCGTAAATGGAGGTGCCAACTTCACACACGATTTTTGTTTTTTTGAAATAACTTTTTAACAAAAGGTTGACAAACGAAAATTTCTCCTGGACAATCGTGGACAAACGATGGGCAAACGACGGACATGCGATTTAGCAAAATAAAGCGAACAAAAATTTGTTTGGGTTTTTTCGAAAAAAAAATATTTTTGTTATAACTTTTTAACAAAAGATGGACAAACGAAAATTTCTCCTGGCCAAACATGGACAAACGATGGACAAACGAATGGCATTTGGTCCATTTAATTAAATGGAGGTGCCAACTTCACGCGCGATTTTTGTCTTTTTGAAATAACTTTTTAACAAAAGGTGGACAAACTAAAATTTCTCCTGGACAAACATGAACAAACGATGGGCAAACGACGGACATAGGATTTAGCACAATAAAGCGAAACAAACATTTTTTTGGGCCTTTTCGAAAAAAAAAAATTTTTTTTGTTATAACTTTTTAACAAAAGGTGGACAAACGAAAATTTTTCCTGGACAATCGTGGACAAACGATGGACAAACGAATGGCATTTTTTTGTTTTAATTACTCGTAAATGGAGGTGCCAACTTCACACACGATTTTTGTTTTTTTGAAATAACTTTTTAACAAAAGGTGGACAAACTAAAATTTCTCCTGGACAAACATGAACAAACGGTGGGCAAACGACGGACATACGATTTAGCACAATAAAGCGAAACAAACATTTTTTTGGGCTTTTTCGAAAAAAAAAATTTTTTTTGTTATAACTTTTTAGCAAAAGGTGGACAAAAGAAAATTTTTCCTGGACAAACGTGGAAAAACGATAGACAAACGAATGGCATATGGTTTTTTAATTACTCGTAAATGGAGGTGCCAACTTCACACACGATTTTTGTTTTTTTGAAATAACTTTTTAACAAAAGGTGGACAAACGAAAATTTTTCCTGAGCAAACGTGGACAAACGATGGACAAACGAATGGCATTTTGTTATTTTATTTACTCGTAAATGGAGGTGCCAACTTCACACACGATTTTTGTTTTTTTGAAATAAATTTTTAACAAAAGATGGACAAACGAAAATTTTTCCTGAACAAACATGGACAAACGATGGGCAAACGACGGACATACGATTTAGCACAATAAAGCGAAACAAACAATTTTTTGGGGTTTTTTCGAAAAAAAATAATTTTTTTTTGTTATAACTTTTTAACAAAAGGTGGACAAACGAAAATTTTTCCCGGACAAACATGGACAAACGATGGGCAAACGACGGACATACGACTTAGCACAATAAAGTGAAACAAACAATTTTTTGGGTTTTTTTCGAAAAAAAAAAAATTTTTTTGTTATAAATTTTTAACAAAAGGTGGACAAACGAAAATTTTTCCTGGACAAACGATGGGCAAACGACGGACATACGATTTAGCACAATAAAGCGAAACAAAAATTTGTTTGGGTTTTTTCGAAAAAAAAAATTATTTTTGTTATAACTTTTTTACAAAAGGTGGACAAACGAAAATTTTTTCTGGACAAACGTTGACAAATGATGGGCAAACGAATGGCATTTGGTTTTTTTAAATACTCGCAAATGGAGGTGCCAACTTCACACACGATTTTTTTTTTTTTTAAATAACTTTTTAACAAAAGATGGACAAACGAAAATTTTTCCTGGACAAACATGGACAAACGATAGGCAAACGACGGACATACGATTTAGCACAATAAAGCTAAACAAAAATTTTTTTGAGTTTTTTCGAACAAAAAAAAAATATTTTTGTTATAACTTTAACAAAAGGTGGACAAACGAAAAATTTTCCTGGACAATCGTGGACAAAAGAATGGCATTTGGTTTTTTTAATTACTCGTAAATAGAGGTGCCAACTTCACACACAATTTTTGTTTTTTTGAAATAACTTTTTAACAAAAGATGGACAAATGAAAATTTTTCCTGGACAAACATGGACAAACGATGGGCAAACGACGGACATACGATTTAGCACAATAAAGCGAAACAAACAATTTTTTGGGTTTTTTTCGAAAAAAATATTTTTTTTTGTTATAACTTTTTAACAAACGGTGGACAAACGAAAATTTTTCCTGGACAAACATGGACAAACGATGGGCAAACGACGGACATACGACTTAGCAGAATAAAGATAAACAAACAATTTTTTGGGTTTTTTTCAAAAAAAAAAAATTTTTTTGTTATAACTTTTTAATAAAAGGTGGACAAACGAAAATTTTTCCTGGACAAACATGGACAAACGATGGGCAAACGACGGACATATGATTTAGCACAATAAAGCGAAACAAACAATTTTTTGGTTTTTTTTTTCGAAAAAAAAAATATTTTTGTTATAACTTTTTAACAAAAGGTGGACAAACGAAAAATTTTCCTGGACAATCGTGGACAAACGAATGGCATTTGGTTTTTTTAATTACTCGTAAATAGAGGTGCCAACTTCACACACAATTTTTGTTTTTTTGAAATAACTTTTTAACAAAAGATGGACAAACGAAAATTTTTCCTGGACAAACATGGACAAACGATGGGCAAACGACGGACATACGATTTAGCACAATAAAGCGAAACAAACAATTTTTTGGGTTTTTTTCGAAAAAAAAATAATTTTTTTTTTGTTATAACTTTTTAACAAAAGGTGGACAAACGAAAATTTTTCCTGGACAAACGTGGACAAACGATGGGCAAACGACGGACATACGATTTTGCACAATAAAGCGAAACAAAAATTTGTTTGGGTTTTTTCGAAAAAAAAAATTATTTTTGTTATAACTTTTTTACAAAAGGTGGACAAACGAAAAATTTTCCTGGACAATCGTGGACAAACGAATGGCATTTGGTTTTTTTAATTACTCGTAAATAGAGGTGCCAACTTCACACACAATTTTTGTTTTTTTGAAATAACTTTTTAACAAAAGATGGACAAACGAAAATTTTTCCTGGACAAACATGGACAAACGATGGGCAAACGACGGACATACGACTTAGCACAATAAAGTGAAACAAACAATTTTTTGGGTTTTTTTCGAAAAAAAAAAAATTTTTTTTGTTATAAATTTTTAACAAAAGGTGGACAAACGAAAATTTTTCCTGGACAAACGTGGACAAACGATGGGCAAACGACGGACATACGATTTTGCACAATAAAGCGAAACAAAAATTTGTTTGGGTTTTTTCGAAAAAAAAAATTATTTTTGTTATAACTTTTTTACAAAAGGTGGACAAACGAAAATTTTTTCTGGACAAACGTTGACAAACGATGGGCAAACGAATGGCATTTGGTTTTTTTAAATACTCGCAAATGGAGGTGCCAACTTCACACACGATTTTTTTTTTTTTTAAATAACTTTTTAACAAAAGATGGACAAACGAAAATTTTTCCTGGACAAACATGGACAAACGATAGGCAAACGACGGACATACGATTTAGCACAATAAAGCTAAACACAAATTTTTTGGAGTTTTTTCGAACAAAAAAAAAAATATTTTTGTTATAACTTTAACAAAAGGTGGACAAACGAAAAATTTTCCTGGACAATCGTGGACAAACGAATGGCATTTGGTTTTTTTCATTACTCGTAAATAGAGGTGCCAACTTCACACACAATTTTTGTTTTTTTGAAATAACTTTTTAACAAAAGATGGACAAACGAAAATTTTTCCTGTACAAACATGGACAAACGATGGGCAAACGACGGACATACGATTTAGCACAATAAAGCGAAACAAACAATTTTTTGGGTTTTTTTCGAAAAAAATAATTTTTTTTTTGTTATAACTTTTTAACAAAAGGTGGACAAACGAAAATTTTTCCTGGACAAACATGGACAAACGATGGGCAAACGACGGACATTCGACTTAGCACAATAAAGATAAACAAACAATTTTGTGGGTTTTTTTCGAAAAAAAAAATTTTTTTGTTATAACTTTTTAATAAAAGGTGGACAAACGAAAATTTTTCCTGGACAAACATGGACAAACGATGGGCAAACGACGGACATACGATTAGGACAATAAAGCGAAACAAACAATTTTTTGGTTTTTTTTTTCGAAAAAAAAAAATATTTTTGTTATAACTTTTTAACAAAAGGTGGACAAACGAAAATTTTTCCTGGACAATCGTGGACAAACGATGGACAAACGAATGATATTTGGTTTTTTTAATTACTCGTAAATGGAGGTGCCAACTTCACAAACGATTTTCGTTTTTTTGAAATCACTTTTTAACAAAAGATGGACAAACGAAAATTTTTCCTGGACAAACATGGACAAACGATGGGCAAACGACGGACATACGATTTAGCACAATAAAGCGAAAAAAAAATTTGTTGGGTTTTTTCGAAAAAAAAATATTTTTGTTATAACTTTTTAACAAAAGGTGGACAAACGAAAATTTCTCCTGGACAAACATGGACAAACGATGGGCAAACGACGGACATACGATTTAGCACAATAAAGCGAAACAAAAATTTTTTTTGGGTTTTTTCGAAAAAAAAAATATTTTTGCTATAACTTTTTAACAAAAGGTGGACAAACGAAAATTTTTCCTGGACAAACGTGGACAAACGATGGACAAACGAATGGCATATGGTTTTTTTAATTACTCGTAAATTGAGGTGCCAACTTCACACACGATTTTTGTTTTTTTGAAATAAATTTTTAACAAAAGGTGGACAAACGAAATTTTTTCCTGGACAATCGTGGACAAACGATGGGCAAACGACGGACATACGATTTAGCACAATAAAGCGAAACAAACAATTTTTTGGGTTTTTTTCGAAAAAAAAAATTTTTTTTTATAACTTTTTAATAAAAGGTGGACAAACGAAAATTATTCCTGGACAAACATGGACAAACGATGGGCAAACGACGGACATACGATTTAGCACAATAAAGCGAAACAAATAATTTTTTGGTTTTTTTTTTCAAAAAAAAAAAAAAATATTTGTGTTATAACTTTTTAACAAAAGGTGGACAAACGAAAATTTTTCCTGGACAAACGAATGGCATTTGGTTTTTTTAATTACTCGTAAATGGAGGTGCCAACTTCACACACGATTTTTGTTTTTTTGAAATAACTTTTTAACAAAAGGTGGCCAAATGAAAATTTTTCCTGGACAAACATGGACAAACGATGGACAAACGAATGGCATTTGGGTTTTTTAATTACTCGTAAATGGAGGTGCCAACTTCACGCACGATTTTTGTTTTTTTGAAATAACTTTTTAACAAAAGGTGGACAAACGAAAATTTTTCCTGGACAAACGTGGACAAACGAATGGCATTTGGTTTTTTTAATTACTCGTAAATTGAGGTGCCCACTTCACACACGATTTTTTTTTTGTTAGATAAATTTTTAACAAAAGCTGGACAAACGAAAATTTTTCCTGGACAATCGTGGACAAACGATGGACAAACGAATGGCATATGGTTTTTTTTAATTACTCGTAAAGGGAGGTGCCAACTCCACACACAATTTTTGTTTTTTTGAAATAATTTTTTAACAAAAGGTGGACAAGCGAAAATTTCTCCTGGACAAACATGGACAAACGATGGGCAAACGACGGACATACGATTTAGCACAATAAAGCGAAACAAAAATTTTTTTGGGTTTTTTCGAAAAAAAATATTTTTGTTATAACTTTTTAACAAAAGGTGGACAAACGAAAATTTTTCCTGGACAAACGTGGACAAACGATGGACAAACGAATGGCATTTGGTTTTTTTAATTACTCGTAAATTGAGGTGCCCACTTCACACACGATTTTTTTTTTTTGAGATAAATTTTTAACAAAAGGTGGACAAACGAAAATTTTTCCTGGACAATCGTGGACAAACGATGGACAAACGAATGGCATATGGTTTTTTTTAAAAATAAAAAAAAAATGTAAGGCGCGATAACCTCCGAAGAGATCTAAGGCCGAGCTTCTCTTCCAATTTGCGTCGTGCTCCTCTTGATTTTTCCCTACAAATTGGCCGGACGGGACCTACATGTTTTATGCCGACTCCGAACGGCATCTGCAAGGCAGATGAGTTTTCACTGAGAGCTTTTCATGGCAGAAATACAATCGGAGCGCTTGCCAGACACTGCCGAGAGGCGACCCCGCTTAGAAAAATTTTCTTCTAATTGAAAAATCTTATTTCTAAAATTTTGATGTTGCTTTGCCCGGGAGTTGAACCCAGGGCATACGGCGTGATAGGCGGAGCACGCTACCATCACACCACGGTGGCCGCCGACGGTTTTTTTTGAAATAATTTTTTAACAAAAGGTGGACAAACGAAAATTTTTCCTGGACAAACGTGGACAAACGAATGGCATTTGGGGTTTTTAATTACTCGTAAATGGAGGTGCCAACTTCACGCACGATTTTTGTTTTTTTGAAATAACTTTTTAACAAAAGGTGGACAAACGAAAATTTCTCCTGGACAATCGTGGACAAACGATGGGCAAACGACGGACATACGATTTAGCACAATAAAGCGAAACAAAAATTTTTTGGGTTTTTTCGAAAAAAAAATATTTTTGTTATAACTTTTTAACAAAAGGTGGACAAACGAAAATTTCTCCTGGACAAACATGGACAAACGAATGGCATCTGGTTTTTTTAATTACTCGTAAATGGAGGTGCCAACTTCACACACGATTTTTGTTTTTTTGAAATAACTTTTTAACAAAAGGTGGACAAACGAAAATTTCTCCTGGACAATCGTGGACAAACGATGGGCAAACGACGGACATGCGATTTAGCAAAATAAAGCGAACAAAAATTTGTTTGGGTTTTTTCGAAAAAAAAATATTTTTGTTATAACTTTTTAACAAAAGATGGACAAACGAAAATTTCTCCTGGCCAAACATGGACAAACGATGGACAAACGAATGGCATTTGGTCCATTTAATTAAATGGAGGTGCCAACTTCACGCGCGATTTTTGTCTTTTTGAAATAACTTTTTAACAAAAGGTGGACAAACTAAAATTTCTCCTGGACAAACATGAACAAACGATGGGCAAACGACGGACATACGATTTAGCACAATAAAGCGAAACAAACATTTTTTTGGGCCTTTTCGAAAAAAAAAAATTTTTTTTGTTATAACTTTTTAACAAAAGGTGGACAAACGAAAATTTTTCCTGGACAATCGTGGACAAACGATGGACAAACGAATGGCATTTTTTTGTTTTAATTACTCGTAAATGGAGGTGCCAACTTCACACACGATTTTTGTTTTTTTGAAATAACTTTTTAACAAAAGGTGGACAAACTAAAATTTCTCCTGGACAAACATGAACAAACGGTGGGCAAACGACGGACATACGATTTAGCACAATAAAGCGAAACAAACATTTTTTTGGGCTTTTTCGAAAAAAAAAATTTTTTTTGTTATAACTTTTTAGCAAAAGGTGGACAAAAGAAAATTTTTCCTGGACAAACGTGGAAAAACGATAGACAAACGAATGGCATATGGTTTTTTAATTACTCGTAAATGGAGGTGCCAACTTCACACACGATTTTTGTTTTTTTGAAATAACTTTTTAACAAAAGGTGGACAAACGAAAATTTTTCCTGAGCAAACGTGGACAAACGATGGACAAACGAATGGCATTTTGTTATTTTATTTACTCGTAAATGGAGGTGCCAACTTCACACACGATTTTTGTTTTTTTGAAATAAATTTTTAACAAAAGATGGACAAACGAAAATTTTTCCTGAACAAACATGGACAAACATGGACAAACGATGGACAAACGAATGGCATTTGGTTTTTTTAATTACTCGTAAATGGAGGTGCCAACTTCACACACGATTTTTGTTTTTTTGAAATAACTTTTTAACAAAAGATGGACAAACGAAAATTTCTCCTGGACAAACATGGACAAACATGGACAAATGATGGACAAACGAATGGCATTTGGTTTTTTTAATTACTCGTAAATGGAGGTGCCAACTTCACACACGATTTTTGTTTTTTTGAAATAACTTTTTAACAAAAGATGGACAAGCGAAAATTTCTCCTGGACAAACATGGACAAAGGAATGGCATTTGGTTTTTTTAATTACTCGTAAATGGAGGTGCCAACTTCACGCGCGATTTTTGTCTTTTTGAAATAACTTTTTAACAAAAGGTGGACAAACGAAGATTTCTCCTGGACAATCGTGGACAAACGATGGGCAAACGACGGACATACGATTTAGCACAATAAAGCGAAACAAAAATTTTTTTGGGTTTTTTCAAAAAAAAAATATTTTTGTTATAACTTTTTAACAAAGGGTGGACAAACGAAAAATTTTCCTGGACAAACGTGGACAAACGATGGACAAACGAATGGCATTTGGTTTTTTTAATTACTCGTAAATGGAGGTGCCAACTTCACACACGATTTTTGTTTTTTTGAAATAACTTTTTAACAAAAGATGGACAAACGAAAATTTCTCCTGGACAAACATGGACAAACGATGGTCAAACGAATGGCATTTGGTTTTTTTAATTACTCGTAAATGGAGGTGCCAACTTCACACACGATTTTTGTTTTTTTGAAATAACTTTTTAACAAAAGATGGACAAGCGAAAATTTCTCCTGGACAAACATGGACAAAGGAATGGCATTTGGTTTTTTTAATTACTCGTAAATGGAGGTGCCAACTTCACACACGATTTTTGTTTTTTTGAAATAACTTTTTAACAGAAGGTGGACTAACGAAAATTTTTCCTGGACAATCGTGGACAAACGATGGACAAACGAATGACATTTGGTTTTTTTAATTACTCGTAAATGGAGGTGCCAACTTCACACACGATTTTTGTTTTTTTTGAAATAACTTTTTAACAAAAGGTGGGCAAACGAAAATTTCTCCTGGACAAACATGGACAAACGATGGGCAAACGACGGACATACGATTTAGCACAATAAAGCGAAACAAAAAATTGTTTGGGTTTTTTCGAAAAAACATGTTTTTGATATAACTTTTTAACAAAAGGTGGACAAACGAAAATTTTTCCTGGACAAACGTGGACAAACGATGGACAAACGAATGGCATATGGTTTTTTTAAATACTCGCAAATGGAGGTGCCAACTTCACACAGGATTTTTTTTTTTTTGAAATAACTTTTTAACAAAAGGTGGACAAACGAAAATTTTTCCTGGACAAACATGGACAAACGGTGGACAAACGAATGTGATATGGTTTTTTTAATTATTCGCCCAAGTAGGTGCCAACTTCACAGAGCTTTTGGTGCGCTCTAAATTAGAATATGTTTCCATTATTTGGAACCCTTTCTATAGCAGTAATTCGGTCAGAGTAGAAAGAGCTCAAAGAAAGTGTGTAAACTTTGCCTTATGCTCCATAAATTTTGATGATCAGTTGGTATCTTATTTATTTATTTTATTTTTACGGTCTTAAGACATATAAAATATAAGATGTTTGCTTAAAATTAAATTTAAATACATAATAACTTTTGTATATAAAACTAATAATCTTCCTCTTCACACAATCATCAGTCTTGTGTATTAGCCCAAATGTGTGTTCAGAAATTGTTGATCGTTGTTCGCGATCAATATATTAGAAGATTGTGGGGACAGAATTCCTAGCCCCCTCTCTTCCTTTCTCTCGTCGTATGGGATATAATGCTGGCTTTGTAGTTTGTTGTTGGCTTTGTAGCTTGTGACCTGGCTGTCGGAAAGGACGAGACTCCGAGCCACATAATTTTTATTTCGATCTATTTTAATTTGATTTATCTTGAATATTATCAATGCTGAGCAGCAGAATACTTAGGTTTACTTGGAGGTTGGAAAGGCATTTCAACTCTTCTGAATTCATAAAACTCCACTTGCAGGAAAAGAGGACATGTGCAAGCCAGGATATAACAAGAGGCCCAGATAAAACTCATGTTTTCACTTACAAAAATTTTATCTAGGACTTAAAAGTTTGTTAGTAATTTAATTAATACTTGTTAGATTCACGCTGAAGAGATTGTCAACAACATATATCATATTTAAATGTACTGCAATGCCATTATAATCGATGCCAGCTTTTCAAAATTTAATATGGCGGACATTTTTTTCAAATTGATTTGATTCTCTTGAAACTTTGTATGCGGCGTTTTATGAGGTAGCTGATTTAGAATCCAATGTGAGTTTTTCACAATTGAAAATAGTGGACCCAATATGGCGGTCAATATTTTAAAAAGTGATCGGACTCTCTTCAAACTCTATATTTATGATTTTGTCGATTTTGAATCCGATTTCAGTTTTTCAAAACTCAAAATTTCGTATTTCGAAACTCAAAAAAAAAAAAAAAACGCATATTTATTTGTTTAGAAATATCCTTCAAACAGAAATTTATTCATACATACATATGTATTGCTAGCTTTACCCGGCGTACGTTGTAACGCCCGATATCGAATGAATGTTGAGTAATTTTTTCTGTTTTGTTTGTTGATAATTTAGTTTATTGTTCTGTAAATTGAATTAAACTATGCACGCATATTTGGTGAAATTTTCGTTTAAAACATTTTATTATTTATTATATCTTATTGTAATGCTAATATGTTTGGTTTTTTCGTTCGGTGCTAAGATAAACAAATTGTTTGGCGTTCCAACTCTAGAGCAAGCAACATATAGTTAGCTGGCCATGGGAAAGCATGGACTCTCTATTAATTACTTAACGCAAAGTCTGGTTCCATTGCACAATTTTGATGGGTCTAAATTCCGAAGAAGCATGATTGGGGGTTCTAAAGAGTTTAGAAATTCAATTGGATAATTCACATTTTGATCTTCATCTGTAACTGTGTCGATCGATTTACATTTCGTCACTTCACCAGGAATTTGGTTTTGAATGCGATCATTGATTTTGTTAACATTATCATTTTTGGGAGCTAAGATTGCTCGTTCGCATAGCCAAAAAAAAAATTTTAATTTAAAATTCTTAATTCTTTAATATGAAAAACCTTTGTCTTGATCGAAGGAACCTATAGCCAAAATGTGGTGATGATTGAAGTGTGGGAAATACGTTTCCATAGGGAACACACACACATAATTTGGTTTTTATAGAAGATGTAGATAGACTGATGCTAACAAATTTGTTTAACGGCGGCAGATTACTAAACGTCCAAAAGGAATAACAGCCAAACTCAACAATGCAGTCAAACTTTAGGTGTTAAAATAACCGAAGTTTGTACGGAAGCCATAGTTGTGAAAAATCCCATTTGCAGAGAAGATGCCACGTCCCTTTTTCCCAATTTCACATGTTAGGACTTAAAGTCATATAGCTCCTTACCAATTTTCATTATCCTATCATTACTACCTCCAGATATATGCAGTATGATATATTCCATTTGTATGGGAGGTGCCACGCCCCCTTTTCCCTAATACCAGATTTTCTTGGTGGTGTTAGGGATTGACGTCATATAACTCCTTACTGAATTTCAATTTTCTGGCATGCATACCTTCAGAGTTATGCAGTACCAAAAATTCCATTTGTAGTATGTTTTTCAAGTGTCGTTTGGTTAAAAGTGGTACCTTCCGAGGGCTGTGGGTCCATAATTTCGCTTCCAATAACCGTCTGCGTCTGCCGTATGTAGAAGAGAAAATGCTCCTAAAATGGGTTTTCCAACAGGATAACGACCCAAAACATACGAGCAAGCGAGAAAAGGATTTATTTC
The DNA here is from genome assembly GCF_040869045.1 of Eurosta solidaginis. Lineage (NCBI taxonomy): Eukaryota > Metazoa > Arthropoda > Insecta > Diptera > Tephritidae > Eurosta > Eurosta solidaginis. The sequence goes on along the minus strand of NC_090321.1, from coordinate 85,461,006 downwards.
GGGAGAACAAAATTGCAGTAATGGAGTGGCCAGCTCAATCCCCGGACTTGAACTCCATTGAAAACTTATGGGGGGATATAAAGCACGCCGTTGATGAAAAAAAACGCCCAATTCAAAGTTATTGTGGGAAGTAGTGCAATTAGGCAAATATACCCAGTGGACCGATGTAAGCGCTTAGTGGACTCCATGCCTCGTAGATGTGCCGCCGTCATCCGAAATGGGTGTTATACAACGAAATATTAGTACTATTGTGTTTTTTGAATAACAAATTTAAATTGAGTTAATTCACTAAATATCTTTAGTTATAGTGACTTTTTAATAAAAATCTATTTATGAACATTCTTTCTGACACTTGTGTAATCTTTTTCAAATTTACAACAACTTGGCGTGATGGAGAATAAAATTTTTTTGCTCTTAACATAATTAGCCTTAATGCGTTATTACATAACGCAAAAGTTTTTATTTGTGGTTTGATTTACTTTAGATAAATCCACTTTATTAGGGTTCTCAGAAAGCACTGCTATTAATATGAACATAACTGTAGATGTAGATAATTTACTCACATTTGGTAATTTTCATTACATACACATGCTCATGAAAAATCCATTTATCGCAGGTCTTGCGCCAGTTTTTGTTTTGACCAGCTCTTGCTATATTTGTTGTTAAATCATGTTTTTCTTTTTCAGTTGTGCCTAAGAGCATCCCATCTTTGAATTTAAGTTATAGGGAAAGGGTTTGAACTGATGCACAACGATATAAAATTGTTTTAATTAAATCAAACAACAACTCATGCAAAAAGTTACGCCTACCTATATTGGCAGGACTGAAATTTTTTCAATGTATATATTTTCCTATAGTTTACAAGTATATATGTATATTTATAATTACTTTATACAAGAGTAGTTCTAACCGCAATAGGGGCACGAGTTCGAGTTTCTTTTGGTATCGTTAGGAACCGTATAATGCTCCTTGGATCTACTACCAGTTCCGCGAAGGCAACGTCATCAGGGTCTGAGGTGAATGTAGAGTCGTTCACCGTTAATTATTTTTCAGGAACCAGGGCTTTAAAACCCTGAAATGAATTTTAAGAAACTGGCATTGGATTCGAAATCAGCAACCTCACCGGATACAGAGTTTCAAGACAATCAAAACACTTTGAAAAAATTGACCGCCATATTGTACCCCCTAATGGTGGATTTCGGTCCAAAACAATACGCGATGTGGTCGGAATTACCTTTTTAGTTTCACCGGTTTCAATATATTTTTAGGTGCTACACTTATTCTACCTGTCCAAGGAAGCTGTGAACTAAAAGGAATATTTCCCAATGAAACACAAAAAAAAATGTTTACCAGTACATTGACTTTTAAAGAAAATATGTCAATTGATCGATTTTTTATTAAAACAACGAGCGCTACCTCTAAAACCACTTTTTTACAAAATAAAACAATACGTGTATCTTTTTTTCACAAGCAACAGTAACGTTTGCAAAGTTGACGTGCCACTCGATATTTTCTAAAACATTGCAAATTTTTTTGATTCATGGATTATTCACCGCAAACTTACCGCAATTCCCTCTGCAGGAATTATTTATCCAACTGGTTTCCAAAGTAGTTTTCGAAAAGTGGCACGCTCAACCCTTTTAAATTAAAACACAGATAGCATCTGCTAAATATTTTTTTTTGTTTTGTTTTTTAAATGGAGAAAAATTTATTTAAATTTGTTATTCTGTTATGTCTTTTATGAAAAAAAAAATAATAAAACGCATAGACAGTTGCCTTAAACTTTTAGTTTTTTTTTCTTAACCTTGAACATTTTTATTAAACCTTTTTTAGCTTTTTGTTTTTGTCAATCTAACCTTTTTTCTGAAAAAGTTCTGGCCAACACTAGTTGAGACTCCTAATATGGGGGTCCCTAGGGTCGAGATGTCTCGCCAGGTCACGTTCTCTTGCTAAGTTTGCGGCTTCAGCCGGGAAATGCGGTATGATTTCAGGTATTCTACCGGCTGGAATAAAGCGTGCAGAAGCTGAAGCGATGACCTTGCAGAACGCACGCTCGCCTTGCCGGACATCAAGTGGGATGGGGAGAGCAGCAAAAGATTTATTTGTGGAGGTTGTGTAGTCTTCCCAGTTGAATTTTTTAAAATTAATAAACCCCATTTAATTGACAACACTCCCCAACGCCTTCGGTGAGTGTCCTTATCGCTACAACAACAACAACAACAACGTTAATTATATATAGGTTAGACCTGGATTTTCCTGCTCCCTAGGGTACTGTTTTTTTAATAACGACCGTGATAGAGTCGCGCAAGTGATTCGTGTCCATAATGCTCCCATTCCACTTACACCACTCATGTATTGGATAGCCATGGTATTTTAGTTTTACGACCGGTATACCTACCGCGGGCATACTCTACTACCTCTAACCCGCAGGTAGAAATTTTGTTAAATTAGCAAAATTATGTTATGAAAATTGTCACAAATTCGAGAGCTAGAAAAGTCAACCCAAATTAGAATTGCAAATTGATTTGTATGGTTTTTATTATTTGTCATGGCAATTGCGTCATGACTCATAGTTTCGATTGGGTAACGTGGCGAATAAAAAATTGTTTGGTATTAAAAAGGATTTGTGAGTACCCTAAATATTTCGAGGTGAAATTTATAAATTTCAAACAGATGGATTCTTTTGAATCACAAAAATATGTATAATATGATTTATGAATACGTCCACTAATGATTGGTTTTCACTAGGTCAAATTTGACCACAAACTTGACATTTGCAGTCTGTTTTGACTACTAAGAGACAATTTAAATAGACCAATAAGTGAAAACGCAAATTGTCCAATGGTAAGGCAAATTTGACATTCAAATTTCATTTGCTAACAAGTTGGCAATTTATTTTCGTTAGTTAACTGGTCCCTGAACACAAAATCTTATAGCGTTTTCTTTTCTGAAATAAATTGTTGCCTAAGTAAATGGTAACGCTTTAATAGAGTTACTCCTACTCCAGAAAATTTTCAACATTTATTGTGCATACAAAAAACATTTAACTCACCATATTCACTCATATTAACAGAGTATATGTGGAACTTAAGAGCGAATTGAGAGTTTCACAGAGTTGCACTGCCACGCCGCCTTTTTATACAGGATAAAAGTGTAATGCTTTTGCGTTGCGAGTAGGCAACAATTTTCACAAAAGAATGAAATACCCCGTAAAGGCGTTGCCTGTTTTTAGAACAGAACAACAACCCTTGCGCGGCGTACAAAAAGCGTAACACTTTAGCCAGAAAAGAAAACGCTATTAGTGTGGTTTTGACGACACAATTCTTTATCGACTTCGGGTCAGCAATGTGTTACTCTAAATTTTGCACAGATTTTTTGCTTATGCGAAACTATTACAATTGGGATTATTACAATGAAATTTTAAATTTAAACTAATTTTAAGTACAATATTTGTATGTTTACGTACACGTGCTTTATTATTTATTTAAAATAAACCATTTTCATTTATTATTTTGTGTTTCTTTTTTCTTTTTATTATAGAACCCCAGTGGACTCCTTCGCCTCCAAGGCCACAGAGCCCCTCACAATCGCAGACAAGCTTCGATCCACTTACATGTAAATAAATTTTATATTTGTATTGAAAAACGTTTGGAATTTTGAATTTAGTTTATTAATTTGTTTTTCCAAATTTCATTATCAAAATTTCATAATATTGTTTGCTTGTGCGCTGCTACGTAAACCGTTAATCGTTTTAAGTTTGATTTTGCTTTATTAAAAAATATTTATGCATGTGTAACATTCCTGTGTCCCTTATCACTAAAACTAACAACACAGGCCAATAAAATTTAGAAAATTTTTTGTTGACTAAAATATTGCAGCCAATTCTGATGGACATTTATTGATTTTGGTCAGTTTTTGTAGAAAGGGACTTTAATACTACCTTAAATATTTTTTTTGTCGTTTTGAACCTTTGGTAATCACTCACCAAAAAATTGCTGGTACATTTCTTTTAATCATCAACTTTTGATTTTAAATTTTAGTGCTTTCACCTCCTCTAATGCAAACAGCTTATGCATCAAATAACTTGGTTGCAGATGTCAAAATATAACGAAAAATACTCTTTAAATCGAAAAAAAAGTATATTCCAAATTTACTGTTCTATGTACATGCAGAAAATTCCTATGAGAATCGATTGTAATATTTGATCCTTACTAACCGTAAACACTATGCCAGTCATGAGTATTTTACTAGTAAAGTTATAATTTTTTTGTATTTTGGTTATTAGCGACCTATTGATTTTGTATGTGATATTGTTGTAGTCCTTGCAGACGATTTCCTCAGAAGATTGAAATATATCGGGAAAATAATAAGTGTTTAAAATTTTTTATAATACAACTGATCTCGAGCCAGCTTAAAAAAAATCTTCTGGAATAATTTTTTTTGTAATTAATGTTAGAGAAAAATTACAAAATTTTGCATGCGGCGATGGTTACAAGCACATGCTTTTCAATTTCACTTCTTCATCAGCTAGCTTTTCGGGGACTTGAGTTTTGAGTTTTTGTTGCTATTCCTTTTTATACACAATTTGGTCCATATGTATACTATATGTTTTTTTAAAGCAAATTGTGTGGAATATTTTCAGGCACGTTCAACAGAACTGAATAATAACATTTGATTTTTGACGTTGTTAGCAATGCTTCCGCTGTTCACTGTTATATCAATATTATTTTTATGTACATATTGCATTTTTTATGTAGTCAAAACAATTTGGCTATTTTATATATGAGCATTTTCCAGAAATTGTCAGCCAATAACAAACAATTTAAATTTTCCTAATTGCTCTCTAAGGTGGTTTTCGAAAAGTGACACGCTGTGCCCCTTATCTACCACAAATTTTCGGCGAATTCACTTGCAAGCATTAGTTTCCTAACTGGTCTTTAATGTGGTTTTCTAAAAGTGGCACACTAACTTCACCCGATACTTTCTAAAATATGACGCGGTAATTTTTTTGTTTCACGGATAAATTATGGCAAATTCACCGAAATTGACCCACATTTTTTTCCACGTAAAAGTTGTCTCGCCAACTTCATAGAGGTTTAAAAGGGTATTTTTTCGAAACAGTCAAGCTGTTTAAATGGGGCAAAAGTTACGATAAGCTTCCGATCGGAACAGTCGGTGGTAAGAGATATATAGTATACATACTACCTATACGATCTTTTTTAGACAACAATACGAGCCATATACGAAAGCATCTGGTGAAATTTGAAATTTTCTGAAAAAAACGGTTGTATGGGGGATATATGCTATCGTGTTCCGATCCGGCTAGTTCCAACAAATTTCTAATCGCACACCTAAGTATACCCGCTCATCAAATCTTACCAAGATATCTCTCTAGTTTGAGTTCAAACCAGATTATCCACCTGACCAATTCGGTATACTTATTGGTGGGTTAACAATTTTGAGATTCGTGACAAACTTCATATACCATTTCATTTTCATGAAAGGTATAAAAAGTGCCCAGTCTTAAATGGGGGCACATTTTATACGATACTTATGATATTATAGCAGTTATGGAAGAACACACATGCAGCTCGTTAAAAACAAACTTCTGGTAACACTACGGACTCAATCAGTCTATGTGAGGTCCTCATGGACCGGTCAGTTTAACCTAACCCAACACATGCAGCCAAAAATCACATTTATCGGGCAACTATATTTGAAGATATGCAGTTCTTTGTAATTATTGCGTTATGGTTGGGAAGTTATTGGATTTTTTGCACTTCGGTGTGAATAGTAGTTGCTAGTTATAGAAAAGAAGGCTTGGGAACATTACGTTAGCGACCCTGGAAAAAATTGTTGGACTATGTGTACCATATTTGTCATATATGTGGGTATTCTACTATTGCTTTTGAGTAGTTGATTAAGTAATTTTTTAGTATTTGTTGGGGAAAGTTTCATGTAGTATGTGATCCTGGCTAGGACATCGCAATGTAAATTAGACACGTTTTTTATATGTATGAGGATCAGTTATGGAGTACTCGTACTCGTTAAATACTTTTTAAGTACTCCTTAAATCAACCTGAAGAGTATACCAGTACTCCCTATTCATATAAACCTAACAACATTTTCAACTCAAAAATGTAAAAATTTTATGAAATTATATTATTATGAAACGCATTTTTTGGAATATTGCAGAATGGCTAAATTTACTGGTTTTTACTTCCCATAAAGATTATTACATAAAAGGTTAAGGGTGTACCTATTGCATTTTGGTTTGGAAGTCCACATATAATGAAACGATTTTTTAGTAAAAGATAGTGCACTGGCCTAACAAACACTGATTAAAAACCACAGTATTTATGTGCTAAGATCGAATACACATAAGGCTGGCGGTGTTGAGAGGCAGCAGCTTTTCGTATCATTGAAGTGGGGTGCGGGGTTCCTGGTTTAGCAGTATACGACCGATAGAGTAGGTGGACGGTATCAGAAATTATTTCTACAGTCGAACAATAGAGCCACAACGGTGACGAGGAGTATCGGGACGCCAACAGCGGTATGATAGTGGTCGTAAGCGGCTGAATAGCGGGGCGACGAGGTATCAGAACGGCAACAGGTGAGCGGCGGTAGGATAATGGGGGGGGTCAGTTGAATAACGAGTCAACCAACAGGGGAAGGGGGGGGGGGGGGGGCACGGAGTGTTTATCAGTAGCGGAGCTGGATCACATATACTGAGATTATTAACCAATATTAAAGCAATTTAGAAAATAATCACTAGTGAAATAGACCATATTACGCATTACGTCAGCTTTTCACAAAAAAGGAAAAGGCACAACAGCTTGTGCTTCGTATAAAAATTAAGTGCAAAACCAAAGAGAATGAAAGCTGCAATAAGTGTTACGTTGGGACAACAATATATTTTTTGTTTCAAATAAACAGGCTTCCTGAGGATGGCCTTAAAACGTTGAAAAATAAAACATTTTTTAGTTTTTTTTTTCTTATATTAGAACGGCAAAAGCAGCCCCTACCCAACAAACAAATAATAAATATAGATAGAAATTAGGGATAGGGCTTGTTTATAGCGTAAATATTATAAGGCGTATGATATTGTAACGAATTTACTGAATTTCCTCTTATGTGCAACCTTCTACTAACGTTCGAATCACTAAAATGTTGAATAAATAACTCCACTATTCAATAATGCAAAATGGCCTTTATTCAAGTACTTCACAATAACACTACTACTTCTCGACAGATAGCGTGCTTAAATCAAACTGATTCATGATTGCTCAGATTGCGCTCTTTTATACTCTTCGATTTCCTCGGTCCATACTTCTTGGCGTTTCCAGAATTTACCTAGTTACCAGCTATAAAATTATAACTACAAATGCACGTGTATAGCTTCTCATATGCGCGTGTATATGTGAGTGATACTTGCACAAATAATTGCCTACTTTTGGGAGTATCTCAGATATATGCATGTGTTTGTGCGTTGCTCCCGCTGCTTGTATGGACATATGTGTAGACATAATGATTAATTTGGTTATGTGCAAGTCACTGCTCAGTATCGGCTTAGAGATGATAGTATCCCTTAGTGTTGCTAGTATTCGTCACACTGCCCTCCACCTAAGTCTGGTCGTCCCGATCAGACAAATTTCCTGATCTAAACGCCGCTAGCATCTCCAAATGAACCACTCTTCTATTTCGTGGTTTCCAAATGATTTGTATGCGGTAGATGGTATCACTGATCTTTTTCACAACTTTGTACCAGCCTTCCCAACTGCACCGAAATTTGGATAGAACACCTTTCCGCCGGTGAGGGTTGTATAACAGTACCAAATCTCCCTCCAAGAAACCTTTCGAATTATTATTCTCATCGTACCTGCGTTTCATCTTACTACTCATTATCCTGGATCGTTCCCTCGCAATGTCTGTTGTTTGGCCAATGAACTACTTTGTAGAGCTTGCTCTTGACGGATTGGCTTCACATAATCAGTATCGTTCCGACGTTTCCCAACAGTAATCCGCCCTGGCTTGAAACCACCCTTGCATTCTTTCTGGGGAATTCTTTCGTTCGTTTTAGTGTGTCCATTAGGGGTTTTCAATGCCAGTGCTTTCTCCTCTTGCAGGTACCTTCGGTTTTGATTTGTTTGGCCCATTCGTTCCATCAACATTTGCCCGATCTACTTTCCTTGACTTTTGTGGTCTCCGTCGAATTTCCTCCACCAGCACTCGCTTACTGCTGAACCCTTTCTCCAAACTAAAGTTAAGTGGTATATCCTGGTTCTTATAGCGCATATTCCTTCTTTGCATGTCGATCCTGATGTCATGGTCAACTAAGAAGTCCTCTCCCAAAATGACTTCATCAACAATCTCCGCCACAATGAATTTGTGTAGAGTCATGACCTTTGCAATTAAGACCTCACATATCAATTCTCCTTGGACTTGGTTATACTCGCCTGTGACCGTACGCAACCTTGCTCCAGGTAACGGTTTTACTCTCCTGTTGACCAAGTCAGATCGGATTAAGGAATGGGATGCACCCGTATCTACAGTCAGTACACGTTCTTTGCCATCCACATTCCCTCTGACGGTAAGACTGCTCAATTTTCTTTCAATTTGAGAGATAGATATCACAGGACATTCAACGGCTGGAGCTAGCTCTCGATTTTTACATCTGACATGCTCTTGCTCATCTCCAGTTTTGCGTTTACCGCCACCCAAGTTGGAACTATTGGGATTGGTACTGTAATAACGTGCAATGTGCCCTGGCTTTCCACACTTAAAGCAATTGACGGCACCATCGTTTTTCTGCTGCGTTCCTTTTAATGCTGCCAAAATTGCGTCTACCCAGTCTGGCCTTTCCACTTCCACGCGATGAGCTTTGTATGCGGGCTTACTCAAAAGTGACGCTGCTTCCTGAGTCAGTGCATGGGATACCTTTCCTGCTAATGTGGTTTTTGGGTTTGCGTATGGAGCTCGCTTTGTTTCGACGTCCCGTATGCCATTTATAAAGCTCTGAATCTTTACCCTTTCAGTGTATTCCACGGGTGCGTCCGCATTTGCCAAATGAACCAACCTTTCAACATCCGAAGCAAACTCCTACAATGTCTCATTTGCTTTTTGGTAACCGTTTTGCAACTCAATTTGGTATATCTGTTTTCTATGCTCGCTTCCATAACGTCTCTCGACAGCGGCCATCAATGCTTCATAACTGTTCCGTTCGTACTCTGGAATCGTATGTAAGATTTCCGCTGCAGGCCCTTTCAATGTCACGAACAGTGCAGCAACTTTATCTTCCGCATTTTGTTCACTGCTGCGGTCTTCTCAACCTGTAGCTTAAAAACCTGGAAAGGAACAGAACCGTCAAAAGATGGAGTTTTTACCTTCGTAATACTCGCTGAAGCAGCCGGGCGATTAAGTTGCAATTCCTGTATACGACCTCTCAAAGCATCCACCTCTTCCACGAATTTTTCTTCAAACTGCATTATTTTTTCGTCCATGCGCGCTTCGAGTTTTGATGATATACGCGCCTCTTGTGCTTCTAGTTGTTCTGTTACGCGTGTCTCTTGTTCTTTCAGTTGAGTTGCCATATATGTCTTTTCTTCTTCCAGCTGTGATGAAATTTGTGTTTCCTGTGCTTCAATCTTGGCTGTTATCTGTGTCGACATTTCTGAAATACGCGTTTGTTGTGCTTCAATCTTGGACGTTATGCGTGTATCCTGGGATTCCAATTGTGATGACATTTTTGACGACGTTTGGTTCAACACTGCTAGTATCGCGTTAGTGTCAACACTTGCCAATGGATTCGGAGTCTCTATCTTCTCCTCCATTTTAGTCGCTGGCTCCTCCACATCAGGATAAAAGACATACTCGTCTAAATTAATTCCTTCCAACTCCAATACCTCTCGTAGCCGTGCTTGAAGTTCGATCTTATTGCCGGTTGTAATCAATCCACGGTTCTCCAACTCCTTTTTCAGTTGCTGGATCCTTAATTCACTTAACTTCGCCATGTCCTTGTTGTGCTCTGCAATTCTGGAATTTATTCAACAATTCCTCTTCTGACACCAATTGTAACGATTTTACTGAAATTCCTCTTATTTGCAACCTTCTACTAACGTTCGAATCACTAAACTGTTGAATAAATAACTCCACTATTCAATAATGCAAAATGCCCTTTATTCAAGTACTTCACAATAACACTACTACTTCTCTGCTTAAATCAAACTGCTTCATGATTGCTCAGATTGCGCTCTTTTATACTCTTCGATTTCCTCGTTCCATACTTCTAGGCGTTTCCAAAATTTACCTAGTTACCAGCTATAAAATTATAACTAGAGATGCACGTGTATAGCTTCTCATATGCGCGTGTATATGTGAGTGATACTTGCACAAATAATTGCCTACTTTTGTGAGTATCTGTTATATATGCATATATTTGTGCGTTGCTCTCCGCTGCTTGTATGGACATTTGTGTAGACATTATGATTAATTTGGTTATGTGCAGACAAGTCACTGCTCAGTGTCGGCTTAGAGATGATAGTATCCTTAGTAGTATTCGTCACAATATACATGTCATGCCTGTGTTTTTTTACGCGCATATACATGTGAACTTAAACTTTATATGGACTGCCAAGTGCATAACTTTATCTGCACTTACGAAAGTTGCGCATAAAATAAGTACTAAAAGTGTGTGTCTCCACTATTTTACCACACACTACTTCTATGTATATGTAACTGCGGATGAGTTTTTTTTACTTGCAAACGCAGATGTATAAAAAATGAATGCACGACGCGATAACCTCCGAAAGATTTTAGGCCGAGTTTCTCTTCCTATTTGCATCATGCTCCTTTTCATTTTTCCTGCAAATTGGCGAGACGGGACCTACATGTTTTACGCTGACTCCGACCGGCATCTGCAAATCAGATGAATTTTCATTGAAAAGCTTTTCATGACAGAAATACACTCGGAGTGCTTGCCAAACACTGCCGACGGGTGACTCCGCCTAGAAAAAAACATGTTTCTAAAATTTTGAAGCCAGGATCTTCGGTGTTCTATTCCAAAAACAAAATACAATTTTACAATTATAGAAAAAAACAATAATTACACTGGTATACAGCCAAAATGCACCAGAGAAGCCATTATGAAATTCCTATGTAAAGCCACCCCCTGATTCCGAAAATTAAGGTTATTTTTAATTCTATGGTAACGTTTTGGAGATATTTATGAATACCGGTTTTTAACAAAAAAAAACAAATTGGGTCCACTTAATCATGTATATCTCAAGAACGAATTGAGCAAACGGTTTGAAGCTTTAAAAGGTAATAAAATTTGCTATAAACTGTGTATACAACACTTTTTGCTATGCCCTGCAGATTCAAAGATAACGAACAATCATTACGGAATTTTTCAATTTTTTTTTGTAAGAATATAAAAAAAATTGTACTTTGTGAGGAAGGATCTCGAAAACTTTATTTTTTTGCAAATTTTTTTCTCTCTAAGCTCTGTTTTATTACAAAAAAAAATAAGCTTTATTCAACAAAATCGATGGTCTAATACAAAAGTTATAAGCATTCAAGTAAATATATCCAAACAGACAGACGGACATGGCTAAATCAACTCAGCTCTTCGTTCTGATCATTCCGGTATACTTATTGGTGGGTCTATCTATTTTTATGCTCAGCTGAGCGGAACTCACAGAGTATATTAATTTTGATCGCATAACGGTATCCCGTAACGGCACAAATTGATGTAGATATATGTAGACTTCTATATATCAAAATGATCTGGGCGAAAAAAGAAATTGATTTAGTCCTGTTCCCCGATGGACACGTCCGTATACACGATAACTTGAGTAAATTTTGAGGTATCTTAATGAAATTTGGTATGTAAGTTCCTAGGCACTCATCTCAGATCGATATTTAAAATGAACGAAATCGGACTATAACCACGCCTACTTTTTCGATATCGAAAATTTCGAAAAACCGAAAAAGTGCGATAACTCATTACCAAAGACGGATAAAGCAATGAAACTTGCTAGGTGGGTTGACCTTATGATGACCATGATGGGCCTGGCACCGCCCACTTTTAAAAGAAGGTAATTTAAAAGTTTTGCAAGCTGTAGTTTAGCAGTCGTTGAAGTCACCCCTGGTCCACCTTTACGGCGATATCTCGAAAAGGCGTCCTCCCTTTTAAAATACTCTTTAATACCTTTCGTTTGATACCCATGTCATACAAACACATTCCAGGGTTACTCTAGGTTAATTTTCATACATGGTGATTTTCCCTTATTTGACAAAGGATGAAAGCAAATCGTTCCAAAAAATGTCCCCCTTGGTCTACAATTTGGTCGATATTTCCCAAACGTATGTGATATGGAATTAAAAACCACTTATAAACCATCAACGAAACCCTACGGAACCAACGCAGCTAAGCTCTCAGCTGAGTATGTAATGTTCGGTTACACCCGAACTTAGCCTCCCTTACTTGTTCTTTTAAGGACTTAACAATTTTGAGATTCGTGACAAAGTTAATGTACCATTTCATTTTCATGAAAGGTATAAAAATGGTACCACTGGCACATTAGTGTTGGAAGCATCGCCCCTTGCACTTACACATTACAAAATGGTAGTAGAAAACGCATAAAATTTCTTGATAGCCACATATAAAAACGAAATTTTGCGTGAGCAGTTCTTGAATGTTATTTTATAGATTTTTTGTTTAACTCAAGATTATTATATTAAGATTTATAGCTAACATAATCTAGAACTATAATATATTCATTATAATTTAATAAAACTATATTAGTAGTACTAGTTTTGATTTTTTGACTTTATAAAAATTTTGTTTTGATCTTAGTAATATACTTTTAGGTAATCTTAATTCACAAAAGCCCTAAATAAATTATTGAGAAACTGTTTTTTCCATAGATTATGGTTTGATATATTAAAATACGCTTTCACTTATTGCACTTTTAAAAAGCCATAACTGAATACAGAGAATATGAAAAGTAAACGTGGAGGTGTGGACCTTCAAAATGAAACAAGTGTTTCGAGAAGATTGGCAAAGTTTATTTTACCATTGACACCAAAAGAAAGTTTTTTTTCTATATGGAGTAAGCTTGTAATAGGCATAAAACGATGGGGTCACTTGTATTTTAAATTAGGATGCCCCTTTAGCCATTATAGGCTATTAAAAAATATAAATGTCATTTTTTGGCGCTACCTTACCTGTTCCATAGAACTGACAACTGTCGTTTTTTCTAAAAAATTACATGAGATAAAATTATTGCCCAAAATATTTCTGTTTCATAGATATGTACCTGTAGACATCTACGACAAAACTTTAAAGTCGACAGTGACTAAATCGACAACTGTCTGACAATGGTGCTGACAATTGTCGTGACAATAATGACCAAATAGCTCTGTCGAAAGCAATAGCAGGACAATCTTTGCAAACTTTTGTGCATGATATTGATTATATATATTTTTCACTTATTCTAGAGGTAAATAGGTAAATGCTATTGTTTTAGCCAAAGTAAAGAAGGAAAAGATATTTGAAAATGCGTACATTTTGTAAGCGACAATTTTGAAAACCGACGGTTAATTTGACATAGAAATAAATAAACCTTGACAAAGTTTTCGTGAAACAAGTTTATCAAATCTTATTACCTTTTGAATTGTCTCTGCCTATTTTATGAAACAGTCCTTAGTATGTAAATGTGCCTTTTTGATATGAATCTCCATATGAATAGGACAAAAATTGAAATTGTTGCAAACATGATCTAACCTCCAGATTAGCTTCTTTGGTGGTTGGGTGTTAATCCCTTAGTAAAAAAATTGTTGAAATCTAAACGTGAAAAATAGTCCTCCATGATGAATTTCAGGTCTACTTTGTTTTTTAAATTCGCCATTTGAAATTTGGCAAGTGGGAGGGATCTGCATTAAAAGTTCAAATGTGTAAATGTTGCGTTTTGGTGGGACCTCCAAAAATGTTTTATTTTTCTGTTGTAAAACCTTAAAATTTGTTGGTTAGGGCGTTTTGTGAATTAAGGTAAACGATATGTATTTAATATCTCCAAACACTCGATGAAATGTGATTAAATAAATTTAATTTTTCTATCACAGCACCACCAGCTACAGGTTCATCTGTGAATCCCACCGCCGTTACCAGTCCGAGTGCGCAAAATGTTGTCGTTGGTGGTGCAACTGTTGGTGGCGCAGGGGCGGCAGGTCTCGCAACACAGGCTGCCGCAGTCGCTTCACCCTTGGGTGCAGCTGCAGCCACTTCACCCACCACGCAGCCCGAATTGCCAGTTTTTACATGCCCTCGTCGACCGAACTTGGGACGTGAAGGACGACCGATTGTTTTGCGTGCCAATCATTTTCAAGTATCTATGCCACGCGGCTATGTACATCATTACGACATAAATATTCAACCAGATAAATGTCCGCGTAAAGTTAATCGTGAAATTATCGAAACTATGGTACACGCGTATAGCAAAATATTTGGTGTTTTAAAGCCAGTATTTGATGGACGTAATAATTTGTATACGCGCGATCCTCTACCAATAGGCAATGATCGATTGGAATTGGAAGTAACACTACCAGGCGAAGGAAAGGATCGTATTTTTCGTGTAACGATTAAATGGATGGCACAAGTATCACTTTTTAATTTAGAAGAAGCGTTAGAAGGGCGTACACGACAAATACCGTATGATGCAATACTTGCGTTAGATGTTGTAATGCGTCATTTACCGAGCATGACATACACACCGGTTGGTCGTAGCTTCTTTAGTTCACCTGATGGTTATTATCATCCTTTGGGCGGTGGCCGTGAAGTTTGGTTCGGTTTTCATCAGAGCGTACGCCCTTCACAGTGGAAGATGATGTTAAACATTGATGGTATGTATTATTTGTAATTTTTTTATTATTTCATTGTATATACAGCTGTACAAATATATGGGATATCATATATAACTTTACCCCATAAAATTGGCATATATGCATCGCGTTTCCATATGAAAGTCCAGCAATGGAAAATATATTTATTTTGAGAATGAATTAAACCGAAACTTACGAACAAACTGCAATAATGAGAAGCCGCAGTTAAAGCTGTACTTATCAAGTTTTCCTTAAAACAAGGACACATCGATATATACAAAAAAACAGGAACTCATCGTTTTTTTCCATAAGAAGAAGACATACCAGATCATTCAGCTAAAAGCGGACACATCATGCTATTCAGTTAAGGGAGAGGTGTGGGATATGCGCGTGCATATCAACTAATATGGAGCTAGGTGCCACAAGGATTGACGGACTTCGAATAATTTTTTACTGCGGTTTTTTTATACCGGACTTTTTAACGGATATGTTAATTAGCTTTACTTTTATTCACTCTTTAATTAATTAAATTTGTTTCGCCCAACGCCATGCTCCTGTCCACTGATATCATGGCCTCATACAACCCCCATTGTGAAGTCATCTTCCTGAAATTTAACATGCAGGCGATCCACGTGGTTAGGGCTGGATGTACTTCAATGTTATGAAGACCATCTATGATCACCCGCTTAGAAGACTTAGACTGTAAGGCTCCTTATATTAGAAGACTCCTTATATTCCAGGCTTAATCCTTATATTCCAAGACTTTCTCTATGTGTATAACCACTCTATGCAGTGCCGTGTCTACCGAGTTGCCTTTGGTGTACGCATTTTCCGTTGTGGAGAACGGGTTTCCATCAATTTGAACTGGATTCCTCTAGCTCCTCTTCCTGGCAACCTCTTTACGTTGTCCCAGCTTTGTTTCAACATGTTTCTGGAATTTGGCCCAATTCGTTATGGTTTCTAAAGATTTCTGAAAAGCTCATATATGCATGATCGAAGAAGGATGGACTATCAAGAACCCTCCAATCATACCTTTATATATAAAGTTCAGAGCTCAATGTGATATCAAGAACATTGCTGGATGTTGGACCAACATACATATGTAGGAACACTACCCCTGTTGGATTTGGCTATCTGCAGATTGCCTTGCGGTATGAAACAAATTTAAGACTCCCCTCTATCATTTGTATCGCCTCTTCCAAAACTTTGTGGTGCGCACTTGCATGCGCTCCTATGATCAACATCCTTCGTGCCCTTCACCTTTTACTAGCGTATTTCACTCCCCCCTTGGTGCCTCCGCAGTATGGACCATATAGCAGGTTGTCAAGATAAATACCTGCTTACTCTTCTGCACGACAGCCACCACTTTGAGGCTCTCACTAGTGTCATTAAGTGGCATATATAGGTGTAGCTCACCCCTTCCTTTCGATTGAGCCTTGTAAACGCCATATCCTCGCGCGCTGAGCCCATGAGAACCATGGCTCCTGGATCACCGCCATGTCAAACGAACACTCCTCAAAAGTTAGGAGGAGTTCCCTCGGCGCCATTTTACTGTGCTGGAGGTTTATCTGTAAGACTTGCACCATCGGCTGTTTTTCGGAGAATAAGAGAGGATCCCACGGATGAATACCAAAAACAAATCAAAGTTGCTATAAAAAATGCAACAAATATAGTAGTTTCTAACAGGGCACATAGATTGTTCCAAATGAACCCTTCGACTCCTCCACTGATTGCGCTACCAAATATCCACAAGCCGGACACGCCAATGAGGGCCATGAATAATTTTAAATCGGCACCATGTTACAAACTGTCCAAATATTTAGAAACGATATTGAAACATACTCTGGACCTAAGGAACGAATATGCAATAGCTAACACAACAGAACTAAACTTGAGATCGTAGAGCTAACAAAGAACAGCAAAGTGGTATGTCATGACATAAAAGGTTTATACCCATCAATACCACTATCCGAGACTTTGGACATAGTTAGCTCAACAATAGTTCATTATACAAAGAACAAAGTGAAAAGTATGCAAATCACAAATACGCTAAGAAGACAAACAAACGCTCTTGGAATGGGAAGCCCCACATCAGCCATTCTTATGGAAGTGTTCATGCAAAATCTGGAAGAAAAGTACATAGGAGCTGAACTCTAACTTAGGCGTGTCATTTTATGCTAGATACGTGGATGACATAATATGCGTTTTAACTAATAATAACGAAGACCTTGTACTGGAGTACCTCAACAAGCAGCACGGAAATATGAAATTTACAATGGAAACCGAAAAAGACGGAGGAATCAACTATCTAGACCTCACGATAAATATTGGTAAAGAAGCCAAAAGATTTAACTATGACATATATGGAAAGCCAACGGCCACCGAAACAATAATACATAATCCGCCCAATTTCTAATATACCCTCGGAATTTTGTTCTCGCGGATTTTTTTATTCTCGCGGAAAAATTCCTCCAATTCTTTTCTCCTAGGGAGAACGATAATTGGGGAATAGGAATTTCGAATTTTCGAAGTCAGCTGTTTTGTTAATTGAAATTTCGTTGTGCATTTCTCATTTTGTTTAAAAAATTGAAAAGCTTAATTATTGTTGCAAATTTGTTTGAAATTAAGAAATAAGTTATAAACAATGCACAGTATTGCATTTCATGTGGTATTCACTGAAATGAGTAATGAATTGGTGCCACAGCAACATCAACAGAGGAGCATAAGAAGAAGAAGACGTCGGGATAACAAAAATCCGCCGGAGTTACCTGCTTCTATTCAGCAAAGCAATTTTCTGGCGGCCAAGTTGAGTTGAATTCGTCTTTCGTCATATGCCAAAATCTATTTAAGCCTTCTTCAAAAATCCTTGCGTCATTTCTGAATGGCTGCAACAAATATACCAAGAGCTCTTCCGTTGCTTATGATATACTTTTCGACTTAAAATAAAGAATATTGTGGTAGAATGTACATACTTTAGCACAAATTTGTACAAATAAGAACCACTTTCCTTTAACTATTTTGATGCATTCCCTTTAATTTAACAAGTGAAAAAACTCCTAAGAAATGGCAGAGAAATCTCCCTCTCACTCACATTCATAATACCTACTTTTCTCCCATAACCGGTTTCCGCTTTTTCGAACATTGTTCAGAATTGGAGTAAAGGGAGAAGTGAGGAATACGTGGAATGGGAGAAGGGAAAAAACTCGCACGGAATTTTTGTTTAGAATTGGGCTGAATACCTCAAATCACCCCCAACAGCATACAAATGTAGCATTAAGGCATTTGGTACATAGACTTGAAAGAGCACCTCTTACATAAGAGGCATATAAGAGAGAGCTTGAAGTCATATACATATAACATTGCTACAAACAACGGATATAAAAAAGCACTAGTAGATAAGCTCAGAAGAAGAACCAAAAAGAAATAATGAAAAGGAAAATAATAACACCTGGACCACTATGACATATACTGGAAAAATAACATATAAATTGGCAAACTTCTTTAAAAAATACAAAATTAACACGGCGTTCAAAACATCGAACTATCTAGGGCGAAACTAAGAACTAACACTAACTCAGAGGATCCGTGTAGCAGCCACGGCGTATACAAGCTTACCTGCGGATGCCAACATAGTTACATAGGACAAACAGGACGGCAAATAAGAACGAGGTTCAGAGAACACATTCGAGATTGTAACAAAAAAAAAAAACACGGAATCCAAACATTATACCAAAGTCTAACTTCGCGAATCACATGGTCGAAAATGAATGTTCCCCAGCAAACATTAATGAAACAGTTGGGGTTCTTCACATACAAGCAAAAGGCCGACGTCTCAACGTACTAGAAAATATGGAAATCTACAATCAGAAAACATTCGACGGTAGAATAATAAACGAAGAGATAAACGCAATTTCTGAAACCATATTCGAGCCTTTAAAACTTGTTTACAAGAAAAAAAGTAATGACACAGGTACAACAGACAAACACACAACAACAAATAAACACAAAACAATTAACGCACCAAATCAACAAACCCACAAAGAACGTCAAACGCCTAAAATTACGGACTTTTACCTACCTCAGTCAGCCACACAAATCGATCAGTAAAAACCACCCTCGGTTCTGAATGAACACACAGCACATACATATAACTAAATATACACAAGCATCAATTTTTGACAATACCTGCTCATGTACCCACGAACTATAAATACAGGACAAACGACAACAACAGATCAGAACGAAATTCGACACTGATGATGGCACAACGCCGAAACCGGTTTGTCTCGAAACCAAATTTGACAAGGGATGACGAAAAATCGTTACAATATACATCATTTATCCACCCTGTCTGAAAATCAAAAAAAAAAATAAAATAAGTCTGCTAATGGCATTTGGTATTCGTTCTCCTATTGCACTTTTGATTTAAGGCTTTGGAGGTCCTCCTCAGCCGCTTCCGTTTCCACCATGTCGGAAAATCAACAAAACAAAATAAGTCAGCTAATGGTATTTGGTCTTCGTTCTCCTATTGCCCTTTTGATTTAAGGCTTTGGAGATCCTCCTCAGCTGCTTCCGTTTCCACTCTATCGGAAAATCAACAAGACAAAATAAGTCAGCTAATGGCATTTGGTCTTCGTTCTCCTATTGCCCTTTTGATTTAAGGCTTTGGAGGTCCTCCTCAGCCGCTTCCGTTTCTTGCGTGTTAGGATTATTATCTTCGGTGCTTCCATTCCCGAGGCATAAATGTGTTGGACGTTCATCTGTAAGATTCGCAGCACTATTTGACAGTTTGTCCCCCTCTAAACCTTCGTCGTGACTTCCGCGTCGTCTTCCTATCTCCTTGTTTTAAGCTTTCGTGGAGCTTTTCAACCCCGCCCGTTTCTAGCGTGTTAGAATTGTTTTCCTTTAAACATATTTTCGTGAGCCGCAGACAAATTTTGTTGTGCCCCAGGATATTTTCCCAAGGAAACTGGCAGTTTCACCAGGGGTGGAGCATAGCGAAGTTTGCGCTAGAGGCGTAGGTTCCACATTACAATAGAAAAGATGGTTGATGTATGGTAGGGACACGTCATATGCAGGACGTATGTACATTACGTATGTATGTCGGCATTAATTCTAAACAAGTAAGTACCCTGTTACAGTATCCAGAACGAACTTGGGCCAGGGTGACTCGTGTCTCCGTTGGTAGAGTGCTTTCTACTTCTGCAAGAGTAGGATAGTGTATATTGATAAAGGGGTTCACCGAGCGCGTCTTGGCAAGAGCGTTTACTGGTTCTGTCTTGATCAAACGGATGTGTTGGCAGTTGCCTGATTTTGTCATAGTGCTTATTGAGTTGTTCCCTTAACCACCTTGGAGGCGGGGTTAGATAAAGCAGTTGTTTTCTAGGGTGTCCAGGCTTGTGACAACTGAGCAAAAGCTGCCTGTTCATCATTTCGTTGTGCTCTTTGGCCTCACTATGAAGGGGATGCTCAGGGATCATAAGGAGACATCCCGTGGCAGTTATGAGTCCAGAATTTTGACAGGCCTGCAGCCCTTTTCAGTGGTGGCACGCGCCTTTGCCATTATCGTGCATTCGTCGGCATAGGAAATGATTGTGACTCCTTCTGGTGGAGAAGGGAGCTTTGATATGTTGAAATTGAAAATAAGCAGGGATAGGACACCACCCTGTGGTACCCTCTATTTAATTCTCCAGCAGAGCCAAGATTTTTAGCATTGGCATGTCTATTCCGTCTGGGCGTATTGATTTAGAGGGCTTGCCATTTTTGATGGCTTCTTCAACCTCTGTGGGGCTGATGGTAGTAGGTGACACGTCGTGTTTGTGTTTATGTGGCCGTCTGTTTGGAGGACGGCAGGCGTTGTCTACTGAAGGATACATTACAAATTGTCGACAAAAAGCGCTCGCGCATTTCTTCGAGTCCGGCAAAGTTTTATCGCCAAAAGCGATAGATACTTTATCATTGTGTTTTGTTGGATTCGACAAGGATTTGATGGTTGACCACACGTGTATGCGCTAAACGCTGACTAGCATATTCACATCATGGGAACATTACTGGTGATACGATATCAACAAAATAAGCTTCCTGCATTCTTCACTGCAGTTACAAAACGCGCATCTGGAATAAATGCTGATGCTTCACTACCGCTCCGTGGGAACATGGTTCGCACTGCCAGTACCGCGCATACCTTAGCTTCATATTTCTACACGCGCATCCAACGAACGCTAACCGCGCGTCACCAGCGGATGGGAACATTGGCAGGGATACGATACCACTGCAACATATGAAAATACCAACAACGATGCGACGCCGCTGCAATTGGGCCGTCGCTAAGAATTAATAAAAGGCCATACTAACATAGTTTAAGTTCAGTTGTATTTTGCTCGTGTAAAACCAATGAAGTGCAAAAAACCGGCATAAGCCGGAAAAAAATAATTTTTTTTAAGTTTTAAACCCACAACGGGTTAACTGGCGCCCAACGGCCCAGTCGCGAATTAAAAGGCCCTAAAGCAGTGCCTCGCAAACAGATTCGCGGAAAACTCATCGCGACAACGGGAATCCACAAGTGAATAGCTTCGGGCGCAGAGTGCGCATCGAGGGAGCCAGATTGGCAGAGAATTTTTATGATATAAATCAAAACTATCAAGAAAAGATGCAAAAAGGACCAAAAACCCTCTACGCCGTGGGACTAATATAAGAAATAATTAAATTAGAGTAATATATAAGTAAATCAATAAATATAGAACTAAGTTAAGCGAAGTGAAAGTGAAAGTGAACTGCTATCGTTAAACAATTTTTGTTTTTACTAACTTGTGAGGTCAGTAAGCGAATGAGAAAAATGGCTCAGATTAATATACTTAGGCCTCCACTCCTAAATACAGGAGCAACAGCTGCCTCAACAGCACCTGCAAACCTTTCCCCTCCCCAAGCCGTAACAACGACCGAGGAATTTAAGGAAGTTGTAAGAAGCACACTAGCCGAAATCCTTCAGACCGACACTTCAGTTCTGACTAGAATCAGTGCTCAACCCCCTTTTGCTAACTGATCAGACAATTGAGGAGAGGTTCAGAAATAGTATTTTCGACATGGACAAGATCCCTGACGTCGTCCGTTCCCTAAGAGAGTTCAGTGGAAACCCTACTGAGTTCAGTAGTTGGAAGAAGAGCGTGGAAAGGGTACTAAAAATTTACGAACCCAGTGTAGGTACTCCAAAGTATTTTGGTATCCTGAATATTATCAAGAACATTGTCGGTGGTGCAGATGCCGCGCTCGAAGCATACAACACCCCGCTCAATTGGAAGGCAATTTCGCGTTGTCTTACAACGCACTACGCCGACAAGAGGGATATCAGCACCCTCGATTACCAAATGACCTGTCTCATCCAAGGACGGAAGTCGATACAGGAGTTCTACGCAGAAGTGTACAAGCACCTATCTCTCATCCTCAATAAAATTTCCTGTATGGAAATTTACGACGAAGCCATGCGCGTACTCACCAATACATATCGCGATAAAGCACTAGATACCTTCGTAAGAGGATTATCAGGCGACCTCTCCAGGCTCCTCGGCATGAATTTCATTAATGTAATGCTTCAGGTAAGTCACCAGGTTCTTTCATGCCATGAAAGAACCTGGTGACTTACCTGAAGCATTACATTAATGCACCAAATTAGAAATCCAAAACTTTAGGTCCAAACATGCTAACAATCAATATAGCTTTCCGAAAATATTGAGTTCACCTTCAACCCCATTCAACACCCACCAAAAACCTACTATTCCCGCAAGGAAGTTCCAACACGGAAATCATCCCTTCTACCCACATACCTCAACCAACCCCTGTTGTTGTTGTTGTATCAATGTTTAGCCCCACCTAATAGCTGCGACCGATCACAAATTGTCATCAGTATCCTCTAACGGGAGTCCAAGGAAACTTGCTGTTTCGACAGCGGTGGACCATAATGAAAGGGGTGTTAGAGGCGTTGGTTCCACATTACAATTAAAGAGATGGTTGGTGTCATGTGGGGACACATTGCAAGCGGGGTGGATTCTGGATATGTAAGAGTTTAACCTGTTACAGTATCCAGAACGAAGTTGAGCCAGAGTGATTCGCGTTTCCCTGAGGAGTATGCCTTCCTCTTCCGCAAGTTTTGGGTACTGTTCCCCGAGTACTGGATTCACCGGGCAATTCCCGGCATAAGGGTCCGACGCCTGTTTGTGGAGTTCACCAAGGACCTGCTTGTGTTTTTTTGCTTCATACGGCTGAGTTCTCAGGTGCCGTATTTCCTCAAAATGCTTACGGAGATGACTCCTTAAGTCCCTAGGCGGTGCTGGCTCATCAATCAGATGTCTGTTGGGATGGCCAGGTTTCTGGGTGTTCAACAGGAACTGTTTGGTTAGCATCTCATTTCTCTCCCTGATCGGGAGTATTCTCGCCTCATTATGTAGATGGTGTTCTGGGGACATAAGAAGACAGCCCGTGGCGGTTCTGAGCGCAGTATTTTGGCAGGCCTGTAGCTTCTTCCAGTGGGTAGTTTTTAGGCTTGGCGACCATATAGGGGACGCGTAAAACGCAAACGGCTGGCCAATTGCTTTGTATGTGGTAATGAGCGTTTCTTTGTCTTTTCCCCAAGTACTGCCAGCAAGGGATTTGAGGATTTTATCACGGCTCTGGATTTTCGGAATAATTGCGGCCGCGTGCTCACCAAAATGTAGATCCTGATCAAGCGTCACACCCAAGATTTTTGGGGTGTAGGACAGTCGGTAGCGTAGTGCCGTCGACGTGGATGTTCGGTCGACATTTGGGACGTCCAAGTTGTAAATAGGGTCGCGGATGATTTAGTCGGTGATAATGCCAGGTTTCGCGAGGCGAAAAAACTGGAGAAATCAGGGAGGTAGCCGTTTATTCTGTTGCAAAGCTCATCGATCTTTGGGCCCGGGCATGTGTCCATTATTGTGCAGTCATCGGCGTAAGAAACGATAGTAACTCCTTCTGGTGGCGAAGGTAGTTTTGATATGTAAAAATTAAACAAAAGTGGGGATAGGACACCAGCCAGAGGCATCCCTTGTTTAATTCTTCTTGGTTTTGATATTTCGTTTCTAAATTGCACCGATACCTGCCGACCACCCAGACAATTTGCGGTCCACCTTTTAAGACATGTGGGAAGGGTAGACCCTTCCAAGTCTTGCAGTAACGTGCCATGGTTGACCGTATCAAAAGCTATTGATAGGTCTAGCGGTACGAGTACTGTTCTATGGTGGGGCTTCTGATTTAGACCACAATTTATCTGGGTGCTAATGGCATTTAGCACGGTGGTGGTGATATGGAGTTTTCTAAAGCCATGCTGATGACAGGCTAGCTGCAAATTTACTTTGAAGTGGGGGAGCAAAATGGCTTCAAGCGTCTTGGCTACTGGCGATAGGAGAGATATCGGGCGATATGACTCCTATGCTAGATGGTTTCCCAGGCTTTAGTAGCGGGACCACCTTGGCCATTTTCCATTTTTCGGGTATGACAAAGGTGGAAAGAGACACGTTGAAGACATGTGCTAAATATTTGAAACCCTCTTTCCCTAGACTTTTAAGCATCGGCATGGCTATGCCGTCTGGGCGCACTGCTTTGGATGGTTTAGCATGACCGATGGCATCCTCAACCTCCGTGGCGGTGATGGTAATTGGTGACGCGCTGAACTTATGTTTACGTGCGCGTCTGTTGGCCCTCCGTCTATTTTTGTCGACCGTAGAATGCATTATGTATTGTCGGCAGAAAGCGCTCGCGCATTTTTTCGCATCCGACAGCACTTTGTCGCCAAAGGCGATGGAAACTTTGTCATTGTGCCTAGACGGATTGGATAGGGACTTTACAGTTGACCAAAGTTTACCTACACCGGCAGAGAGGTTACAACCGCTTAGGTGCTCCTCGCATTTCGCCCGCTCGTGTTCATCCACAAGCAATCTGATGCGTTGGTTTATGTCCCTTATTTGGAGGTCGCCGGGATCGAGCTGTCTTATAAGGTCACGTTCTCTCGCTAAACTTGCGGCTTCTGCCCTGAAGTGGGGCCGAATTTCGGGAATTCTACCGGCGGGAATGAAATAAGCCGAGGCGGATTCAATAACCTTGCGGAAAGCACGCTCCCCTTGGCGGGCATCAGTTGGGATAGGGAGGGCAGCAAAGCGGTTGTCTGTATAGGATTTGTATTCGTCCCACTTTCGTTTTTTAAAGTTAATGAAAGTGCGTTTTTCTGCGCCGATGAAGTCGGCGGGACGCTCGAACGAAATAAGTATAGGCAGGTGGTCGGATGCCAATGTTACCATCGGCTGCCAGTTGACGCAGTTTACGAGTTCTGCGCTCACGATTGAGATATCCGGCGAACTGTGACAGCTTCCTACTATACATGTGGGGCGTCTCCGTTTATAGTGCAGAACGTCGTTTCTTCTATTTGATCCGCTAACATCTCACCCCTACTGTCCACCCGCAAGTTTGAATGCCATAGATCGTGATGGGCATTGAAATCGCCTAAGATAATGCAATTGTTTCCAGTGAGTACGCCGCTGATATCAGGGCGGTATCCACTGGGGCAACAGGTGACAGGAGGGATGTAGATGTTGATGATTTCTAGATTTGCATCGCCTGACCGGACAGATAATCCTTGACGTTCTAAGACACTGTCCCTGTGGTCGATGTCGGGATCAAATATATGATATTGCACAGTGTGGTGTATGATAAACGCGAGGCCGCCTCCATTTCCGCTCTCGCGATCTTCTCTGTGGACATTGTACCCAGAGCAGCTCTGCAATGCAGATCTTGCTGTGAGTTTAGTCTCTTGAATCGCAGCAATGCGGATGTTGTGCCGCTTCGTGAAGTCGACTATCTCCGTGATCTTCCCAGTTAATCCATTACAGTTTAACTGCAGAATTCTGAAGTGCACTCTGGGAGTAAGTGACGGGTGACTACGCCTGGGTTGTGGAAGGACAGAACGCGATTGCTGTTGAGGCCCTGGAACTAGACGTCCTTGGGTAGGCATTGGGGTACCCGGTGTATCTGGGTATGCGGCCTGGCAACATGGCGTAATGAAGCCCGTCGGGGCACCGTCCATGGCAGGAGCTGCATTCGGCGGATGTCGCAAACGTATATATTCTGTGCTGGCAAACGGTGCAAAGGGAGGTAGGGACTAAGAGTCTGTTTCCCTGACCTACACAATTGCTGCCGGAAAAGAGGGGGGAAGAACAAGGGGGCAGGGGCTGATGCTCGGCATTGCTCCCGACTCTACTACGGAGATTGTAGGTATGAGTGGGAGCAGCCGTGTGAGTTGGTGGCGCCGTGGGGCGCGAGCAACAGCGGGTACTTGTGGCTTGCTGAGCAGCGGGGCTGCTGGAAGGTAGCGGGGGGCGCTAAGGCGCAGACTACGGGACGTCCTAGGACGTGAACAGCAAGGAGCCACAAAAGATTTATAGAAGTTACGTGGACGTCTGGTTTTGGGGTATAGCCCAGAACAACCTGTCCGATGCCACCATCCCTTACACGAGACACACTGACAAGAGTATGACCGTCCTAAAAAGATTCTTTTCCGGCAGATGCAGCAAAACCATTTCTCAGGACCTGGGTCAGGAGACGGACCCGGATTGGGTTCGATACCTTCCCGGAGCAAGAGAATATGGAGCAGTCCCGCTGCAAGGAGCTGCTGGGAGGATGACAATTTGTGTGAGGGACGCAACAAATTAAATGGGGTTACACTGAAATGGCAGTCCTTAGTCGGGAAAAATCCCGAGTCGCTACGGTACATATAACAGACGGCCTTGGGAAGCGAAACCAACCCCTCCCATGATACAGTCCCCCCCACAGTTCCAGCATACCTCATATCAACAACCCATATACCAACAGCCCTATCCTCAGTACTACTATGGGCAAGGTGTACCTCCTGGTAGACCTCTTAACAATAACCCACCTCCAAGGCCAACTCAACCAAAGCCGCCGGTACCAATGGAAGTAGACCAGTCGCTGAAAACAAGGAATGTTAACTACATCAATAGACCTAACGACAACAATAGCCGTGTTTTTTTCACACGCGTATACGTTTACGTTTGCGCGTGAACAAAAAACGCCTATCCTCGCTTAGATAATGCTTAGGAGACCCATCTAGCGGCAGTGGTTAAATAACTACAGCTACAGCAAAGGGTGTACCGAAAAGCGGAGACACAACCCTCTGATGGCCATAGGGTATAACATATAGCTGAATCAGTTGCGATGAATTGTGGACACACATAGAATACATGGAATTAGTGTAGAGGGTGAAACAAAAACACATATTTCAGTTACATCTGAGTATAATGCGTATTGAAATTTAGTAGGACAAATTTTATGCGCAGCAATTTCAGAGGTTTAAATACACTTACTTAGCAGTCCATATAAAGTTTAAGTGTAAACGTATATAGTAGTAAAAGAAAACACAGCTAATGCTACGTCGAAGCGACCACCGCCCACGCAATCCCATCAGCATATTAGGAATTTCCCGAACAAAGTTCAACGTGTAAACCATATTTCCCCAACCCTCGATTCCACCACAACTGACTCTGGCCAATACGAAGACGACACCAACACATACGATCCGGAGAGTGAGGAACAATCATGGCAGGACTATTACAACACTTACGAGCAGCAGGAGCACCAGTATCGCCAAGACGACGCAAACGAATATGTGGACGTTCATTTTTTATATTAACTTCCTCATCGCTTCCTTACTTCGAATGTAAAACAAACGATGACAGAATACTTAAATTCCTTATCGACACTGGTCCAAACAAAAATTACATTCAGCCTGCGTTAGTTACAAACCCTAAACCAAATGACAACGTGTTCTTTCCAAACTCCGTAGGCGGAAAAATAAGTGTATCACATCATACCGAACTTGACCTTTTTGCCCTCAGAGATAAAAAGCTAAAGTTCTTTATCCTACCAACCCTGAAATCCTTTCACGCCATAATTGGCAACGACAGTTTAAAACAACTTAAAGCTGTTATTTACACCTCTAACGACTACATGCTCATAGAAAACAAAATAAAAGTCCCCATTAAGCAACAAGTTTCTAATCAGTGAACAACATAGAAATAAAAACTGAACATATCAATCCAAAACAAAAAGTCATTATCGGAAATTTAGTGCAACAGTTCCCCACATTATTCGCCGAACCCGATAAAAAACTAACGTACACCACTAGAATCGTCGGTGAAATCCGTACAACAAACGACTCTCCAATTTACACCAAATATTATCCTTATCCAATGTCCCTAAAAAATGAGGTTGAAAAACAGGTCAATAAACTTGTTGAAGATGGGATTATACGACCATCTCACTGACCCTATAATTCCTCCGTTTGGATCGTTAACAAGAAACCAGGCTCTGCTGGAAATAAACAGTACAGACTAGTAATTGACTACACGAAGCTCAACTCGGTTACTATTGCAGACCGGTACCCCATCCCCGAAATAAACGAGGTACTAGCGCAACTAGGACGTAATAGGTTCTTTTACGTCATCGATCTGAAAAGCGGATTCCACAAAATACCCCTGAAAGAATCAGATATCGAAAAAACCGCTTTTTCCATAAACAACGCAAAATATGAAATTACTAGACTCCCTTTCGGATTGAAAAAACGCACCATCAATTTTGCAACGCACCCTCGACGATATACTACGGCAACATATAGGGAAGTTGTGTTACGTCTACATAGACGATATCATAATTTTCAGCAAGACAGAACAAGACCATGCTAAATCCTTACAAATAATTTTCGATACACTAGAGCAAGCCAATATGAAAATCCAGCTAGACAAATGCAAATTCTTCGCACAGGAAGTAGACTTTTTAGGATTTATAGTCACTGCAGACAGCAAATCCAATAAAGATTGAAGCAATAGAAAAGGTACCTATACCAAAAACACTAAAGGACCTCAGATCCTTCCTGGGAATGTCTGGATTTTACAGACGTTTCATTAGGGACTACGCCAAAATAGCAAAACCCCTTACTCTCATCTTAAGAGGGGAGGAAGGACGAATGGGTAAACATTTATCTGCAAAAACAGCAATAGCCATGAACAACGAAGCAATAGACGCCTTCAATAAAATAAAAAGGACGCTTACGTCCAACGACGTGATGTTACAATACCTTAATTTCGGTAAAGAATTCCATCTGACTACCGGCGCCTCCAGTTATGCAATAGGAGCAGTGCTTGAACAAGATAATAAACCCATTCTATTCATATCTAGAACCCTATCAAAGGCCGAGGAAAACTACGCAACAAACGAGAAGGAAATTTTAGCGATCATTTGGGCCCTCAAATCTTTGAGAAGCTATCTTTACGGCCCTGCCGTAGTCAAAGTTTTCACAGACCACCAACCTCTTACATATGCCCTCAGCAACAAGAACAACAATAGCAAACTCAAGAGATGGAAAGCCATCTTGGAGGAGTACAACTATGAGATCAAATACAAGCCCGGACACACAAACGTCGTAGCGGACGCACTTTCTAGACCGCCACAGAAAATAAATTCAATGACACCCACCCAACACAGCGACGAAAGTTCAGGTCAAACCCTAATTCCCTACACGGATGCACCCATCAATGCATTCAAGAACCAAATTTTTATTTCAGTAGGAGAAACTCCTTCATACCAATTTAAGATAATTTTCCCCACCTACCACCGTCATATCATAATCGAAAGAGATTTTACGGAGGAAACTCTCACCACCCTACTAAAACGATACTTAAATCCTTCAACAACAAACTGCATAAGAACCGACGATAGCATTTTGGGCAAAATCCAAACAATTTACCAAACTCATTTTAGCAGATACAGGGTACTCTACACCCGCAAATTCATAAAGGATATCTTGAACGAAGCGGAGCAAGAAACAGAAATCATAAACGAGCATAATAGGGCTCATCGAAATGCAATAGAAAATAAAAAAACAGCTTTTAGATAAATGCTATTTCCCGCAAATGACCGCGAAAATAAAAAGAATCACAAAACAGTGTAAAATATGCAATGAAAATAAGTATGAAAGACATCCGACTGCCCCAATCATACAAGCAACCCCAATTCCCAATTACCCAGGACACATTGTCCATATCGATATCTATCACACAAACAATAAGGTTATCCTCACAGCCATCGACAAATTCTCTAACTACGCCCAAGCGAAAGTACTTAGATCAAGGGCGACGGAGGATATAAGACAACCCCTTCAAGAATTGCTAACCTCTTTTGGTATTCCAGAAAAAATCGTTATTGATAACGAAAAATCCTTAAACTCTGTAACCATAACGTTTATGCTCGAAAACCAATACGGAATAGAAATTTACAAGACACCCCCTACACCAGTACTGTCAACGGCCAGGTTCAACGCTTCCATTCCACCCTTTCAGAAATAATGCGATGCGTGAAAAGTGAAAGGACGCACGATAGCTTCGGAGATCTACTTAACAGATCACTCTGCAAGTACAATTATTCCATCCATTCGACAATTAAGAGAAAACCTATAGAAGTATTTTTCGGAAGGACTGTAAGTACCGACCGCGAACAATTGGAAAGCCACAGGCAGGAAAACATAAAAAATTTATAAAAGATTTAGAATTCCACAATAAAAAATGATCAAACTTCAAAATTTACAGTCCCAATGACATCATCTATGTCAGAATAAGCAAAAGAGTAGGCAATAAGCTTACACCCAGGTACAGGAAGGAGGTCGTCAGAGAAGACAAGAACTCCACAGTCATAACCCAATCAGGGAAGACGGTGCACAAAGGGCTGATAAGGAGCTGATAAAAACATAACAACTTCGAAGACATAACAGCTTCGAAGATCTACTTAACAGACCACTCTGCAAGTACAATTATTTCATCCATTCGACAATTAAGAGAAAACCAATAGAAGTATTTTTCGGAAGGACTGTAAGTTCCGACCGCGAACAATTGGAAAGCCACAGGTAGGAAAACATAAAAAATTTAGCTGAAAAACAAATAAAAGATTTAGATTTAGAATTCCACAAAAAAAAAAAAAAGATCAATCTTCAAAATTTACAGTCCCAATGGCATCATCTATGTCAGAATAAGCAAAAGAGTAGGCAATAAGCTTACACCCAGGTACAGGAAGGAGGTCGTCAGAGAAGACAGGAACTCCACAGTCATAACCCAATCAGGGAAGATGGTGCACAAAGGGCTGATAAGGAGCATATAAAAACATAACAAGAAAAAACTACAAAAAAGAAAAAATTTTTTTTTCTCAAAAAATTTTTTTTTAAAGAAAAAAATCTTTTTTTCTCATTTCTTATCGTACCTCCATGTAACGAATTTTCCATCGATTAACACGCCATAGGCGAACGATTTAACAAATAAATTTCACAATACTTCGAATAAATGGAGTAAGGAAATTTCATAAAATGGTCGTATCCACAAAATTTTTATTTTTTTTTTCTCCAGCCTACACGCCTTCACTACCCAGGGTCCAAATTCACGACTATTCCTCATCCCACTTAATAACCATCGATAATGGTTTCTCCAAAATCAAGGATGGCACCCTTAACTTTATCCACATCATTGATACCGCAGTGTACCGTCAAGTTCTGCAAAACATTACTGAGATGATAGACAAAGTTTTAACCACCGAAAATCCTATTTATCCCACCTTGCAACACGAGGCCCAACAATGCCATGTTGGAAATCGTAGAGCCTCCTCATAGTCCTAGACAAAGAAGATCCCTAGATATCCTTGGCACTGCCTGGAAATACCTGGCAGGAAGCAACGATCATGACGACCTAATTATGATAAATGGTAATTTAGAAAAACTAATTAACAATAATAATAAGCAATATTATATAAACAATGTTTTTAAGCAGCAGATATATAATTTAACGAAAATCACTAATGATATATGAAGTACCTTTCAGAACGAAGAGGTAATTGTAAACGAAATCGCTTTAAATTTACAGAATAAAATTAGGCTTATAAAAGAAGAAATAGTTAACATAAAATATGCCATACAATGGGCCAGATTAGGTATCATAAATTCTATGATTTTGAATAAGAAAGAAATTGAAATATCCATTAAGGAGTTTAATAAGGAAAATATGCCCTTCAACACAATGGAAGAGGCTCTAGAATTAGCCGAAGTTAGCGTATTAAGCAATTCATCTTCTATTTTGTATGTCTCGAAAATTCCATTAACTACAAAAGTAATTTATAACAATTTTATTATAAAATCAGTAATAAAAAAGATGTAATGATTAATCTAAAATTTAATAATATCATTCAAAATAAAGAAGAAATATTCGGAATAAAAATTAATTGTAAAAAATATAACTCAATTAGCATTTGTAAGCAAGATGAATTGCTAGATTTAAAAAATGACATTTGTATAACTAACCTAATTAAAAGCCTTAATTCTTCGTGTCCCATGATAAATTGCCACCATATACCAAGAGACGAGCTAATTGCCCCAGAAATACTATTCCTTAATGATTACCATGGCAATATAAGTATCAGCGGCGATATGCGCAAAACAAATGGCACCTATATATAGAACTTCGAAAATGAGAAGGTAATAGCTAACGGCAGAGCTTATAGGAATTTCGAAACACCTCCTTTAAGGGTGATGCCAGCAATAGCACAGCCAAATCCAAGGGAGGAGAGCTTTACCAAACTTTTGTCACTCGAAGCCCTTAGCGAGTTACATTTGAACAACACTATAAAAATCCAGTCCCTCCAAGCAGAAAACACGGCCAACCGAATATTCTCAGGGATTACCATAATACTAGTTATTCTTGTTATTGCAGGTTCAGGAAGCACTGCAGGAAGAAAACAAATAAACCTACAGAGCAACCATTACAATCAATCACTCAAGGCAGCCAGAGCCAAGAAGCAACCAGGCAAGTCCAAGTCCCAGTGCCCGAAGTAAGGACTTTTCAAATTTTTCAGACGATCGAGGACAACCGTCTTTAAGAGGGGAGGTGTTAACACCACCCACATTCAAACATCACAAATATTCACATAATAGGTTGCCTGCATTCTCTAGTCACATCGCAGCACACGTGTATGCGATAAACGCTGACTAGCATATTCACATCATGGGAACATTACTGGTGATACGATATCAACAACATAAGCTACCTGCATTCTTCACTCCAGTTACAAAGCGCGCATCCGGAATAAATGCTGATGGCTCACTAACATAGTTCGCACTGCCAGTACCGCGCATACCTTAGCTTCATATTTCTACACGCTCATCCAACGAACGCCAACCGCGCGTCACCAGGGGATGGGAACATTGGCAGCGATACGATACCACTGCAACATATGAAAATACCAACAACGATGCGACGCCGCTGCAATTGGGCCGTAGCTAAGAATTAATAAAAGGCCATACTACCATAGTTTAAGTTCAGTTGTATTTTGCTCGTGTAAAACCAATAAAGTGCAAAATACCGGCATAAGCCGGCAAAAAAATATTTTTTTTTTAAGTTTTAAACCCACAACGGGTTAACTTATATATTATTATATATTAAGAAGTTTAGATTCACAAACTTAGGCTTCCTTAGTTATATATTGAAGATGTCTTTTTATTAACTCCATATGTGTATTTTATCTGCAAATAGTTTCGGCTACAGCTTTTTACAAAGCACAACCAGTTATAGATTTTATGTGTGAAGTACTCGATTGTCGTGATATTAATGAGCAAAGAAAACCTCTCACCGATTCTCAGCGTGTCAAATTCACGAAAGAAATCAAAGGTCTAAAAATTGAAATAACTCACTGTGGAGCAATGCGTCGCAAATATCGTGTTTGTAATGTGACACGTCGTCCAGCTCAAATGCAATCGTAAGTTCTCGATTATATTACATAAACATAAAAATGTAACAAAGCATATTTACACAGTGTATATAATAAATTAATTATATACTTATTTATGCTACATATAAATAATTTAATTACACCCATTTAGATTTCCACTTCAACTTGAAAATGGTCAAACTGTTGAATGTACTGTGGCTAAGTACTTTTTGGATAAATATCGCATGAAGTTACGTTATCCGCATTTGCCATGTCTGCAGGTAGGACAGGAACACAAGCATACTTATTTACCATTGGAAGTATGTAACATTGTCGCTGGTCAACGTTGTATCAAAAAGCTAACTGATATGCAAACATCGACAATGATCAAGGCAACGGCCCGTTCGGCACCTGATCGTGAACGTGAAATTAACAATTTGGTTAAACGTGCTGACTTCAATAATGATTCTTATGTACAAGAATTCGGGTTGACAATTTCGAATTCAATGATGGAAGTACGTGGGCGTGTACTTCCTCCACCTAAACTACAATATGGCGGACGGGTTTCAAGTATGACCGGTCAGGTAAGATTATATGGAGAAGAAAATGTTCTTTTTAGCTTGCACGAACATTTTCCTTTTGATTTCGTCAATACTTCGTTAACGGACATTTAGAATGTAAATAAAGTTTGTAGGGAATAATTATTTTTTTCTAATACTATGTAGAAACACACACGAAATTGGCAATTTATACCATTTGGCCAATTTATTACGCAATCTATCATATAATAAATTGTAATAATAAAATGCCAATTAAAAAAAATTGCGTAATCAATTGTTTCAAACTACAAATGCGTCCTTGTAAAGTGTGTTTATTGAGTAGGTTTACACGTCAGTTACGCATGGCTCAACTATATGGTTGGCTCATTTCATCAGCTGATTTGATTATTTTTATTTCACTGCAGTAGGGATTGTCAAAAGAAGACGGCCCACTCAAAAAAAAAAACAAAAAATTGAACACATTTTCTTACAACGTACAAAAATTTCAAAGTTTTATGTTTTCATTCCATTCCATTCGCCTAATACCAACACGCACAGTTTGACAGTCTGAACAAATGTATGTTATTGCTGTAGAGATGAGCCAACCAGCTATCAAATTACAAATGTGTAAGCTAAACTGAGCTGTATGAACACCACTCAATTTAAATCGAAATTGTCTCAATTTATTTTTCTGTTTGAACACAGTATAATGATAATTATTGTTTTTTTAATTTTTCTATAATTGAAAAATTTTATTTTGTTTTTGGAATAGTAAGCAGGTAATTTTACAGACAACCTGTCATAGCTGCGCATATAGATCCATTTCGAAGGGTGCTAAGCCTTCATCATCAGTAAGCTTTAGGCACGCTGCGATAACCATTTAGTTATACAGCGGTGGTTTGTTTTGACTGATAAATTCCTACTTCTATTCCTGTTGTAGTTGTTGTTGTTGCGATAAGGTTACTCCCCGAAGGATTTGGGGAGTGTTATCGATGTGATGCTCCTTTGCCGGATACAGATCCGGTACGCTCCGGTAACGCAGCACCATTAAGCTGCTAGCCCGTCCATCTCGGGAACGATTTATATCGCCCCATTAAACCTTCAGGCCATCCCTCCCTCCCCACCCCCAAGTTCCATGAGGAGCTTGGGGTCGC
The DNA here is from genome assembly GCF_040869045.1 of Eurosta solidaginis. Lineage (NCBI taxonomy): Eukaryota > Metazoa > Arthropoda > Insecta > Diptera > Tephritidae > Eurosta > Eurosta solidaginis. The sequence continues at coordinate 85,425,617 of NC_090321.1, read as the reverse complement.
CAGAGCCTCGTCTGTTAGTGAAACAGGATTCGCCGCGGATAGGTGAGGTTGACAATTGGGTTAGGAGAAGCTATATATTGCGCTGGCAACCTGAAGGGTTGCGCTACACAGCCGCTTAAATCTGGTATCTTAGTCGCCTCTTACGACGGGCATACCTACCGCGGGTACATTCTCACCCCCTAACCCGCTGGGCTACTTCTATTCCTCCTTACCAACTATATTCAATCAGCGTTGCGCCATCTGTTGCAAATCACTGATAATGCTGGATTTCTTTATTGTCAATTACTTTGTTTTACATTCCTAAATGCACTTGGTTTATTAACAATTGTTGTTTTGTTTTATCGGCCTATTGATAAATTATTCAAGGTTCGATTCGAGCTTCAGGCCAGAACAATATTTTTGTTTTTCAAATGATAATTATAGTTTTTTTAATTTTTCTATAATTGAAAAATTTTATTTTGTTTTTAGAATAGTAAGTAGAACATTTTTCAGACAACCTGCCATAGATGCGCAGATAGATCCATTTCGAAGGGTACTAAGCTTAGCTTAATAAACCAAGAGCATTTGGGAATGTCAAACAAAGTAACTGACAATAAAGAAATCCAGCATTATCAGTGATTTGCAACAGATGGCGCAACGCTGATTAAATATAGTTGGTAAGGGGGAATAGAAGAAGCAATTTGTCAGTCAAACAAATCACCGCTGTCTACCTAAATGGTTAGCGCAGCGTGCCTAAAGCGTACTGATGATCATGGAGGCTTAGCACCCCTCGAGATGGATCTATCTACGCAGCTGTGGCAGGTTGTCTGAAAACTTGTCTACTTACTATTCCAAAAAACAAAATAAAAATTTTCAATTATGGAAAAATTAAAACAAAAAACAATAACTATAATTATAATTATAAGTTTTTATTTGCCGGCTTGAGGTCTGATGTTTTGGTAAATAAAACATCGATGTTTTAAATTTTTTTTTTACCAATATATTTCGGTTATGCACGATAGCCGTCCTCAGGGTGAACTATAAACAAACAGAACACAAAATAACATATAATTTAAATCAAACAACTATTAACAATTATTAACAAAACTTCTTAAGCATTGAAAACATACATTTTTGACACGTCTTTCCCTTTCTACGTGGAGTTGCTAACTATTTTTGTTTGTTATTAGATGCCTATAGGAGAGCGCGGTGTTTGCTAATCTGTTTTGTAGTTAATTCTTGTGTTAGTTGGTGTGTTTAGTATATGTAGCATTTCCAGTGTGAATCTCTTTCCATATTTTTATTCTTGTTGAAGTACTATTGTTTTTTCGAAATTCGGGTAGTGCTTTCTCGTTCCACAATGGCTCATAAGCGCGGTTTTTTGGTTATTTATATTTATATCATTACAATATTTAAAATGTGATTTATGGTGTGCTAATCGAGTCTTTAATTTAGATTTAGTTGTTCCAACATATACTTTGTTGCATAATTCTTTGTCGTTTTCGTTACACGGGATTTGATAAATAATGCACGTACATGCATGCATGTACACGCACTCTGCAATTAACAACAAAATGCCGCCTGATCCTCCGGACAGAGGCGCAAACAGATTTTCTATTCTAAGTGATCAAAGTGACTCCTTTGACTACACCACTTCCTTTCCCGACCTTACCCATAAGAAAACATCCCTTATCCATCCTAAATACCTAATCCTTTCCGCACCTGATAACAGTTTTTCAAAACTCAGCCCATTCATAATAAAAAAATGTATTGACGCAATATCAACACAAGTCGACAGCATCAAGCAACTGAGAGATGGTTCCCTGCTCGTCCTAGCCAGAAACGAAAGAGTCGCCGAAAAATTCCTAAAAACCAAAACCTTAACTAACTCCTGTCCAGTTACAGTCAAACTGCATGAAACCCTCAACACCGTAAAATGCACTGTGTATGCACCCTGCCTAATCAACGTGAAAGAAGAAGAGATCGTACAAGAACTCAAAAGCCAAGGAGTATCAAACGTTTATAAATTCACCACCACACAAGATGGTAAAACTACACCCACGGGAAAAATGGTTCTCTCTTTTGACCTCTATCATCTCCCAAAAACCCTCGATGTCGCCTGGTACAAAGTCAAGGTCAGACCATACTTCCCCAACCCAATGCGCTGTCGCAACTGTCAACGCTTAGGACACACAAAAACCCGCTGTTCCTTCGCCGCAACCTGCGATGGTTGCAACCTACCTCCACACCAACCGAGCAATTGCACTCGACATCTATGCGCCAACTGCGGAGAGGCTCACCCATCATCCGACAAAAACTGCCCGAGATACAAACAAATGAAAGAAGTACTACAAATTAAAACTATCCACAAATGCACACTAGGAGAAGCTTTCAAAAAATACAACCTAAATAATCCGTCCAATGACACATCCAAACGCTCATATGCAACTACAACAAAAGATTCCGAAAGAACAACCAACAACACCATGCAAAAAACAACAACGCCAATCAACGCTAACAAGGCAGCAACCGCCGCTGATCATCTAAAACGCCCAGCTTCCCCCTCTAAATCCAACTCAGACAAAATGGCAAAAACAACTACAATCAACAACTTTCAATCCTTCTCCAACAACAAAACTAATCACAGCACCGAAAACCTAAACAAAAACACAAATAAAAGAAACCCAATCACATCCCCATCAACCAACATCACACAACATCTAATCTCAAATAACAGTTACTACATCCCAACAGCGGATAACAACTCAATGCACACAGATTCAGATAACTAGCTTATATTCCTAAACGCCGAGTTACGAATAATTAAGCTAATACAAAAAATACTTATGCTAAGTAAATTCAATATTTTGCAGTGGAACATGAACGGTTTCACCAACAACAGTATTGACCTTAAGCTTCTCAGAAACGAACATCAACCACAACTAATATCAATCCAAGAAACCCACTGCCGCACTGGCTTCACCCCTATACCTCCAAAGAACTACACAGCCTACTTCACCAACCACAACACAAACACTTATGCGAAGCAAGGAGTTGGGGTGCTAATTAAAAGCAACATTCCACACACACAAATCATCAACACATCTTCCATTCAAAACATATGTACAGAAATCCAACTAAACTTAAAATTCACAATAATATCAATATATATACCGCCGGATCAAACATTCACCACCCAAGACATTGATGACTTATTCCAAAATATACACAGTCCGGCTATATTAGTTGGGGATATAAACAGTTGGAACACTTTGTGGGGCTCACGAACGAATAACGCCAGAGGTCTCACCTTCGAAGCTGGAATATCAAGGCATAACCTATGTATACTCAATGACATGCAACCAACACATCTCTCCACACACGGATCGCTAACCCATGTCGACATTGCCTGCTGCTCCACAGCACTCCCAATAACATCAAGCCTGACCCTAGACGTTCTACACCATAGCGACCACTTCCCTATTAAAACCACATTAACACTACAGTCAACATCAAGAAAAACCATTCATAGCCAAATTTAAACTACAGGAAGCCGACTGGGAAAACTTCGCAAAAACCACAGAAGAAGAGCTTGGGAAAAGAACATTTACCACCCAAACAAATGGAGACGCTGCTTCGCTTATTAAATCTATCCGCATTGGTGCAAACAAACATATCCCCCAAACCTACCCAATAAAAAGCAAAAAATCCGTGTTCTGGTGGAACACCCATCTTGCCGCGCTGCGTCTGGAGAAGGTGTCAAATTGGAAAACATACAAACGAACCCCCACAACCGAAAACCTTATTCGTTTCAAAATATCTAACGCCAAATTCCGGAGGGAAGCAAAAGCCGCTAAAGCCCAAAGCTTCCAACAATTTTCCAGCACGATCAACCGCGAAACGCCCATCGGCAAAATATGGAGCCAGATAAAAATCATTTACAACAGAAACACAGACACTTCAATCACTGCAATAAAAAATAACAATATAACCTTAATCGAGCCAAATAACATCGCAAACCACTTCGCCATACATTGGACAGAATTCTCCTCCGACAACAATTTTTCTTCAGCCTTCAAAGCAGCTAAGCACCGAGCAAGCCATACACCAGCAACAAATCCAGCAAATTTACAGGCAAAGATGCTAGAGACAGCTATCACCTTATCGGAACTCAAACAAGCAATCAACAGTGCAAAAGGGAACACTCCCGGGGCGGACCGCATTTCGTACAAAATGATAAAATTTACTTCAGTTTTGACGCAACACAAAATACTCAACTTATGCAACAATATATTTAGCACCGGAGTAATCCCACACCAATGGAAAACAGCAATCGTAGTTCCTATACTTAAACAATCCAACGATCCAACAAAAACCTCCAGTTATCGGCCTATTTCCTTACTACCGTGCCTTGCCAAAATTTTAGAAAAAATTATCGCCAAAAGACTTTCATGGTTCCTAGAAACAAAAAACTAATAGCACCAAACCAAGTCGCCTACAAAGCCAGGAGTGGGTGCACCGACGCACTTCTCCACATCGACTTTTACGCTTCCAAAGCTCTATCATCTAGGAATCACGTCTCCATTCTTTCAATCGACTTTGAAAAAGCATTCGATCGAATAGGTGCGCATGTCGTCATCGACACTCTAAAATCCTGGGGGATTGGGGGCAAAATATTAACATACATTACATCCTTTTTAACGAACCGTCGGTTCAAAGTCAAAGTCAACAACACATACTCTGATACCCAACCACTGCACAATGGCATCCCTCAAGGCTCTCCACTATCCGTAACACTTTTCCAAATAGCCTTCAATCGCATTAGCACCATTATTCACAACTACAAGCTCTTAGATCACTGCATATACGCAGATGACTTATACATACTAGCAAAAAGAAATAATAACAGTGACAACAACACATTATTCAGCAACGTGGTAAATGAAATATGCAACTGGGCAAACACAGCGGGCGCAAACATCAATTTTTCCAAATGCGGAATTCTACACATCTGCCGAAAACACAACTGCCACCCAGCCGATGTGACAATTAACTCTCATTGCATACCATACGTCAAAAAACTAAAAATTCTTGGCATAATGTTTAGCAAAAACTACAAATGGAACAACCACTGCATATACCTAAAAAAGTCGCTCACAACTAGAATCAACCTAATTCGGTATCTAGCAGGTAGAAGCTTTACTCACATCAACACCCTAATATACTTAGTCAAAACTCTCGATTTGAGCAAAATAGACTACGGACTATTCCTATACGGAAACAGATCAAAAACTACCCTAAACATCATTAAACCACTATACCACCAAGCGGTTAGGAGCAGCATATACGCCTTCGTCACCACCCCTGTAAACAACATGCTAACCGAATCAGGGCTCCCATCACTAGAGGAAAGAATAGCGGAAAACAGGCTCAGACTTCTCTCAAAAATACTTTTCGAACAACAATCCATACTTGACAGCGATACAAAAAAAGCCATTGCATGTATAAACATCCCAAAAGTCCCATCGGCAATACTCAACATAAGTCACGAAAATCAAAACATCATAAATCACACCTACAAACAGTATATCAAAAAGCATCCACCATGGCTTTTTAACACAAAGTCATGCAACACAGAGCTTACAAAACACAAAAAAGACAACACCCCCAACACCGTATATGTACAACTATTCAAAGAAAAACTATCCCAATTTGAAACCCAACAATACGAAATTTTCTTCACAGATGCCTCAAAAGGAGAATACGAAATTGCCTACGCCATAGTAAACTCCAAAGGTCAAACGATATCACACCACATAATGCAACCCACCGCATCGATATTTACGGCCGAAGCCGCTGGGATTCTCGAAGCCCTTGAAATGGCTCAAAACTACAAGAAAAAAGCCGTAATATTCAGCGATAGTCTTTCAGTCATAGAAGCTGTAAAAAACAACACCAACACCAACTGGAACACAATAAACGCCATCCGAGACATTCTGCACCAGTCTCCCCAAACCAAGCTCTTCTGGATACCAGGACACGTAGGCATAACTGGGAACGAAAAAGCAGACACCGCAGCGAAGTCTGCCTGCAAAACCCCAACAATTACAAGCACCATCGTGGAGAGATTGGACTTCTTGAGATTCAGTCTTAAACAACACCAAGCCAAACTTAACGAACAGAGGGCACTCATTCAACATTACCATTATTTTACCATAAACCCTAATAAAACACCAGCAATATATCCCACTAAATTAGAAAAGAATAAAATCGTCACATTTTCACGCCTACGCCTCGGCCACACAAACGCAAAACACTCACACCTGCTTAACACACAAAACACCGGCAACTGTCTACACTGCAACACTCGCCTCACTGTCAGCCACCTACTACTGGAATGTCCAATCTACCAAAACCACCGATCTTCCAACCTAAATAATCAAAACCCCATCAACCTACTGAAATCTCCAACTACGGAAAACATCAACACTGTCTACAACTACATCCAGGCCATCAACACAAAAATATAACCCTTTTTTACTTTACCGACACAGCCAATAGCCCTGGCAGCTAGCGCTGTAATTCAATTAAATTTTATAATTTATTATAAATTTAATTTAAAAAAATAAATAAATAAATAGTCCCAATTAAATGCAAAGGCCAAATTTTTTCTTTTATAGTTGCAAACAGCGGATAAAGTTCGTTCTGATTTTTATTATTATTTTTTATACTCAGTTGAGCAGAGCTCACAGAGTATATTAACTTTGATTGGATAACGGTTGGTTGTACAGGTATAAAGGAATCGAGATAGATATAGACTTCCACATATCAAAATCACCAAATTTGATTGAGCCATGTCCGTTCGTCCGTCAAGCCGTTAACACGATAACTTGAGTAAATTTGGAGGTTTCTTTATGAAATTTGGTATGTAGGTTCCTGGGTACTCAACTCAGATCGCTATTTAAAATGAACGATATCGGACTATAACCACGCCCACTTTTTCGATATCGAAAAACCGAAAAAATGCGATAATTCATTGCCAAAGACGGATAAAGCGATGAAACTTGGTAGGGTAGTTGACCTTATGACGCAGAATAGAAAATTAGTAAAATTTTGGACAATGGGCGTGGCAACGCCCACTTTTAAAAGAAGGTAATTTAAAAGTTTTGCAATCTGTAATTTGGCAGTCGTTGAAGATATCATGATGAAATTTGGCAGGAACGTTACGCCTATTACTATATATGTGCTAAATAAAACGTAGCAAAATCGGATGAAGAACACGCCCACTTTTTAAAAAAAAATTTTAAAAGTCAAATTTTAACAAAAAATTTAATACCTTTACTGTATATATGTAAGTAAATTATGTCAACATTCAATTCCAGTAATGATATGGTGAAACAAAATACAAAAATAAAAGAAAAATGGGCGTGGCTCTCCCTTTTTCATTTAGTTTGTCTAGAATACTTTTAATGCCATAAGTCGAACAAAACTTTACCAATCCTTCTGAAATTTGGTAGGGGCATGGATTCTATGACGGTAACTGTTTTCTGTGAAAATGGGCGAAATCGGTTGAAGCCACGCCCAGTTTTTATACACAGTCGACCGTCTGTACTTCCGCTCGGCCTTTAACACGATAACTTGAGCAAAAACCGATATATCTTTACTAAACTTAGTCCACGTACTTTTCTGAACTCACTTTATCTTGGTATAAAAAATGGCCGAAATCCAACTATAACCAGGCCCACTTTTTCGATGAAAGTTTTTCTTCTTTTTCTAGCTTACGAAAGACGTTTTTCAGAATTTTTAAAAAATTTTTCATCCAACTCAAAAAAGGTTATGAATTTAAAAAAAAAACACCGTTTTTGTTTTCAAAATGCTATAAATTTTTCAAAAATTTACCGTTTGGGATCTTTTTTTTTTAATTTGTTTTTAGATGTACTTTTCGGAAAACAAAAAAACTTGTTAAAGTTTTTTTTTTGTAATTTTTCAGTTTTTCGAGATTTTTCGAGATTTTTCGAATTTCGCCAGTTTTCATTCCATTCAATCAATTCTGCAATCATCCCCACCAATTCCGGAGTGGGCCGATTTTTTTTTTTTTTTATTTAATTGAAAAAATACTTAAAATTTTTTTGTATTTTTTCCGAAAAGTACATTTAAAAACAAATTTAAAAAACAAAAAAAGATCCCAAACGGTCGATTTTTGAAAAAGTTATAGCATTTTGAAAAAAACACCGTTCTTTTTTTTTAAATTCATAACTTATTTTGAGTTGGAAACCGGTGTTTTTTTTTCAAAATGCTATAACTTTTTCAAAAATTGACCGTTTAGGATCTTTGTTTTTTTAAAAAACGGTCAATTTTTGAAAAAGTTATAGAATTTTGAAAACAAAAACGGTGTTTTTTTTCAAATTCATACTTTTTTTGAGTTGGATGAAAAAATTTGAAAAACTTCTGAAAAACGTCTTTCGTAAGCTAGAAAAAGAACAAAAACTTTCAGCCAATTCTAAAGGGGTCGGGTTCAAAATTGGTCGAAATGGGATGGAATACCCCATATATTTTTGGTTAAAAGATCCCCACGAAAATTATTGAAGAATTGGGGGCTCAACTCATCGTTCATCTATTACGTTTATTACTTAAAGATATTAGTTCTAAATAGATTATCAAGAGCAATCTTTTTTTACAACAGCAACTTTTCCCACCTCAAAACAAAGTCAGTTTGGCTTCGCCCAATCAAGGTGTCTGGGATATGCGTGGCAAACAATTTTTCACCGGAGTAGAAATTCGTGTCTGGGCCATTGCTTGCTTTGCACCGCAAAGAACTGTACGTGAAGATGCTTTGAGAAACTTTACTCAACAATTACAAAAAATTTCTAACGATGCTGGAATGCCTATAATTGGACAACCGTGCTTTTGTAAATACGCCACTGGTCCAGATCAAGTGGAACCTATGTTTAGATATTTGAAGAACTCATTTAATGCACTGCAATTAGTCGTAGTTGTGCTACCAGGAAAAACTCCTGTCTATGGTAAGTTCACACATACATATGTACATGAATAACTATTTTCATGTGCAAATTATTTTATAAATTTTTTAAATTAATAGCTGAGGTAAAACGCGTTGGCGACACTGTTTTGGGAATGGCAACACAATGTGTACAAGCAAAAAATGTCAATAAGACGTCCCCACAAACATTGTCGAATCTTTGCTTGAAGATTAATGTGAAATTAGGTGGCATCAATTCGATATTGGTACCTTCAATCCGTCCGAAGGTCTTCAATGAGCCCGTAATATTCTTGGGTGCTGATGTAACTCATCCTCCAGCTGGTGATAATAAGAAACCTTCGATTGCAGCTGTTGTTGGATCAATGGATGCACATCCATCACGTTATGCAGCTACAGTACGTGTACAACAACATCGTCAAGAGATTATACAGGAGTTGAGTAATATGGTCCGTGAGTTGTTGATTATGTTTTACAAATCTACTGGCGGTTATAAGCCTCATCGCATTATTTTGTATCGTGATGGCGTATCAGAAGGGCAATTTCCACACGTGTTACAACACGAACTTACAGCTATACGTGAAGCATGCATTAAGTTGGAAGCAGAGTATCGTCCTGGCATTACATTTATTGTTGTTCAAAAGAGGCATCATACACGTCTATTTTGTGCTGAGAAAAAGGAACAGAGCGGAAAATCTGGTAACATACCAGCTGGCACAACGGTCGATGTTGGTATAACACATCCAACAGAGTTTGATTTTTACCTTTGCAGTCATCAAGGAATACAAGTAATATTTATTCAAATTTTGTGATAAATGCTTCTAGTAATTTTGCCGTCTTTTCGCTTTCTTGTATAGGGTACAAGCCGACCTTCACATTATCATGTTCTATGGGATGACAACCACTTTGATTCCGATGAACTACAATGTTTAACATATCAATTATGTCATACGTATGTGAGATGTACTCGTTCCGTGTCCATACCGGCGCCAGCTTATTACGCGCATCTCGTAGCGTTTAGAGCCAGGTATGATTCATTTATAACAAAAAACTAAAAGATAAGCAAAAATAGTGTAAAATTATATTTTGCAACAATATTCTGGATCGCAGTGACTAACAATTGTGCAGTTAAGTTCTCATTCAAACATTACAATTGTCAAGCACTGCGAGCCAAGTTACGGGTGTTTATGGTTTATGTAAAAAAAACTTTTATTCAAAATTTAAGGCTAATCGTTGCAATTCTTTACACCTTTGATTACAGATACCATCTAGTAGAAAAAGAACACGATTCGGGCGAAGGATCTCATCAAAGCGGATGCTCAGAGGACCGTACGCCTGGTGCAATGGCGCGCGCAATAACAGTTCATGCAGACACAAAGAAAGTTATGTACTTTGCTTAAAGCGACTGTAAGACGTACTTCTTTTGGATTGAGCAGTTATAGAATTGATTAGTATTGTGTTGCTTGAAATGTTGGACCCTACCATCACCTAGCATAAATCACAAAACCAAAACATTATAGAAATAGCAAACTAAAACAAAATGAAAACAGTGCACACCAAATATAAAATTTTATATACATGGCGAAAAGCTATATTTGGTCGGTTTGAAACTCAATTTAACTATTATATGTAGTAGGAATAAACCAATTGTGGTTTTTAACGTATGTACATATGTACAAACAAATACAATCCTTGTCTAAGCTATAAAGTTACATTCTACGATCGAGTTTTAACATCTTCCAATTTTGTTTAATCATTTATCGATTTTACTGAAATATTTCCATAGATATTTCCATTAAAAGTAATGCTACATAAATGAAAAGAGTTTTAAGAATCGTTTTTCATTTATGCATAAAAGAATATTTAATGATAAAATTTACATACTATAAGTAGACACAGAATAAATATGTCAATACCTTTGCATGGTAATTTAACTTTATAGAGCTCAAATACACCCCGAAAGAATACATATACATGTATACTAAATTAAAAATTGTAAATTATTTTAGAATTTTGTTATGCCACAACCAGCTCTCAATAGCTTGAAAATGTATTAATCTCATACATATGTCCATAATGTTCAAACAAATTTTATTTTATTTATTTGTCATATATGTAGGTAGAATACCCATTCTTTTACAAGGAATATATTTTGCATAAAACTCTATTCCATATTTCGTGAATTTTGAATATATGCATATTTTTTATAGCTTTAAAATATCTCATAACAAAATACAGATTACTGAAGTATGTACAAAAAACTCGCGGATGTGTGTGCATACATAAAGTGATGGAAAAAGTAATAGCGACAAATTGCTGCCAAATATTTAATCAATTATATCAGTAGTATTTCAATATTTTTCTTGGCATTGTGCACCCTATAAAAACAGTTAAAGGTGGTTCTTTTGCAATAAATTGTATTCCGCCAGTTAGTCTTATTTGCAAAAAACTGAACGATTCCAAACTTGGCTTGAAAAAATAAATAGGGACAAAACGTGTTTTTAAAAATTGGGGCTCTATAAATGGTGAAAAAGTTCGTTTTTGAACTTTCTTATAACGTACTAAACGCATGTTAACCAAATTAATATTGTGATATGGGTTATTGAGTCATAAAATATAATTAAATAAGTCGAATTAAATACTGCACAAAAACAGGAAAAGAATTTAGTAATAAATCTAAGAAAAAAATATCATTAGATGACTAATGGTGTTTTATTTTATGGAAAAAATGTTACCCTCATTTCCACTCTTACGCCCCGATTCTAGTGTGGTAACAACATTCTTCACCACGGTAACGATATCATGTGGCAACTTTTACACCCGTTTGGTATTCTTCCCGCGAAAGTAGCTGGATAATTTTTTACCCACAAAAGTAGGTGGTTACTTCGAAATAACCACACAACAGCTATTGTTTAGAAAAAGGCAAAACTGAAAAGTAAAGAATTGTTAGCGCAAATAAGTAAAAATAGTAAAAAAGTTTGGCCCTTGCTATACATATTTGTTTACATTATGTACTTTCACAGAATAAATTACAATATACCTATTTAGAAACTTATCATGCATAATATGCATATACACATCGTCCCGTTTATTCGTTAACCTCGTATCTGCAAGTGAAACATTTTCGGTAAAGCGAACACGGTTGCCACACCATGTTTTCATTTGAGACCAAAATTCATCGAAAAAAAGGACCAAATTTTTGTTTTATTTTATTAGTTCCATATAAAATTTTACTAAATATAGTGAAGATTTTAATTCAAGCTGAACAAACAAATATATGTGCATGCAACCAAAAATGGTACTATATTTTGACATAGGACAAGTCTTTGTCTGTCACCAACCAAACGTTGTGAACCTAGTTTTGGTCACAAAGCTCTTGGTAATAGCATTATGTTGTTGACTGCAATGAAATAAAATGTATAGTGCAATTAGGTTTTAGTAAAAAACGGTTCAAAATTTGCGTTATGGTGTTGCCGAACTATGTATGTGGAAAACTCAGTAAATCATAAATGAAACTAAGCAATTTTGTTAGTGCTATTTTTATAGTTGCTTACTTTTTCCCTTAACGTTTAAACTTCATATCAGATCCTAGATTCAGTAAGTGTGAGTTTTAATCCCAGGCCTCCGTGTTTCTGCTAGCACCTACGGGAATAATTTTATACAAAACATTTCTTCCGAAATCAATCAAATCTCTTTTGCATTTCCTTCCTTCTGTCTTCGAGTTAAAATATTTCTTGTGCGAAGGTACTTAGTTTTCAATTACCTTGCGTGGCTTAACACCACAATAGTCCTAGAATTCCTTGAACTCATTGAGCTGGGTGAGAAAGATTTAAATATCAAATTTCCAAACGAGAAGTAATGCATCGAATTCCTTTGTATAAGTTTTGAAAGTGTTAGGCTCACGACAGAGTGCTCGCTATAAGCTATGCTAGGCGAGAAGCAATTTTTATTTTCATATATTTTACATAGTGTTGTATAGCCGATCGAAATATCTAGCCGTTATTAATATTATTATAAAACAAGAGTTTTTTTGATTAGGCGGTTATTTCATCAACAATTAACGACAATGTGTTTGCTAACACTTTTCTTTTTAATGCCTGGAATAAATTATATCCTAGGTGAAATGTTATTGTTCTGGTACATTTTATGGACTGATCAATTTTTTATGGTGAGAGTTCCATTGAAGTAAATTCAAAATTATATGGGGGCTAACGAAATTGTGGCGAATTTTTGGGCAATATTCTGAATTTTTACCTGAGTGAAAAAGGAAGAAACGTAACAATCGTGGCTACTGCCTAAAAAGAACCAAAATTGACGATAAGGGACCAGCGGACCAAGACCATTTTTGGTCCAAATGGACCAAAGTGGCAACCGTGAAAGCGAAGAAAACTACCTTTCAAATTTCTCCACACACTGGTGACTTTTTCGGTGATGACAGCGATACCACCAGGGCCAGAATCGCGTATAAAAGAACTGGTAACGATATTCGGTTACATAATGTTCTGGGTACAATTTTACCGGTAACGCTCAGAATCGGGGCGTTAGGCACACTTGCAGAACGGCAAGTTAACTTTTAACCTACTTAACTTAGAGTTAACCTGGCATGAGGGGTTAAACTCATACATTTTTGACACATTTTTTAAACTAACTCTTAAGCTAAAAAAAAAATAGCTTGCCGCTCTGCAAGTGTGCCGTAAATTCATACTTTTTAACTGGGTCAACTGGAGCTATGCAAAATGATTCTATCTGTAGGTAATGAGACCCCTTTTCTTATCTATTGGAACATATTTTTTGAAAGGAACATATAAACTCACGAAAGAGCTGAGAAAAACCAACATGGCGACATTATTTTCAGAAAAGAAAACGCCATTAGATAGCAGATAGGGAGACCTGTTTCAAAAAGGCTGTGGTAACTGCCCGCTCAAAGCGAAAAAAAACCAAACATACGAAGTAGATAACGGAAAATCTCTGCTTGCGATGAAAGGAATTTAATTCGCCTTAGCAAAGCTAACCCGTTTTTGTTCTCTAGAAAGACGAAAGCAGACTTGTAGCTAAATTGAACAAGCCAAACCATTATGTACAGTTTGGCGTACGCCAAACCCTCAGTCAGAAACCCTAGAATAGGACTTCTACTGGCCTTATAGATAAAAACCAACAAATTTGCATTAACCAGAATTAGAGCTGGGCGATAAGGATTATATGTGTAATCGATTGCAACTACGATTTTTTTTATTAAGGTTGCTGTAATCGTAGTCGTGTTTTAGTCGATTACAATAACTTCAATCGCAATTTTAAAACCATTACAGTAATCATAATTGCAGGCAGCAATGGTTAATTTAACTAACGTTAACTATAGTTTTAAAAGGCAGGTTTTTTAATAACAAATTTTTCTGTAATACATTAACTAATAAAGAATATAATACATTAAAGAATAAAGAATTAACAAGTTTCTATAATAACCTAGACAATTAAAATACTGATTTCTTCTAACAAATGTACTCTATCATTCGTTTATTTTATTTATTTACTATTTATTAAATATATTATTTATTGTAACCTTTTCTTAGCCATAGTCACTAGCTTTAAGTTTCAAGTTTAAATTGTTCCTATTTTATGCCTTTTACCGACCAGCACTGTAAAATAATTTTTGCCAAATTGTTGTGCTGGGATGAATTTCCTAATAAATACAAATACAAATACAAATACATTTTCCGGTAATTTAACGGTTAACGGCTGTTTCGTGACATATCCTTTGCTAAAAAAAACCGTCATTGAAGTTCAACACGCCCCTTACATCGTCAGCACCTGTTGGAAGGTTATTTTTGTTTGCTGGCTTAATTAAAAATCCACGTCGAGCTCTTTACGATTTTTTTTTGAAACACTAGTTTTGCTTAAGGCCAATGCTGAATATGGGTATCATATATAACATTGTCAATAGAGGCCTTTTTGACATATAACTATTTGTGGAAAAATCTCAACATTATTAATATTTGCTTATAGCGTTTTCTTTTCTGTAAAAAAATGTTGCCCTCATGTTGCACTCTTAAATTCTAACTTGTGATCTAGTCACCTGCCGCGATGCAAAATGGCTCTTATTCGTAGCTAATGAGACGCTTTTTCTTATTCGCTGGAAAATATTTTCTGAAAAGAACAAACAAACTCACAAGAGAGCTGGGAAAAACCAACAAGGCGACACTATTTTCAGAAAAGAAAACGCCATTAATTTGTTTGCATAATTGCTTATTTGAACGAAAACAAAATTGGTATCATTTGCATTGCCTAGCAACTCTGCAAATGAATTTATTTCAGTTAAATCTGCTTTAAAAGAGAATAATAGTAAATTGTATGTAAATCCAATAAAAGTAATACTAAGCCAGGATTACAGTAATCGTAAGTTTAAAAAACTTTAAATTACGTTTACGTAATCGTTAATCGCTGAAGCTGCGATTATGATTACAGTAATCGTAATTTCAAATTAGCTTGTTGTTGTTGTATTAACGATAAAGACACTCCGTGAAGGTTTTAGGGAGTGTTATCGATGTTGATGGTCTTTTGCCGGATATAGATCCGGTACGTTACGGTAACAAAGCACCATTAAAGTACTAGCCCGACCATCTCGGGAACGATTATTCAACTTTGCTAATTGAACGAATTTACCGAAATTATACCGAATCATCCCGAAATTACCCCAAAACCCTAGAAGAATCGCGAGGGAGCCCCTGGAATGGACCCTAATAGACCCCGGGAGGATCCGCAGGGTGTCCCAGAAATTACCCCCAAACGGCCCCCAAAAAACCCCGCGAATACTCCCCAAAATCATCTCAATATTACCCTAGGAAGCTTCAGAACTACACGCGAACGGGTTACGCATATGGGTATATTTTCAGGGCATCTCGATGGATTATTTTTTTTTTTTTGAATAACTGAATAAAAACTAAAATTTTATTGTTATTCCATATTTTGTAAATAATGAATAATAACTCAACTCTTTATACAAAATTTGCAAAAATAAGAATGGGCGTTTATCATCAATTAGTATATTTTGAATAACGAGAAAATGTTATTCATTATTCAAGAAATGCTTGAATAAAAAATACCAAAATACAAGTTTTCTTGAATAATGAATAAAAATTTATTTTTTATTTTTTCGTCAATGGTTATTCAAATTTGTTGATAACGCCCATCCCTGGCTCAAATCAAACTGAATTCCAGCGCCTCAACATCTGTCGCCTTTTATACTCTTTGACTTTAACATTCGCATCTTCTAGGCGCTTCCAGAATCTACTAGTCCATTAGCTCTCAAACATCTCAGCTGTAACTACAATTGCACAATTTTATAGTTTTTCTCATTGCATACTTATAGGAGTATCTCAGATATATGCATGTATTTGTGCATTGACTCTCCGCTGCTCGTATACGTACATGGTACATATATGTAGACGCAGTTATTGTTTCGTTTATGTAGATACATAATGATTGAATTATTGAGGTGCATTCACGTCACTGCTTAGCATAGGCTTAGAGACGATAGCATCGCTCAGTGCTGCTAACATTCGTTACAACACATTATAAGAGCTTTAAAAACGAATTTTCACCGTTTATGGGACAAAAATATTAACAAACAGTTTTTGTCGCTATTTATTTTTCCAAGCCAAATTTGGAATAGTTCAGGTTTTTGCAAAGAAGACAAACTGACGGAAAACAATTTATTGCAAAAGATCAACTTTTATTTTTATAGGGTGCACCATGCCGAGATAGATATTGAAGTACCGCTAATATTGGGCAACAATTTGTCCCTATTATTTTGTTCATCACTTTATGTATATTGGTTACTATGTAACAAATGTGTACATTTGGGTTATTAAAAAGGTTTCGGTTCGATATAAAGAAAAAATACTGATAAAATATAACTGCCCTGAAAGAATAATGATGTGCATATACTCTGAAAATAGATCGTTTGAAAATATATGTTTTAACACTGTATCCCTTTTTTTTTTTAAATCGCTATATTGAAGTGAATTAATTGTGTGATAGTTTGAATTCTTTCACAGAACCGGTATTTGCACTACAAATCCATATCGTCTACTTTTTTAAAGATGTTTTAGTTACAAATTGGAAAATTAATTTCTAACAGTTCAAAAACGACACTTTTTGCTTTATTCGGTTTCTAATAGATTCCTCACAATTAAGTGAAGAGGGATAAACTCATGGCAATGGAAACCTTACCACATCACTTTTTTACAATTGGCTCGATGTAACTTACAGCACACAGAACGTGTATGAGAGTAACCCATATTGAATTGACTGCGTAAAAACCTAACTCAATTTCCAATTTTTGTTCTGCGCGATATTTCGTTTGCTTATGCACATGCTATATATTGTCGCCACGCATGCTTACTTCGCTTAAGACAAAAAACTCGTTGGTTTTCGAGTGTTTTTATTGGGTTGCGCTGTTTGTCAGTATTTTTGATAATTATCGATAATATAAGAAATGGATTATAATATATAATATGAAAAAATTATTTTTATCACAAACGATTAATTTTTGTATATTTTGATAGCATGAAAATTGTAAACGATATTTTTTCGTTGTGAACGTTAAATACTGTTTTACTTTTTTTCTGGACAACGGGGCGTGTTACGAAGTAAAATCTTTTAGGAATATTTTAAAGTTATCGGATTTTTTATTCACCCTAATGTACAGGTTTTTTGAACTTTTTAAAACGTCATTAATTATACTGGCCACAAAAAAATATGTTCTGTGCGTTGGAACAGACCAGACCTGTTAAATAATGATTACTAATGGTAATGATTAGCCGTTACATTGATTATTTTCTTTAAACGCCATTTAATGATTGCTTACCATTATTTTCTATTCTTAATGATTACTTTTCAATTAACTAAAAATAATCAAAAAAATTTTGATTTTTTACGATTATTGAAAAAAAAATCAAAAGTAATCAAAAAAGGACTTTTTGATAATTTTTGATTTTTTCGATTATTTTTGATTTTCTTTTGATTTTTTTTATTACTTTTGATTATTTTTCCGCTTTGTTGAAAGAAAAATTCTTTTTTGTGGCATGCACGGAATAATTTCTACATACAAGTACATTTTAGGATGCAATATTAAATCGTAACCGCTTATCGAGGCCAATATATACATACAGGCAACATATAGGGCGAATGGTATATGAATGTTGATATAAACATATTCTCCGGTAAGTATATACACGTGCATAATTTGCTACACTCATTGTAAAATAATAAAAATATGGCTCACTATGCAAAACTTAAAATGTTATAGGAAATATCCTAGACGTAATCATAAGGAAATAAAAAGAAGTTTTGATCTAATGTACATGGACATATGTTAATAAAATTTATCTGGGATATATCAACCTTTGGGTAGACAACTGATTATGATGATGAATGACAACTTAGAGGATCGCTCCAGTTGGAAGTGAAGCTGTCAACAAAAGTAGTATTACTCATACATATTTTTTTGTCATAAAACAATACGCACTCCCCAGGTATTCATCGGAAACATAGACACGATAATTTGTAGGTATGCCTAGATAAGCGCTCACGGTACAACCTCCAGTGTACTTGTATGTACAAAACAATCAGTGCATAGCCATAACGTAATCGAAAATAGTGGATATATTAAGTTTGTATACAAAAAAAAATTGGCTTGACTTAAGGATGAACCGTAGAGGATTGTTATTATCTTATATAATGAGTGTAGCAAATTATGCACGTGTATATACTTACCGGAGAATATGTTTAGATCAACGCTCATATACCATTCGCCCTATATGTTGCATGTATGTATATATTCGCCTCGATAAGCGCTTACGATTTACTATTGCATCCTAAAATGTACTTGTATGTAGAAATTATTCCGTGCATGTAACAAACGAGGATTTTTTTTTCAACAAAGCATACAAAAATTTAAAAATAATCAAAAAAAAAAAAATTTAAAAAATCATGATTTTTTGATTTTTTTCTAATGGTAATCAATTAGTAATTGCTTTTTACGGAAAACAATTGAAATAATCATTGGTCATTAAAATAGGCATCTAATTAATTGATTACTAATGCTAATGCAAATTTAACAGGTCTGGACGAGACCCATATAGCTACATATATGTATGTATTTCGGAGCGCTGATTCCTAAAAATGTCATAAGTATAAAATGCGGTTATCAAAATTAAACTAAAAATTTTCCATTCAAGTAAGGTTGTGCTAAGTATGTTTTTAATGTTGAACCACTGTTATGCGAAGCCAAAAGTAAACCTATAAAAAATTTATCTGAGCTCGAATCGAAATACATAAACATTTCTATTCAAAACCGCTAATTACACTCGAAACTCTTTATCGCTACAACAACAACTATAAATATCCTTAATTCACTTGGAAAAAATTAAGTTTGACTTTGATTGCAATTATCTCAAGATGTTGAGGGTGTGTGGCAAATCCAACTACAGACCACCTTTTTTTTTTTGTGTTCCGGTGTTATAGTTCTGATCATCTTCACATTTTGTATTGATCAAACGCGCTCACAAATATTTAAAAGACTCAAATCCGCGAACGTGTGTCAATATTTTTAGCCTTCTGTTAACATCTCAGTATATTTTTTTTTTAATATATATTATTTTTCTTTTAAATTAGTTTGTGAAATGCAATTATATTTTGTGATTAGAATAATTGAGAAAGATATTGATTATGTTGAAGCAAAAACGTTTAACAACTGTTTTATCTTTGCACCGACACAATGTTATCGTCTTCGCATTAGTACCTTCCCTGTGTAGTGGTTTAATAAGACACACACACTCAAACTTACACTTTAGCTAATGGAAAAAGCAACTCAAAAATATCAACTCTACAATATTGTCTCTTACTTTTAAGAAATGAATTTTAAGTTAGCTAAGAATAAATATATTGGTTTGATGAGCTTGAGGCCTTAAAGTAAATAAAACGCGTTTATTTTCCTTTTTCAAAAATATTTAATTGGTCGATATTTCGACTTCAACCTGAACTCATCATCAGGAACGCAATGATGTGCTTGATCGACGAGTCCTGATGATGACTTCAGATTGAAGTCGAAATATCGACCAATTAAATATTTTTGAAAAAGGAAAATAAACGTGATTTATTTACTTTACGGCCTCTAGCTCATCAAACCAATATATTTAATCATATCAAATAAGGCCAACAAAATATAGAAATGTTAGCTAAGAATAAATAGTGTTTAAGCATGTGGAATGGGCATATTTTCAGTAAGAGTTCACGATTTGTATTTCTAACAACCTCTATATGCATATGTACGTGTGTATAAAAAAGACAAATAGTCGATATTTGCAAGAAAAAATAAGCAAAAATAAGAGAAGAAAATATAAACTATTGAACTTGAACTAAAGAAATATATTTTACCTAGGTCGAGCAAAAAGTGTAATAGCGTTTTCCTTTCTGGCAGAATTGTTACGCTTTTTGTACGTCTCGCAAGGGTTGTAAATATATTTTGTTCTATTCTAAAAAGCAGGTAACGCCTTTACGGGGTATTTCGTTCTTTTGTGAAAATTGTTGCCTGTTCGCAACGCAAAAGCGTTACACTTTTACCCTGCATAAAATGGCGGTGTGGCAGTGCAACTCTGATCGTGACAATTTATTTTCGTAACTTCACAAATTATTAGCGAAGAAAATTTAAATGAAGAAAATAATTGTTAATGAATTTTTATTATCATTGACAGCGCGTTTGTGAAAATCAGCTAATACACGTGGTAGCCATTTATGTTCTTTGCATGCACTATTAATGTTGAAAATTTTCTGGGGTAGAAGTAACTCTATTAAGGCTTTACCCTTTACTTAGGCAACAATTTATTTCAGAAAAGAAAACGCTATAAGGTTTTTGAAGATACTACTACAACTTGGCTGAAGACCTCTAATATAATGTATGTGCATATATACACAAAGTAATAATTAAAATTAAGCTTAGGTTATATTCGCAAATTATACGACATATCGTTGTTAAGAGAAATCACTCACGTAAATGCCGGAATGCAAAAAAGTGAGTGCCAAAACGAAAGAAAATTAAGTGAAAATTAATTTTTTCCGCTATAGAATCCAAGTAAAAGCACCAAAATGAGGCTGCGTAATTACACTAGTAGATCCTTACATACACATAACTTTGTGCTACATGTCATTCTGTGTCAATACAGTTAGTGGGTTGAATCGACCGGTTTCAGTTTGGATAAATTTTGACAAAGCAATTTTTAAATAATATAACCAATCTTCATAAAGAAAATAGTAATTTGGTGTGATAAACAAATCATCAAGAAGATAGAGTGCGATTTTCTATTTCAGTTTTATGTATTCTATTGCTGCTGTCAAAGCAAAATTATTGATTATTAAAGATGTACTATTTTCAAAAATATTTTCTATTTTTACTGTTCCGAAATTTATTACTTCGACTGCTGAGTGGGAATTCTTTCTGGCTAAATAAAAAGTTATCATACAATTGGACAAAAGAAATAATCAAATAAGAATACTTTTGATGATCAAAACTGAAAAGCATTTCTCCATCACTTTTTGGAATCATTTTTGAAGTCCTTTGATGATTAAATTTTAATTTTTCATAAAAACCAACAAAAAGAATAATCAAATATGCTTACCTTTGATGATCAAAAACTGAATATAGTTTTTCAATCACATTTTGGAATTATATTTGAATCAAATGTGTTTAGGTGATCAAAAACTTATAATTATTTTTAATTCAGATTTATGAATCTTTTCTTAGTATATTTGTTGACTGAATAATGAATTTTATACTTGTTAAAATTTTACTTTTCATTAAAAATCTTATTTTTTCACATACACACATTTTTTCAATCATGAAGTTGTTCAGAAAAAATATGTACATATTTATATAAAAATTGTATTATCAAGATATTCTTCAAGACAATATAACGCAAATGCTGCTCGACCGAAGATTTCCCCAACCATTTCTCCACCTTCGGCTTCCCAAAAAATACATAATAGTTGGACAATACAAAGGTTGTGAGCTATTTGAACCCCAGGTAAGTGAAACTCTCGTGATATATGTACCTGGATTTTGTCTTCAACATCCCGTACCGTATCGTATTTTAATATATTGACGATCATAGCTGATGTTGGATGTTATAGTCGCAGGTGTATATCGGTCAAGTTTGTTTGCGAGTGACCTGTGGTTCAAACAGCTCACTTCCGCATGCTTTTTTCCCTTGATGAAATAAATAATAATCATTATGTGGTATCTTATTTTGAATGAGATATGAAGAATAAATGCATCATAGTCGCATTCAGAAATGATTCAAAAATTTCAACCAATACGATTGAAATATGTTCACGAATATGATCAGAAAATTACTGAAAAGCAGTCAAATATTACTCTAAAACAATAAAAGCTCAATTTTACAATGATATCAAATATGAATAAAAAGCGTTCCGAAATAGGAATCATAAATGATTATTCAAGAATAATCACATTTAAGGTAAATTTTTCTCCCGACGATACATTAATTTCGATCAGAAAATGCTTTTGAATTTGAACGTTTTTAGTCATCTTGGGGTATGATATTCAAATATTTTTTGATCAAAATTTTCAAAAAATGCTGGCTGGGAAGCGAACAAATTGACTGGCTAACTTTAAAAATTAATAAAATTGTAATGTGTCCAATAAAGTCGTGTACATTTTCTTAACATTAAAACTCCAAACACCAAAGGATATATTTTAAGTTTTTTAAGTTTTAAAATATATGTCATATCGATATTTTTGCAAAACCGCTTATCGAAAAAGTGCAAAACCACCAAAATACCACCTGGTGGCAAACTTGAGATTGTTTAGCCCCGAGCTCAATTTATCTGGCTCCATTGGAAAAAATTATGGATTTTATATTTGCATATTAATTTTGTAATAAAAAAGTTGACATTTCATTCTGTGGAATTTTGACAAAACAACTTATTTCAAATCTGACAACTTTTCAGGAGCGCTAAATATGTGATTTGAATAAAACTGAAAGATATTTAAGGCAAAGTATAGAGCAGATATAATAAAAGGAAATTTGCCCCACATTTTAAAATGTATTTCTTAATTTTTAATGCAGTACTTTTCTTTAAAATGCATTTAGAATTATATATGTTGTTATGTCAAAATTTAAACTTATACTTATTTCAATTAAGTTGTTTTGTCAAAACTATTTTCTACATAAAATAGATAAAAATTTCCACCTATTTTAAAATAGGTTGTTTTGTAAGACTTAGCCAAGCAAACAAGTGTGAAATAAGGTGAAACGTAAAAAACACGTAGTGTATTTTTATGGAAATCCAATAACTTTTATGATTAGTTACATATGCATTTATTTAAAATGTTAAATTTTATTATTATTATTAAAATCTCGTTATTCATTCTTCAATTTCATCAATATCTCAGTCTATTTCCACTTCGCAATCGCCTTCAGCTTTTAAATTTTTGTAGTAACAGTGAAACTCTGTTTTTATAAAAGGTAACACATCCAACAAGTCTTTCTTCTTGCTGGAAGAAATAGCCAGGGGTCCTGCGTAGCAATTATTTAACGAAAAATCCAAATTTTTTCATCGTCTTTGATTAATATTTAACTCCTTGAAACTTTCATTACAGTCAATGGAATTTTTATAATGCAATACGCCTTGTGTAGACTTTTTATACCGCAACCAGCGTATCTTTTTCCATTCGAATTTCTCACCTGTGGGAAAACGTAATTTAAAAGTGAATAAATGAAGTATATATTTATACATATCATCAAAAGTTTAAAATGCTGCCTCCGGGTTTGAAAACTTCTCTTTATGACTATTTCAAAAAGAAATTTTTGCAGAGTACTGGTTATTCCATTTTTTAAATCCATTTTTAACAACTTGTGAACCCGGGGAAAATATTTTCTACTATAACTTATGATAATATTATAATGCTTAACAGATTTGTAAAAGTAAAACGACTTCGCATAGTTTTACAGATATTATCGAACTCTGAATGTATTATCAATTTATCTTGGCTGCAAGTTCGAAACCGATAAATCTAAGAAAAACATTTAATAACGCCCTATCTCAGAATTTTTCTATAAATCCCATATTTTAGTGGATAATGTTTTGAGTTTATGCTGAAAAAAATAAGGTGTTATTAAAAAATACTGGCATAGGGCGCTAAGAAAATCCTAATAAGGTTCTTCAAAGATATACAGATATAGTATAGTAGATTACTGAGATAAGGCCTTCTCGAAACGCCACCAGACCTAAAATGATTTTTCACTCAGACTTTGATAAAATAAAGTAAGTGTGTACCTGAGCTATTTGTTGTTTTGCAATTAAAGTTATTTTTTAACAAACCGGAAAAATCAAAGAAGTCGTTTTGTTTTAGTTCGTGAACGATATACTTTTTGTTCGCAGCTGCGATAAGGTTTGCCCAATCATGTGGATGTTGGATAGATCCTGAAGAATTTTTTTCTTTTTTTCGATTTGGGCATGTACTGTGTCACATTCCATATGGGTGTGACCAAATACAAGAAATATGTGGTCAATAGTTTCAATAGTTGTGCTTTTTAAAACCATTTGGAACATTGCACAGATATTGGCATTGCGATTTTGCCCAGGGCATGAGTCACTATATAAAATAATGTGTTTGACCATCGGAGGTACCGTTGAAAGGCATTTAAAAATACACGACCCTATATCATTTGATCCCCTCTTTGCGATTGTCTCAGTCCAAATGAAACAATGGGCTTTGTTTGTAGATCCCTCATGCATTGTGAAATTATATGTCCATAACGGACGCTTGTAAAAACATTGGTGCATTTATATGTGGAGTCGGCAAACATTGTTGTAAATCCATTGAAAACATCATGACAGTTTTGTCGGCTACAGAAAGTTGGTTATCGGCTTTCTTACAGCTTACGCAAAGTCTGCTTGGTCGTGATGCTCTTTTTGTAGTGACTTAAGACTAGATTTTTCTTCGGCGTCCAAAGAATTCTGTATTTGCAACATAAGTGTGTGCAAGTGTTGCACAAATCAAGCTGCGGCTTTTTGAATTTGATATTCAAAGAACGAAAAACTTCACAATATTTCGATTTTGAAACTGGATCATCAAATTTTTCCGCATACAGATTGTATAATTTCGTAATATTGAGATCACTTTGGAAGTACAACATGTTGGTGTGTCTACGGCTATAATGACTTTGATATTTTGGTATGCTGCTTATGTGCTCCAAAACTTCATTATGCTTTTCAATTGAGAGTTTGTGTGATGGAGCATGTTTTCCGCGGCGATCTCCCTTAATAAGTCCACCACACTCCAGCTGAACTTTGTATTTGTTTACTGTTTTGATCATTTGTTCGGTTTCCCCAAATATTTTTAAGAAACACATTTTACATACCCGATGTCTTGCGGAACTGATCTCAAAGTGATACAAATAGTTATATTTGCGATCTCGAGGATTTGCTGATTTTCGAAAATTTTCAGAATTTTTCGCCTCAACTTCAATTAATAATCCCCCAAACAACAATAATTTTTAAAAAGGGTTTTCTGCTGGTCAAAGTTTAGTTTTAAGTGACAGTTCCTGCGGCATTTTTTTAACCTTTCAATTTGTTTAGCTGGAATTTTTTTATTTTTATTAGTATAGTACCCTTTACCCAAACTTTTGTTTTGCTTATTAAGTTTTTTCATTTCCTTCATTCTTGGTGGTTCTTGGTGGAGAATCATTTTCTTCGGGTAGATCCCAATTAGTACTATAACTTGCGACTACTGATCTGTCTTCGATATTCTCCGAAGTAGAATTCAAATTCGACAGAGCAGATGGTATGTAACCCGAGTAAAGAAAATCTGTCTCATAAAAAATATCTTCATTATCACAAGATTCTGTACTTCTGTTTCACTGTTTTCGTATTTTGTTGTTCCACGTTATATGAATTTAGTATATCAATAACACCAGTATGAAAAATGTCATTGTCTCATTAGGTAGTGGCTCTAGCACTAATCCATCATCATGAAAATATGGTTTTGACACACTTGGTTCTGATAAATGAACTAGATTTGTATTTGTAGACACTTTCCTAGTCATATCTGCCATCTGACGTCCCCTTTGCATATTTAGTTTTAATGGTTTTATTGTAACCGAAATTACTTATTTTTGAATTTTTTTCAATACAGCACTTGGCAAAAGCACTTATTTATAGATACAAAATATATTGAACACTCTTTTCACTTTTACAAAAGCACGTATTTCAAAATAAGACGTCTTGTTTTTTCAAAATTACCCCGATACTAATTTCACAAAACAAACTATTTCAATATAAGTTGCCAAAAAAATTAAATGTAATTTGACATAACAATTTATTTGGATTTTTATTTTAATGGCCGCCTTAAATCGAAATAAGTTGTTATAGAAAAGTTGTTTTCAACGACGCAGTTTGGAAAAAAATTAGGTAAGTTGATTTTTCGGATACTGTAACTTTCTAACTAAACATCATAGAAATAAACCAGTAAGACCAATATATGCATACCAATGGACAAAATTACATGCAATTAATATCTAAAATATTTATCTTGAGATAAGTTGTTTTGTCAAAACTCCACAGAATTTATTGCAATTAAACTCTTTGAGTTAAATTAAGAGCTTTAAGGGGAAAAGAGCATTTTTAATATATAAACTAACTATTCAAACATATTTATTGGTCGATAGGCGGCAGCTTTGTAAAGGCATCGACGACTAGCATATTTTTGTTTTCGGCATGCTTTTAAGTAATCTCCAAAAAAAATCTCGCCAAGAATACAACCAATATAATACATACGTACACACATTAGAACGCTTCACCAAAGAAGTTGGTTTTATTTCTATTGGCATAGACCGTGGTGTGATGGTAGCGTGCTCCGCCACCACACCGTATGCCCTGGGTTCACACCCCGGGCAAAGCAACATCAAAATTTTAGAAATAAGGTTTTTCAATTAGAAGAACATTTTTCTAAGAGAGGTCGCCCTCGGCAGTGTTTGGCAAGTGCTCCGGGTGTATTTCTGCCATGAAAAGCTCTCAGTGAAAACTCATCTGCCTTGCAGATAGTCGGCTTAAAACATGTAGGTCCCGTCCGGCCAATTTGTAGGGAAAATCAAGAGGAGCACGACGCAAATTGGAAGAGAAGCTCGGCCTTAGATCTCTTCGGAGGTTATCCCTTTCTTTTTATATAAAATATCAAAGTCCACAATAGTCCTGTTTTTCAGTGCGACTTTAAACTACATAAAAGTTATGTTGATTTTGCTGGTTCGTGAGGACGTTACATTGACTGAATGTTGCCATAGTATTACCAGAAGTTTGCTCAACCAAAATGCGCAGCCCTATCAGAAACCAGGACCTATGTTATTACAGGAACGTCTACGGTACAGGCTTCGAGTGCTGACTAAGTATGACCAGAATATAATAGAAGACATGTGGTGTATAATACAAGGATTCATCCTGTTCTCTTCTTTCTTTTCTCAGGACATTCTTTAATATAAACATAACAGGTCATTGAGGACGATGTTCCAAAGGCATGACTTTTAAGACCGCAGGAACGAATTGCTTGCCAAACCATTATCTTTTTCGCGAATTTACATATGTACAGTTTTATACTTGTCTTTTTGACATTACATTCCCTCGCTTAATGTCACGTGAAACTTTTAGCCAGGCAGCTGATTGCATACCAGTTTCACATAAGTTATTTTCACTAAAGTTTTCTGCTTTTGAGTTCTTCCTTTAAAATTTTTATGCTCATTGTTCTTTTGTATCGCTTACACTACACTACACTACATACTGTTGTTCTTAATAATTTCAATGTTTTTCGTGATTTTTTAAGCCGCCAAATAGGACTCCATATAAATTCGTTCAGAATTAATTAAAGATTTTCGTTCCATCGCCAGTTTTAACTGAATTCTGAAACATGCGTACTACTTTAGAGACAAAATTGATGCAGATATAATCATTGGATACTCTTTTACCAACCATTCATACTACATTATTATCTAACAAAAACCAGTTGGCTAAATTCTAAGCAAATATAGCGTAAACCTAAAAATGTGGTACATTTTCAGAACGTCCGAACAGTAACTTTACAACGATTTTCGTCCATAACAAGAAGACTTTTCTCATCCAATCTTGACAGGTTTTAACGTAAAACATTATCGACTTAAATTTAAGTATATAGAAATAGTTATTGGAAATGTCTGATCGCAAAACATCTTTATTATGTCGCCAAGACAGGGGAAGTATTTTTCCATTAATACCTTAAATGTGTTAATCGGTCAAGCTTCCTTAAACCTATCTTCCAAATACTGCCTCGAAATATCCATTATTTTTATTTTAAATCATACAATTCTTTGAAAACTACTTTTATTTGCACAATAAATGTTAAGATATGGAGATATAATGGTTCCAAAATAATAAATATTTTTCATCTGGAGGGCTGAGTGGAATTACAGTCTATTTCGGCTATTTCAGAACTCGAATGAAGCGTTTTTGAAACAAGGTTTCATATAGGACGTGGCATAAAACTATGCGGTAACGCCTTCTTCAAACCTATTCTGAAATAGTGTGCAAGCAGTCGCTTGGTCCCACATCAGGCGAATCACGAAATTCTTAAATCTTAAAATAAAGTTCCGATGGGAAAAACAATTAGTTTTTTTAAACCTCTCCTATCGTACTGTAATCAAAGTAGAAGGTATAGTTTTCAAATATTTTTAAAGAAAAATTCATATTCTCAAACTCAGTGGCGCAGTTCGGAGAGGATGTCAAGGAGGGGATGACAATATTATTTTCGAGCAAAATTAAAATTAAAAAAAAAAAACAGTGCTAATTTTCAAAACTTTAATAAAAATTCGAAGGACAAAAATAGTCTTGATATCTATGTTATAGCTCTCTTGTAGTACATTCACGTCGTCATAGGAAAATAAATCCTGCAGTCTGTATTTTCTTTCGTGGGGAAATAATGCCCGCGGGCATTACATCCATCTATTACTCGTAGACGTCAATTCCGCGGAAATTATTTAATTGTAATAAAACTACGCACCTCCTTAAAGAATATGACAAATTTTTAGTCAATGGCACTGAATGGCTGGATCTTCATAGTATCACATGTCCACAGCTAGGGAGTATGGAAACATACCGTTGACACCAACTGCCAAATGAAATAACTATTGTGACGTAGTTTGGGAGATTACGATTATTTTGCACCTTCTGCTAAAATCGAATCGCTGAACTGTCAAATAAATAACTCCAATATTCAGTATTGCAAAATGGTCTTTATTTAGACTACTTTGGGTGTAGTACTTTATAATAACAATTACATTTCACTAATAGCGTGTTTAAATCAAATTTTTTACTGATTCCTCAGCTTGCGCTGCTTTTATACTCTCGGTTGTCTCGTTCACCCATTTCTCCTAATTTCATGCGTTCTAGAACAGTTGTATCTCATGCTTGATTATTTAGCTATATACATGTATATCTGTAGTTTATGCTTTTCTTCTAGCCATATGCGTGTGTATGTGAAATAATCTCTGCTTCAAGCTGCTGGTTATGTGTTTGGAATATTGTTCGTTGCCTTGTACATAAATGTGGTTGCTTGCGTTAATGTGTACAAGTACATAAGTGTTCTTTTTGTTGTAAGGAAGAAACTCTTTAAATTTTTTTCGCACTTCATTATAATATTAAGAGGAAAAAATTTATTCATAACACTTAAAATGTCAAAGAACGGTCGGACAGCCGATTAAACACGTTGAGCGAATGTAGCGGAAAGAAATTTAAGCTTATTAATTTGACGTAAAACCCCAACCGTTGATTGGATCAAAAATACTCCAAAGGTGCGTTCAGAAAATTATAACTATACGATTTATCAACATTTTTGTTCGCTGAAAGCGCCCAACATCGCTGAAAATTATGTGTTGGTGGCTCTTTTATACTCTTTTTGACTGATGTAGATATCTATGAAATAAATAAATATTTATTACTTGACATATTGTAACACAGCAGATACATAACAAGACTGCTTACTACTGAAGATGCCAGTTATTTAAGGTTAGCCATAATTTGTTTGACTTATAAAATACCCTTGGAAAGGAACCCGTAGGTGAAGTATTTTTTGGCGGATTTATCACTGCTTTCGTTCTACAAAAAAGTCTCTACAATGCTTTTTTTCATAAATAACTTGGTTAGGCGCTATTCGCCATTTCATAGAGACAAAGGCATCGAGTCCCTAGAATCCAGGGCCTCGAGCCATTTTGCGATCCCGAAATCCCGGGATTACATTTCAAAAATCTCAGTATTTCGGGACTTCTTCGGGATTTCATTATACATTTATATTTTTTAAGTTTCAATTTCAAATCACAGGAAGTCCTTTTTTCCTGGTAAAGTACAGACATTTCTCCAATAAAGGTATTGCTAAACTTCTCATATTTGTACATAATTATTTTTGAACCCAAATGCAAAGGTAACAGTCTCTGGGTGATCCCGAAAGGTCCCGGGATTATCGTATTTAAATCCGGGGATTTCAAAATATCTTCGGCACTCGATGCCTTAATAGGGACACGCTATAGTTTTTGGTGCACATTGAATTTTTTCACTTTCTCTATAATTATCCTCCAGATTCTATTCAAACTTCTGAGTGCTCTAATGTATGTACAAATGTATGTATATGGGAATGTTGCATTGCAATTACAAGCTACAAATTATGATATTTTAACAAAAAAATCACTCATGCAAATATATAGGAAATACACCTTTAGGCATATAGTTTTTAATTATAATATATTAAGTTTTATTTGTAAAAAGGAAAAATAATTTAAGCGTAAACGATAAAAGAAATAAAGTGAGTACGAATTGGACAATTATGAAGGAACACCTTGCAATAAAATTTATTTTTATATTTTTCGATGACACAGCTTAAAGTTAACATTACGTTATTTATTCTCTCTCTCACACACATACATTTTTTCAATTAGTTTAAACATTTTATTTGAGCAAATCTTAGCAAAACTACCAAAAGAAAATGTATATGTATTAAGAACTTGAAAGAAAAAAATATACTTACATAATAAAAATCAACAACAAACAAAGTTGTTCCGAAAAAAAATAATCTTACCAATTTTAAAGAAATTTTCCCGCGAAAATTTTGCTCAACATCATATTAAAATGCTTGAGGATTTCCAAAACAAAACCTTAAAGCTGGGTTCATTAACAAATGAACAAACAAAGAAATTTATAATGTGTAATCAAAAAGAAATAGAAAAATAATTAAGCATTATCTTCTGTTTAAAAATTAGTATTTATAATTAGCGAAATCAAATTTCCTACGAACCGCAATGGTTACGTATGAATGTATTTCAATGTCAATGGCGATGATTGATTTAATTTTTTTCTAAACAAGGGATTAATTATAAATTAAAAAAAATACGTACACATACATACGTATGTATGTAAAAACAATATACATATTTTATGTGGAAACTTATTGTAATTACTTAAAAGCATTCAAAATATATTAAACACTTACATGAATATCATAAAAATGCGTTTATATGAGCCTAACTTGTTTTGAGAATCTACGATGCTCCGCCTACCACACCGATGATCCTGGGTTCACACCCCGGGAAAAGCAACATCAAAATTTTAGAAACCAGTTTTTTCAATCAGAAGAAAATTTGTCTAAGCTGGTCGACCCTCAGCAGTGTTTGGCAAGCATTCCGAGTGTATTTCTGCCAGGAAAAGCTTCTCAGTGAAAACTCATCTGCCTTGCAGATGCCGTTCGGAGTCGGCATTAAACAAGTGGGTCCCGTTCCGTCAATTTGTTAGGAAAAACTTAGAAGGAGCACGACGCAAATTGGAAGAGAAGCTCGGTCTAAAATCTGTTATGAGATTATCGCGCCTTACATTTATTTATTTAAACCCATGATGCAATTACAAGGTTTTGTTGGGGGCAAAGCTGAATGCAGCTGATTTGATTGCCACCGATCCAAAATTGGCTTTCCAAAGAGGTAAAGAGCTTTGGGATTACCTATGTAAGGATGAGCCAGAAAAGCAAGCACGCCCTGTGAGTTTGGAACATTATAGTCATCTTGATGGTCGAATCGAAGCGAAAACAGTTACAGTCTCTAGCACCCCATCAATTACTTCATCGTCAACGACAGAACGACGAAGCCGTGAATCGCAGGACAGTAATGTTCCGCATATAGATGGTGTCTACTGAGAAATATATGCCCCTATTACGGTTTACAGCTCAACTGAGTTGGGTTGTAATTAAAACAACTCAACTTTAAGACAACTTAATTCAGTTGAAGTTGAATTGACCACATGAAAATTTGAACCAAAATAATATGACAGAACTGAAAATTTTCATTTTTGTTTTCGGATTCTAAAAACGGAGGTCGAAACGTGTCTTTTGATACCAATTTTGAAAGTTTTTGTTAAAAATTAGGTGGCGTACGTCTTGTAAAACGTTACCTTTTTTCAAAACAACTGCAAAATTGTATGAGACAACTGCTAGTAATCAGTTGTCAGATTTTGATGTCTTTGACAACTACACCAACACCATGGTTCAATTATATTGATATTATAATTGAACCATGACCAACACAAAGTTTTAAACGGTAATGTCACAAAAAAAAAAACAAGACAACTTCAACCGAATTTTTTTTTTGACAGGTTGAGTTGTAATCTGTAATACCAAATTGCAAAATTTCAACTGAAACAGAGTTGAGTTGTAAACGGTAATAGGGGCATTAATTCTTATATAATAACCATCGAGTTTTATTTTTACGTTATGCACATGCACTTTCTTTATATATTTGGAAACGTTGCTACCCACTTGGAAAGGAGCTATGTTGTTTTTGTTCCAAAGTTAAGTAAAACTAATTATACTATTTGTAAACCGACGGGCACATAAATGCAAACACGACGTGCGGCCCATTACCAGACGGTATAGCCATGCCAATGCTGACACTCCTTGGTGAGGAGGGGGTAAGCTATCCGACGCACATTTTCAATTTATCGTTGAAGTCCATCATCATTCCCGAACAATGAAAAACGGCAAGGATACTTCCACTTTTAAAACCTGGGAAACCAGGTAACGAAGGTGAGTTGTATCGACCGAAATCGCTCCTTTCGCTAGTAGGGGAACATAAATGACGGACTGAACCAGAAAAACCCCATCACAGGACGGTGCTCGTGGCACACGACCTGCCTAAAGTTTCTGACACAGTCAACTACGGCACGCTACTCCAAGACATAGAAGGTGCACCCCTTCCTCCGTGTCTAAAAAGATGGACCTCAAATTATCTGAATGGGCGGCAAGCATCGGTTCAATTTATGAAGGAAACTTCAAAGTCTAGTATAATTAAACAGGGGGTGCCACTGGGTAGTTTCCATCCACGATTCTGTTTTACTGATTTCTACATATCAAAGCTCCCTTTCACATCAGAAGGAGTTACCATTATTTTCTACGCCGGTGACTACACGATAATGACAACAGCACCTGGTCCTCCAAAAAACGAGTTATTTTATAGAATAAATCGATATCTCCGCTGTATTTCTGGTTTCTTCGCCTCGCGCGACCTGGCACTATCCCCGACCATATCCAGGACTACTCTGTTTAGGACGTGGAAGGAACAGATGACGCAAATATTGGACTTGTCGGTGGTGTTACGTTATCGAATGTCAGTCACCTAAAGATCTTAGTGGTAACGTTCGATAACAAAATCACCCTCAAGTCATATGGCACCCGAAATTGTATCCAAAGTACAATGCCGCAACAAAATTCTCAAGTTGCTTACCGGCAGTACTTGCGGAAAAGATAAAAGAACGTTGCTAACCACTTGCGAAGCAATTTGCCGGCCGCTCATCTGCTACGCGGCATCAGTTTGGTTGCCTAGTCTTAAAAACACACACTGGAAAAGGCTGTAGGCCTGCTAAAATGCTGCACTCAGAACTGTCACGGGATGTCTTCTTATGACCCCTGACAGCATTATATAGTAAGGCAAAAGATCTCAAAATTAAAGAGCATAACGAAATACTGAAGGGACAGTTTTAGTCACAAACCAGGAAACTCTAGCAAACAACTGCTTGCTCTAGCCCCTCCTCCAAGAAGGAAACATCAGCAAAAGATGAGATCAGGCACCTACATACCAAGGAGCCCTAAGCGAAATCCATACAGAATCAGTAAACGCTTTTGTTGCGTCGCGGTCGGTGAACCACGTTATCAATATACACTATCTGATCCTTGCAGAAGAAGAAAGCATACCACCAAGGGAGACCCGAAGCTCTCTTTGGCTTTGGATCTCTGCCCACAGTTGGGCTATATGCATATTTGTTGGAGGATAAGCATTTTGATACCCCTTCTCGGAACAAAATTTGGCAAAATCAAAAGTTGGCGGGACCTATACTATTGTAACGAATTTACTTGCAATTCCCCTTATTTGCAATCTTCTACTAAGTTCGAATCACTAAACTGTTGAATAAATAACTCCAATATTGAATAATGGAAAAATGGCCTTTATTAAAGTACTTCACAATAAATAATACTGCTATTGCTCGCCAGATAGCGTCTTAATCAAAACTGAATTATTGCGCCTCTACCATTGTTGCCTTTTATACTCTTTGATTTCCTCGTTCGCATCTTCTAGGCGCTTCCATTTCCAGAATCTACTAGTTGGCCATCAGCTATCAAATTTCTCAGCTGTAACTACAATTGCACGATTTTATAGCTTCTCTCATTGCATACTTTCGGGAGTATCTCAGATATATGCATGTGGTTGTGCGTTGCCTCTCAGCTGCGTATACGTACATATGTGTAGACATAATGATTGATTCGTTTATATAGATACATAATGATTGATTTATATGATTTTATACAATCACTGCTTAGCATCGGCTTAAAGATGGCAGTACCCCTTAGTGTTGCTAATATTCGTAACACTGCCCTTCACCTAAGTCTGATCGTCCCGATCAGACAAATTTCTTGATCTAACCGCCGCTAGCATCTCCAATTGTACCACTCTTCTACTTCGTGGTTTCCCAATTGTTTGTGTGCGGTAGATGGTATCACTGATCTTCTTCACAACTTTGTACGGGCCTTCCCAATTGCACCGAAATTTGGATGGAACACCTTTCCGCCGGTGAAGGTTGTATAACAGTACCGAATCTCCCTCCAAGAAACCTTCCGAATTATTGTTCTCATCGTACCTGCGTTTCATCTTACTACTCATCGTTCCCTCGCACTCTGTTGTTTGGCCAATGAACTACTTTGTAGAGCTTGCTCTTGACGGATTGGCTTCACATAATCAGTATCGTTCCGACGTTTCCCAACAGAAGTGCACGCTGGCTTGAAACCACCCTTCCATCCTTTCTGGAAAATTCTTTTAGTCGTTTTAGTGCGTCCATTAGGGTTTGTTAATGCCAGTGTTTCTCTCGCAGGTATCTTTGATTTTGCTTTGTTTGGCCCATTCGTTCCATCAACCTTCACCTTTGACTTTCGTGGCCTTTGTCGACTCTTCCCACCAGTACTCGATTACTGCTGAACCCTTTTTCCCAACTGAAGTTAAGTGGTATATCCTGGTTCCTTTAGCGCATAATGTTTCTCCGCATATCGATCCTGATGTCATGGTTAACTAAGAAGTCCACTCCCAATATGACTTCATCAACAATCTCCGCCACAATTAATTTGTGTAGAGCCATGACCTTTCCAATTAATACCTCACATACCACTTCTCCTTGGACTTGGTTATACTCGCCAGTGACCGTACGCAACCTTGCTCCAGGTAACGGTTTTACTCTTCTGTTGACCTAGTCAGATCGGATTAAGGAATGAGATGCGCCCGTATCTACAATCAGTACACTTTCCTTGCCGATTTTCTTCCAATTTGCGACACATATATCACAGGACATTCAATAGCTGGGGCAAGTCTTCGTTCTTTACATCTGACACGCTCTTGCTCATCTCCTCCAGCTTTGCGTTTACGGCCACCCACATTGTTGGAACTATTAGGACCAAGATCGCAAAGACGTGCAATTTTTTATTTATTAATTTATTATTTAAAGTCGACGACAAACTATAGTCGACTGCATAATATAAAAGATATATAAATATACAACTCAGAAGATAAAATTTAAGATATATCGAGATTTCAACAATGTTATATTACAAATAAATATATATTAATGAACATTACTCTTTAATTTCGGAATATAATAATAATAAGAAATATGAGCAGAAATAAGATCTTATACCGAGATCTTATACTGGCGGAATGCATCAGATTCCGCTCAGCATGATTTCGGAATGCAGTGGATTCCAATCTTCCTGTTGGAATGCAACAAGATTCCAATCAGCATGTCATGGAAATCCGGCAGTGCTAAGAGTAGTGTAATGAGGATACGCCATCACACGGCATAAAAAAGTAACATGACCTGTGTTGTTGGAATGCACCGGATTCCAATCAGCTCGATGCCTGACCCATAAGATTATAGTGCCGGAATGCATACGATTCCGGTCAGTGACTCATGAAAACGCATATTTTTACGTTGTTGGAATGCACCAGATTCCAATCAACACAGTAATGTCTTGTTCCTTCTTAATGATACATGTTGATAAATGTTCCTCCATCCTTAAACGAGATAGTTCCTTTTTTTTATGGAAGAAATAAAACGCGGGCAAATTAAATTAGCTTGTATCTCTTAAATTAGATGGGCAAGTATTGCATTACGTATAGTGGCAAAAGTACATTCAAGACTGATACAGCTATACAAGTCATTGTAGTGCGCACACAAGATAAAAAGAGGATTATTTTTAGCAAAGTTTCGTGTCTGGATACTCTAGGGGGAACCGCAAAAAACAAGCGGCTGAGAAGGTCCGCAGAATCAATTTCTCCAATAATGAGCTTATGGATGAACAATACCCCCAGTAATATTCTCCGATTTTCCAGAGTGGGCAAGTTAATAAGAAGAAGTCTACTTCTGTATGGAGGAAGGTGGAGACTTGAGTCCCAATTAAGGCCGCGCAATGCAAATATCAAAAATTGCTTTTGAACTGACTCAAGACGCTTTATATGCTTTTGAGAAACAGGGAACCAAACGCATGAGCAATACTCGAGTATTGGACGAACCAGCGATGTGTAAAGAACCTTAGTGAGGTACGGATCATCGAACTCTTTAGCCCATATTTTAACAAATCCAAGTAAAGTATGAAATGTCATATGCTTACATTTAGAGCAATTTAAAGCTAGTAAATTTGTTGTGCACCAACATTGGAACGAGTCCAAGTCGGCATGAAGAAGATGCAAGGAACTCAAATCGGTAGGACAGTAAGTGTAGCAAAGTTTTACATCATCCGCATACATTATAGTATGGGAATATAATATTGTCTGTGGCAAGTCATTAATGAAAAGGGCAAAGAGCAAAGGGCCTAGATGACTTCCCTGGGGTACTCCGGAGGAAACTCCGAACGATTCCGACAGGTTGCACTTGAACAGGACTTTTTGGGTCCGCTTAGAAAGATAGCTTTTCAGCCACATTAATAGGTGAAACGAAAAGCCCAGTAAATAAAGCTTATCAATAAGTAACTCGTGGTTGACGGTATCAAATGCTTTGCTGAAGTCCGTGTAGATGACATCCGTTTGCTCGTTCGCTAAAAATCCTTCCATAACTATAGAGGTGAATACAAGCAAATTTGTAGTGGTTGACCTTTGACAAATGAAACCGTGTTGGCATGGAGATAAAAGACTAGAACACTGATATTGGAGTTGACTGGTAACAATCTGTTCAAAGACTTTAGTAATGACTGAAAGTTTAGCAATACCCCTGTAGTTTTCAACTTTTGATCTACTACCTTTTTTATGGAGGGGTATAATAAAAGACTGTTTCCAAAGTGCCGGGAATGACGCAGATCCCAGAGATAGCTCAAATAATTTTAAAATAGGCTCATACATGTCTTCGGCGCAGTACCTAAGCACGCAACTAGGAACACCGTCCGGTCCCGGAGAAAAGGTGGGCTTCAAAGATTGAAGACTCTGAAGAACAATATTACCATCAATAGCAGGATTCCTAATGGTATTCGAGGTATCTAAGCGATAGGGATATTGACCGGAATGAAAACCACTGGATGAATACGTGGACTTAAAGAACTCAGAAAATAGTTCAGCAACGTCGTCATCAGTGCAAGCTTTTTTACGAATGAGGAAGGATACCCAGAAGTTTTCCGCTTTGAATTTACGAAACTGTAAAACTTTTTTGGATTCCTAAAAAATTGGGCTTTACAACAACTCAACACAAATACTAAATCCAGCATTTTATTTCCACTATTTAGAACATTATTAATCTGTAAAAGAGATGAGTCTAACAAGCAGTAGGAGTTAAAAAGTTTGAATCACTAACTATTGGCAAGTTAAAGTCACCAACAACAACAAGTCGATCGTTATCTCCCAACTGCGAATGCAAATCGCAGATGGCCGAGCTATGACTAGCATAAACATCCATATCCGAACGAGGTGGTATATACGAACAGCAAATAATTACGCTATAGCTACCGAATGAAAGCCTAACTGCTATGAATTCGATATGAGAGATATTTTTCAGCCAAATCAACTCAGATGATAGGTTAGATTCAACAGCAATAAGGACACCTCCCGCTCTAGACATG
The DNA here is from genome assembly GCF_040869045.1 of Eurosta solidaginis. Classification (NCBI taxonomy): domain Eukaryota; kingdom Metazoa; phylum Arthropoda; class Insecta; order Diptera; family Tephritidae; genus Eurosta; species Eurosta solidaginis. The sequence continues at coordinate 85,386,930 of NC_090321.1, read as the reverse complement.
CGATCACGCCGATAAACAGCATATTTATTTGAAAAAACCTCAGAATTGTAATTATCAGGCTTTAGTCAGGTCTCCGTAAAAGCTACAACTTGTGCAAAAAAGTTGAGAGAATTAAGGAAGAATGGAACAAGTTTTGATCGTAAACCACGAACATTTTGGTAATTAATGAGAAGACGGGACAGATCAGCAATCACCTTTGTGTTATTATTACTGTGTTCGTCATACCGTTTTTTGGCTGTAATAAAACAGGTTCGGCCCTCGCCTTTCTTGTGAACAAGTGAACCACAGTATGCTTAGGTCAAAAAGAGGAATCAAGTACCTTATCGAAATATTCATCTGAAAGGGATATTTTAAATGAGGATATGTCTCCGACCATATCCAGGACTACTCTGTTTAGGACGTGGAAGGAACAGATGACGCAAATATTGGACTTGTCGGTGGTGTTACGTTATCGAATGTCAGTCACCTAAAGATCTTAGTGGTAACGTTCGATAACAAAATCACCCTCAAGTCATATGGCACCCGAAATTGTATCCAAAGTACAATGCCGCAACAAAATTCTCAAGTTGCTTACCGGCAGTACTTGCGGAAAAGATAAAGGAACGTTGCTAACCACTTGCGAAGCAATTTGCCGGCCGCTCATCTGCTACGCGGCATCAGTTTGGTTGCCTAGTCTTAAAAACACACACTGGAAAAGGCTGCAGGCCTGCTAAAATGCTGCACTCAGAACTGTCACGGGATGTCTTCTTATGACCCCTGACAGCATTATATAGTAAGGCAAAAGATCTCAAAATTAAAGAGCATAACGAAATACTGAAGGGACAGTTTTAGTCACAAGCCAGGAAACTCTAGCAAACAACTGCTTGCTCTAGCCCCTCCTCCAAGAAGGAAACATCAGCAAAAGATGAGATCAGGCACCTACATACCAAGGAGCCCTAAGCGAAATCCATACAGAATCAGTAAACGCTTTTGTTGCGTCGCGGTCGGTGAACCACGTTATCAATATACACTATCTGATCCTTGCAGAAGAAGAAAGCATACCACCAAGGGAGACCCGAAGCTCTCTTTGGCTTTGGATCTCTGCCCACAGTTGGGCTATATGCATATTTGTTGGAGGATAAGCATTTTGATACCCCTTCTCGGAACAAAATTTGGCATAATCAAAAGTTGGCGGGACCTATACTATTGTAACGAATTTACTTGCAATTCCCCTTATTTGCAATCTTCTACTAAGTTCGAATCACTAAACTGTTGAATAAATAACTCCAATATTGAATAATGGAAAAATGGCCTTTATTAAAGTACTTCACAATAAATAATACTGCTATTGCTCGCCAGATAGCGTCTTAATCAAAACTGAATTATTGCGCCTCTACCATTGTTGCCTTTTATACTCTTTGATTTCCTCGTTCGCATCTTCTAGGCGCTTCCATTTCCAGAATCTACTAGTTGGCCATCAGCTATCAAATTTCTCAGCTGTAACTACAATTGCACGATTATATAGCTTCTCTCATTGCATACTTTCGGGAGTATCTCAGATATATGCATGTGGTTGTGCGTTGCCTCTCAGCTGCGTATACGTACATATGTGTAGACATAATGATTGATTCGTTTATGTAGATACATAATGATTGATTTATATGATTTTATACAATCACTGCTTAGCATCGGCTTAGAGATGGCAGTACCCCTTAGTGTTGCTAATATTCGTAACACTGCCCTTCACCTAAGTCTGATCGTCCCGATCAGACAAATTTCTTGATCTAACCGCCGCTAGCATCTCCAATTGTACCACTCTTCTACTTCGTGGTTTCCCAATTGTTTGTGTGCGGTAGATGGTATCACTGATCTTCTTCACAACTTTGTACGGGCCTTCCCAATTGCACCGAAATTTGGATGGAACACCTTTCCGCCGGTGAAGGTTGTATAACAGTACCGAATCTCCCTCCAAGAAACCTTCCGAATTATTGTTCTCATCGTACCTGCGTTTCATCTTACTACTCATCGTTCCCTCGCACTCTGTTGTTTGGCCAATGAACTACTTTGTAGAGCTTGCTCTTGACGGATTGGCTTCACATAATCAGTATCGTTCCGACGTTTCCCAACAGAAGTGCACGCTGGCTTGAAACCACCCTTCCATCCTTTCTGGAAAATTCTTTTAGTCGTTTTAGTGCGTCCATTAGGGTTTGTTAATGCCAGTGTTTCTCTCGCAGGTATCTTTGATTTTGCTTTGTTTGGCCCATTCGTTCCATCAACCTTCACCTTTGACTTTCGTGGCCTTTGTCGACTCTTCCCACCAGTACTCGATTACTGCTGAACCCTTTTTCCCAACTGAAGTTAAGTGGTATATCCTGGTTCCTTTAGCGCATAATGTTTCTCCGCATATCGATCCTGATGTCATGGTTAACTAAGAAGTCCACTCCCAATATGACTTCATCAACAATCTCCGCCACAATTAATTTGTGTGGAGCCATGACCTTTCCAATTAATACCTCACATACCACTTCTCCTTGGACTTGGTTATACTCGCCAGTGACCGTACGCAACCTTGCTCCAGGTAACGGTTTTACTCTTCTGTTGACCAAGTCAGATCGGATTAAGGAATGAGATGCGCCCGTATCTACAATCAGTACACTTTCCTTGCCATCTAGCTTTCCTTCGACGGCAAGACTGCTCGATTTTCTTCCAATTTGCGACACATATATCACAGGACATTCAATAGCTGGGGCAAGTCTTCGTTCTTTACATCTGACACGCTCTTGCTCATCTCCTCCAGCTTTGCGTTTACGGCCACCCACATTGTTGGAACTATTAGGACCAAGATCGCAAAGACGTGCAATTTTTTATTTATTAATTTATTATTTAAAGTCGACGACAAACTATAGTCGACTGCATAATATAAAAGATATATAAATATACAACTCAGAAGATAAAATTTAAGATATATCGAGATTTCAACAATGTTATATTACAAATAAATATATATTAATGAACATTACTCTTTAATTTCGGAATATAATAATAATAAGAAATATGAGCAGAAATAAGATCTTATACCGAGATCTTATACTGGCGGAATGCATCAGATTCCGCTCAGCATGATTTCGGAATGCAGTGGATTCCAATCTTCCTGTTGGAATGCAACAAGATTCCAATCAGCATGTCATGGAAATCCGGCAGTGCTAAGAGTAGTGTAATGAGGATACGCCATCACACGGCATAAAAAAGTAACATGACCTGTGTTGTTGGAATGCACCGGATTCCAATCAGCTCGATGCCTGACCCATAAGATTATAGTGCCGGAATGCATACGATTCCGGTCAGTGACTCATGAAAACGCATATTTTTACGTTGTTGGAATGCACCAGATTCCAATCAACACAGTAATGTCTTGTTCCTTCTTAATGATACATGTTGATAAATGTTCCTCCATCCTTAAACGAGATAGTTCCTTTTTTTTATGGAAGAAATAAAACGCGGGCAAATTAAATTAGCTTGTATCTCTTAAATTAGATGGGCAAGTATTGCATTACGTATAGTGGCAAAAGTACATTCAAGACTGATACAGCTATACAAGTCATTGTAGTGCGCGCACAAGATAAAAAGAGGATTATTTTTAGCAAAGTTTCGTGTCTGGATACTCTAGGGGGAACCGCAAAAAACAAGCGGCTGAGAAGGTCCGCAGAATCAATTTCTCCAATAATGAGCTTATGGATGAACAATACCCCCAGTAATATTCTCCGATTTTCCAGAAATTGCTTTTGAACTGACTCAAGACGCTTTATATGCTTTTGAGAAACAGGGGACCAAACGCATGAGCAATACTCGAGTATTGGACGAACCAGCGATGTGTAAGGAACCTTAGTGAGGTACGGATCATCGAACTCTTTAGCCCATATTTTAACAAATCCAAGTAAAGTATGAAATGTCATATGCTTACATTTAGAGCAATTTAAAGCTAGTAAATTTGTTGTGCACCAACATTGGAACGAGTCCAAGTCGGCATGAAGAAGATGCAAGGAACTCAAATCGGTAGGACAGTAAGTGTAGCAAAGTTTTACATCATCCGCATACATTATAGTATGGGAATATAATATTGTCTGTGGCAAGTCATTAATGAAAAGGGCAAAGAGCAAAGGGCCTAGATGACTTCCCTGGGGTACTCCGGAGGAAACTCCGAACGATTCCGACAGGTTGCACTTGAACAGGACTTTTTGGGTCCGCTTAGAAAGATAGCTTTTCAGCCACATTAATAGGTGAAACGAAAAGCCCAGTAAATAAAGCTTATCAATAAGTAACTCGTCGTTGACGGTATCAAATGCTTTGCTGAAGTCCGTGTAGATGACATCCGTTTGCTCGTTCGCTAAAAATCCTTCCATAACTATAGAGGTGAATACAAGCAAATTTGTAGTGGTTGACCTTTGACAAATGAAACCGTGTTGGCATGGAGATAAAAGACTAGAACACTGATATTGGAGTTGACTGGTAACAATCTGTTCAAAGACTTTAGTAATGACTGAAAGTTTAGCAATACCCCTGTAGTTTTCAACTTTTGATCTACTACCTTTTTTATGGAGGGGTATAATAAAAGACTGTTTCCAAAGTGCCGGGAATGACGCAGATCCCAGAGATAGCTCAAATAATTTTAAAATAGGCTCATACATGTCTTCGGCGCAGTACCTAAGCACGCAACTAGGAACACCGTCCGGTCCCGGAGAAAAGGTGGGCTTCAAAGATTGAAGACTCTGAAGAACAATATTACCATCAATAGCAGGATTCCTAATGGTATTCGAGGTATCTAAGCGATAGGGATATTGACCGGAATGAAAACCACTGGATGAATACGTGGACTTAAAGAACTCAGAAAATAGTTCAGCAACGTCGTCATCAGTGCAAGCTTTTTTACCTCCAAAGGTTAATGAGGAAGGATACCCAGAAGTTTTCCGCTTTGAATTTACGAAACTGTAAAACTTTTTTGGATTCCTAAAAAATTGGGCTTTACAACAACTCAACACAAATACTAAATCCAGCATTTTATTTCCACTATTTAGAACATTATTAATCTGTAAAAGAGATGAGTCTAACAAGCAGTAGGAGTTAAAAAGTTTGAATCACTAACTATTGGCAAGTTAAAGTCACCAACAACAACAAGTCGATCGTTATCTCCCAACTGCGAATGCAAATCGCAGATGGCCGAGCTATGACTAGCATAAAAATCCATATCCGAACGAGGTGGTATATACGAACAGCAAATAATTACGCTATAGCTACCGAATGAAAGCCTAACTGCTATGAATTCGATATGAGAGATATTTTTCAGCCAAATCAACTCAGATGATAGGTTAGATTCAACAGCAATAAGGACACCTCCCGCTCTAGACATGCGATCACGCCGATAAACAGCATATTTATTTGAAAAAACCTCAGAATTGTAATTATCAGGCTTTAGTCAGGTCTCCGTAAAAGCTACAACTTGTGCAAAAAAGTTGAGAGAATTAAGGAAGAATGGAACAAGTTTTGATCGCAAACCACGAACATTTTGGTAATTAATGAGAAGACGGGACAGATCAGCAATCACCTTTGTGTTGTTATTACTGTGTTCGTCATACCGTTTTTTGGCTGTAATAAAACAGGTTCGGCCCTCGCCTTTCTTGTGAACAAGTGAACCACAGTATGCTTAGGTCAAAAAGAGGAATCAAGTACCTTATCGAAATATTCATCTGAAAGGGATATTTTAAATGAGGATATGTCGCTCTCATATTTAAAGTTAAATTTATACACATTGCTGTTACTAGTGGGTGCAACACCAAGTTTAGAGCAAACGTAATGAGCAATATCATTTTCGGTAAGCGAGGCGTGTAATCGGGACACAAATACAGCCCTACGAGGTGGCACGGCAGTCACCTGCAAAGGAGTAGCGGATAGCGCACCAGAGAGCTGGGAAGTTGCGGCCGCTATAGAACAGTTGACAGAAAACGCATTGCTTGACCTAGCGTTGGTTATCGAGCCCGTCAAAGAAGTACTATTTTTTTCAGGTACACTTGTATCGCTAGCAACAACCCCAGTATCGGTAACTGTTATTGTTGGAGCTAAAGATACCGGTGGAGGTGTAGGATGAATTGGGGAGTCCAGCGAAATCAACATTGGTGACGTAGAACAAACAGCCGCAAAGGTACCACTATTAGTTCGCGCATCGTTTAATTTGCCAGAGATCGTCGCACGGAAGTCTCGACACAGCCTTGTAGAAATTCTTGTGGAGGTTCCTGAACTGCATTGTTCATAACGTCTTTGGTAAGCCTGTTCGTATCAGTCAACGCGGTTGAAGGGACATTCGTAGGAGGACAGATTCGCCCTCGAAGACAAGTTGGAATCATTGTTGGGCATACATTTCTTACGTTTTGGGGATTCAGATATCACTTTAAATTTTTTAAAGTGAGCCTCCATCGTTTTGAATCTTTCGTTAAGGTCACGAAACCCAATAAAAATGTTGTTGAACTCTTTCTGAGTTTGCCTCATGAAAGCTCGCATGTCATTTTCTACGGACCGACAATCATGACATGTCCAGTTCAGTCCATCTATGTGAGAGAAACCGGCACAGATAACATGAGCCATATTATCACAGAGCCATCAACAAACATAAGTATCACCACGGGAAATTTTCTTTTGATTGGTGCACTTCTTGCACAGCAATCCAACATAATTGCAAAGTTAAACAAACCCAAAAGAAAAATAGGCAAAAGAAACTATAAGTATAGGATAAATTGAACAGCTGTTCAAAAATAAGGGCGAGAGTTATTTTGGTGCACTGGATGCAAATCGCAAGACAGCGTATAGCTAGCAGCGAACACAACAGAAAGCAAAAAGGGCACACAATGACTTGCACAATTTTTTGTGAAAATCTATGATCTATGAACACACAGACTGAATGTTTAAATTGCACAAAAAGCCACTATGTCTATTGCACTATGTAAAGATGTAATACGAAATTAAACTTATAAACTGCTTTCTATTATATTAATGAATATTTATAAAAGATAAAACTTGTTTACAAAGTAAAAAGAATAACAATTCGAAGAGCGATCAAAAACACGTCCGCGCACGGCAAGGTTACCAGATCGATGTGACCGGGCTTCCCGCATTTGATAACTCTTCCACTCCGTTTTTGCGATCCTTTCAGCACCTCCAATATTGCGTCTACCCACTCTGGCCTTTCTACTTCCACACGGCGTGCTTTGAAAACTGGCTTACACAGAAGCGACGCTGTTTCCTGAATCAGAGCTTGTGACACCGTTTCTGCGAATGTTGGCTTTGGGTTTGCGTATGTGGCTCGCTTGGTTTCGACCTCCCGTATGCCATTTATAAAGCTCTGAATTTTTACCCTTTCGGTGTATTCCATGGGTACGTCGGCATTCGCCAAATGTGCAAGCCTTTCGACATCTGACGAAAACTCCTGCAAAGTCTCATTAGCCTTTTGGTAGCAGTTTTGCAACTCTATTTGGTGTATCTGCTTCCTGTGTTCGCTTCCGTATCGCCTCTCTAGAGCACTCATCAATGTTTCGTAGTTGTTCCGCTCTCCCTCGGGAATAGTCTGTAGGATTTCAGCAGCAGATCCTTTCAATGCCACGACTAGTGCAGCAACTTTATCTTCAGCACTCCAGTTGTTCACTGCTGCCGTCTTCTCAAACTGAATCTTAAAAACCTGGAAAGGATCAGAACCGTCAAAGGATGGTGTTTTTACCTTTGGATTGCTTGCTGAAACATCTGGGCGATTTAGTTGTAACTGTTCCATACAACCTTTTAATTCATCTAATTCTGCCTGAAATTGAGCCAATTTTGCATTCTGCGCTTCCAGTTTTGATGATACCTGTTCCAAAATTTCTGCCGACATTTCAGATATACGTGCCTCTTGCGCTTCCAATTGAGATGCCATATATGTCTTTTGTTCTTCCAGTTGAGATGACACTTGCGACGTCATTTCTGAAATACGTGCCTCCTGTGATTCCAGTTGGGATGCCATATATGTCTTCTGTTCTTCGAGCTGTGCTGACATATTGGATGTAATCTGTGTCGACATTTCTGACATCTGCGACGACATTGATGTTACTGTCGAGTCATGTTCAAGTCTGTGCTCGTAACTGTCTGCGATGTTTCGTTTTTCTCTTCAATTTTTGTTGTTGTCTCGTCCCCATCAGGATAAAAGACATACTCGTCCACATAGATTCCTTGCGACTCCCTTACCTCTCGTAGCCGTGCTTGAAGTTCGATCTTATTGCCGGTTGTATTCAATCCACGGTTCTTCACTCAACTTTGCCATGTCCAAGTTGTATTCCCAATCTTCGGAATTTATTCAACAATTCCTCTTCTGACACCAATTGTAACGAATTTACTTGCAATACCCCTTATTTGCAATCTTCTATTAAGTTCGAATCACTAAACTGTTGAATAAATAACTCCAATATTGAATAATGGAAAAATGGCCTTTATTAAAGTACTTCACAATAAATAATACTGCTATTGCTCGCCAGATAGCGTCTTAATCAAAACTGAATTATTGCGCCTCTACCATTGTTGTCTTTTATACTCTTTGATTTCCGCGTTCGCATCTACTAGGCGCTTCCATTTCCAGAATCTACTAGTTGGCCATCAGCTATCAAATTTCTCAGCTGCAACTACAATTGCACGATTTTATAGCTTCTCTCATTGCATACTTTCGGGAGTATCTCAGATATATGCATGTGGTTGTGCGTTGCCTCTCAGCTGCGTATACGTACATATGTGCAGACATAATGATTGATTCTTTTATGTAGATACATAATGATTGATTTATGGATGTGCATACAATCACTGCTTAGCATCGGCTTAGAGATGGCAGTACCCCTTAGTCTTGCTATAATATTCGTAACACTATTATTTTTTTTGGGGAATGTTTTTTTGGCAGAAATACATTCGAATCGCTAATCAAACCATTGTCGAAGGACGACGCCGTTAAGTAAAAATACTAAACATTTGTTTCTAAAGTACTTTGAACTGGATACCAAAAATTTCGTTATAGTAAAAAGACACATTACCTATTTACCGCGGCAGTCGCTTTGGCCTATACTCACTTCTTTAATAAACAAATTACAAAATATTAGTTTGGTGCTTTGCTAAAAAAAGTACTAGAATTAATACTATTTCACAAAAGGGCCCCTTCTTTTCTTCCCCTTTCTCTCATCCTTTGTTTAATATGGGAGTTTTCAAAATGAGCTGTCACTACATATACCACCTTGTCGTTATTACATCGTGTTTAAAGCAAAATTACCAATAGTCTAAGATACAAGCGCCAATTAGTTATCGTTTTATAAAAGTCGTTGCTCCGACATTTCAATTGAAAATATTGAAACGAACTCTGGGAAAATCCTAATTACACTGGTTTACATCCAAAATGAACAAGAGACGCCATTATGAAATTCTTATGTAAAATCACTCCCCGATTCCGAAAATCAAGGTTATTTTTAATTCTATGGTAACATTTTTGAGATATTTACGAATTCCCGTTTAAAAAAAAAAAATTGGGTCCACTTAATCATATATATCTCAAGAACGAATTGAGCAATTCCAAAACGAATATTGAATATTGTAAAAGGTAATACAATTTGCTATAAACTATGCATACAACACTTTTTGCTCGACCCTGCAGATTCAAAGATAACGAACAATCATTACGGATTTTTTCCATTTTTTTTTTTTTGTAAAAATATAAAAAAATTTGTACTTTGCGAGGAAGGATCTCGAAAACTCTTTATTTTTTTGCAGATTTTTTTTCTCTCTAAGCTCGGTTTCTTACATAAAAAATAAGATTTCATTCAACGAAATCGATGAACTAATACAAAAGTTATAAGCATTCAAATAAATATATCCATATAGTAAAACTTAAGTACCCTACAAAAAACAGCATACATATGTACATATGATTCTGTCTTAACTCTATGATCTTATTTAATAATTGAAAAAGTTATGTGTCTTGTTTTGACGCTTATTTAGATTAGGATCGGTTTCTCTTATGAGAAACCAACAGTAGTCACCCATCATAGCGACATCCCAGAATCCTTGATACCGACTTTCAATCATTTTCATTTGCTGGTGAAACCTTTCGCCATGCTCGTCGCTTTCGTCGCCAAGATTTTGCGGGAAAAAATTTAAATGGGAGTGTAGAAAATGAATTTTTAAAGACATATTTACTCCTGAAAGAAAATAAAAAAGTAAATTAGATAAATACATATGTAAGTGACACATTATATAATTTTCTTAGGCTGGATTTATCTTTCAATTCAGAACAAATTTTTTGTTTACATTTTTCTCGTTCTTGTTTGTTCGGAACTGGACGATGAATTCAGATTTAGGGCTATATATTCTCATGTAAATTAAAAAATTGTCACACAAATTTTTTGTTTATTGGGCAGATAGGTTTTAAAGTTAACTGAGAAAACGGTTTTAAATATATTTTTTTATTTATCCTTTTCCGCATAGATTTTGATTAAGTCGAAATAACGACCTTTTCAAAAGAATCCCACGCTGCTGCCTCCACTGGTGACAATAGTTCTTTGAAATAGTTATTGGTCATCATTTTCCTTATTTGCGGTCCCACAAAAATCCCTTCCCTTTTTGCTTCTGAAATCTCTGGAAAGATTGTCTTCAAATGACGAAAAGCTTCACCTTCTTTGTCCAAAGCCTTGACAAGTTTTTGATAAGGCCGAGCTTGATGTGGAGCGGAGGTAGAATTATTTTTTCCTTCTTTATACTTGAAACTCGATTCGTTCTGGCCAATCCTTTATGGTGTAGTGGTCTTGACGAACTCGGCTATCCCATTTGGATAGAAAGCAACAGTATTTTGTGTCTCCACTTTGTAGACCACATAGAATTCCAACGACTTTAAGATCGGCACATATTTTCCAATCACGTTCTTCGTGTTTGAATAATTTGAGCAATTTTTGCATTATCTCATACACTTCCTTCGTATTTACTGCATGCGCGATCGGGATAGATGGCTTTTGGTTGCCAATATTCAATAATACGGCCTTTGAACTTAATTTATTGCCGTCTGAACAAACGCCACTCTTTTGAATCATATGGTTCACCAAACTGTTTGAATAGACCAGCAATGTCTTTGCAGTAGCAAACACTGTCCTCCTTCGTATAGTACTTGGAAAATTGTTCGTGACGAGTTCTATAATATGTTACCTTAACATCGGATGAAACAAATTTAAATTGTTGCATACGAGAGGCGTGTAGTTCAGCCTTTTCCTTTGACAATTCCAAATCCCTTATCCAATCATTGAGTTATGCTTGTGAAAAAGAGTTTCTTTCGTTTTCCGTTTGAAATCCAGTACAACATGATGCCGCGTAATCAGATACTGCTGTTGACAATGAAACTGGAGCCGGAACTAAAGTTAAATTTGATTCTGGCAATGTAGCTTCCGTTGAATTTAGTTCTGGCAATGATACTGTTGATACGCTCGCATAGGTTACTTTTCTTGACTTTCTAACGCCAAGTACTTCCGTTGAGTGGGAAGTTGGTTCCCTCCACTTCATTGGTGTTATAAATTTTAAAAATATTTTTATTTGCCTTCAAATATTATAATTTATTAAATTTTGATGAGCCTGCCTCCACAGTTTAAATGTTTGTATTTCTAATTTTATTTGGTCGATATTTCGATCTCATTCTCAGATCATCTTCAGGAAACAAGTGAATATGTTTTACCGACCAGTCGGTTGTGAGTGACTGTACATATGTACATACATATTTTGTATTTATTTGAGTATTTATCCTGGCACTACAATTTTTACAAAATTATTTTATAGTACCAGTCAGGAATGTAAAAGTGAATTACAATAATAATAATAACAATGTAAATAATTAAATTAATTATGTGAAAATTACTTATTACAAAAACTTAAAAGTAAAGTATCGTACAAAGTAGAAAAGACAATAGATTTAAATTAAATAAAACCTGATCCAACAAAAAGTTATAGGGTAGGTTATCGTTTATAATTATGTTATTATTCGCTATCATCACTTTCATTCGATGAGTCACTTGTGGAATAGTCATGAGCATCAGCAACACTACTGTGAAAGCTTGAAACAACTGGGGTATTCATTGACTCCTCAACATTATCGGGGACAGTAAATTTAAGACTTCTGAAGTCAGACTTTTAAATTTTTTCTTAGGTATCTCCCTAAAACTGTTAACTAAAGGATCCGATGTTATAAGCAACATATTCATAAGATCTCTATTCGTGGCTTCACGCGACTGCTTTTGTGTGTTATCATCCCTGAATCGTCTCAAATCTTTGTTAAGGGCTTCCTGTGCTTCCTCAGAAAGTTGACCAATAGGTAAAATTGCTGATTTTATAATATCAGTACTATGCACTAAGGTTTTATGAACTGTAACAGGCATATTAAACCATGGATAGAGATCTATGTATAGTTTTTTAGTATCGACCGCAAATTTTTCAAATCTTTGGATATTTATATTGTACCCAGATGCTAATGCACGAAGGAGAGTGTCGAATCTTTTGATGAGCGTTACATCCAATCCCGTAATCTCAGCACTAGCCTCAGAATTTTCGAAAAACCTACATGCAGTGTGGCCGTTATTGGTATTTCCGAAACCTGGTTTTGGTTTATCTACTATCAATCCAAGTACACTTTTAAATTTATTCTGGATTTCGTTGGAACGTAGCTTTACACTCTCTTTATCTGCCTAATTCCTAAGGTGCCATTTTTTTTACTTCGAGACAATAACTTATGTGAAGCAAGCATTCAAAACATCTTATCCATGCATGGAGAGTAGACAAACCAAAACCAAGATTATCTCGGTTAGGCGTAAAGTCCCGTAACTCATTATTCATATCTTTTGGAGTGGCACACAAATATAACACTTTTGTGCGGAAGAAGTTTCAGTCAAATCATTGCAAACTTTTCCGTCAATCATTGTTAGAAGCATATTGTGATTTACGGAAACTTCGTATTCTTCGAGCATGTACTTCGTTGGCAACAACGCATTTATCTCCTCTAAAACTTTGTTCGTTTCAAAAACAATAAAATCTTTTGTGTCTTTAGAAAAAATAAATTTAATTGGACGACAATACATGGTAGAAGAAGGTCAAGGATTCTGCCAAACAATGTTACCTTTTTCATCCTGTAATTGAAGAGGAACGAAAGAAAATATAAAAAAAAAACTCATCAGTGTCAGAAATGCATGTAAACTTTTGCTTATATGTGCTATGGCCAGAGCTTCCATCGCAACCCCACTTTCTGATTAAAGTATACGTCAAGTTTGTAGGTAATAAACTAACAAAAACTTCTTGATTTGCTAAAACTAAAAGCTCAACAGTTTTATCTAATACGGACTGGACTTTAATTTCCGCACGTGTTTCACCCACATCAATTTCATTTGGTTAGCATTCTGCCTTAGCTTTTCTTAGACTATAAAATTATGGATAAACCTTATGGCCTGCCTTGATGCTCCACTTCCGAGTTGTTTTGTACCCATGAGTCGTCGACTTGCTATGTACGTAGTATGCTAAAGCTTCTACATTGCTCAAGCATCTTGCATCTGGCTCACATGTCATCTTTTTGCCGGATATTTGAGTTGTTTCCTGTAATTTTTTTATAATGTTAGCAACATTTCTGTTGCCGGAACTCACCAGGACTTCTAGATTGCAAGAGGTCATCCACTCGACGCCGTTTGGTTTTTTCACTGCAGCTAACAAAATCCTTCTTTCGTCTTCCGGGGCCGGGGTTACCTGAAGAAGTGGTTGGTTGGTCAGATGGCAACTTTGAATCCACCGTTATTGTAAATGTGAAGTCTGAACCCGAAAGCCACTCCGAGTTTTTATTCAAAAATCGCTCTTTATGTCTTCCAGAACTGTTCCACTTTTGATCCAGCTTCGACGAATATGCCGATATTTGTAAGCTTAAACTTTTTATCGAATACTCGGTTGTTTCGATTAAATCGTACTTAAGTACAACAAAACTCAATAATTCTTTATATCTGGTTTCCTTCGAATGTTGAAGCCAAATGTCAAAAAACTCCGTTCTTGGTACGGTTATAACTAAACTGCTTTGTGTTGTTGATTTTCCGACAGGGTGAATAGTTGATGATTGTTGTGCTGCCATCTTAAGTGTCGTTGATCGTTCTGATTTGTTATCAGTTGTGCAGTATTTATATTACATTCAGGTATTGGCGTAGATGCTACCAAATGGGGTAGTATTGTGTAGCGTTCCTGTGTGGTTATACCTGCATTAGGATTGCTTTATATATACCTGTTTTTATGCCTTGGTAACTGGTGCGATAGGTTGTGGCAGGTTGAAGTCAGTGATCTTCGCCTTTTTGCTTTTGGTGTGCTCTTGTTGACCTTGCGCGTTTATTTTTGTGTGTTTTATGGCTACGTGTTTATTCCCTGTACCTGGGTATTGGTTTTGCCGTTTGTAGATCAGCTTTAAAGGTTCAACTATCTCGTCGGAGCTGGTACGTACATACATCCTATTTTATACGTAGAGATAACTAAATTTACAAAAAAACAAATTAAAAATAGATGTGCAAAGAATTCGCGATGGTTTTTTCTTTCAACTATTAGAGAATACTTGCCACTATAACATATGTAAAATTTAGCCCGGATGTCCGCGGATGTATGTAACTTTTTTGTCCCTAAAGTTAAAAATATAGAGAAAAAATACCTTTTCTTCTTAATAACGGAATGTTAAGTATATTGAAAATATTATAATTGCGAAAGGGATACTATTAAAAAATTTTACTTACCTTCGAGCTTAGAATTCATCCAAAAAATTATATAAAAGTGTTCACTTAAAAGAAATATGAAGCTTAATATCCAACAAGAATTTTGCAAATTAATCAATGCATTTTACGGCCACTCCTGCTTTCTTACTTCAATTACTCAATATATATGAACAAAAATATCAAAAAAGCAAAAATCCCGTTATTTTGTTTGTTTTCTTTCATTTCTCATTACACTATTCTTGGAATAAGAACTTTGTTTTTGTCCAGCTAGCTTGTTCTACACGAAACACTGTGCATCGTCTGGACTGCGTTGCTTTTATACTCTCAGTTACTCTCGTTCACCTATTTCTCCCAGGGTCTAGACTTTTCGCGGATAGCCGTCTCGAATAGTGGCTTATTTATTTCTCGTTTATGTACCTCTTATTGGCTTTGGCTACATACATACATGTACATATATCTGTAGTTTATGTAAAGCCATATGCGCACTTTATTGCCGTCTACGTGTGTGTGAAATATTCTCTTCGCTGTTAGCTGTGGTTATGTATGTGAGTGAAATATTATTCCTTGCCCTCTATGTATGTGTGTGTATATGGCTTACTGTTGTTGTGTAGCATTTATTTACTAGCAGCACAGTGACGCATCGAAATTGGTAACATTCGCCACACTGCCCTCCACCTAAGTTTGGTCGTCCCGATCAGACAAATTTCCCTATCTAAACGCTGGCAGCCTTTCCAAATGAACGACTTTCATTCGCTCATTTCTTGTATGATTTGACTCAAATTTCCGCTTGGCCAATGGAACACTACGAGGCAGATTGACCTCGCATCACCAGCGACAATTTTATGTTTCACAGCGTTGGTGCGGATTCGTTGTTGTTGTAGCAGTGCTTCGCCCCATCCAATAGGTGCGACAAATCACAAATTGTCACCAATGTTCTCTAACGGGAGTCCAAGGGAACTTGCTGTTTCAATAGGAGTTGACCATAATGAGAGGGGTGTTCCTGGCATAGAGGTCCGACGCCTGTTTGTGGATTTCACTGAGGACCTGCTTGTGTTTTTTAGCTTCCTACGGCTGTGTTCTCAGGTGCCATATTTCCTCATAATGCTTACGGAGACGACCCCTTAAGCCCCTGGGCGATGTAGGCTCATCAATCAGATGTCAGTTGGGATACCCAAGTTTCTGGCTATTCAACGGAAACTGTTTGGTTAGCATTTAATTTCTCTCCCTAATGGGGAGTGTTCTCACCTCATTATGTAGATGGTGTCCTGGGGACATAATAAGACAGCCCGTAGCGGTTCTGAGGGCGTGAGTAGTCTCTAGGCTTGGCGACCATATCGGGGACGCGTAGCATGCATTCGGCTGGCCAATTGCTTTGAAAGTGGTAATGAGAGTTTCTTTATCTTCACCCCAAGTACTGCCGGCAAGAGATTTGAGGACTTTATTACGGCTCTGGATTTTCGGTACAATTGCGGCTGCATGATCTCCAAAATGTAAATCCTGATCGATCGTCACACCCATGGCGTGGTGCCATCGACGTGGATGTTCAATATGGTCGACATCTGGAGCGTCCATGTTGTAAATAAGGTCGCCGATAATTTAGTCGGTGCTAATGTCAAGTTCCGCGGAGCGAAGAAACTGGGGAGATCAGGGAGATAACTGTTTATTTTGCTACAAAGCTCATCGATCTGTTGGACTGGGCCTGTGGCCATTATTGTGCTGTCATCTGTTTAGGAAACGATGGTGACTCCTGGTGGTGAAGGTAGCTTTGATATGTAGAAGTTAAATAAAAGTTGGGATAGGACACCACCCTGTGGCACCCCTTGTTTAATTCTTCTTGGCTTGGATGTGACGTTCCTGAATTGCACCGATGGTTGCCGACCAGGCAGATAATTTGGGGTCCACCTTTTAAGACTTTGGAGAAGGGGAGACCCTTCCAGGTCTTGCAGAAACGTGCCATGGTTGACCGTATCAAAACCTTTTGACAGGTCTAACGCAACGAGTACTGTCCTATGGTGGCGGTTTTGACTTAATTCGCAATTTATCTGAGTACTAATGGCAATTAGCGCGGTGGTTGTGCTACATATGTTGTAAAGTCATGCTGATGACAGGCTAGTTGCAAATTTGCATTAAAGTAAGGAAGCAAAATGGCTTCAAGTGTATTGGCTACTGCCGGTAGGAGTGATATCGAACGATAAGAATCTCCTATGTTAGCTGGTTTCCCAGGTTTTAGTTACTGTACCACCTTGGCCATTTTCCATTTTTCGGGGATGATAAAGGTGGAGATGGACAAGTTGAAGACATGTGCTAGATAATTAAATCCCTATTTGCCTAGGTTTTTAAGCATCGGGCCGTCTGGGCCTACTGCTTTAGATAGTTTAGCATGAACGATGGCATCATCAACCTCTTTGGCGGTGATGGGGACGCGCTGTATTTATGTTTGTGTTCGCGTCTGTCTGTGCTGCGAGTCCTGTGGAGGGTTCGTTTGACGTGGCGCTGATCCAGCAGTGGCTCTCATCAGGAGGAAAGGTTTCTGGACTTAGCGCGCGCGGATTTGGCGTTTACTACGCGCAAACGGAAGGACGGGTGCGAGCTGTAGTAATGGTAAGGAAACAGCTGCATTCATATATGCTGCCTAGTTACACTACTGAGGACCTCGTAGTGGTGGCCGTTGAGCAAAAGCATAAACAGAAATTTATCATGGCGTCCCTCTACATGGCCCATGCTGCGGAAGTTCCACAGAAGGAGTGCAAAAGGCTAGTACAGGAAGAAGGGAACAAAGGGCGGTTGGTCATAGGCGCTGATGCGCACAACGTGCGCGTGGGGAGGAGCAGATACGAACGAAAGAGGCGAATTTCTATTTTATTACATCCTACAAACCAATCCAGCAATGTTTTGGATATTACACTGACAACAAACGATACACATTGGAAATGCTACATATAATTAACACGCCCACAGAAATACGAATGAACTACAAAACGGACTGTGATGGATGTGCTCATGCGTATCGTCATTTACTAAATAATAATAGGACAGTAGCAAACACCTGATTAGACGGTGCAGACGGAAACACCAAGCAATGTATGTTGATGTCGGGTGATGTGGTTGTGAATTTTTGTTAAAACTTTTGTTTGTAAACATTTTGTTAATTTGTAATTTTTATTAGTGAACTATGTGATATTAATTGTTTGTTTTCTATGTTTTTATGTTGTCTTCAGTGGCCCTGAGGAAGGTTACCGCAGTGTAGCCGAAATATATTGGCATAAAAAAACCGAAAAACATTGTTTTTTCAATTGGGTTTTTGGACCTTGAGCCAGCAAAAAATCAATATTCGATAGAAATATATATTTTCAAAACATAAAGTTATTCAATAAAAAAAAATTTATGAAAATTAATAAAACTAAGTAGAACGTATAAAAAGATACTTATATTAAATTGTCAATATTATTAATTAATATTTAAATTGTTGTATGTTCAAAAAAAAAATAACAAAATAAATGTAAGGCGCGATAACCTCCGAAGAGATCTAAGGCCGAGCTTCTCTTCCAATTTGCGTCGTGCTCCTCTTGATTTTCCCTACAAATTGGCCGGACGGGACCTACATTTATTATGCCGACTCCGAACGGCATCTGCAAGGCAGATGAGTTTTCACTGAGAGCTTTTCATGGCAGAAATACACCCGGAGCGCTTGCCAAACACTGCCGAGGGGCGACCCCGCTTAGAAAAATTTTCTTCTAATTGAAAAACCTTATTTCTAAAATTTTGATGTTGCTTTGCCCGGGGTGTGAACCCAGGGCAGACGGTGTGGTAGGCGGAGCACGCTACCATCACATCACGGTGGCCGCCATGTATGTTCAAAGGAACTTAATAATACTAACTAAAACTTATTAAAGATTCGTGCGCGGTTCCAGGGGGGAGGGGGGGGGGGACTTTTTTTCGTATTGACTGTAATGAAGTATATTGTTACGAATATTAGCAAAACTAAGGAGTGCTGCCGTCTCTAAGCCGATGCTAAGCAGTGACGTGAATGCACATCAATAATTCAATCATTATGTATCTACATAAACGAAACAATAACTGCGTCTACATATATGTAGCATATACGTATACGAGCAGCGGAGAGTCAATGCACTAACACATGCATATATCTGAGATACTCCTATAAGTATGCAATGAGAAAAACTATAAAATTGTGCAATTGTCGTTACAGCTGAGAAGTTCGTGAGCTACTGGACTAGTAGATTCTGGAAGCGCCTAGAAGATGTATAAAATTGTGCACTTGTAGTTACAGCTGAGAAGTTTGAGAGCTCATGGACAATGCTACTAGATTCTAGAAGATGCGAACGAGGAAACCAGAGAGTATAAAAGGCCGCAGATATAGAGGCGGTGGAATTCAGTTTGATTTGAGTTGACAAGCAGTTACGACTAAGACGATATCTAGCGAGCAATAGCAGTATTATTTTGAAAGTCAGTTTCATTTAAGCAATCAGTTTGGTTATTAAGCTATTGGTTGCACAGTTTGAGTGTTATTATGAAGTATTTTAATAAAGGCCGTTTTTCCATTATTCAATATTGGAGTTATTTATTCAACAGTTTAGCGATACGAACCTAGCAAAAGGGCAAATAAGAGGATTTGCAGCAAATTCGTTACAATTGGTGTCAGAAGAGGAATTGTTGAATAAATTCCAGAGGACAACAAGGACATGGCACAGTTCAGTGAATTGAAGATCCAGCAACTGAAGAAGGAGTTGGAGAGCCGTGGATTGAATACAACCGGCATTAAACTCGAACTTCAGGCACGACTACCAGAGGCAATGGAAGCAGAAGGAATTGATGTGGAAGAGTATGACTGTCATCTTGAAGGCGAGGAAACAACAAAAATGGAAGAGACAGTTACGCAGACAGTTACAAGCACAGACTTGAACATGATTTTGGCTGCAATATCTGCTCAAACATCGACAGTGGCTTCTCAACTGGAATCGCTAAAGACAGATATAACATCTCAACTGGCATCTCAACTAGAAGAACAGAAAATTTATATGTCATCTCAACTAGAAGAACAGAAAACGTATATGTCATCCAAGATGGAAGAACAAGAGGAGCGCTTATCATTGCAGGTGGCACAAATGTCTTCACAGTTAGAAGCACAGGAAGCAAGGGTAACATCAAATCTGGAAGCGCAGGATGCAAAAATCGCTCAATTTCAGGCAGAAGTAGATGATTTGAAGGGTCGTATGGAGCAGTTACAACTAAATCGCCCAGCTGTTTCAGCGAGTAATCCAAAGGTAAAAACACCATCCTTTGACGGGTCTGTTCCTTTCCAGGTCTTTAAGCTACAGTTTGAGAAGACCGCAACAGTGAACAACTGGAATGCTGAAGATAAAGTTGCTGCACTCTTCGTAGCATTGAAAGGACCAGCTGCCGAAATCTTACAGACTATTCCAGAGTACGAACGGAACAGCTATGAAGCACTGATTGCCGAAGCGAGCATAGAAAACAGATATTCCGAATTGAGTTGCAAAACCGCCACCAAAGAGCGAACGAGACTTTGCAGGAGTTTGCCTCGGATGTTGAAAGGTTGGCACATTTGGCAAATGCGGACGCACCCGAGGAGTACATCGAGAGGGTAAAAATCCAGAGTTTTATAAATGGCATACGGGACGTAGAAACGAAGCGAGCGACATATGCAAACCCAAAACCCACATTCGCAGAAACGGCATCCTATGCACTGATTCAAGAAACAGCGTCGCTATTGAGTAAACCAGCATACAAAGCTCATCGTGTGGAAGTGGAAAGACCAGATTGGGTAGACACAATTTTGGAAGCACTGAAGGGATCACAACAGAAAAATGCCGGA
The DNA here is from genome assembly GCF_040869045.1 of Eurosta solidaginis. Classification (NCBI taxonomy): domain Eukaryota; kingdom Metazoa; phylum Arthropoda; class Insecta; order Diptera; family Tephritidae; genus Eurosta; species Eurosta solidaginis. The sequence continues at coordinate 85,366,290 of NC_090321.1, read as the reverse complement.
GTTATTAAATGTTTCAAGTGCGGCACCCAGGTCATATTGCACGACATTGCAACACCAACCCTAACAGTTCCAACAATGTGGGTGGTCGGAAGGAGATGAGCAAATCTCCAAGTCCCCTCAATCGTTAAACTAAAGAGAGTCAGCCGCAAGTGGCGACAGCTGGCTCCCTCAATTGAATGCCCCATAATCTCTATCTCGCAAATTGGAAGAAGGTCAAGCAATCTTACTGTCGGAGGACATGTGGACGGAAAGGAACGGTTACTGACTGTAGATACGGGTGCATCCCATTCCATCATTCGATCAGATTTAGTCAACAAGAAGATAAGACCTTTGCTTGGAGCAAGATTACGTACAGCCACGGGAGAGGACACCCAGGTAATTGGAGAAGTAGAATATGAAGTAGCAATTGGGAACGTCACGGTACTACACAATTTTATAGTGGCAGGTATTGTTGATGAAATCATAATTGGAGTGGACTTCTTAATCAACCAAGGCATCAAAATCGATATGCAAAGCAAGGCGATGCGATATAAGAACATGGATGTGCCACTTAATTTCGGCTACGAGAGAGGCTACAGCAGTAAACGAGTGCTGGTGGAAGAGAGTCAGCAAATACCACCAAAATCCGAAGCAGTCATCTGGGCAAAGGTTGATGGAGATTGTGGGACAAACAAATTGTGGGTTGTCGAAGCAGCAAACAAATCAGCACTGAACATACTTGTAGGAAAAACCCTGGCTATGACAAAACAAGATGGACGTATTCCGGTAAGAGTACTCAATGAGTTCAAGTCACCATTTAATTTGACCAAAGAGCTATTTTGGGAAGATGCCAAGAGGCTGAATTAGTTATTAACTGTGAACAGCTCCAGGAACACGTTTCATCTAGTAATACTGATCTTTCAAATGACATCACGGCATGGACGCAAGGGCTAAAGGAAGCCTATCAGAATAAGGCAAAACAGCTGCTCCTAAAGTACGCGAATATATTTGACCAAGATGGTTCCAAACCAGGCCGCACCAATGTTGTGAAACATCAAATTGACACTGGAGACGCGAGGCCGATCCGTCAAGCACCACGTAGTGTTCCACTGGCGAAGCGGGAAGTTGTGAGTCAAATCATACAAGAAATGAGCGACAGCGGCGTCATTGAACCCTCAGCTAGTCCATGGAGCTCACCGGTAGTACTTGTAAGGAAGAAGGATGGAAAAATGAGGTTTTGCGTGGACTACCGGAGGTTGAATGACGTTACGAAAAAGGATAGCTACCCATTGCCAAGAATTGACGACACTCTGGACTCGCTTCTGGTACGAAATGGTTTTCCACACTGGACTTGAAAAGCGGCTACTGGAAAGTTGAGGTGAAGGAGGAAGATCAAGAGTAAACAGCCTTCAGTGTCGGGGATGGTCTTTGGCAATTTACAGTGATGCCTTTTGGACTTTGTAATGCACCAGCTGCTTTTGAGAGACTCATGGACCAGGTACTGAAAGGACTACATTGGAAAACATGCTTGGTGTACCTGGACGACATCATCGTATTGGGCAAGAATTTTGATTAACATCTTAAGAACTTGGAGGAAGTTTTCCAGAGAATAGCTGGCTCTGGTCTGAAGTTAAGTCCCAAAAAGTGTACGCTGTTTAAAAAGGAAGTAAATTATTTGGGCCACAAGGTAACGACAGAAGGTGTCTGTACAGCGAATGAAAAGATAGAGGCAGTAAAGGATTGGCCAAGACCACAGAATCTGAATGAATTGAGAAGTTTCCTTGGGCTGTGCACATATTACCGCCGATTTGTACCAAATTTTGCCAGCGTAGCCCATAGTCTCCACGAGCTAACAAGAAAAAATAAAGCTTTTGAATGGAAGAAGGAGCAAGAAGTAGCTTTCCAAACATTGAAAGAGCGGTTATGCACTGCCCCAATGTTGGCATACCCGATTCCAGGAGCAACGTTTACTCTAGATACAGATGCGAGCGGATATGCTATAGGAGGCGTTTTATCACAACTGGTCGATGGACAAGAGCAGGTAGTTGCATATTACAGCCGTTCAAATGGAAAACCAGAGAGGAACTATTGCGTTACACGGAGAGAGCTGTTGGCATTGGTAGAGTGCATTAAACATGTTCACAAATACCTCTACGGCCAGCGATTCCGTGTCAGGACAGATTACGCAGCGTTGAAATGGCTTCTGCAGTTCCGTAATCCGGAAGGACAATAGGCACGGTGGATCGAGCGACTACAAAGCTATGAAATTTCCATTGAGCATCGAAAAGGTAGTACCCATGGAAATGCCGATGCAATGTCACGAAGACCATGTAGTCTGGAATGCAAGCACTGCTCAAAGCCCGAGGCTAAAGAAGACATTATAGATGTCCGGCTAATGACTATAACGTGTACGGATGAATGGGACAAGGAACAACTAAGAAAGTGTCAGCTAGAGGATACAGATCTGTCACATGTTATGCAAAGGCTCGAACGAAACGAAAGACCAAGCAGAGAGGAGATGTCAGCATAGAGTCCCATTGCGAAGTCATATTGGGCACAACGGAACAGTTTAGAATTGATATCCGGTTGCCTTCATTGAGTATGGGAGAGTGAGGATGGCAAATGCAAGAAGAAACTGATAGTTGTTCCCAGAAAGAGGATTCCTGACGTGCTCAGCGAGCTGCATAATGGTCAAAGCGGAGGTCATCTTGGAATCACGAAGACGCTCGAGAAGAATTAACAGAGATTCTATTGGGTTGGTTTGCCGTCAGTCGGTCACTGAGTGGATTGCGAACTGCGAGGTATGCAACAGAGCGAAAGGGCCCAAAACCCGAAGTCATGGCCAGATGAAGCATTATATTTCAGGTGCACCATTTGAAAGGATCGCCATGGATGTTGCAGGTCCATTTCCTACTAGCAACCGCGGAAGCAAATACGTACTGGTGGTTATGGATTATTTCAGTAAATGGCCAGAGGTATACCCAATCCCAAACCAAGAAGCAGAAACAGGAGCAGAAGTGGTTAAAAACGAATGGGTTGCAAGGTATGGTGTACCAATAAAGTTACATTCTGACAAAGGCAGGAATTTTGAATCAGCTGTGTTCCTAGAAATGTGCAAGAAGTTGGGCATTCGAAAAACACGGACAACTGCATTGCATCCTCAGTTGTTGTTGTTGTTGTTGTAGCAATGCTCGCCCCACCCAATAGCCGCGACCGATCACAAATTGTCATCAATATCCTCTAACGGGAGTCCAAGGAAACTTGCCGTTTCAACAGGGGTGGACCATAAGGAAAGGGGTGTTAGAGGCGTTGGTTCCACATTACAATTAAAGAGATGGTTGGTGTCATGTGGGGACACATTGCAAGCAGGGCATACATTTTGTATGTCGGGGTTGATTCTGGATAGGTAAGAGTTTAACCTGTTACAGTATCCAGAACGAAGTTGAGCAAGAGTGACACGCGTTTCCCTGGGGAGTATGCGTTCCTCTTCTGCGAGTTCTGGATATTTTTCTTCAAGTACTGGATTCACCGGGCAATTCCCGACATAAAGGTCCGACGCCTGTCTATGGAGTTCACCAAGGACCTGCTTGTGTTTTTCCGCTTCATACGGCTGGGTTCTCAGGTGCCGTATTTCCTCAAAATGCTTACGGAGATGACTCCTTAGGCCCCTAGGCGGTGCTGGTTCGTCAATCAGATGTCTGTTGGGATGCCCAGGTTTCTGGGTATTCAACAGAAACTGTTTGGTCAGCATCTCATTTCTCTCCCTGATGGGGAGTATTCTCGCCTCATTATGCAGATGGTGTTCTGGGGACATAAGAAGACAGCCCGTGGCGATTCTGAGAGCAGTATTTTGGCAGGCCTGTAGTTTCTTCCAGTGGGTGGTTTTTAGGCTTGGCGACCATATGGGTGACGCGTAGCACGTAATCGGCTGGCTAATTGCTTTGTATGTGGTCAAGAGCGTTTCTTTATCTTTTCCCCAGGTGCTGCCAGCAAGGGATTTGAGGATTTTATTACGGCTCTGAATTCTTGGAACAATTGCGGTTGCGTGCGCACCAAAATGTAGATCCTGATCAAACGTCACACCCAAGATTTTGGGGTGTAGGACAGTCGGTAGCGTAGTGCCATCGACGTGGATGTTCAATATGGTCGACATTTGGGGCGTCCATGTTGTAAATAAGGTCGCGGAAGATTTAGTCGGTGACAATGTCAGGTTTCGCAAGGCGAAAAAACTGGAGAGATCAGGGAGATAGCCGTTTATTTTATTGCATAGCTCATCGATCTTTGGGCCTGGGCCTGTGGCCATTATTGTGCAGTCATCGGCGTAGGAAACGATTGTGACTCCTTCAGGTGGTGAAGGTAGCTTAGATATGAAGAAATTAAACAAAAGCGGGGATAGGACACCACCCTGTGGCACCCCTTGTTTAATTCTCCTTTGTTTTGATGTTTCGTTTCTGAATTGCACCGATGCCTGCCGACCACCCAGATAATTTGCGGTCCACCTTTTAAGACATGGGGGAAGGGTAGACCCTTCCAGGTCTTGCAGTAACGAGCCATGGTTGACCGTATCAAAAGCTTTTGATAGGTCTAACGCTACGAGTACTGTTCTATGGTGGGGATATTGATTCAAACCGCAATTTATCTGGGTGCTAATGACATTTAGCGCGGAGGTAGTGCTATGGAGTTTTCTGAAGCCATGCTGATGAGGGGCTAGCTGCAAATGTGCTTGGAAATAAGGGAGCAAAATGGCTTCAAGCGTCTTTGCCACTGGCGATAGGAGAGATATCGGTCGATATGACTCACCTACGTTAGCTGGTTTCCCAGGCTTTAGTAGCGGGACCACCTTGGCCATTTTCCATTTCTCGGGTATGACAAAAATGGAAAGAGACAGGTTGAAGACATGCGCTAAATATTTGAAACCCTCTTTCCCTAGGTTTTTAAGCATCGGCATGGTTATGCCGTCTGGGCCCACTGCTTTGGATGGTTTAGCGCGACCAATGGCGTCCTCAACCTCTCTAGCGGTGATGGTAATTGGTGACGCGCTGAGTTTGTGTTTATGTGCGTGTCTATTGGCTCTCCGCCTATCTTTGTCGACCGTAGGATGCATTATATATTGTCGGCAGAAAGCGCTCGCGCATTTTTTCGCATCCGACAGCACCTTATCGCCGAAGGCGATGGAAACTTTGTTTTTGTGCTTAGTCGGATTCGATAGGGACTTTACGGTGGACCAAAGTTTACCTACACCGGTAGAGAGGTTACAACCTCTTAGGTGCTCTTCCCATTTCGCCCGCTTGTGTTCGTCCACAAGCAATCTGATGCGTTGGTTTATATCCCTTATTTGGGGGTCGCCTGGATCAAGCTGTCTTATAAGGTCGCGTTCCCTCGCTAAGCTCGCGGCCTCCGCCGGGAAGTGGGGCCGGATTTCGGGAATTCTCCCGGCGGGAATGAAATGTGCCGAGGCGGATTCAATGACCTTACGGAAGGCACGCTCCCCTTGGCGGGCATCAGTCGGGATAGGGAGGGCAGCAAAGCTGCTGTCTGTTGCAGATTTATATTCTTCCCACTTTCCTTTTTTGAAGTTTATGAAAGTGCGTTTTTCGGTGACGATGAAGTCGGCGGTACGCTCGAACGAAATAAGTATGGGCAGGTGGTCGGATGCCAATGTTACCATCGGCTGCCAGCTGACGCAGTTTACGAGTTCTGCGCTCATGATTGAGATATCTGGCGAGCTATGACAGCTTCCTACCATACGTGTGGGGGCGTCTCCGTTTATTGTGCAGAACGTCGTTTCGTCTATTTGATCCGCCAACATCTCACCCCTACTGTCCGCCCGCAAGTTTGAATTCCATAAGTCGTGATGGGCATTGAAATCGCCTAAGATAATGCGATTGTTGCCAGTGAGTAAGGCCTCGATATTAGGGCGGTATCCACTGGGGCAACAGGTGACAGGAGGGATGTAGATGTTGATGATTTCTAGATTTGCATCGCCTGACCGGACAGATAGGCCTTGACGTTCTAAGACATTGTCGCTGCGGTCGATGCCAGGATCAAATATATGATATTGCACAGAGTGGTGTATAATAAACGCGAGGCCGCCTCCATTTCCGCTCTCGCGGTCTTTCCTGTGGACATTATAACCAGAGCAGGTCTGCAATGCAGATCTTGCTGTGAGTTTAGTCTCTTGAATCGCAGCAATGCGGATGTTGTGCCGCTTCATGAAATCGACTATCTCCGTAATCTTCCCAGTTAGTCCATTACAGTTGAACTGCAGAATTCTGAAGTGCATGAGGGGTGACGCCGCCACTCTAGGGGTAAGTGAGGGGTGACTACGCCTAGGTTGTGGAAGGCCAGGACGCAATTGCTGTTGTGGCCTTGGGACTGGGCGCCCTTGGGCAAGCATTGGGGTACCCGGATGATTTGGGTTTGCGACCTGGCAACATGGCGCGATGAAACCCGTCGAGGGGTTGCCGTCGCGGAGACCAGAACATCTAGGAAAGTGGCACCACCCAAGGCAGGAGCTGCATTGAGCGGATGTCGCAAACCTATATATTCTGTGCTGGCAGACGGTGCAAACGGAGGCAGGGACTAAGAGTATGTTTCCCTGACCTGCACGATTGCTGCCAGAAAAGAGGGGGGGAGAAGAAGACGGGGGCAGGGGCTGATGCTCAGCATTGCTACCAGCTCTACTACGAAGGTAGTAGTTATGAGTGGTATCAGTTGTTTGAGTTGTTGGCGCCGTGGCGCGCGAGCAGCAGCGGGTACTTGTTGTGGCTTGCTGAGCAGCGAAGCTGCTGGAAGGTAGTGGGGATACGCTTAGGCGTATACTACGGGACGCCCTTGGGCGTGAGCAGCAAGGAGCCACAAAAGATTTATAAAAGTTACGTGGACGTCGGGTTTTGGGATCAAGCCCAGAACAACCTGTCCGATGCAACCATCCCTTGCACAAGACACACTGAACAGAGTATGACCGTCCTAAAAAGATTCTTTTCTGGCAAATGCAGCAAAACCATTTCTCAGGACCGGGGTCAGGAGACGGACCCGGATTGGGTTCGATACCTTCCCGGAGTAAGAGAATATGTAGCAGTCCTGCTGCAAGGAGCTGCTGGGAGGATGACAATTTGTGGGAGGGACGAAACAAATTAAATGGGGTCACACTGAAATGACAGTCCTTGGTCGGGAAAAATCCCGAGTCGCTCCGGTATATAGAACCGACTGCCTTGGGAAGCGTTGCAGCATACCTCAGTCCGATGGTATGGTGGAACGCTTCAATAGAACATTGGAGGAGCATTTAAGGAAAGTAGTAGACAAGTACCATAAGGACTGGGATACACACATATCGTTATTCTTGATGGCCTACCGATCGGCAGTACATGACACAACAGGCCAAACTCCCGCAAAGGTAATTTTTGGCAATGACCTTCGACTGCCAGCTGATTTGAAGTATGGGATAGATGCCGATGCGGAGAAGAATGTCAAGAAATCCACTGGTGTCTTGGAAGAAGAGCTGAGAGAGATACACGATCTGGTAAGGCAACGAGCAAAGATTATGAGTGACAAGATGAAAGCGAGGTACGATAAAGCAATTAATTCGGAAGGGTTTCAGGAAGGAGATTTGGTGCTGTTATACAACCCACAACGAAAAAAAGGTTTGTCCCCGAAATTGCAGTGTAACTGGGAAGGCCCATACAAAGTTGTAAAACGGATCAACGATGTAATGTACCGCATACAAACCATTGGCAAACCACGAACCAAAATGAAAGTGGTTCATTTGGAGAGGCTAGCAGCGGTTAAAACGAGAGATTTGTCTAATCGGGACGATCAGACTTAGGTGAAGGGCAGTGTTACGAATATTAGCAAAACTAAGGAGTGCTGCCGTCTCTAAGCCGATGCTAAGCAGTGACGTGAATGCACATCAATAATTCAATCATTATGTATCTACATAAACGAAACAATAACTGCGTCTACATACATATATGTACCATGTACGTATACGAGCAGCGGAGAGTCAATGCACTAACACATGCATATATCTGAGATACTCCTAGAGGTATGCAATGAGAAAAACTATAAAATTGAGCAATTGTAGTTACAGCTGAGAAGTTTGTGAGCTACTGGACTAGTAGATTCTGGAGCGCCTAGAAGATGTATAAAATTGTGCAATTGTAGTTACAGCTGAGAAGTTTGAGAGCTCATGGACAATGCTACTAGATTCTAGAAGATTCGAACGAGGAAACCAGAGAGTATAAGCAGATATAGAGGCGCTGGAATTCAGTTTGATTTGAGTTGTCAAGCAGTTACGACTAAGACGATATCTAGCGAGCAATAGCAGTATTATTTTGAAAGTCAGTTTCATTTAAGCTATCAGTTTGGTTATTAAGCTATTCGTTGCACAGTTTGAGTGTTATTGTGAAGTATTTTAATAAAGGCCATTTTTCCATTATTCAATATTGGAGTTATTTATTCAACAGTTTAGCGATACGAACCTAGCAAAAGGGCAAATAAGAGGATTTGCAGCAAATTCGTTACAATATAATACAAATCTACGTAGTAGTTTCTTATCACAAAACGGATTTTTGCTAATTTAAAATTTTTCTTGCTTTTTTACGGTCTAGGGGGGGGGGGGGGGGGGGACTTTTTTAAATATATATAATAATAACGTAAAAAAGCAAGAAAAATTAAAAATGAGTAAAAATCCGTCGTGTGATAAGAAACTACTATGTACATTTGTATTATATACTTCATTACAGTCAATACAAAAAAAAGTCCCCCCCCCCTGGAACCACGCATGTTAAAAATCACTTTAACATTGGAGCATATTGTTTTTATTATGTGCCCAAAAAGTAGCATGGACTTTTCCTTTTGCATTCACTGTTGATTTTAGTGAGTGACAAGCGAAAGCAAACGATCGTGATCACACATCGTTAGTGTCGGTGTGAAAATACCAACTCAAATTGCACAATGTGCAACTCTTGGCCGGCTTTGATTTAAGGAGTAAATTTAGTTTATTGTTTTTGTGTTTACACAAAAGGTTACGTTTGGTACTATAACGTTTTATAAAATACGTGTCGACCTTCTTTCTTTCGAAAATCAGAAAAAATTTTAGGTATGTTTCGTATTTGTATTTTCCTGCTTGCGCGCAGGATTTCTAATAACGGGTACATATGAACATATGCGCTTTAGGGTGCGCCGAAAAAAAATGTCACCTTCTATCCTCTCAAATGTTTCTATTTTATTTTAAAAAACCATCACCAAAGATGGGTCCTATAACTGCACTCTACGGGGTACAATATTTTATTTTTCCACTTCGTTAATATGGGAAAATTATTTTTTGACTTAACTTGAACTTGCTGAACTTTTTACAAATATCTGTTATGTACCCGTGTCCGAAAAACGGCATTTGCCTAGTTTTGAGGTCTTGTACAGGTTACAAAAAGTGTCTATGATTTTTTTTTCTAGTAATATCATTTTAAAACACTCTTAAGATATTGAGAACCTAATTACGAATTTATGTTATTATTAGCCGTGTTTTTTTTTTTACTTCTATATACGTTTACGCTTAAACTTTATATGGACTGCGAAGCGACAAACTGCAAATACAACTCTGAAATTGCTGCGCATAAATTTTATCCTACTAAATTTCAATACGCATTATACTCAGATGTAACTGAAATATGTGTCTTTGTTTCACCCTCTACACTAATTCCATGTATTCTATGTGTGTCCACAATTCATCGCAACTAATTCAGCTATATGTTATGCCCTATGGCCATCGGAGCCTTGTGTCTCCGCTTTCCGGTGCACCCTGTTGCTGTAGCTAGTTGTTTATCCACAGCCGCTAGATGGGTCTCCTAAGCATTATCTAAGCGAGGATAGGTGTTTTTTTTTTCACGCGCAAACGAAACGTATACGCGTGTAAAAAAAACACGGCTATTATATTATTTTAGTTATGGCTATTTGAATTTATACATCATCATTTCAATAAACTTTTTAAGTGCCAAATAACTGTTTACACAATTTTGTCAAAGAACATAACTTCAAATAGCCATGACCATTGTAAACTTTACCAAGTAGCGCAACTAACAGCTGATCGCTCAAAATTTGCACACACACACAAACATCACTAATGGCCATATTACGGAAATCTTAGGGATATTGAAGTTAAATTTTTAAACAGACATAAAATGGTATAATTTTGGAATATATAGCATCTAGGACACCTCAATTGCAGTAATTGAAAGAAAATGTTTGCTTATACTCATAGTTTGGCAGTTTACTATACAGTTTGGCAGCTTACATTGAGGTTATGTTGCGAATAGAGGGGAAGGCACTCGAATTCAGTGAAAGAAGGCACTCGAATGGAGTGGAATGAAGAACAGTAGGAAGAGCAGAGTTGCATTGCATTAATATAACTTCAATCATTGTATCAATATTAAAGATAAATATAGAAAAAATAATTAAATACTTGAGTATAAGCAAACATTTTCTTTCAATTACTGCAATTAAGGTGTCCTAGATGCTATATATTCCAAAATTATAACATTTTATGTCTGTTTAAAAATTTAACTTCAATTTCCCTAAGATTTCCGTAATATGGCCATTAGTGATGTTTGTGTGTGTGTGCAAATTTTGAGCGATCAGCTGTTAGTTGCGCTACTTGGTAAAGTTTACAATAGGGGGACTCATGTAACCGTATAAACGCCTTATAAAGTGTGTAAACGTATAAATTTATCTAGTGCGTAAACGAACTGTCAAATTGTGTATGAAAGATCATTTACACAATTTGTATAAATTTACGCGCACATTTCATTGTGTAAACACGGTAAACTCAAAGGAATGCAACATTGCAGACATTACAGCAGGCATTTTCATCAGAAATCTCCAACATTAGCACGTCATTTACTAGAATATCTTAGTAAAGACGTTTTAGTTTTGATTTTTTACTTAATCTTGGCATTTTTTAATTTGTATAACAATCAAAAAATTTTTGTTTGGCAATAATACAGCTGATAAACAATCAAGTTTATCAAGAGTATTTCTAGCTGCGTTCATATAACAGCGTGTGTAAATGGATATAATTTTACACCTTATAAGTTTATATGCTTTCATGAGTCCCCCTAATGCTTGCTACCATTGTAAACTTTACCAAGTAGCGCAACTAACAGCTGATCGCTCAAAATTTGCACACACACACAAACATCACTAATGGCCATCTTAGGGAAATTGAAGTTAAATTTTTAAACAAGACATTCACCCTATCGCGAAGTTCACGCGGAAAAGTGTTCGCCTTCACTTCTTTTGTTCGGGTGAACTTTTTCCGCCTATCGGCAATTTCGGGCGAACAAAAGTTCACTTCGAAACAGCTGATGGTCTATTGCGAATTGGCAGTGAACAAATAACAATTGTGTAAATTTTGTAACCAAGCATATATTTTCTTAAAATACAGCAAAAATATAAATAAAAAATTAATAAAATAATGTTTAGTATTGCACTTAGGCTGGTATTGATTGAGCGCGAGGCGAATATAAATGTGAAAGCGATTTGGAGGCAATTAAGGGACAGTTCTAACCCTTTGGAGTAAATGATTCACTGTAAGCTAAAAATTACTATTTTCAGCACTTTCGAATAACAAGTTAATTTTTTCAATTAGCTTTCGCCAATATTACAAGCTAAACAAGCTGTCATTCTAATATTTGCTAGTTATTCTTACCAACTCCTTGCAACCATTGAAGCAAAAATTTGGAGTTCCACCAATTGCACAGTTGAGTAAATATCTTCGTTTTTTTCGCATAGGGAAAAAGCGTTTGAAAGGACCATGAAGTGGGTCTTAGGTAATCTTGTTTCAGTGAGGTGATCAACATTTTGGAACCGTTGCTTTTCCACAATGGATAACTTGGCCGACTGATACGTTGTGAAAAATAGAATTTACATACTTAGGAATACAGGAATTTCACTTTTTTCCGCTCAGCTTACGATTGTGTATTATTTATTGATTTATTTCTAATAATAGAAGTACATATAATATATAATACATACAGTACATATAAAATATATGAGTATCAAATTTCAAAAAAAAAATTAATTACATTTTGTTTTCCTCTCGTTCGCCTGTAAAATACTTATAAGTGAACAAATTTTGGTTTCCCCGCTGTTCATTTCGCCCGAAACATAGAGTTGCCGATAAGGCGAAATCTTTTTCGAACATGAAACATTTTTTCGCCACCCTCTGCGATAGGGTGAACAAAAACTGTGAATATTTTCGGGTGAAAATAAAACTCGCGATAAGGGTGATTATGTTATAATTTTGGAATATATAGTATCTAGGACACCTTAATTGCAGTAATTGAAAGAAAATGCTTGCTTATACTCAAGTATTTAATTATTTTTACTAAATTTATCTTTAATATTGATGCAATGATCAGCACACCCTTTTTCGGTCATAGAATTGAGAATAACGCATAAATAAAATGGAGAGACACATTTCAGTTGAAACACAATGCCCTGACGCCGCAACGAACTTCGGCTGGTGAAAAATAGATTCCCCGTAATTACATGATGGCGAACACAATGAAAGCGAACAGCGAAATTATGCGAAGTCATTTTGGGACGATAGATTTATTTCTATCGTCGCCGCCGGGCGATGACGACAAACATCCCAAAGGTTGCTGCTGTTAAATTTTTTTAAGTATAAAAAAAGAAAGCATATTATCCAAAAAAATATTTTTTTTTTACATATAATTCTTAATTTTAGTGCCAAAACACGTTCAAAAAAATTGGGAGGGATATCGAAAGACGTGTTTCGGTATTATTATTAATAAACCGCCAACTATTGATTAATATTATTAAAAACTAAAAGGTAATTAGCACAAACATATGCTAGTTAATGGTCTAATGCCGGATAAAGATCCGGTGCGTCCCCAGTAACCATTAAGATACTAGCCCGACCATCTCGGGAACCATTCATATGGTCACATTAAACCTCCTAGGCCATACCGTCTCCCCACTTCCTGGTTCCATGAGGAACTTGGGGTGGTCAGAGCCTCCCGTGCTAAATATGAGTGTGACACATTCATATTTTTTACAGGATTCCCTTCGAGTAGGTAAGGTTGGCAATTGAGTAGTGGAAGTTCAAAAGCTTTGTATTCGCTTATACACCCCTTGAATTCCGCAATATTGGTCGTATCCGGAGCTGGCAATTGCAGAAGCCAGTATTACTGGTATCACCAGGAAGTCACAAATATTTCGCGGATTCATTGCGCTATGCTGCATCAGCTGTATTCCGTCTGCTCTAATTGATGTAGATCCTATAAAATGGTTTTATTCTGGCAGAGAATTTAGTGAAGACTAAAACTAAAAAACTGAAAAAAGGTGCCAGAGGAGCAAAAAGGGGGTGGAAGGTTTAATTTTCAAATGCAATTAGTCTAGTGAACGCGGGTTGATTCGCAAAGGAGTTTTCGACTCTGGCTATAGTTAACAGCTTCAAAATTTGTTCTGCTCGTGAGTCTTTGGCTAACACTCAAAGTGAACGGTTGTCTGTATAGCGTGACTATTGTACAAATATATTTATATAAAAGTGAATAACACGTGCTCTCGTTGATTTTCTTCTCGCCTAAGTTATTCAAGCCTACAGTGTGTAATTAATACTCAGCTGTCATAATGCCCCCTGGAGCTCCTAACCTCGGGGGTAACAGGTTTGCCCTTCTTTCCTCAAGCTCAAAACTTAAACGAAAAAACCCTGAACCTTCAATACCACAAACTTATTTACCTACACTGCTAAAAGACGATCCAAAATATGTCGTATTATATTCTAGGGACGAAAAAAAGCCTCTTATCAGCCTCCCTTGCTTCGCCGTCCATAAAGGTATTTAAGCTATAAGCAAAGAAGTGAACACAATCTCGGAACTTCGTGATGGAAGCTTATTACTTGTCAAAATTCTAATATCGTTGACAAGTTTTTGACCGCAAGATCCCTCCCTGGAGTATGCGAAATCAAAGCAAAGCTGCACGATAACCTCAATTGTGTGAAGGGAAAAATCAATATTCGCGCCATTCCTCACCAACGTAAGCAACGACGATATTATTGATGGCCTTAAACCACATGGAGTAACATCAGTACACAAATTTGCTAGAACAACAGACGGTGTAACTATATCAGTTGCCGGAAAAAATTGACGTCGTCTGGAGAATCCTAAATGTCCGTCTGTATATTCCCAACCCCATGAGATGCAATTCTTGTCAAAAATTGGGGCATACGAAAAAGCACTGCAAAATCTTCCCCTATGCGCTACTTGCAGTTTCCCTCCTCATTCATCTAGTGATTGTGAAAGAATAATGTGTGCTAACTGCACTGGCGAGCATCCGTCCTCCTCTAACTTATGCCCTAAATTTAAACAAACTAAAGAAATTCTAATAATTAAAACTTTAGAAAAGTGCACTATGCGCGAAGCAGTGAAAAATACAACGGTAAAACAGCAACTTCCAACAATCCAACATCTTCCTCCAATGTACTTAAGAGTCCACCTCCACTCTAGAAAATACAGTAAATGATAACAAAAATAAAACAAAGTCTGAAAACAACAACTTATCAGAACATTCTTCTGAACTTAACAAACAAACAACTTCAAACTGCAATCTAACTTCCTCTCCCCGCTCTACACACAAAAAACACGCCATCTCTCTTTCTCAGAGTTTTAACTGTACTCCATCCACTATTTTCTCTTCTTCACAAAAACTTCATAAACAATCAACAGCAAGCAAACTTTAAGCTGCAGACATTGGTGCTTTATCGGTAACCGTATCGGTAACCTTATAACAGCTGATTTGACCAACCTTATGGGAATCAATGCAATCGATTATTGATGCCGCTAAGGTCGTAATCGTATCGTAGCCAACCAATTGGTTTTTGGTTTACCGTCGTAACGATAAACAGCTGATTACGTTAGGGATACGACTACAGCGATACGACATACGGCACCAATGACTCCCGCTTAACGCAGATAATTCTACTCCTATGAACTATGATATTACAACTCAAGACTTTGACAATAACTTAGCAAATATTCTCTCTCGTTATAATACCTCAATTTTTTCTCATCTCCCTATAACTACGTCTCCCAGTTCTCTTACCCCTACTCATGTTAGCTCCCTCCCTTCCCTTTCCCATACCTCGTTGTCAGACACAGCAGGTATGGACGTAACCAACTCCTAATATATATCAACACAACATCCCCAACAACAACTTCCCTATATACACATTTCAATATGTTTGTTCTACTACAGTGGAACATTAATGGATATTATATTAGCTCCATCGATTTGGAAACTCTTATCAAATCTTACAACCCATCAATTATTCTTCTCAATGAAACCCACATTGCATTCAATAACGCACCCTACGCCCTTACGAACTATGTGGCCTACGCCCACAATTTACATCACGACACTTCAAACAAACAGGGTGTCGCCAATTATGATGAAGAAAAACATACCACATAAATGTTACCCGCTTCAATCCCAAATATCTTCCTTAGCTATAGAAATCCTATCCCCAAGCAAAATAAAAATCGTATGCGCATACTCACCACCGGGTCAATCTTTTACGCAATCTGATTTTAATAATCTTTTTCCAACAACTCCATATCCATTTGTCGTAGCAGTTGACTTCAATGCTTGGTGCCCTCTTTGGGGCCCTAGCTCTACGAATGCCCGAGGTAGAGTAATTGAAGACTCGATCCTTGCATCCAACTCATTTATCCTAAACGATGGTTCCCCTACCCACTTTTCGACACATTTAACCATACCCACATTGACCTAACCCTTTGTTCTATCCCACTTTCTACTAAATGTACTTGGAAGTTAATAGATGATCTGCATGGCAGTGATCACTTCCCCATCCTCACTAAGATCCATGTAAACAGCCCCACAACCCTATTCCGACCAAAATTGAAGTTCAAGACAGACTTATCGGATTGGATGAAATTCCGAAACTTTTCGAAGTTCGTAATAATGCTCACCCCTTTTCTGCCAACATTATTTCAGAGGCCTCGCGCATACAAAAAATTATAAGAACTGCCGCTAATTTATCCATACCACAAACGGCCAACAAGCCTACAAAAACTGTTTCATTGTGGTGGAATGCTCAACTCTCAACCCTTAGACAAGCAAAGCAAAACGCCTGGCACGAGTATAAGCAGTTCCGGTTTTCCTCGAACCTGTTTGAGTACAAAAAGGCAAATGCAAATTTCTGACGGAGAGCAAAAACTCAAAAAGCGGATTGTTTTCAGAAGTTTACCAAGGGTATCACCTCCTCAACACATACGAAAAAAATATGGTCCGAAATTCCCCTGGAGGCACTCTTCTATATCCACAGGATATAGCCCAAGAGGTTGCTGACAATTTCTCTACCGCTTCCTCCGACTCCAACTTCCCGCCCGACTTTATATCTTGTAAAGAATCACATCTAAATTTAGACCGACAGCCACCCTTTCCCTAACTGCAACTTTTCTAGAATCAGACATTACTCATATTGAGTTTTCCTCCGCGTTATCCTTAGTTAAAGGTAAAACACCTGGAAGGGATAGAATCTCATACCCCATTATCACGCAACATCCCCCCTCCGTGACGTCCCGTCTTCTTCATCTCTATAACAATATTCTTTCTACGGGACCCTACGCAGAACTGTAGGAAACAAGCTCTATTGTTCCTATCCTCAAACCCGGAAAACCGCCCCTAGATATCTCTAGTTATCGCCCCATATCACTCCTTCCATGTCTAGGCAACCTATTAGAAAAAATCATAGCCGGATGACTCTTGGTATGTGAATAATAATAATCTTATTCACCCTAATCAATTCGGCTTTAAAGAGGGCATAGCACAATCGATTCATTACTTCATTTAGATCAGTATATATGTGATACATTATCTAGTAAGAACCACGTTTCCCTCCTCTCCTTAGACTTTATGAAAGCCTTCGACCGCATAGGCATACATATCATGCTAAGACAACTTGACAAATGAAAAGTAGGCCCTAAAATATATAACTTC
Organism: Eurosta solidaginis; assembly: GCF_040869045.1. Lineage (NCBI taxonomy): Eukaryota > Metazoa > Arthropoda > Insecta > Diptera > Tephritidae > Eurosta > Eurosta solidaginis. The sequence continues at coordinate 85,349,274 of NC_090321.1, read as the reverse complement.
ATAAAATCCTTCTTATCTCATAGAAAAATATTGGTTACGTTCGCCAACACCCAATCATCTACCCTTCCTCTTCACAACGGTACTCCACAAGGTTCTCCATTATGAGTCATTTTATTCACCATACCATTTGACGAGCTCAGTATTATTTTATCGAATTTCAGCTCTGTGGATCATCAGCTTTATGCTGACGACGTTTTAATATTTTCGAAAAAATCGACCCAAGCAGAGGTTACGACAACATACTCTGAAATAATATCCCAAATCCCCGCCTGGTCTCAATCTTCAGGGGCTTCAATCTCTCCCGGAAAATGTAATATGTAGCACATATGTAAAAAAAAGAAATTGTAATGCTCCCGCACTTAGCTTTTCTAACACTTCTATTCCAAATGTAACTAGCCTTAAGTTTTTATGCATAATTTTAGACAATAAGTACAATTTTTCTGAACATTGTAAATATATTAAAAACAAGTTCAACTCCAGATTAGCAATTATTAAATACCTGTCTTCAAAGCCCTCACTTATCGGCTCGGCATTTTTGATCAACGTTACAGGGCTCTTATGGTATCAACCTTTCAGTACGGATTGGAGATTTATGGACACCACGCTAAAAATAAGTTAAACATATTCCCAACACCATATCAAGAAGCTTTACGAAAGTCTATACGTGCTTTCCCAACGACTTCCCTAAAAAACATATTTGCAGAAACTGGCCTACTCACAATATCGGATAATGCTAAATTTGTTAACTTCCACGAATCCAGTGGTTCGAAAAGATCTACAGTTAGTTTCATGCCGCAAACGAATCCCCAAGGTACCTTCAGCTATATACCTGTCCTGTCCCAAATTTGGTAAAGAAAATTATTTACCGCTTCAAAAAGTTCAATTACGTACAAATCGGGAACCACCATGGATGCTCAAAGAGATGTCTTACATTAACACCATGACCCATCTTCTTAAGCATTTCGGAAAAATACAAATCCAGTAGCTGGCAGTTTATTTATACCGACGGATCCAAAGGAGAGCAGACTTCATACGCTGTAGTAAACGAGAAAGGAAATGCACTTGCCTATGGACTTCTATTCCCCTTCTGTTAGATTTTTAAAGCAGAAGCAGTTGTTATGGTTTCGCATTTACAATGGAAGCAGTAAGGAAGGCGGTCGGCGTGATGCGGTGGTGCACAGTGGCTAGTCATTGTCGGCTGGGGCGGGTCCTTGCCAACCTTACTGTTCCTGCGCCATAAACAGAAAAAAAGGTCATATCATGCCTTTAAAAAAAAACTGACAAAAAGCGTAGAACGAATTCAAAACGCTGGAAATTCAAAACTAAAACAACATCCGGACAAACCGGATGTCACGGACAGACCGTTACAACATTCAAAATTTATAAATTCAAAAAAAACTGAACGCAAAAAAAATTACCGAACCGGACATGACCGGTTACTAACTCTAAAATCAAAAATCAAAAAAAAACTGCTGAAAAAAATAAAAATACAAATAAAAGGGTATAAAAAAAAGGGCCGAATATATCTTGGGGGCGCCGCGGGTGTTGTTGCGACGCCCTGTGCATATCCCACCCTCAAAATCCATGGCCACCGACGCACCTGAATTTCGGTGGCCCCTTACCTGTTTTACTAAGTGCCTTCTAAAAGAATGTAGACGCCAGCATTCCCATTCTAATTACAAGTTTATTCAGATATCATTATTACTAAAGTATGTATGCTATGAAAGAAATATTTAAAGCTATACCTATATTTATGTCACCTCCTTTTTTTTTGACAAGGGTTATAAGCGCTTGGTGCAAAAAAAAATTGTAAATAAATGTGCTTATGAATAGTAGCCTTCGGGGGGAGCCTGAAATCCCTAGAGGGCGCGTCCCCAGGTGGCGGATAGGGGAATGCCTCCCAGATATGGGTGGTAGGAGAGAAATCAAATATCTCCCGCGGACCACACAGGCCGAAGAAGGACACTTCGTTAATAAACCAAAGTACAAAAAAAAAAAAATCCTGTCGCCTCTTTGGGAGCCGAGTAGCCGGCAGGTGGGCGTCTGTTCTCCATGTAAGGAGCGGCCTGCTTCGAGCAATCTGTGAACTCATCATTCGCTGATTGAAATTTAAATAATATTCTAGCATGGATCAAAACGATAACGGAAACTATTCTCCACGGGGTAACCAGCATTTGCGACACAATCCCTCTGCTTCGGCAGCTGGCACATTGGATGTGGAGGTGCCAAATTCACGCTTTAATATTAGGATGAATGAAACTAAAACGACCGACCAAGATCATATTCCTGAAAGTAACCAACATCACAGAATCGGCATGAAGCATAAAACACAAATATGTACATGGAATGTACGAACTCTCTATGAGAGTGGTAAGCTTGAACAGCTACGGAGGGAAATGCAGCGATACAAAATAGACATATTAGCCATACAAGAGTGCAGATGGACAGGATATGGCCGAATAAATGACCAAGGAACAACGTTCCTATACTCGGGCCGAAATGAAGGAGAGAGTCACACCAGCGGCGTAGTTTTTTTAATAACAAGTACAATAGCGAAAAGTATCATTGAATGGGTGCCGATAAGCCCCAGAATTATTATACTTAAACTCCGCACTAGAGCAAGGAAGCTAGTCGTCATCAATGTTTATGGACCAACAGAAAGCCAAAATGACGAAATCAAAAACGAATTTTTCGTTACGCTCAACAGCTGCGTAAATTCACACGTTAATCAAGGGGACATATGTGTTATTCTGGGCGACTTTAATGCTAAAGTTGGATCTGACAATGATGGTCTAGATATATACATGGGTAAACACAGCCCTGGTAACCGGAATGACAATGGTAGTAGGCTTATAGAATTTTGTTGTGAAAACGGTCTGGTGATCGGTGGAAGCTTATTCCCACATAAATTAGTCCACAAAACAACATGGACGTCTACGGATTAACGCACTAATAACCAAATTGATCACGTACTAATAAACAGCAGATGGAGGTCATCCTTGCTAGATGTGCGCGTTAAAAGAGGAGCAGATATTGGTAGCGATCACTACCTTGTAGCTGGTAGTTTCACATTTAAGGTAGCCGCAGTACAGAAAAACCTTCAAAAAATGAGCAAGAAAATTGATATTGAGAAACTAAAGCATGAAGAATATCAAAATGTCTTTAATGCCGCAGTACGCGAACGTGTTGAACAGGTAAACATGAGTGGAAGTACAGGTGACAGGCTAGACTCCGTTAATAATATCTACCAAGAACTTGGTAGCAGTATCCTTGGACACAAAAACAAAGCAAAGAAAGTATGGCTAACAAATAATACGTGGACACTTATTGAACAGCGGCGGAAAATTAAAGAATCGCTTCTCAGACGGACGAACAACAATGACACGGAGGAAGCAAGGCAGTTATCCGCAAGGTATAAAGAAAAATGCAAGCTAATTAAGAAGTCTGCTAGAAAAGACAAGAGGGAATGGGCTGACACATTAACAAGTCGAGTTGAAGCGGCGGCTAGATTAAATAATATGAGGGAACTCTATGAGATTAGTAGGGAACTCACCGGAAAATACAGGAGTGGTCAAAAACCAGTAAAAGACTTAAACGGAAATCTTATTACTGAAAGCGAACAACAAATGCGTGTATGGGTGGAACACTTCAAGAAAGTATTAAATAATCCTGTAGGTGAAGCGACCTTAAATTCCAACACTATTGCTGCAAACTACAACAACCAACCCCACTTCAATGGGGTAAACAGCGCACCCCCTACGAAAAATGAAATAATTTCAGCAATCAAGTCCTTAAAAAAGGGCAAGGCCCCAGGAACTGATGACATATATGCTGAATACCTCATAGCAGATCCAGATACCGCAGCTGAAACCTTACTTCCAATCTTCCGTCAGGTATGGGAAGAAGAATCCTACCCTCGTCAGTGGAATGAAGGCATACTTGTAAAAGTCGCAAAAAAGGGAGATACCTCTGATTGTAACAACTACAGAGGTATCACCTTACTCTCGATTCCTAGCAAAGTGTTCTCCACGATCTTACTGTCCCGAATTCAAGAGGCGGTGCACGGAACTCTAAGAGAAAATTAGCTTGGCTTTAGACAAAACCGATCCTGTGTCGATCTAATAAATACCGTCCGAATCATTGTTGAACAATGCTGTGAATACAGAACATCAGCTTATTTACTTTTTATCGACTTTAAAAAGGCTTTTGATAGTCTCGACAGGAAATATATTTGGGAAATACTACGAAAACGAGGGATGCCCAATAAAATAATCAACATTATAAAGGCAATGTATGCCGAATTTAAGTCCCGGGTCAGTCACGATGGGTGCCTCTCAGAACCCTTCGAAATTAAAAGCGGGGTGCGACAGGGATGCATACTCTCGCCGCTCTTGTTTATCTTGGCATTAGACGAGATTATGAGGAACGCAGAAAATGGTGGACACGGTGTACAGTGGACGCCTTTCACTCAGCTAGGGGATTTAGAATATGCAGACGATGTCTGTCTGCTAAGCCACAGAAGTACTGACTTTCAACACAATTTAGAAGCTGTCAACACACATGCAAAGGAGGCCGGACTAAGCATCAATACAGCGAAAACCAAAGTCATAAGATGCGGCTATAGTATTTCATCAAGGCCATTGATGCTTACGGTTGACGAAAATGAAATCGAAGGTGTAGAGTCCGTTGTTTATCTTGGTAGTATTGTCACAAATAAGAGCGGTGCAGATGTGGACGTTCAGTCTCGCATAAACAAAGCAAGAATGTTTTTTGGGAAACTGGCAAACGTGTGGAGGTCCAGCCAAATATCTTTAAAAACGAAGCTTCGACTGTTTAATTCGAATGTTAAATCAGTACTGTTTTATGCTTGCGAGACGTGGAAAAGCTCAACTTCAATTCAGAAACGTCTACAAGTTTTTATTAATAAATGTCTGCACCGAATCCTAAAAATTCGATGGCCGGAAAGAATTTCAAATGACGACTTATGGTCTAGAACAAATCAACCTAAGGCTGCCACAGAAATAACCAAGCGTAAATGGTCGTGGATTGGTCACAATCTCAGAAGACCTCCAGTAAATATAGGCAGACAAGCATTGCGATGGAATCCACAAGGAAGCCGACGACCTGGTGCACCTGCGAAAACTTGGCGCAGAACTGTGGATAAAGAACTCGAAGACGCAGGATATACGTGGAATGACATCACAAGAACTGCACCTAACAGAATAAGATTTAAGTCGGTGGTCGAGGCCCTATGCTCCAATAGGAGTTGAGGAGGATGATGATGATGATGATGATGATGAATAGTAGATAGATTACATACAAAGTAGAAATTTGGTTAAATGCCCTTTCTCTTTTCATTCACAAACCTATCTTAGGGCTGTACAGTTTGGATACAACTTCCGATAATTGGGGCCCCCTTACAAAATTAATATGTTGTTGTAGTAGACTTATTTTGAGTTTAACAAAACATCAATTCGGTATAACACATAGTATAATGACACTAATATGTACTATGTACTAAGAAAATTGTTATAAACGCAACTAAGACTAAATTTGGGGTAAATCATACTCCTCGAAGAAATTGTCACATGTTCAAGTAAAACGTGAACTTTTAAATTCACAGAAAAATTAACGAAATCATTTACATGTTCAAGTAAAACGTGAACTTTTAAATTCATAGAAAAGTTAACGAAATCATTTACCTGTTCTGGTAGAACGTGAACTTTTAAATTTACGGTAAAATTAACGAAATCGTTTTACATGTTCATGTAAAACGTGAACTTTTAAATTTATAGTAAAACTAACGACATCGTTTTACCTGTTCAGGCAAAAAGTGAACTTTTAAATTTATAGTGAAATTAATGAAATCGTTTTACTTGTTCAGGTGAAACGTAAACTGTTTTGCATGTACCAGTCAGTGCTGGTATTGTTTTGTGTTTAGTTCAACTCAGTCAAAAAAAATAAAATTAAAATAATAAAATGAAAGAACAAAGAAAATAATTCAGATTTGAAAGGTTTCATGTATGTATATAATAATATTACTTTAATATGTATAAATTTATTTTTGACATATATTCATGTAGAATGAAGCAATTTAAGTTCCACTGCAAATTTTATGATTTGTAAGTTAAACTCGACAATGCATTCACTTCTTGAGTTGAGGTTGATAATGAAAAAAAGCAATAAAGTAGATGCCATATTAATTATTCACAATTTACACGGGCATGCTGCAGTTAGAAAGATGGCAGTAAGCAATAAAAATTTGCATGTACTGTAACTTACATTATCACTAAATTTAACAGTTTAGTGATAAAGATTATAGAAAATAGTATATATATTTTTTTTGTTGATAATGTAAGTTAATTTGCATTACTCGTTAATTGCATCCCTTAATATAAATTTAATGCGTTTTAACTGATAATGCAATTGAACTTGAACTACCAATAAAACTTTATTCCTTACAGAAACAATATCAATACCTTTTGCTCATTCCAAAAACATATCCGCAACAATTGCATTAATTAAAAAGTAATAGTAAAATTTTACTGTAACGCAAAGCAACTTTTAATACCTGAAACTTTATTTTTGTTTCACGGGCAGAACAAATTGCCTATCTATTACCATTAAGATATGTTTTGTTTTTTTTTTTCTTTTTTTTTTTATGCTTCTAAGTTAATTGAACCTCCTTACTTCACTTTACGTTACGTCTACTTTTTTTTGGCATGGTATAATGAGTTAACTTTACTACAAGTGGATGCAGCTTGCTAAAGAACAAGGTTGAGGCTACACATACGTATATTTAGTTCAGTATTGGAACGAACTCACCACTTTAACCGCTGATATTCGTTGTCGCAATTGGCCTGGCCGCAGGCCTATGTTCGCTGCCCTGTGGTCGTCATTGTAGCTGGTATATTGTAGCCCGTATGGTCGTAGCTGATAAAGATGCGGCTAGTATTGTTGTAGCCGTTATGGTAGTAGCTGATAAAGATGCGGCTAGTATTGTTGTAGCCGTTATGGTCGTAGCTGATAAAGATGCGGCTAGTATTGTTATAGCCGGTATGGACGTAGCTGATAAAGATACGGCTAGTATTGTTGTAGCCGTTATGGTCGTAGCTGATAAAGATGCGGCTAGTATTGTTATAGCCGGTATGGACGTAGCTGATAAAGATGCGGCTAGTATTGTTGTAGCCGTTATGGTCGTAGCTGATAAGGTTGCGCTAGTATTGTTATAGCCGGTATGGACGTTGCTGATAAAGATGCGGCTAGTATTGTTGTAGCCGGTATGGACGTAGCTGATAGGGTTGCGCTAGTATTGTTATAGCCGGTATGGACGTAGCTGATAAAGATGCGGCTTGTATTGTTGTCGGTGGTACCGCCTGTTGTAGGTGTTAACATTAGTGGCCGCAGGCCTATGTTCGCGGCCCCGCTGTGTGCGTTGCAGCTGGTGGTGGCGGTACGTCTGGTGGTTGTTGCGCTCGTGGTTGGCGCTAATGGAAGGGTTGACTGATGGTGATGCCCGTGATAATAGTAGGCGCCGTTGGTGGTGGTGGGCGCTTTGGGTCGAGGTAACCGAGTGAACCGGGTGGCGATAAAGCTTCGCGCTACCCTGTACGAGCCGGATGACTTGGCTCTTTGACGTTGATTGTATTACGCGGCAGCGTACTGCTGGCCCTGGAGGCGGAGGTGGCGTCGGACGCTTTTCCGCAGGTGGTAGTGTCCTTCGTAAACGTAGAGGAAGAGGTTTATCTCACTAAGTGTGACTGCGAACGCCGACCTACTTCAACTGGACCTTGTGTCCACACAACACAACCGGTGCAAAGTTTATTACCACCCAAAATAAACGCGTAGAAACGAGATTTGTCGGAAAGAACGGTTTCGGTGCTTTGCGCTATCGACTCTTTCCTAGTTTCTGGACAATTACCTGCGTATGTGCACAGCCGGCGAGGATGTTTTGTGATCACCAAATTTTTCCACCCTTCCACTTTTTTATCTTGCCGGAAACTCATGGCAATTTTCGCTAGTGATCGCAGATCTGGTTTTTCCTTGCTTTCGATACTTTTGATATCGCCACTTTCGCCCCATCACTAGGTGTGCTCGCGCGAACACGCTCCTAAGTGGACCGTAACCGTAGACCGTAGCAGCAGACCGTAACAAACCTGCTTCGCTTTGAAGACCTGACGATGAAGCGAACAGGAAACCGGATCCGCTGTGGGAAGCCACTGCCAGAGGCCTCCGATGCCAATCAACGTGGTGCACGACTCACCCCTGAGATAAGAGTTTCAAAGTCCTACTACGAAGCTAGCCGGGCAACATAGGTCCATCAAAAAAAAATAAGTCAAGTTGGGAATTAATTCTGTTTCCTAGTTTAAAAGGCTTTGCGGCAATCAGACATTTGTTATGGAGAACTCGTCAAAACTCCGAAAGATGATTTCTAGTGGTTATCGCTCCCACCGGAATGCAAAACAAAAAAAAAAAGGTGTAGACATTTTGATCTGGAGAACTCGTCCAAACTCCGAAAGATGATTTCTAGTGGGTATCGCTCCCACAGGAATGCAAAACAAAAAAAAAGGTGTAGACATTTTGATCTGGAGAACTCGTCCAAACTCCGAAAGGCTAGTCCGACCTAAGCGTGGACTGCCAGGGGGCTCACGGTCCTCGGTGAGTACGCGTGTGAACATCCTATGAGGTCAGTGCTCGGGGAGAATACTGGGCGAGATGTCCCCGACCGCCAAAACGCCCAGACAAAAAAAAGTCCGATTGGTAGGTTTATATAAAAAAATTCAATTGGTAATTTAGCAAAAAAAATGTTCGTGTTGGTTCATTGTGGACGTATATCCGAAGCATGGAAGCGACCTATCAATTTCCCGTTTAGGTCCTCGAGATCATACAGTGCATTGCCTATTTTTCGAAGCACGCGACACTTCAGGTATTTTGGTAGGAATTTGGCGTTAATGCCCTGTTTGAAGTTACTTAAGGCAAAGTTTCTCCGAAAAACTTCCTGACCTTCCTTATATTTGATTTGCCTAGAGCGCTTGTTATAGGTGGTTACTCCCCTATCCTTGGCCTGATCTAAATTTCTACGGATCTGCTCACGAATATTAGTCAACTTGTCAGCTCGACTTACTACCGTAACCTGGTCTTCCCGAAGGCTGCCGAGTTTCCCTAAAATGTTGTACGTTGAGGCATGTTGGACCATATTTTGGCCATATAATGCAAAGTATGGAGAAAACTGAATCGCCGTATGAAAATCACTTCTCAAAATTGATAAAATCTCGGGTATATGCTTATCCCAATCGGTATGGTCAGGCTTATCTTTCAGGAAAATCCTAATCTTCGAAACAATCTCTCTATTAACGCGCTCGGATGCGTTTGCTTGGGGAGAATATAACCCCGTCCTCACGTGCGTCACCCCGTAATTTGCAAAAAATTGGTTCATTTCCTTCGAGATAAACTGTTTACCATTGTCACTGTGAATAAACTCAGGGACCCCTACAGCCGGAAAAATTTCTGAAGCGAAGTAATTTATAACGTTTACAGTGGTGGCTCTCTGCATGGGCTTTAGCCAAACGTATTTTGAAAAATGGTCTAGTACTATGAAAAGAAATTGATTTCCATTTTGGCCTCTCGGATACAAAGGTATTTTCTATAGGCGGTCTCGACTGCTGATTAGTAGGTTTTACTGATTTGCAGGTATCACAACGCTGGACGTAGTCCCTGACGTCCTTAGCCTGCTGCGGCCAGAAGTACTTCTGCCTAACACGTTCTAAGGTTTTCTGCCACCCGCCATGATAACTCCGGTTAGCGTCATGTGCTAGTCTCACTGCTTCCTCAGTCAACCCTTTCGGCAACCATAATCGCCACAGCGAGTCTTCTTCCCCTTCCACTCCTTTACGAAATTTAACTCGTATGAAAATTACCCCGTCCACCAATCGTAAATCCGGAAGCGATTCCTCATTTTCGGTGACGGTCCGAATTAAGTCTAAATATTCGTTGCTGCTAAATTCGGGAGAGACTAAGTCTATTTCCCCGGGTGTGGTAGTGAAAGACAACTCATCGGCATCAAACCGCGACAGCGCATCTGGTACTAAATTCAGGGTGCCCTTACGATGTTCCATTTTAAAGTCGTATCTTTGCAGTAAGAGCGAGCACCTCGCCAACCTCCCGCTCAAGTCCTTTTGTGTCATTAACCACTTGAGACTGGAGTGGTCCGTGATAATACGAAACGGTAATCCCTCCACATAGGGTCGGAAACGTTTCACGCTGATTATGGCGGCGAGACATTCCAGCTCGGTTACCGTGTAATTGCGTTGAGCATTATTCAGTTTTTTCGATACAAACGCGATCGGATGCTCAGCGCCCTCGTCATCGACCTGGAACAACACTCCGCCAACACCTATTTTGGAAGCGTCGCATTGTATCACGAATTCCCTTGAAAAGTCTGGTTGGGCCAAGACAGGGGCGGAACTCAAAGCTACTTTTAGCTTTTCGAAGGCCTCTATAGCTTCAGAGGTAAGCTTGAACGGGCCTGCTGACTTACGGAGACAGTCGGTCAAGAGACCTGCCAAGTCAGCAAAATTGGTAATAAGCGCCCTGTACCAATTCGCCATGCCCACAAACCTACGCACTTGCCGAGGGGATTTAGGGATCGGGAAGTTTTGCATTGCTTCTATTTTTCCCGGATCCACTTTCAGACACCCGCTGCCTATCAAGTACCCTAAGTAGCGTATTTCCTTCTGACAAAATTTACTTTTCTTCACGTTTATTGTCAGCCCTGCGTCTCTCAAACATTGGGCCACTTCCGCTAGCAATTTCAGGTGGTCTTCAAAATTAGTGCTGCATACCATCGGGTCGTCCAGATAGACAAAGACGTTCTCTCGCAAACGCGAAGCGATTTCCTTTTCCATTAGCCTACTCATAGTCAGCGGTCCATTGTGGTACAGAGGCTTCCCCGGAATGCTGTTTTTCCCTTGGAGGACTCTGTCAATTTGATCTGGCAGAACGCGTCCTTCAGATCAATGCCACTAATAAAATGCGTATCTTTCAGTCTGCTCAATAAGCCGTTGATATGAGGCAGGGGTACGATTCTTTCTTAGTCACCGCGTTGACCTTCCTGGAATCTATGCACAGCCTAACTTTACCTGGTTTCCGGACCAGTACTACAGGACTACACCACGGGGAGTTTGATTCTTCTATAACTCCTAATTCGAGTAACCTGTCTAGTTCGCTAAAAGCTTCGGCTTGCCTCGGTGGCGAAAGAGGGAAATGTTTGCTTTTTATGGGAACGGCATCACCGGTGTCGATGTGATGCTCCACTAATTTAGTTTGCCCTAGGCCTAACTTCTCGTACGAAGGAAACGTCTCGATGACCTTTTGCAATTCTAATTTTCGTTCTGGTGACAATCATGGAGGTTAAGTTCCTCTTCCTTTTCAAGTCTAATCTCTATGCACTCTACGCTTGGGAATATTTCGGGAGCTAACGCAAATGCTCTCCAAAAATCTACCCCGAAGTACGCTTCTTGGAGCAATGAGGGATCAAGGTAAAAACGAATAACCTTTGTGATTTTTTGTGAAGGTGACTGGTAGGGATACTGAGCCTAAAATTTTTTGCTTGTTGCCGCCCGCGGTATATACGAACGCGTGTAAGGGCTTATATTCGAAGCCGTTATCCTCTAGGAATTCTAATCCATTTTTCCCTAAGATGGAGACGTTGGCTCCCGAGTCCAACAGCCCTACAAGAAAGCTATCTCTAATTTTAGCCTTTACTAGAGGCCTTTCATCCTCTGTAAGCGTTAACGTGGTGGCTTGCGGCAGTCTACGCTCCTGTACTCTCCTGTGGTATCTCTTCCTACACTTCAAAATATTGTCCGACACCGGGTATTGTTCAAAAATGGAATTTCTTATTTGTTCGTACCTATGTTCCCTTTCTTCAGGGTTTGGTGAAAAATGCGTTTGGCACGCGACATCCCTATGCTGGCGTCGCAGAATCTTGATACGCTCGCCCATCGCGGATGAGGACGTTTGACTCTCGGATTCGGAACTATTCGAATTCTCCGTACTGTCAGGGTAAGTTATTATCATGTTTGAGGGCTCTTCTGCCAGGGTACTACTGCACCTCGGAAGCGTATCACCTCCATGCAGAGATTCACCCTCTGGTTCAGTGCACGGGACGACGCCTCGAGCACTGGCTGGTGTGGGAGCTATGAAGCCGAACGAGGTTCCCCCGCCTTCTCGCTCGGGTACTGGTTTCCCTGCCTGCGATGGTCCCTAGGGCATTTACGAGTAAATACACCCTTATACCCACATTTAAAACAAAAAGGATTTTTTATGGGTTCCTCACAATATATATAGGAGTGCCCCATTGCCTGGCAATTCCAGCATTGGATTTCCGAATAGTCCGGTCTTCTGTTGCGTCGATATTCCAGCGCCTCTATTTGTGGATCCATTTCGCCGTCCTCGCTTTCCCTCCTCATGTCTGGGGTTGTCGCGCGTGCTTCGTTTACATGCCGTCCTGGGTAAGTGGCTCCCAACAGCTTGCTTTCTTTCAGCACTTGTTCACCTCTGCGTGCTACATCGCGTAGATCATGAAGGGTCCTTACATCTGCGTTAAAAAGCATCAACTTAAGGCTACTGTTGACGTTTCTTATTATTATGTCAATCAGTAGAAGCTCCGACATGGGTTCTCTTAAGCGCGCGTTCAAGGAGATTATGTCTGTGTGAAACACGTCATAGCACTCACTTGCTTTCTGCTTGCGCATGGAGATCTCCATCATGATCTCGTGGTCAGTTTTCAAAGTGCCAAACTCTCTTTTCAATGAGTAGCACAAAAAGGCATAAGTCGCGTTTGGGTTTTGTTTCGTGAAAAGCCAGTACCATTCTTCGGCCCGCCCGGAAAGAAACAGGTGGAAACTAGCCATTATTTGTTCGTCCGTGCATTGTAGCCGCTCACACAAGGTGTTCAGTTTAAAAAGGAAATCGGCTACGCTTCCAGTGCCGTCGAACGCGATTTTCCACTCCTGCGGTTTCACTACTACGCTGCTCGGTGCAGGGTACATTGGTGGTACTACTGTTTGGAGCGGTTTACGGTCCATCCTATTTGCGTTCCGGTTCTGATTCGCTGATTGCTGTGCAGATTCGAGGGCGGCGTCGAGCTGGTCCATATTGTTTCTGATTGACCCCATCTCTCTCCGCATTTCCTCCTGCGAAGCCTGGAGCAGCTGGTGTAGCACGTCAACCCACGAGCCTCCACGAGTAGCTTCGTTCTGGATCCCTGGAGTATTCGTCCGGTCACTTGCAGCTTCTCTTATATTTCCCATTCCATAATTAGGTGGTAAAGTACCAGCTCCATCTGGAGCGTAGGTCGACACACTGGTCATTAGCCCCGAGATATCATGCGCGTTTAATAGGGGTGCGTTCAATTGACTGTTGCTTCCCGGTCTGTCCAATTTTTCGCGAGGGTCAGTCAGGTCCGAGCCCTTGTTTGTTCCCGCGGGATCTCCATATGGTCCACCTACTGGGGTGTGCACCACCAAGGGACGCCTGGCCTTGGAGAAAGCCCCCCTATTATTACCGCCCCGGTTCTGGCTCCCCCGAAAGCTTCCCGCACTCCCGAACGGAGTATTTCGGCCCGGTTGGCCGTACGACTGCTCGCGTGACATAGTCCGTAAAAAAATGTAACTTATGTGGTAGTTTTGATAAAAAAAAACTTTTGCCGCTTAATGCAGTTAGGGGTCAAATAAAAATGTATATAAGAAAAATCGCGTGAATAACTGCAGTAAATAATCGATGCTCGTATCGAAAGACAAAAAAACAGCTGAAAGAAAATTAGTAGTTAAGTTAAATATATAGTGCAAGTGATCAATGGGAAGCTGGCATCCCCTTCCCGAAGGCACTCGGGCTACAGGTAAAAAAAAATTACATAAATTAATTCATACTTGTCCCTAGTGCTCCCAACCGCAATGCGAGGGGGTCTTAAGGCCCCCCTCCGATACTGGTTGGGGCCACTAGGGTCAGTTCCAGGCACACGAGGGTTGGTCTCAACACGCCCAGCCGCAACGCAGGGGCAGTCTCCAGGGGCTTGCCCCTGGGACTGGTTGGGGGTGTTGAGGCCTCCCGTCCATTCTTACTGGACACCCCTCCTGCCTCCGCCGCAATGGGTGGAGCGGTTTCGAAACCGCTCCCCAGTCTGGTGGGACAGGAAGGAGTGCCACTCTGAATCCCAGCTCAACCCGTCACAGTCCAGGTGGTATTCGAAACTACCACCTGGGACGTGGGATGAGCTGGGCTTCTTTCAACACATACACACACACTCTCACTCTAACAACACAAATTCGGCAGATAAACTAAAAAAAAACTACTTTACAAAAAAAAACCCAATTTAGCGGACAAAATATTTCCAAAGCCGACTAACGGACAACATTCCGGCAAAATAAAAACCCCAATTACAAAAAACAAATAAAGTGCGTGCAGCACTGCCTCTTCGGGTGAATACAAAGTCTGGATAACTGACGTTAAGTCCGTGGCTCCGTCAGCCACTGCCCCCGATGACCAGCCCGGACAACGTGATCCGTCCAACCATCCCATCACAACGTAGGTGGCAGCTCCTGTGGCTGCTCACTCGGACTGGTGGGATGTTCAACCTCACAGGTTGACCCGAATGACCCTCGCGGGCAGCGCCTCAGGCTCCACGTTGGGCGCCATCTGTTATGGAGCCCTCAGCAACTGTCAACGATGATCACTTCGGACAACTTGATCCGTCCAACCATCCCACCGTAACGCAGGTGGCTGCTCCTGCGGCTGCTCACCTCGGACTGGCGGGATGGTCAACTTCCCAAGTTGACCCGGAATGATCAGCGCGACAGCGCCTCAGGCATCAAATCCCGTTGGGCGCCATCTGTTATGGATACGCATTTTCAGTGGAACCAGTAAGGAAAGCGGTCGGCATGATGCGGTGGTGCACAGTGGCTAGTCATTGTCGGCTGGGGCGCTGACAAAAAGCGCAGAACGAATTCAAAACGCTGGAAATTCAAAACTAAAACAACATCCGGACGAACCGGATGTCACGGACAGACCGCTGCAACATTCAAAATTTAAAAATTCAAAAAAAAACTGAACGCAAAAAAAATTACCGAACCGGACATGACCGGTTACTAACTCTAAAATCAAAAATCAAAAAAAAACTGCTGAAAAAAAATAAAAATACAAATAAAAGGGTATAAACAAAAAGGGCCGAATATATCTTGGGGGCGCCGCGGGTGTTGTTGCGACGCCCGGTGCATATCCCACCCTCAAAATCCATGGCCACCGACGCACCTGAATTTCGGTGGCCCCTTACCTGTTTTACCTAAGTGCCTTCTAAAAGAATGTAGACGCCAGCATTCCCATTCTAATTACAAGTTTATTCAGATATCATTATGACTAAAGTATGCACATATGCTATGAAAGAAATATTTAAAGCTATACCTATATTTATGTCACCTCCTTTTTTTTTGACAAGGGTTATAAGCGCTTGGTGCAAAAAAAATTGTAAATAAATATGCTTATGAATAGTAGATAGATTACATACAAAGTAGAAATTTGGTTAAATGCCCTTTCTCTTTTCATTCACAAACCTATCTTAGGGCTGTACAGTTTGGATACAACTTCCGATAATTGGGGCCCCCTTACAAAATTAATATGTTGCTGTAGTAGACTTATTTTGAGTTTTACAAAACATCAATTCGGTATAACACATAGTATAATGACACTAATATGTACTATGTACTAAGAAAATTGTTATAAAAGCAACTAAGACTAAATTTGGGGTAAATCATACTCCTCGAAGAAATTGTTTCACATGTTCAAGTAAAACGTGAACTTTTAAATTCACAGAAAAATTAACGAAATCATTTACCTTTTCTGGTAGAACGTGAACTTTTAAATTTACGGTAAAATTAACGAAATCGTTTTACATGTTCAGGTAAAACGTGAACTTTTAAATTTATAGTAAAACTAACGACATCGTTTTACCTGTTCAGGCAAAAAGTGAACTTTTAAATTTATAGTGAAATTAATGAAATCGTTTTACTTGTTCAGGTGAAACGTAAACTGTTTTGCATGTACCAGTCAGTGCTGGTATTGTTTTGTGTTTAGTTCAACTCAGTCAAAAAAAATAAAATTAAAATAATAAAATGAAAGAACAAAGAAAATAATTCAGATTTGAAAGGTTTCATGTATGTATATAATAATATTACTTTAATATGTATAAATTTATTTTTGACATATATTCATGTAGAATGAAGCAATTTAAGTTCCACTGCAAATTTTATGATTTGTAAGTTAAACTCGACAATGCATTCACTTCTTGAGTTGAGGTTGATAATGAAAAAAAGCAATAAAGTAGATGCCATATTAATTATTCACAATTTACACGGGCATGCTGCAGTTAGAAAGATGGCAGTAAGCAATAAAAATTTGCATGTACTGTAACTTACATTATCACTAAATTTAACAGTTTACTGATAAAGATTATAGAAAATAGTAAATATTTTTTTTTGTTGATAATGTAAGTTAATTTACATTACTCGTTAATTGCATCCCTTAATATAAATTTAATGCGTTTTAACTGATAATGCAATTGAACTTGAACTACCAATAAAACTTTATTCCTTACAGAAACAATATCAATACCTGTATTTTTGAGTAGGCTAGTCTGATCTAATATTTCCTGGTACAAATAGAGATTTATTTTACCTTTCACCCGACGTTTCGCTGAATATTTCAGCCTCTTCAGGGGCTACACTATTTTTATTTTCAAATAAACAAATAAAGAAACAAAATGTAACAACACATAGAAATTAACATGAAAACATTAAATTACACTTACAACAATATTGGACAATAAGAACACACATATAGAACTAAAATATCAGTACCACCCTACGTGGTAGCCTTGTCATTACTAATTTATTTATTTACTCAAGCATAGCATGTATGCAGCGGCGATATTGTCGCTGTCCTCCTTTCTGTTCATCGTCGTTTGTTTGTTGTTTAAAATGTGCAAGCTTTCAAGTGTGTATCTCACCATCTCCCTTTGTTCGTGAAATCAGCTGTATGGCCACAGTTGAGTATGTGCTGTGACAGTGCAGTGCTGTGTTTTTGTTTTCTAATATCAGCTGCGTGTTCGGCAATGCGAACACCTAGCGCCCGCTTTGTCGTCCCAATGTATGTTTTATCACAGTTTTCGCTCTCATTTCCTTTACATTCTATTTTGTATATCACGTTTTTTTGTTGTTGCTTGTCTATTTCAGTCTTTGTTTTTGTGTGTATTTTGGACAGTGTATTGTTGGACTTGTAAGCTAGTGTGATGTTTTGATGTTTAATTATGTTGTGATCGACTAAAGGACTGAGCTTAGGAATATATGTCACACTACGGTATTTCTTAGTGTCTGTTGTTGCTGCGTCTGGTAATTTTTTGATGTGGTTACTGGTTTTTATGATCGCCTGGTTAATCAATTCGTGTATTAGGTAGTTGGGGTAATTATTATTTTTTAAAATCAAATGTATCTTCTCTTTGTTGGCGTCATGGAAATCTTGATGGCTTATGGTCAGTATTTTATTTATCAGATTCTTCGCTGTGTTGATTTTGTATTTGGTTGGTTGGGAGGAGAAAAAGTTAATTAGGCGGCCAGAGGACGTTGGTTTTGAGTACCAATCTAATTTAATATTATTGTTTTTTCTGTGTATACGAACATCAAGGAAAGGAATGTTCGCGTTTTCCTCCATTTCCATAGTGAACTGGATTTTATGGTGGTATTTGTTTAGCGTCTCTAGAATTATATTCACGTCACTGCGTTTTGCTATTGCAAAAACATCGTCCACATATTTAATAATAAATGTCAAGTCAATATTGTGTTGTTGTTTGAGCTTCGAAATGGTGTTGTCGAAAAGATCGTCCATAATAATATCAGCGATTGCCGGTGAAAGCGGGTTGCCCATTGGCATTCCATGAGTCTAACTGTATAGTTTCTTATTGCACATGAAGTAATTATTTTCTCTAAGACAAAAATCTAAAATTTGTTGAAACTTTGCTTTTGTTATTTTTGTTGTGTTTTGTATTTAGTCCCATTTTCTCATTATAATTTTTATAGCTTGCATTGTAGGTATGTTTGTAAATAAGGACACAACATCAAACGAAACTAACACATCTTCCTCACACAAATTAATATTAGCCAATCTGTCTTTTAAATTGAACACATTTTTCACATTATGCTCTTCAGATATGATTGTTTTAAGTATCTGTCCTATGTATTTGGACAAATTGTAACGGGTACCATAAACTATGGGGCAATCGGACGCAAGGGAATCTGTGGTTTGTGAATCTTAGGCAGTCCATACAGCCTTGGAGCCGCCGCGGCCGTGCTAGTTAATTGCTGCTTCTCTCTTTTATTGATTTGTTTTGTTTTGTAAAGTTCGTCTACTATTTTGTTGTTTTTCCTTTGTAGCATATCTGTTGGATCTGCTCTTATGGGTTTGTATATATTTTTGTCTTCTAATAATTTGTTCATTTTGTCTTTGTATTGGGATTCGTACATTGCTACCGTCTTGTTTCCCTTGTCTGCATCTGTGATAACAATGTTAGTGTTGGATTTGAGAAATGCTTTTGTTTTGTTAAATGCTGCAAGTATGAATTTTTCGGCGGAGTTATGTTTGATGTTTCGTTTAAAAAGTAATATGTTGTTGCTCACCCTGTTTCTCACTACATCTTTAATTATTGGCTCCATTTCCGCTATGATACGTATTGGTGAGAAACTCTTACTTGTTGTTGGAATCGCGAACTTTCTCCCGAGCGAAAGTAACCACTTTACTTCCTCAGGAAAAACGATGTTGGTTTTGTTCACGAACCAAATGTTGTTTTTACTTATTCCCAGTTTCCTCATCTGCTCCTGTTTCAGTCTTTCTAGCTTTGAATTGTGTGTTGCTTCGGTTTCTTTTGCAGTCTTCTGGCTTTGGATGTGTTGTTTTATCATAAAATCGTCAAACTCTAAAGTGTTTAAATTTGCTTTGAGTTGTTGTTGTGTATGATATAGTAGATATTTCGTTGTTTTTATGTTAATATTTGTTTGTGTTATATCAATGTTAAGTGCTTTTGTTAGAAATAGACGTTTGCAGTTTTCCATTTGTTTTTTAATTTTTTCGGATGTTGTGTTAATTGTTACATTCCTCATAGAATTTGTGCAGTAGTTGGGTGTAAGTCCATACTGTTTACAACGCAGTAGAAATTTTAGTTGCTCTGTTTGTTTCGCCAATTTGTGTTTCTGTTTGCTGTAGTGTTTCAATGTAATACATGTATCTTCTCCATGTTTGAACTTCATATGTTTGTAGAAGTTTTTCATATTGAATTTGTGTTGTTTTTGGAAAATAATAAATGGTGTGCGTTATATCGGCAGGCCTTCCGTAATTAAATTTAGTTGTATTTTTGCGATCAGTTCGATTATGTACATGTATTTTTGAGTAGGCTAGTCTGATCTAATATTTCCTGGTACAAATAGAGATTTATTTTACCTTTCGCCCGACGTTTCGCTGAATATTTCAGCCTCTTCAGGGGCTACACTATTTTTATTTTCAAATAAATAAATAAAGAAACAAAATGTAACAACACATAGATTGATTAACCAGGCGATCATAAAAACCAGTAACCACATCAAAAAATTACCAGACGCAGCAACAACAGACACTAAGAAATACCGCAGTGTGACATATATTCCTAAGCTCAGTCCTTTAGTCGATCACAACATAATTCAACAACAAAACATCACACTAGCTTACAAGTCCAACAATACACTGTCCAAAATATACACAAAAACAAAGACTCCAATAGACAAGCAACAACAAAACAACGTGATATACAAAATAGAATGTAAAGGAAAGGAGAGCGAAAACTGTGATAAAACATACATTGGGACGACAAAGCGGGCGCTAGGTGTTCGCATTGCCGAACACGCAGCTGATATTAGAAAACAAAAACACAGCACTGCACTGTCACAGCACATACTCAACTGTGGCCATACAGCTGATTTCACGAACACCAAAATTATTGATAACGAAAAAAGGGAGATGGTGAGATACACACTTGAAAGCTTGCACATTTTAAACAACAGACAAACGACGATGAACAGAAAGGAGGACAGCGACAATATCGCCGCTGCATACATGCTATGCTTGAGTAAATAAATAAATTAGTAATGACAAGGCTACCACGTAGGGTGGTACTGATATTTTAGTTCTATATGTGTGTTCTTATTGTCCAATATTGTTGTAAGTGTAATTTAATGTTTTCATGTTAATTTCTATGTGTTGTTACATTTTGTTTCTTTATTTATGTATTTGAAAATAAAAATAGTGTAACCCCTGAAGAGGCTGAAATATTCAGCGAAACGTCGGGCGAAAGGTAAAATAAATCTCTATTTCTACCAGGAAATATTAGATCAGACTAGCCTACTCAAAAATACATGTATATATCAATACCTTTTGCTCATTCCAAAAACATATCCGCAACAATTGCATTAATTAAAAAGTAATAGTAAAATTTTACTGTAACGCAAAGCAACTTTTAATACCTGAAACTTTTTTTTTTGTTTCACGGGCAGTACAAATTGCCTACCTATGACCATTAAGATATGTTTTGTTTTTTTTCTTTTTTTTTATGCTTATAAATTAATTAAACCTCCTTAAGGCTCCATTACTGATACTTAGCATAGACTTGACTTGGCTTGAGAACTGTCACTTACAGTTCTGTTAAATTAACATTGCATGTTACTGATTACTCAAAACTTAACTTGACTTAGAAGTCTGTTGAATTTTGATTTTCTATGTAAGTTCTAAGTGACGTTTACATTTTGAGATGCCATTTGTTTGTTTCCATTTCATTTTGACATTTTGTCATACAAATTGACATTTATTTAAAAATAAATTTCAAACCGACATTTTGTCATACAAATTGACATTTATTTAAAAATAAATTTCAAACCGGACGCTTTATTCCAGAAAATGTAAGTTATGCTTGTTAGTATGATTTATTAAGTTTAGTATGATTTATTAAGCAATATTTTCTCCTTTTTAGAATGATTAACGACGAACGACTAATTGAATTGGTGCACGAGCAGGAATTGCTCTACGATAAATCTTGTCCAAGCTACAAGCTCCCAGACAAAAAATTGGCGGCTTGGACAAAAATAGGCCAGGAGCTTCACGCAACAGGTAAATAAAAAACTAGAGTAATTTAATTGTTGCGTAATATTAGGTTTTTAATTTAGGAGATCAGTGTAGCAAGCGGTGGACGACACTACGCGAGCGCTACACAAGAGAGTTGCGCAATCTTGATGCCCCTTCCGGAAGTGCTGCAGCTGCACACAGAAGGTGGTATCTATTTCCAAATATGGAGTTTTTAAAGGTGCACGTGACTCCAAGACCGTAAGTACTTTTATATTAAATATATTGAATACAATAATAAAATATATTTTTTTTTAGAACACGATGCTCTAATAATATATTGAAGGGGTACCCGTCACTAGAGGAGTCGCTGCTGTTTTCACCGCCTCCACCATCGCCGCTTCCGTTTACGCAAGATTTAGTCGAAGGAGACACGGGTATTGACTCGGTTGACCTAGTGGCGTCCACGCCAAAAACATCAAAAAGAAAGAGGCAACAGAAGAGCTGTGAAGAAGACTTCCGTGAAGTGTGCCAGCTCTTCAAAGATGTGCAAAGGGAGCGCTTGGGAGAAAACCGAAGGCTGCGGTCGTTTGGTGACATGATTGTTGCTGCCATAAGCGAGATGGGGGAGCGAAAACAAGCAAAGGCTATCAAAGTGATAACAACGGCAGTGATGGACCTGCAGCTGGAGCCTGATGAATAAAGGCTTTGCAGGTCCATATACATAATACCAGTGAACATTATTTTATTTTTATTTTTTTGAATTATATTTAACTTTAATTTATTACCATATACATTTTTATTTTTTTTTTTTAAATTAAATGAACATAGTTTATTTTAAGTCATTACATTTAGTTTTGTTAATAATAAAAATTATATCTATTTTTACTGAAGGTGATATTTATTTCTATGAGATCAGTTTTTCCAAGGAACGTAATTAATAGTTATTTTCGAGATTTGATGTTTTTTTATTTTTATAGTCAATGAAAAATTATTCATAACAATAATTACAAAGATTATTGTTAGTGGCATCGAATTCGTGTAATACAAACAATAGCCCCGTTTCTTTTGACGCGCATATTTCAAATATAAAAGTAATTTTTAAAATTTTTTTATAAAAGTCAAAAATAATAGTTAAAAGTACTCTTCGTATAAATGTCAAATATAATTGAAAACAATTTTACTTTTTGGACTAGTAAAAACTATATATTATTTTTTACTTTTAGGGGAAAGGTAAAAAAACATCTATTATTTTGACTTTTATAAAAGGAAAAATTTAAAACTATTATTTTCTACTTTTATAGTAAAAGTAAAAGGATAAATTAATTATAATTTTTCGCCCTCAAGACCGAAATAAGAATTTTTGTAAAAATTTATTACAAAATAGTTATTTCGGTCTTGAATTTACAAAAATAGTTATTAATTTTTAGGTCATACACATCAGGGATCGTAACCGATTTTCATTAATATAAATATATTTAAAACTTTTCAGTTATATTCTTAGATGTATATTTTCATTGTATTAGTATAATTTTTGTTGATGTAGAGGTGAAGTTGGCCGTATCCACATTTTTTAGAAGCTCCATAGGAAGTCATTATAATTGACTTAATCTGTTCTGGAAGGGAACTGCTCCTTGATTAATGAAATAATCCGCTAAAATATCTCTGAGACGGAATGCAGCCGTGGAAGCGTTTCGTCGAGATGACGTAATTGAAGGCAATGGGCCACCTGCAATCTCTACATCAATACGCCATCCTCCGTTTTGTGTTTGCTCAGAGTTGTCCGTATCTACAAAATCATCCGGACAATACCAGCGATGATGGTCATTGAGCATGATAAAATTGTGTAGGACTAGGCAGGCTAAAACTATTATCTCGCAATGATCCGGGGAAGACTCTATAGGTTTATGTAAAACACGCCAGCGTGCACTTAAAATTCCAAAACTATTTTCAATTACTCGACGTGCTCGAGATTGACGGTAGTTGAATATGGCTTTGATATGTGGTAGTTGATTCCCAGGGTAAGGACGCATTAAATTCTCCTTCAAAGGGAATGCTGCATCCCCTACAAAAAAGTAAGGGAAGTCCACACCTGAACCATTCCAAAGAGGAGCGTTTGGAGGTAATGGCAAACTGTTCTGAAGCAGTGAACGACCAAACGCGGTTTGCTGGAAAATACCTTTAAAAAGAAGAAATCAGATAAGTTAAAAACATTTAAAATGGGATTGACTACCTCCATCACTTTGTCCACCATAGCTTCCAATAGTAGCAGAAGTAAATGTGTATTTTGCATCACAAGTAGCCATTAGTACTATACTATGAAATTTTTTATAGTTGAAGTATAATGACCCCGAATTATTGGGACATTTGATGGCGATGTGTTTTCCATCGATAGCTCCCACACAGTTTGGAATGTTCCACAGCCTTAGAAAATCTTGCGCAATGTCCAGGTACTGTGACGTGGACGGTTCACTGAGGTACACTGGAGATAAAACGTTCCATAATACCTCACAGGTTTCCAGCACTATATTCCGTACAGTGGTCCTTCCTAACTTATGCATGGAGGCAATAAATTCAAAAGAAGTTCCGTGAGCGAGATACCTAACCAAAAAAAAAAGAAAATGTAAATGTACTTTTTCGTTAATCCTTAATATTATGTATATATGTATGAAAAGCAGATTTCATTTATATTACTGTTATAGCTATACGCTCTTCAGCACAAATTTGCTGCTTGGGGTTTTCAAGAAATCCCCTAACCAAACTAAGAAGCAAGTCGAAAATTGGGCGACGCATTCTGGTCAGGCCGAACAGTTTATCGTCATCTTCCTTACTTATTAAGAACACCCTTGCAAAATATCCGTTGGTGTTTCGATCCATATTTGCTGGGTGGACAGCCCACCGGCGGATTCTTCTCGATGCCTGCTGTTGTTGGTAAATACGGAGAACGTTTAAAAAGGCAAAATCCAGGAAAGCGTCTGGGTCCATTTTCTTGCTAATGTATGTAGACCTTGAAGAACGAAATAATTATTAAATCAATATTAGGTAAAAGTCTAGTTGAGGGGTCGACTGCTAATACGCTACCAAAAATATCGAGAGAGGTGTCAAACGACGCATCTTGACATCAGTATTAATAATCCGAAGGCGGAAAATGAAAATTTTAACTCGTTCAAAGGATATTAACGAAAACCCAAAAAAGACCCGCGGGTACCTCCGAAACCGGGGTTGGGAACCATAGTATTTTTGCGCAGAACAACTTTCTGCGTTGGCGGCCTTCGGCCGCGCTTATGAAAAATAACCCTGGGCTACGCCATGCCAAGTCCGGGTGTATAGCCGTGGCTACCACCACGGTGGTGCACAATTTTTTTGGGGGTACACACAACAACAACCACATGCAAATCTCCAACTTCAACTGCAAATATCTCCGGACAGAGATAAAATTTTTCTTTTCCGACTTCGGATTATTGTTCCCGAGATTAATACGCGTCTTTTGATACCTCACTCGAAAATCTTGGCACAACTTTAGGGTGGGCCCCTAAACTGCACTACTACCCAAATTAAAATATAAAGTTGATGTCGAAAGAATAGTGAAGCACAAGGAACAGTCTCCATCTTTTTTGTAGGTTTGGAAACATGATGCACATTAATACACATATATTCCTTCCTTTAATATTAGATATTATTTCTTTATACTAATCTGGCAATAGTCTAGTTGAGGGGTCGACTGCTAATAAGCTACCAAAAATATCGGGGAGGTGTCAAACGATACGTCTTGACATCAGTATTAATAATCCGAAGGCGGAAAATAAAAATTTTAACTCGTTCAAAAGATATTAACGAAAAACCGAAAAATTAACCGCGGGTCCCTCCAGAACACTTTCCTGCATTGGAGGCCTTCGGCCGCGCTTATAAAAAATTACCCTGGGTGGGTCCAACACCGGTTTGGAGACCAAAACTATATCCGCGCAAAACACTTATGTTGACAATTTTTTGGTGGTTACAACAACAACATGAAAATCGCCAACTTCATCTGCAAATATCTCCGGACAGAGATAAAATTTTTCTTTTCCGCCTTCGGATTATTGTTCTCGAGATTAATTCACGTCTTTAGACACCTCACTCGATATTTTTGGTAGCGTATTAGCAGTCGACCCCTCAACTAGACTATTACCACTAATCTTTATACTTTTGCACGATTAATAATATTTGTGTACCTTTGGTCAAACAAAATTGGCAATGATGGCTTCTACCAAAAATATGCCACTACGGAACTACACTATCAGTTATTACCATTAATGAACGGTTACTGATTGTTTCAAACAATTTTTACACTCATAAATTAATTGTAGTACTAAAAATTAACTTTGTTTAAAAATCATCACTTTTTGTAGCAAATATTTCACAATAAAATGACAGCTAGAAAACAGCTGATTATGATGCCAGATTGTATGCGCTAAGTGGAGTATAATCGTTGCTAAGTTGCCAAGTTTACGCCAAGTCAAGTCAAGTCTATGCTAAGTATCAGTAATGGAGCCTTTACTTCACTTTACGTTACGTCTACTTTTTTTTGCATGGTATAATGAGTTAACTTTACTACAAGTGGATGCAGCTTGCTAAAGAACAAGGTTGAGGCTACACATACGTATATTTAGTTTAGTATTGGAACGAACTCACCGCTTTAACCGCTGATATTCGTTGTCGCAATTGGCCTGGCCGCAGGCCTATGTTCGCTGCCCTGTGGTCGTCATTGTAGCTGGTATATTGTAGCCCGTATGGTCGTAGCTGATAAAGATGCGGCTAGTATTGTTGTAGCCGTTATGGTCGTAGCTGATAAAGATGCGGCTAGTATTGTTATAGCCGGTATGGATGTAGCTGATAAAGATGCGGCTAATATTGTTGTAGCCGTTATGGTCGTAGCTGATAGGGTTGCGCTAGTATTGTTATAGCCGGTATGGACGTTGCTGATAAAGATGCGGCTAGTATTGTTGTAGCCGGTATGGACGTAGCTGATAGGGTTGCGCTAGTATTGTTATAGCCGGTATGGACGTAGCTGATAAAGATGCGGCTAGCATTGTTGTCGGTGGTACCGCCTGTTGTAGGTGTTAACATTAGTGGCCGCAGGCCTATGTTCGCGGCCCCGCTGTGTGCGTTGCAGCTGGTGGTGGCGGTACGTCTGGTGGTTGTTGCGCTCGTGGTTGGCGCTAATGGAAGGATTGGCGGAGGTACTACTGATGGTGATGCCCGTGATAATAGTAGGCGCCGTTGGTGGTGGTGGGCGCTTTGGGTCGAGGTAACCGAGTGAACCGGGTGGCGATAAAGCTTCGCGCTACCCTGTATGAGCCGGATGACTTGGCTCTTTGACGTTGATTGTATTACGCGGCAGCGTACTGCTGGCCCTGGAGGCGGAGGTGGTGTCGGACGCTTTTCCGCAGGTGGTAGTGTCCTTCGTAAACGTAGAGGAAGAGGTTTATCTCACTAAGTGTGACTGCGAACGCCGACCTACTTCAACTGGACCTTGTGTCCACACAACACAACCGGTGCAGAGTTTATTACCACCCAAAATAGACGCGTAGAAACGAGATTTGTCGGAAAGAACGGTTTCGGTGCTTTGCGCTATCGACTCTTCCCTAGTGTCTGGACAATTACCTGCGTATGTGCACAGCCGGGAAGGATGTTTTGTGATCACCAAATTTTTCCACCCTTCCACTTTTTTATCTTGCCGGAAACTCATGGCAATTTTCGCTAGCGATCGCAGATCTGGTTTTTTCTTGCTTTCGATACTTTTGATATCGCCACTTTCGCCCCATCACTAGGTGTGCTCGCGCGATCCTAAGAGGACCGTAACCGTAGACCGTAGCAGCAGACCGTAACACAGTAGCAATTTACAACGCGGTCATTTATGCCACGAAAAATAAGGATAAATTTATAGTCTGCTCCGATAGTCTATCTTGCTTTTCGGCGATACAAAACTTGAACAGCTCTAAATACATAATCGACTACATCAGAAGCACACTTATTAGGAATCCACATACAATTAAGATTATGTGGGTCCCTGGCCACTCGCACATTAAGGGTAAGACCATAGCAGACGAAATCGCAAAGCAAATGAATGCTACTCCCACCACCACTACAAGCCGCATCATATTTAAGAATGATATATACCGATTTATAAAGCGCGAACGGCAAGCAGAACTCAACATATAATCATCATTAAACATCTGTGAATCCTAATCGAATACCACCCTGCTACAATTCCACACTGCCAACAAATATTGTCACCCCATACCAGTGATGATAATCATGGTACATTTGTACTTTTTTTTGGTACGTTTCGCTTCCCGAAAGTACGTTGGTACTACATTGACATATTTGGTACATTTTTGTAAAATACAGCACTACACTTCAAGTCATTTGCAAAGCAGCTCTGAACGTACAAAAAAAATTAAAATTTTTCGTAGAAAATATATAGTTAAGTTGTTTTGTTGCCAAGCACAATTTGCCATTTGCAATTATGGATCATTTAAATATGCTTATGAAAAATTGCATAACTGAATTAAAGAACAGAAAATAATAACTCAAATAACAGGGCCAGAAAATTATAAATCCATAATTGAATTTTGTCAGAAGAATTATTACTCTCTAATAATAGATGAAACGA
Organism: Eurosta solidaginis; assembly: GCF_040869045.1. Lineage (NCBI taxonomy): Eukaryota > Metazoa > Arthropoda > Insecta > Diptera > Tephritidae > Eurosta > Eurosta solidaginis. The sequence goes on along the minus strand of NC_090321.1, from coordinate 85,321,433 downwards.
CTGATATATGTATGTACTAGCATACCTGGCAGACGTTGTTCTGCCCTAAATTTGGCCTCTCTGCATACATTTTAATAAGCCTTTTCCGTCTAACTCTGTCCTACCCCTCTACACTTTTTCCTAATCTTTTTATTCACTCCCCCCTCCGCCTTTTTCGCTTCATCTCCATCTTCGTCTCATTCTATCTCTTTCTCAGTCTCCTTCTCTCTTTTCTCTTCTCTCAAGTTTTTCTCCTTCTTCTTCATCTCTTATTGCCAGTGCCAGAGGGTGGTATGTATTTTGTTCCAGTCCCAATCCGAGTCTCAGTCCCAGTCCCACTCCGAGTCCCAGTCCTAGTCCTAATCCCAGTCCCAGTCCGTCTCTGGTATATTTCCCGGAAAAAGCATCGTAAATACTAATATAGGCAAATTTATATACGAAATTTCTGGAAAATCGAATAGGACGTATGTAAATAGGTATGTGGGTATTATTAATTCCTGTCTTTATTTCGGCTTCGCATGCATATTTATCAGTTCTGCCAGGTTGATGCGACTAAATCGAATATCAAAATGAACTTTAGATCTCTCAGCAACAGCTTTCATTTGATATCCATAATACACACACATTCTAGGGGTATCCGGGTCCATGGTTTGGCCTATATCTGGAGACCGTAGTCACCCAGCGCACAGTGTTTCTTGTAGAACAAGCTAGCTTGACAAAATTATTTTATGAGATTTTCCGTTTCGTATGCAGTCATTTATTACAACTACTTCATTTTTCCAGCCATATGTTCTTTTTTTAAATTTTTTTCCAAAATTTTACTTCATATACAGTAACTCATGTGAATAAGTGACATAGATCCAAAAAAATTTAAAGGACTTAAGAATATTACCTTATTGTACTTAAATTGAATGGACTACAAATCTATGCACTAAGATTTTATGAATTGTAACAGGCATATTAAACCATGGATAGAGATCTACGTATAGTTTTTTAGTCTCGACTGTAAATTTTTCAAATCTTTGGATATTTATATTGTACCCAGATGTTAATGCGCGAAGGAGATTGTCGAATCTTTTGATGAGCGTTACATCCAATCCCGTAGTCTCAGCACTAGCCTCAGAATTTTCGAAAAATCTACGAGCAGTGTTGCCGTCATTGGTATTGCCGAAACCTGGTTTTTGTTTATCTACTATCAATCCAAGTACACTTTTAAATTTATTCTGGATTTCGTTGGAACGTAGCTTTACACTCTTTTTATCTGCCTCATTCCTAAGCTGCCATTTTTTTTTTATTTCGGGGCGATAACTTATGTGAAGCAAGCATTCAGAACATCTTATCCATGCATGGAGAGTAGACAAACCAAAACCAATATTATCTCGGTTAGGCGTAAAGTCCCGTAACTCATTATTCATATCTTTTGGAGTGGCACCACAAATATAACACTTTTGTGCGGAAGAAGTTTCAGTCAAAGCATTGCAAACTTTTCCGTCAACCCTTGTTAGAAGCATATTGTGATTTACGGAAACTTCGTATTCTTCGAGCATGTACTTTGTTGGAAACAACGCATTTATCTCCTCTAAAACTTTGTTCGTTTTAAAAACAATAAAATCTTTTGTTTCTTTAGAAAAAATAAATTTAATTGGACGACAATACATGGTAGAAGAAGGTCGATGATTCTGCCAAACAATGTTACCTTTTTCATCCTGTAATTGAAGAGGAGCGAAAGAAAATATAAACAAAAACTCATCAGTGTCAGAACTGCATGTAAACTTTTGCTTATATGTGCTATGGCCAGGGCTTCCATCGCAACCCCACTTTCTGATTAAAGTATACGTCAAGTTTGTAGGTAATAAACTAACAAAAACTTCTTGATTTGCTAAAACTAAACGCTCAACAGTTTTATCTAATACGAACTGGACTTTTATTTCCGCACGTGTTTCACCCACATCAATTTCATTTGGATAACATTCTGCCTTAGCTTTTCTTAGAATATAAAATGATGGATAAACCTTATGGTCTGCCTTGATGCTCAACTTCTGAGTCGTTTTGTACCCATGAGTCGTCGACTTGCTATCTACGTAGTATGCTAAAGCTTCTACATTGCTCAAGCATCTTGCATCTGGATCACATGTCATCTTTTTTCCGGATATTTGAGTGGTTTCCTGTAATTTTTTTATAATGTTAGCAACATTTCTGTTGCCGAACATATGCGTTGATACTTCTGCCGCATAAAGTAACTCACCAGGACTTCTAGATTGCAAGAGGTCATCCACTCGACGCCGTTTGGTTTTTTCACTGCAGCTAACAAAGTCCTTCTTTCGTCTTCCGGGGCCGAAGTTAACTGAAGAAGTGGTTGGTTGGTCTGATGGCAACTTTGAATCCACCGTTATTGTAAATGTGAAGTCTGGACCCGAAAGCCACTCCGAGTTTTTATTCAAAAATCGCTCCTTATGTCTTCCAGAAGTGTTCCACTTTTGATCCAGCTTCGACGAATTTGCCGATATTTGTAAGCTTAAACTTTTTATCGAATACTCGGCTGCTTCGCTTAAATCCTACTTAAGTACAACAAAACTCAATAATTCTTTATATCTGGTTTCCTTCGAATGTTGAACACAAATGTCAAAAAACTCAGTTCTTGGTACGGTTATAATTAACTGCTTTGTGTTGTTGATTTTCCGACAGGGTGAGTAGTTGATGATTGTTGTGCTGCCATCTTAAGTGTCGTTGATCGTTCTAATTTGTTATCAGTTGTGCAGTATTTATATTACATTCAGGTATTGGCGTAGATGCTACCAAATGGGGTTGTTTTGTGTAGCGTTCCTGTGTGGTTATACCTGCATTAGGATTGCTTTGTATGTACCTGTTTTTATGCCTTGGTGACTGGTGCGGTAGTTTGTGGCAGGTTAAAGTCTTTTTGCTTTTGGTGTGCTCTTGTTGACCTTGCGCGTTTATTTGTGTATGTTTTATGGCTACGTGTTTGTTCCCTGTACCTGGGAATTGGTTTTGCCGTTTGTAGGTCAGCTTTAAAGGTTCAAATATCTCGTCGGAGCTGGTAAGTACATACATCCTATTCTATATGTAGAGATAACTAAATCTACAAAAAAAAAAAATAAATTTAAAATAGATGTGAAAAAGAATTCGCAATGGTTTTTTCTTTCGACTATTAGACAATACTTGCGACTATAACATATGTAAAATTTAGCCCGGATGTCCGCGGATGTATGTAACTTTTTTGTCCCTAAATTTAAAAATAGAGAGAAACAAGTAAGGAAGGTTAAGTTCGGGTGTAACCGAACATTACATACTCAGTTGAGAGCTATGGTGACAACATAAGGGAAAATAACCATGTAGGAAAATGAACCGAGGGAAACCCTGGAATGTGTTTGTATGACATGTGTATCAAATGAAAGGCATTAAAGAGTATTTTATGAGGGAGTGGGCCACAGTTCTATAGGTGGATGCCATTTAGGGATATAGCCATAAAGGTGGATCAGGGTTGACTCTAGAATGCGTTTGTACGATATGGGTATCAAATTAAAGGTGTTAATGAGTATTTTAAAAGGGAGTAATCCTTAGTTCCATAGGTGGACGCCGTTTCGAGATATCGCCACAAAGGTAGAACAGGGGTGACCCTAGAATTTGTTTGGACAATATGGGCATCAAACGAATGGTGTTAATGAGTATTTTAAAAGGGAGTGGGCCTTAGTTCTATAGGTGGATGCCGTTTCTAAATATCGCCATAAAGGTGGACCAGGGTTGACTCTAGAATGTGTTTGTACGATATGGGTATCAAATTAAAGGTATTAATGAGGGTTTTAAAAGGGAGTGGTGGTAGCTGTATAGGTGGTCGCCTTTTCGAGATATCGCCATAAAGGTGGACCAGGGGTGACTCTAGAATGCGTTTGTACGATATCAAATGAAAGGTGTTAATGAGTATTTTAAAAGGGAGTAATCCTTAGTCCCATAGGTGGACGCCGTTTCGAGATATCGCCATAAAGGTGGACCAGAGGTGACCCTAGAATTTGTTTGGACAATATGGGCATCAAACGAATGGTGTTAATGAGTATTTTAAAAGGGAGTGGGCCTTAGTTCTATAGGTGGATGCCGTTTCTAAATATCGCCATAAAGGTGGACCAGGGTTGACTCTAGAATGTGTTTGTACGATATGGGTATCAAATTAAAGGTATTAATGAGGGTTTTAAAAGGGAGTGGTGGTAGCTGTATAGGTGGTCGCCTTTTCGTGACTAGAATGCGTTTGTACGATATGGGTATCAAATGAAAGGTGTTAATGAGTATTTTAAAAGGGAGTAATCCTTAGTCCCATAGGTGGAGGCCGTTTCGAGATATCGCCATAAAGGTGGACCAGGGGTGACCCTAGAATTTGTTTGTACAATATGGGTATCAAAAGAAAGGTGTTAATAAGTATTTTAAAAGGGAGTAATCCTTAGTCCCATAGGTGGACGCCGTTTCGAGATATCGCCATAAAGGTGGACCATGGGTGACCCTAGAATTTGTTTGTATAATATGGGCATCAAACGAAAGGTGTTAATGAGTATTTTAAAAGGGAGTGGGCCTTAATTCTATTGGTGGACGCCGTTTCGAAATATCGCCATAAAGGTGGACCAGGGGTGACTCTAGAATATGTTTGTACGATATGGGTATCAAATTAAAGGTATTAATGAGGGTTTTAAAAGGGAGTGGTGGTTGTTGTATAGGTGGTCGCATTTTCGAAATATCGTCATAAAGGTGGACCAGGGGTGACTCTAGAATTTGTTTGTACAATATGGGTATCAAAAGAAAGGTGTTAATGAGTATTTTAAAAGGGAGTAATCCTTAGTTCCATAGGTGGACGCCGTTTCGAGATATCGTCATAAAGGTGGGCCAGGGGTGACTCTAGACTTTATTAGTACGATATGGGCATCAAATGAAACGTGTTAATGAGTATTTTTAAAAGGGAGTGGGCCTTCGTTCTATAGGTGTTCGCCTTTTCGAGATATCGCAATAAAGGTGGACTAGGGGTGACTTTAGAATATGTTTGTACGATATGGGTATCAAATGAAAGGTGTTAATGAGTATTTTAAAAGGAAGTGGGCCTTAGTTCTATAGGTGGACGCCGTTTCGAAATATCGTCATAAAGGTGGGCCAGGGGTGACTCTAGAATGTGTTTGTACGATATGGGTATCAAATTAAAGGTATTAATGAGGGTTTTAAAAGGGAGTGGTGGTTTATGGGTTATGGGTATCAAAAGAAAGGTGTTAATAAGTATTTTAAAAAGGAGTAATCCTTAGTTCCATAGGTGGACGCCGTTTCGAGATATCGCCATAAAGGTGGGCCAGGGGTGACTCTAGAATCCGTTTGTGCAATATGGGTATCAAACGAAAGGAGTTAATGAGTATTTTAAAAGGGAGTGGTGGTAGTTGTATATGTGAAGGCGTTTTCCAGATATCGACCAAAATGTGGACCAGGGTGACCCAGAACATCATCTGTTGGATACCGCTAATTTATTTATATATGTAATACCTGCCAAGATTTTAAGGGTTTTTTATTTCGCCCTGCAGAAATTTTTCATTTTCTTCTACTTAATATGGTAGGTGTCACAACCATTTTATAAAGTTTTTTCTAAAGTTATATTTCGCTTCAATAAAACAGTCCAATTACCTTACCATGTTTCATCCCTTTTTCGTATTTGGTATAGAATTATGGAATTTTTTTCATTTTTCGTAATTTTCGATATCGAAAAAGTGGGCGTGGTCATAGGCGGATTTCGTTCATTTTTCATACCAAGATAAAGTGAGTTCAAATAAGCACGTGAACTAAGTTCATTAAAGATATGTCGATTTTTGCTCAAGTTATCGAGTTAACGGCCATGCGGAAGGACAGACGAACGACTGTGTATAAAAACTGGGCGTGGCATCAACCCATTTTCACAGAAAAGAGTTAACGTCATAAAATCTATGCCCCTACCAAATTTCAAAAGGATTGGTTAATTTTTGTTCGACTTATGGCGTTAAAAGTATCCTAGACAAATTAAATGAAAAAGGGCGGAGCCACGCCCATTTTGAAATTTTCTTTTTTTTTTGTATTTTGTTGCACTATATCATTACTGGAGTTGAATGTTGACATAATTTACTTATATACTGTAAAGATATTAAATTTTTTGTTAAAATTTTACTTTAAAAAAATTTTTTTTTTAAAGTGGGCGTGGTCCTCCTCTGATTTTGCTAATTTTTATTAAGCTTACATATAGTAAAACGAGTAACGTTCCTGCCAAATTTCATCATGATATCTTCAACGACTGCCAAATTACAGCTTGCAAAAGTTTTAAATTACCTTCGTTTAAAAGTGGGCGGTGCCACGCCCATTGTCCAAAATTTTACTAATTTTCTATTTTGCGTCATAAGTTCAACTCAACTACCAAGTTTCGTCGCTTTATCTGTCTTTTGTAATGAATTATCGCAATTTTTCGGTTTTTCGAAATTTTCGATATCGAAAAAGTGGGCGTGGTTATAGTCCGATATCGTTCATTTTAAATAGCGATCTGAGATGAGTCCTCAGGAACCTACATACCGAATTTCATCAAGATACCTCAAAATTTACTCAAGTTATCGTGTTAACGGACGGACGGACGGACATGGCTCAATCAAATTTTTTTTCGATCCTGATTATTTTGTAATATGGAAGTCTATATCTATCTCGATTCCTTTATATATGTACAACCAACCGTTATCCAATCAAACTTAATATACTCTGTGAGCTCTGCTCAACTGAGTATAAAAATACCTTTTCTTCTTAATAACGTAATGTTAAATATATTGAAAATACTCTAATTGCGAAAGAATTACTATTAAAAAATTTTACTTGCCTTCGAGCTTAGAATCCATCAAAAAAATTATATGAAAGTGTTCACTTAAAAGAAATATGAAGCTTAATATTCAACAAGAATTTTGCAAATTAATCAATGCATTTTACGGCCACTCCTGCCTTCTTACTTCAATTACTTAATATATATGAGCAAAAATATCAAAAAAGCAAAAATCCCGTTATTTTGTTTGTTTTCTTTCATTTCTCATTACACTTTTCTTGGAATAAGAACTTTGTTTTTGTCCAGCTAGCTTGTTCTACACGAAACACTGTGCAGCGGTGTAAAATTTACTCTGTACTAAGGTATACATTAACAACTTCAATTTGATACCCATAATGTAAAAACACATTCTAGGTGTATCCGGGTCCACGTTTTGGCTTACATCTCGAGACCCTAGTCACCCAGCGGCATAAAACTTACTCTGTACTAAAGCACACATCAACAGCTTCAATTTGATACCCATAATGTAAAAACACATCCTAGTGTTACCCTGATACACATTTTGGCCTATATCTCGAGACCCTGGTCACCAATAGGTGTGAAAGGGAGCGTGTCATTATTCTGTATTACAAAATTCGGGTGACAAAATTCTGTAAATAGCAAAAAAATGCTGCCTGAACAAAATTCTGCTTTTTAAAATTCTGCTTTCTAAAATTCTGCTTTCTAAAATTCTGTTTTTCAAAATTCTGCATGTTTAACTGTGGAAGTCAAAATTCCGGAATCATGGCATGGCGAAGCCGGTGTTGGATCGGCTAAGAGTTATTTTTTTAAAGTGCGGTCGCCTACGCAAAAGGGTATACTACGCAGAAGGACATCACCGTGGCGGTAGCCAAGGTTATACCACACACTCGGATTTGGCATGGCGTAGCCCAGGGTTATTTTTTATAAGCGCGGCCAAAGGCCCCCTATGCAGAAAGGTGTTCTACGCAGAATTACTATGCATGGCGCACTTTTTCAAAATAATTACATGACCTCTTTAACATTGTTAACATTATATTGTAATACAGAATTTTGTAATACAGAATTATGTAATACAGAATTTTGTAATACAGAATTTTGAAAGCAGAATTCTAGAAAGCAGAATTTTGTACATACAGAATTTCGACACCAACCCGGTGTGAAAACTACCCTGTACCAAAGCACTCATCAAAAGCTTCAATTTGATACCCACAATGTAAAAACATTGTCTAGGCGTTCACGGGCCCACGTTTGGCCTATATCTCCAGACCCTAGTCACAGAGGTATGAAAATTATCCTCTACTAAATCACGCATCAACAGCTTTCATTTGTTATACATATTGTATAAACACATTCTAGGGGTGCCCGGGTCCATGTTTTGGCCTATATCTCGAGACCCTAGCCTCCCAGTTGTATGAAAATTATCCTGTACTATAGCACTCATCAACAGTTTTCATTTGATATCCATATTGTATAAACACATTCTATGGGTACCCGGGTCCACGTTTTGGGCTATATCTCGAGACCCTATCCTCCCAGTTGTATGAAAATTATCCTGTACTTAGCACTCATCAACTGCTTTCATTTGATATCCATATTGTATAAACACACTATGGGGTACCCTTTTCCACGTTTTGGGATATATCTCGAGACCCTAGCCTCCCAGTTGTATGAAAATTATCCTGTACTATTGCACTCATCAACAGCTTTCATTTGACATACATATTCTATAAACACATTCTAGGGGTACTCGGGTCCACGTTTTGGACTCTATATCGAGACCCTAGCCTCCCAGTTGTATGAAAATTACCCTGTACTATAGCACTCATCAGCAGTTTTCATTTGATATCCTTATTGTATAAACACATTTCAGGGGTACCCGGGTCCACGTTTTGGGCTATATCTCGAGACCCTAGCCTCCCAGTTGTATGCAAATGATCCTTTACTATAGCACTCATCAACAGCTTTCATTTGGTATCCATATTGTATAAACACATTCTAGGGGTACCCGGGTCCACGTTTTGGGCTATATCTCGTGACCCTAGCCTCCTAGTTGTATGAAAACTATCCTGTACTATAGCACTCATCAGCATCTTTCATTTGATATCCATATTGTATAAACACATTCTAGGGGTACCCGGGTCCACGTTTTGGGCTATATCTCGAGACCCTAGCCTCCCAGTGGTATCAAAATTATCCCGTACTATAGCACACATCAACAGCTTTAATTTGATATCCATATTTTATAAATACATTCTAGGGGTACCCGGGTCCACGTTTTGATCTCAGGCACGTAGCGAAAAAAAGGTAGACGTTGGCCGATTCTCAGACCTACCCAATATGCTCACAAAATTTCATGAGAATCGGTTCAGCCGTTTCGGAGGAGTTAAGCCTCTAAAACCGTGACAGAAGAATTTTATATATTAGATGTATATCAAAATATTTGACAGTTTCGATTCGAATTTTTGATAAAAAGTGCATTGAAAGATTTTTAGATTTGATATTTTTTGGTATTTTTAATGCCATTATTAAATCTTTCAATTACCATTCAATACCACTCGAAAAAATCGGAGTGCAAGCAAGGCTGATGCAAGTTGTTTCAAATCTGCATGTTAATATATGTGTTTGTCACATCTTAAATCTAGCTTCAAGCCGCTTCAGGTGAATTTCCCAACAAAACTGAAAAATTTTTAAAAGACGGAAACTATCATTTTTGTTACAGCCGCCTTAGGAGGGCAGACTTTCAGAGTTTTCAAGAACATTTCGGTACAGAAATGCATGTTATACTAAAGTACGCCCCACAAGGTGGCTTCCTAGACAAGCAGTCATAGATAAAATTCTTGAGCAATTGGATACCCTCAAGTATTATTTAAATCTTTACGTATTGGAAAATAAAAGCAATAATCAAAATATTAATCTTATATCTGAAATATTTCAAAGTCCTATTTATAAAGTATATTTTACATTTCTTTCTTATATTTTAAATGAAATAAATAATGTGAATATAGAAATACATTCTGAAGATATTCACAGACATTTACTTATTATCAAATTTTATAAAAAATCTTATTTAGACTTCAGTCCTATTTGGATGTTAAATATTGATTCAGACGAAAATCACTTAACCCCAGATGAAGTTTGCTGCGGTGTTAATGTGGATATTATTCGATCAAACAACCATTTCGATGAAGATGACGTACACATATTTAAGAGCTGTGCTAAATAAACAATTTTATATACAATTTTGTAGTACTTTATTAAAGAACGTAAATTTAAATGATAAAACATTGTTGTGGGCTGCAAAGCTTTCACCAGAAAATATTTTAAGCTGTGAAACAAATAGTATCGTGCCTTTAGTTATGGACTTGTTTCCGAAATCTGAATTTGATAAAATAGAGAAATTAATTCTGAATTTAGAGCTTTAGCAGAGTGATAGCCTTAAAAAATTCAAGAATTTAAATATATGCAGCTTTTGGAAAGAATTAAGATCAGTTAAAAATGAATTAAATGCGCAAATGTTTTCCAATATTTATAGAATAGTTCAAGGCATATTGTCGATTCCACATTCATCCACAAACGTAGAAAGGATATTTTCTATACAAAATTCAATTAAAACTATGTGTAGAAATAGAATTCAAACAAACCCAGTTTCGAATTTAATAAAAAGTAAAGACTTGATGAAATCCACTAACTGTAGTTGTTATAATATAGATACGAAAAAAAGCTTTTTGTCAACTGAGGTATTTAAAGAACGCAAAGAAGAAGAACTGTTAAAGTAGTGATTGAAACATGAGTTATTAGTATAGATCTAGGCGACAATTTGTAAACTTTTATACCTGAATCTAAATCTTTTCCACCTAAAATGTTTTTATACTCAGTTGAGCAGAGCTCACAGAGTATATTAAGTTTGATTGGATAACGGTTGGTTGTACATATATAAAGGAATCGAGATAGATATAGACTTCCATATATCAAAATAATCAGGATCGAAAAAAAATTTGATTGAGCCATGTCCGTCCGTCCGTCCGTCCGTTAACACGATAACTTGAGTAAATTTTGAGGTATCTTGATGAAATTCGGTATGTAGGTTCCTGAGCACTCATCTCAGATCGCTATTTAAAATGAACGATATGGGACTATAACCACGCCCACTTTTTCGATATCGAAAATTTCGAAAAACCGAAAAATTGCGATAATTCATTACAAAAGACAGATAAAGCGACGAAACTTGGTAGATGAGTTGAAATTATGACGCAAAATAGAAAATTAGTAAAATTTTGGACAATGGGCGTGGCACCGCCCACTTTTAAAAGAAGGTAATTTAAAAGTTTTGCAAGCTGTAATTTGGCAGTCGTTGAAGATATCATGATGAAATTAGGCAGGAACGTTACTCCTATTACTATATGTACGCTTAATAAAAATTAGCAAAATCGGAGGAGGACCACGCCCACTTTAAAAAAAAAAAATTTTTTTAAAGTAAAATTTTAACAAAAAATTTAATATCTTTACAGTATATAAGTAAATTATGTCAACATTCAACTCCAGTAATGATATAGTGCAACAAAACACAAAAATAAAAGAAAATTTCAAAATGGGCGTGGCTCCGCCCTTTTTCATTTAATTTGTCTAGGATACTTTTAACGCCATAAGTCGAACAAAAATTAACCAATCCTTTTGAAATTTGGTAGGGGCATAGATTTTATGACGTTAACTCTTTTCTGTGAAAATGGGCGAAATCGGTTGATGCCACGCCCAGTTTTTATACACAGTCATCCGTCTGTCCTTCCGCATGGCCGTTAACTCGATAACTTGAGCAAAAATCGACATATCTTTAATGAACTTAGTTCACGTGCTTACTTGAACTCACTTTATCTTGGTATAAAAAATGAACGAAATCCGCCTATGACCACGCCCACTTTTTCGATATCGAAAATTACGAAAAATGAAAAAAATTCCATAATTCTATACCAAATACGAAAAAGGGATGAAACATGGTAAGGTAATTGGACTGTTTTATTGAAGCGAAATATAACTTTAGAAAAAACTTTATAAAATGGTTGTGACACCTACCATATTAAGTAGAAGAAAATGAAAAATTTCTGCAGGGCGAAATGAAAAACCCTTAAAATCTTGGCAGGATGTTCTGGGTCACCCTGGTCCACATTTTGGTCGCTATCTGGAAAACGCCTTCACATATACAACTACCACCACTCCCTTTTAAAATACTCATTAACTCCTTTCGTTTGATACCCATATTGCACAAACGAATTCCAGAGTCACCCCTGGCCCACCTTTATGGCGATATCTCGAAACGGCGGCCACCTATGGAACTAAGGATTACTCCCTTTTAAAATACTTATTAACACCTTTCTTTTGATACCCATATTGTACAAACAAATTCTAGAGTCACCCCTGGTCCACCTTTATGGAGATATTTCGAAAATGCGACCACCTATACAACAACCACCACTCCCTTTTAAAACCCTCATTAATACCTTTAATTTGATACCCATATCGTACAAACACATTCTAGAGTCACCCCTGGTCCACCTTTATGGCGATATTTCGAAACGGCGTCCACCGATAGAATTAAGGCCCACTCCCTTTTAAAATACTCATTAACACCTTTCGTTTGATGCCCATATTGTACAAACAAATTCTAGGGTCACCCATGGTCCACCTTTATGGCGATATCTCGAAACGGCGTCCACCTATGGGACTAAGGATTACTCCCTTTTAAAATACTTATTAACACCTTTCTTTTGATACCCATATCGTACAAACGCATTCTAGAGTCACCCCTGGTCCACCTTTATGGCGATATCTCGAAAAGGCGACCACCTATACTGCTACCACCACTCCCTTTTAAAACCCTCATTAATACCTTTAATTTGATACCCATATCGTACAAACACATTCTAGAGTCACCCCTGGCCCACCATTATGACGATATTTCGAAACGGCGTCCACCTATAGAACTAAGGCCCACTCCCTTTTAAAATACTCATTAACACCTTTCATTTGATACCCATATCGTACAAACATATTCTAAAGTCACCCCTGGTCCACCTTTATTGCGCTATCTCGAAAAGGCGAACACCTATAGAACGAAGGCCCACTCCCTTTTAAAAATACTCATTAACACGTTTCATTTGATGCCCATATCTTACTAACAAAGTCTAGAGTCACCCCTGGCCCACCTTTATGACGATATCTCGAAACGGCGTCCACCTATGGAACTAAGGATTACTCCCTTTTAAAATACTCATTAACACCTTTCTTTTGATACCCATATTGTACAAACAAATTCTAGAGTCACCCCTGGTCCACCTTTATGACGATATTTCGAAAATGCGACCACCTATACAACAACCACCACTCCCTTTTAAAACCCTCATTAATACCTTTAATTTGATACCCATATCGTACAAACACATTCTAGAGTCACCCCTGGTCCACCTTTATGGCGATATTTCGAAACGGCGTCCACCAATAGAATTAAGGCCCACTCCCTTTTAAAATACTCATTAACACCTTTCGTTTGATGCCCATATTGTACAAACAAATTCTAGGGTCACCCATGGTCCACCTTTATGGCGATATCTCGAAACGGCGTCCACCTATGGGACTAAGGATTACTCCCTTTTAAAATACTTATTAACACCTTTCTTTTGATACCCATATCGTACAAACGCATTCTAGAGTCACCCCTGGTCCACCTTTATGGCGATATTTCGAAACGGCGTCCACCAATAGAATTAAGGCCCACTCCCTTTTAAAATACTCATTAACACCTTTCGTTTGATGCCCATATTGTACAAACAAATTCTAGGGTCACCCATGGTCCACCTTTATGGCGATATCTCGAAACGGCGTCCACCTATGGGACTAAGGATTACTCCCTTTTAAAATACTTATTAACACCTTTCTTTTGATACCCATATCGTACAAACGCATTCTAGAGTCACCCCTGGTCCACCTTTATGGCGATATCTCGAAAAGGCGACCACCTATACTGCTACCACCATTCCCTTTTAAAACCCTCATTAATACCTTTAATTTGATACCCATATCGTACAAACACATTCTAGAGTCACCCCTGGTCCACCTTTATGGCGATATTTCGAAACGGCGTCCACCAATAGAATTAAGGCCCACTCCCTTTTAAAATACTCATTAACACCTTTCGTTTGATGCCCATATTGTACAAACAAATTCTAGGGTCACCCATGGTCCACCTTTATGGCGATATCTCGAAACGGCGTCCACCTATGGGACTAAGGATTACTCCCTTTTAAAATACTCATTAACACCTTTCATTTGATACCCATATCGTACAAACGCATTCTAGAGTCACCCCTGGTCCACCTTTATGGCGATATCTCGAAACGGCGTCCACCTATGGGACTAAGGATTACTCCCTTTTAAAATACTCATTAACACCTTTCATTTGATACCCATATCGTACAAACGCATTCTAGAGTCACCCCTGGTCCACCTTTATGGCGATATCTCGAAAAGGCGACCACCTATACTGCTACCACCACTCCCTTTTAAAACCCTCATTAATACCTTTAATTTGATACCCATATCGTACAAACACATTCTAGGGTCACCCCTGTTCCACCTTTGTGGCGATATCTCGAAACGGCGTCCACCTATGGAACTAAGGATTACTCCCTTTTAAAATACTCATTAACACCTTTAATTTGATACCCATATCGTACAAACGCATTCTAGAGTCAACCCTGATCCACCTTTATGGCTATATCCCTAAATGGCATCCACCTATAGAACTATGGCCCACTCCCTCATAAAATACTCTTTAATGCCTTTCATTTGATACACGTGTCATACAAACACATTCCAGGGTTTCCCTCGGTTCATTTTCCTACATGGTTATTTTCCCTTATGTTGTCACCATAGCTCTCAACTGCCACCTATAGAACTAAGGCCCACTCCCTTTTAAAATACTCATTAACACCATTCGTTTGATGCCCATATTGTCCAAACATATTCTAGGGTCACCCCTGTTCCACCTTTGTGGCGATATCTCGAAACGGCGTCCACCTATGGAACTAAGGATTACTCCCTTTTAAAATACTCATTAACACCTTTAATTTGATACCCATATCGTACAAACGCATTCTAGAGTCAACCCTGATCCACCTTTATGGCTATATCCCTAAATGGCATCCACCTATAGAACTATGGCCCACTCCCTCATAAAATACTCTTTAATGCCTTTCATTTGATACACATGTCATACAAACACATTCCAGGGTTTCCCTCGGTTCATTTTCCTACATGGTTATTTTCCCTTATGTTGTCACCATAGCTCTCAACTGAGTATGTAATGTTCGGTTACACCCGAACTTAACCTTCCTTACTTGTTATGAAATGTTTTTGCATTGAATTCAGCATTTTTTTGTTTGTTGTTTTTTTTGAAATATTAATTTTATGTTCCTTACTGGCACTCAATAAAGAAACGTTTTTATATAGGTACGTATGTATGTACATTATTATTATGAATTCATGAGCTTAACACCGGCTTATAATAAATTAATATTCAATTATTATGTTTTTCTAAGAGAAACTGAAAAGAAAGAAAGAAACATTTACTGGCATATTGCGATGGTACCATTTCGAAAACCGCCACGAATTAATCGTCTTTTATTATTTTTACTGGAAAAGTATTTCTTCATAAATCATATTTCCCTGTTATTCTACCTTTAATTTGTGTTACAAAATTTACTGGCTAAAACAGTTTTTGGACAAAGAAGCAGAATATAACCCTAGTTTGGTTCAAATGCAATCCGAAGACTTTTGGTATATTTTTGGATGGTTTGGTACATTTTTTTTCCTCCCTTGGTACAAAATGAAAAAATCCATTTATCATCCCTGCCCCATACATCCGCCTTCGTCTCGGTCATACTATAATTACGCACGCACATCGCTCAAAGGCTCAGAACCAAGCCTATGTCCAATTTGTAAATTCACCATCAGCATACAACATATTTTGTCAGAATGTCCAAATCTTATTACACAACAACGTCAGTATTTTCACAACACCGATCCTCTCCAGCTATTAAGCAACCCAACGGAATAAAATATCAAAACCATATATTACTATCTCAGAGAAACCGAGCTCCTTCGTCGTATATGATGCCTAGCTTTTATCAACATGCCAGCCGAAAGCCGTCGTTGTTATTTTATAAGTTTATATAACGATTGTATTGCTATGTAAGCTTTTAATAAAAAATAAAAATAAAATTAAAGAAAAAAACTTTTTTAAAAATAAGCTTTTATTATTGGTTAATAAAATTAACTAAAAAGTAAAAAATAAATTGACTTTAAAGAAATATAACACTTTATAAGTTCATTGTAACATTTAACCATAATTAGGCTTTTTCGTCTGCGACAAAAAAATTCCATATTGTACATAATTATGTATATATTTTTAACATTAAAACTTTACACCTAAATTATTAAATCTTACAGTTTATATCACATTTCTAATTGTTCTAATAAAAGCGGGTTAAATTTTTATGGTATAATTAAGAACATTTAGGACCTCCTTTTCTCGCTATCACAATGTAATTTAGGTGTAAAATTTTAATGTTAAAAATATATACATAATTATGTACAATATGGAATTTTTTTGTCGCAGACGAAAAAGCCTAATTATCGTTAAATGTTAAAATGAACTTATAAAGTGTTATATTTCTTTACAGTCAATTTATTTTTTACTTTTTAGTTAATTTTATTAACCAATAATAAAAGCTTATTTTTAAAAAAGTTTTTTTTCTTTAATTTTATTTTTACCTTTTAGTTCCATTTATTAACAAGTAATAGAAGCTTGTTGTTAGAAAAGCTTTTTTCTTAAATTTAATTTAAATATGAATTTTTGTAATTTTTGGTATGGTAAAATATTGTTTAAATTAGTTATGTAATCTTTATTTAGTTATTTGTAACGTTTCTCATCCTATCCATTTCTTTTAATGCATCAACATTACAAGGTTTCTTCGAAGTC
This sequence comes from Eurosta solidaginis, assembly GCF_040869045.1. NCBI lineage: Eukaryota > Metazoa > Arthropoda > Insecta > Diptera > Tephritidae > Eurosta > Eurosta solidaginis. The sequence continues at coordinate 85,304,598 of NC_090321.1, read as the reverse complement.
AACTTTGAACAATCAAGTTCTCTATTCGAGTGTTAACTAACTTAAAACCATATTTTATTGTGATTTTGCCTATGTCGCGTTCAGTTTACAACTACTAATTGCAGATCTCTGCTCTGTTCCATCACCAAAAATCCGTAAAACAAAATCAAGTGTGCAGAAAAGTATGCAACAAAAAGTATGCAATATTTAGCGCTAACAGCCTAATTTCTAAGGCACACAAACAAAGCGAAGTTACCTGCGTTCTAGGGGACTTAGGCTTTTATTCCCCTGTGAATACAAATCTTTACCGATAACTTTGTTATCGATTAATTTATCGAATTCTCGCAAAGTAATATTGCATTGTCGTCGGAGTTATACATGTGTGCAAAATTTCAGCTCAATCGGACACCGGGAAGTGTATCAAATTTAACTTGCAAGATTTGATTACAGACAACAGCCAAGTGAAAGCAAATAATAGCTTATAACAAGTAAGGAAGGTTAAGTTCGGGTGTAACCGAACATTATATACTCAGTTGAGAGCTATGGTGACAACATAAGGGAAAATAACCATGTAGGAAAATGAACCGAGGGAAACCCTGGAATGTGTTTGTATGACATGTGTATCAAATGAAAGGCATTAAAGAGTATTTTATGAGGGAGTGGGCCATAGTTCTATAGGTGGATGCCATTTAGGGATATAGCCATAAAGGTGGATCAGGGTTGACTCTAGAATGCGTTTGTACGATATGGGTATCAAATTAAAGGTGTTAATGAGTATTTTAAAAGGGAGTAATCCTTAGTTCCATAGGTGGACGCCGTTTCGAGATATCGCCACAAAGGTGGAACAGGGGCGACCCTAGAATTTGTTTGGACAATATGGGCATCAAACGAATGGTGTTAATGAGTATTTTAAAAGGGAGTGGGCCTTAGTTCTATAGGTGGATGCCGTTTCTAAATATCGCCATAAAGGTGGACCAGGGTTGACTCTAGAATGTGTTTGTACGATATGGGTATCAAATTAAAGGTATTAATGAGGGTTTTAAAAGGGAGTGGTGGTAGCTGTATAGGTGGTCGCCTTTTCGAGATATCGCCATAAAGGTGGACCAGGGGTGACTCTAGAATGCGTTTGTACGATATGGGTATCAAATGAAAGGTGTTAATGAGTATTTTAAAAGGGAGTATTCCTTAGAACCATAGGTGGACGCCGTTTCGAGATATCGCCATAAAGGTGGACCACGGGTGACCCTAGAATTTGTTTGTACAATATGGGTATCAAAAGAAAGGTGTTAATAAGTATTTTAAAAGGGAGTAATCCTTAGTCCCATAGGTGGACGCCGTTTCGAGATATCGCCATAAAGGTGGACCATGGGTGACCCTAGAATTTGTTTGTACAATATGGGTATCAAAAGAAAGGTGTTAATAAGTATTTTAAAAGGGAGTAATCCTTAGTCCCATAGGTGGACGCCGTTTCGAGATATCGCCATAAAGGTGGACCAGGGGTGACTCTAGAATGCGTTTGTACGATATGGGTATCAAATGAAAGGTGTTAATGAGTATTTTAAAAGGGAGTATTCCTTAGAACCATAGGTGGACGCCGTTTCGAGATATCGCCATAAAGGTGGACCACGGGTGACCCTAGAATTTGTTTGTACAATATGGGTATCAAAAGAAAGGTGTTAATAAGTATTTTAAAAGGGAGTAATCCTTAGTCCCATAGGTGGACGCCGTTTCGAGATATCGCCATAAAGGTGGACCAGGGGTGACTCTAGAATGCGTTTGTACGATATGGGTATCAAATGAAAGGTGTTAATGAGTATTTTAAAAGGGAGTATTCCTTAGAACCATAGGTGGACGCCGTTTCGAGATATCGCCATAAAGGTGGACCACGGGTGACCCTAGAATTTGTTTGTACAATATGGGTATCAAAAGAAAGGTGTTAATAAGTATTTTAAAAGGGAGTAATCCTTAGTCCCATAGGTGGACGCCGTTTCGAGATATCGCCATAAAGGTGGACCATGGGTGACCCTAGAATTTGTTTGTACAATATGGGCATCAAACGAAAGGTGTTAATGAGTATTTTAAAAGGGAGTGGGCCTTAATTCTATTGGTGGACGCCATTTCGAAATATCGCCATAAAGGTGGACCAGGGGTGACTCTAGAATGTGTTTGTACGATATGGGTATCAAATTAAAGGTATTAATGAGGGTTTTAAAAGGGAGTGGTGGTTGTTGTATAGGTGGTCGCATTTTCGAAATATCGTCATAAAGGTGGACCAGGGCTGACTCTAGAATTTGTTTGTACAATATGGGTATCAAAAGAAAAGTGTTAATGAGTATTTTAAAAGGGAGTAATCCTTAGTACCATAGGTGGACGCCGTTTCGAGATATCGTCATAAAGGTGGGCCAGGGGTGACTCTAGACTTTGTACGATATGGGCATCAAATGAAACGTGTTAATGAGTATTTTTAAAAGGGAGTGGGCCTTCGTTCTATAGGTGTTCGCCTTTTCGAGATATCGCAATAAAGGTGGACCAGGGGTGACTTTAGAATATGTTTGTACGATATGGGTATCAAATGAAAGGTGTTAATGAGTATTTTAAAAGGGAGTGGGCCTTAGTTCTATAGGTGGACGCCGTTTCGAAATATCGTCATAAAGGTGGGCCAGGGGTGACTCTAGAATGTGTTTGTACGATATGGGTATCAAATTAAAGGTATTAATGAGGGTTTTAAAAGGGAGTGGTGGTTGTTGTGTAGGTGGTCGCATTTTCGAAATATCGCCATAAAGGTGGACCAGGGGCGACTATAGAATTTGTTTGTACAATATGGGTATCAAAAGAAAGGTGTTAATAAGTATTTTAAAAGGGAGTAATCCTTAGTTCCATAGGTGGACGCCGTTTCGAGATATCGCCATAAAGGTGGGCCAGGGGTGACTCTAGAATTCGTTTGTGCAATATGGGTATCAAACGAGAGGAGTTAATGAGTATTTTAAAAGGGAGTGGTGGTAGTTGTATATGTGAAGGCGTTTTCCAGATATCGACCAAAATTTGGACCAGGGTGACCCAGAACATCATCTGTTGGATACCGCTAATTTATTTATATATGTAATACCTGCCAAGATTTTAAGGGTTTTTTATGTCGCCCTGCAGAAATTTTTCATTTTCTTCTACTTAATATGGTAGGTGTCACAACCATTTTATAAAGTTCTTTCTAAAGTTATATTTCGCTTCAATAAAACAGTCCAATTACCTTACCATGTTTCATCCCTTTTTCGTATTTGGTATAGAATTATGGAATTTTTTTCATTTTTCGTAATTTTCGATATCGAAAAAGTGGGCGTGGTCATAGGCGGATTTCGTTAATTTTTCATACCAAGATAAAGTGAGTTCAAGTAAGCACGTGAACTAAGTTCATTAAAGATATGTCGATTTTTGCTCAAGTTATCGAGTTAACGGCCATGCGGAAGGACAGACGGACGACTGTGTATAAAAACTGGGCGTGGCATCAACCGATTTCGCCCATTTTCACAGAAAAGAGTTAACGTCATAAAATCTATGCCCCTACCAAATTTCAAAAGGATTGGTTAATTTTTGTTCGACTTATGGCGTTAAAAGTATCCCAGACAAATTAAATGAAAAAGGGCGGAGCCACGCCCATTTTGAAATTTTCATTTATTTTTGTATTTTGTTGCACTATATCATTACTGGAGTTGAATGTTGACATAATTTACTTATATACTGTAAAGATATTAAATTTTTTGTTAAAATTTTACTTTAAAAAAATTTTTTTTTTTACCATGTTTCATCCCTTTTTCGTATTTGGTATAGAATTATGGAATTTTTTTCATTTTTCGTAATTTTCGATATCGAAAAAGTGGGCGTGGTCATAGGCGGATTTCGTTAATTTTTCATACCAAGATAAAGTGAGTTCAAGTAAGCACGTGAACTAAGTTCATTAAAGATATGTCGATTTTTGCTCAAGTTATCGAGTTAACGGCCATGCGGAAGGACAGACGGACGACTGTGTATAAAAACTGGGCGTGGCATCAACCGATTTCGCCCATTTTCACAGAAAAGAGTTAACGTCATAAAATCTATGCCCCTACCAAATTTCAAAAGGATTGGTTAATTTTTGTTCGACTTATGGCGTTAAAAGTATCCCAGACAAATTAAATGAAAAAGGGCGGAGCCACGCCCATTTTGAAATTTTCATTTATTTTTGTATTTTGTTGCACTATATCATTACTGGAGTTGAATGTTGACATAATTTACTTATATACTGTAAAGATATTAAATTTTTTGTTAAAATTTTACTTTAAAAAAAATTTTTTTTTTAAAGTGGGCGTGGTCCTCCTCCGATTTTGCTAATTTTTATTAAGCGTACATATAGTAATAGGAGTAACGTTCCTGCCAAATTTCATCATGATATCTTCAACGACTGCCAAATTACAGCTTGCAAAATTTTTAAATTACCTTCTTTTAAAAGTGGGCGGTGCCACGCCCATTGTCCAAAATTTTACTAATTTTCTATTTTGCGTCATAAGTTCAACTCATCTACCAAGTTTCGTCGCTTTATCTGTCTTTTGTAATGAATTATCGCAATTTTTCGGTTTTTCGAAATTTTCGATATCGAAAAAGTGGGCGTGGTTATAGTCCGATATCGTTCATTTTAAATAGCGATCTGAGATGAGTGCTCAGGAACCTACATACCGAATTTCATCAAGATACCTCAAAATTTACTCAAGTTATCGTGTTAACGGACGGACGGACGGACATGGCTCAATCAAATTTTTTTTCGATCCTGATTATTTTGATATATGGAAGTCTATATCTATCTCGATTCTTTTATATATGTACAACCAACCGTTATCCAATCAAACTTAATATACTCTGTGAGCTCTGCTCAACTGAGTATAAAAAGCTAAGCTTAAACTAAGTTTGCTTAAACCCTAGTCAAATTTAAACTACTGAGCAGTTTTTCAGTCACAGTTTAAGGCCGCCTTTAGGGTAAGCTTTTTTGTACGGCTGTGCGTACTGTTTTTTTTTATCTAGATAATTTGTCGATACGGCAACAGCTGAATTTTGTTTACTCGTCAAACATGGAAAAAATATTTCCCAGCCTTAGCGAAATATATATCTAGTTCCGGAGCTGATATCAAACATCATGCTATAATTATTCTTAAACCAGATAGTTCTCGAGTTGACCTCCAACGTCTTTCTCAAATTATTTTCAGACCTTTGAGAGATTTTGAGAAATGCACAGCTTTCAAATGCATATCCAACACATTTCTTCAGTTTATGTCCTACTTTGGATATAGAGTTTGGATGGGTTGAAATAAAAATCTTCCCCGAGGAGGTACCACCAAAGCCAAAAGCGGTTTATTGTGAGAAATAAACACCTGGTTGATAGTAGTAAAGAAGGGCTATTAATTAAGAATAAGTTATACATATTTTATTTTATTTTCGTGAAAATACTGTAGCATTGTAATCTTACATTTGAGTCCACTGAGAGAGCCATACATAAATACAAGTTGGAAACTATATTTTTTCAACTTAAGTAATAGATTTGTTTGCTTTGTAAAAAATTTCCTTTTTGCTCAGAACTTTAGGTTAGGTTAGAGTGGCCACCGGTGCGAGCACCAGTGCACTTAGGCCCAAAAGGTCCCATTGTGATACCACGTCGATCTCTCCCCTACTCAAACCAACAGGTCGATTCAGTAAATGTCAGGAATTTTTTAGGTTCCAACTTAGCCAGATCACAAAGATCTTCAAAGAAGGGAGATCCCAGAGACTTCTTCCTCTTGCGTCAAAGCGCAGGACAGTCGCACAGAAAATGCTTGACTGTGTCTATCTCCTCTTCGTCTTTGCAGCTTCTGCAGTAATCATTATAAGGAGCACCCAGCTGTTGTACATGCTTGCCGATTGCTATGTGGCCGGTTAAAAGTTCAACCACCAGAGATATGTCCCCCCTTCCAAGAAAAAGGAGACTTCTTGTGCGTCTCGTATACCATTCAGGCCACACGAGCTTACTGTGGGTGCAGGATTCGAGATTGCTCCATCTCACACCCGCTTACCTAAGGAAAGTTCCTTTCAAATTGAGCTTACAGGTAGCGAGCGGCATGCTCAATCCCTTCCAGGACGACGAAAGCGGATCGGATGTTCCGCCTCTTGCAAGTTCGTCAGCCATCTCATTGCCAGGTATTTCCGAGTGTTCAGGCAACCATACCAGGCTGAGGGAAGTTTGCTCAGCGATCTCGTTAAGAGATTTGCGGCACTTCTCTACTGTCCCGAACTTACATGTGACCGATCCAAGCGCTTTTAGTGCAGCCTGGCTGTCAGAGTAAATACAAATTTTATTATAGCCGTGAACAGCATTCCTGCGGTGATCAACGGCCTCATTTATAGCAGCCACCACCGCCTGAAAGACGCTGCTATGATGCTCAGAACGTTATGTTTCTCAAGTTGAGTCACTGTTTCGAAAAAACTTTTCAGATTTTAGATGTGTGCCTTGTGTCAACATGCGTAGATGAACACAAGCGGGCGAAATAGGAGGAGCATTTAAGGGATTGTAACCTCTCTGCCGGTTCAGCGCGTCCCCAATTGCCATCACCAAAAGAGGTTGAGGATGCCATCGGTCACGCTAAACGATCTAAAGCAGTGGGCCCAGACGGCATTGCCATGCCGATGCTTAAAAACCTAGGTAAAGAGGGATTAAAATATTTAGCACATCTCTTCAGCCGATCCCTTTCCACCTTTGTCATACCCGAAAAATGGAAAATGGCGGAGTCACTATCGTTTCCTACGTCGATGACTGCACAATAATGGCCACAGGCCCAGGCCCACAGATCGATGAGCTTTGCAACAAAATAAACGGCGATCTCTCCATTTTTTTCGCCCCGCGAAACCTGACATTATCGCCGACTATCATCATCGGCGACCTTATCTACAACATGGTCGTCCCAAATGTCGACCATTTTGAAAATCCAAGCCAATGGCCCTACGCTACCGACTGTCTTACACCCCAAAATCTTGGGTGTGACGTTCGATCAAGATATACATTTTGGTGAGCATGCAGCCGCAATTGTACCGAAAATCCAGAGCCGCAATAAAATCCTCAAATCTCTTGCTGGCAGTACTTGGACAGTAAAGAAACGCTTATTACCACTTACAAAGCAATTGGCCAGCCGATTGCATGATACGCGTGCCCGATATGGTCGCCAGCCTAAAGACTACTCACTGGAAGAAGCTACAGAACTGCTAAAATACCACCCTCAGAAACGCCACGGGTTGTCTTCTTATTTCCCGAGAACACCATCTACATAATGAGGCGAGAATACTCCCCATCAAGGACAGAAATGAAGTGCTAATCAAACAGTTCTGTTGAATACCCAGGAACCTGGGCATCCCAACAGACATCTGATTGATGATCCTACACCGCCCAAGGGCTTACGGAGTCATCTCCGTAAGCATTATGAGGAAATACGGCACCTGAGAACACAACCGTATGAAGATAAAAACACAAGCAGGTCTTCAGTGAAATCCACAAACAGGCGTTGGACCTCTATGCCAGGAATTGCCCGGTGAATCCTGTACTCAAAGAACAATATCCAAAACTAGAAGAGGAGGAACGCACTCTCCCTAGGGAAACGCGCATCACTCTAGCTCAACTGCGATCTAGGTACTGTAACAGGTTTAACTCTTACCTATCCAGAATCAACGCCGACATATGTACAAAACATATGTCCTGCTTGTAATGTGTCCCCACATGACACCAACCCTCTCTTTAACTGTTTTGTGGAACCAACGCTACTAACACCCCTCTCATTATGGTGCACCCCTGTTGAAACAGCAAGTTTCCTTGGACTCGCATTAGAGGATATTCATGATAATTTGTGATCGGTCGCACCCATTGTATGGGGCGAAGCACTGCTACAACAACAACAACAACAACCATTTTCAATACCTTTATATCGTCGCCGATTCTGTAAAAGATGTTAACTCCATCCACCAAAATTTCACACTAGAACGAAAAAGCTCTCTTGCATGACAAGTTAAAATGTATTGAATTTTACGTAGTTAGCAGCTTTTCATAATTATGTTGGAGTTAGTGGTTCTTGACAATAAACACATAATTTTCTTTTAATATGCAGAAATCGTCTCCCACTCCACCATTATCAAAAAATCAGTTTAAGTTAAATGTGGAGCTTATAGCGCATCGTTGACAATCTCAATTTATGCTCAAACTATGGTGTTAATGGACTGAACTTTGTTGATCTTAGACATGCAGATGCCGGAACTTGGTAAAGTATCGAAGTAAAGTATCTATACTTTATTCAGAAATTGGAAAAAAGCATCGAGTACGAAATATTCGAGTATTTTTTGTTTTTTGAAAAGTATCCATACTACTCACTCAGTGTACTCGTATCGTGCGATCACTACTCAGATCAACTAAAAAGTGCCTGCTATAGTGAGGGAGTGACTTTTCGTAAAGAGTAGTAAATATTTATTCTTTATAACCTAGACGTATTGATCGTTTGAATCAAAATCACTTTCGTTTCGTGTTAAATGGGGTTACTCTGAAATTACATCCATGGGTACATAAAACCTGCTACAGTGATCGTATGGAACGATACTGTTCCAGCTTTTCAAAGTTTTTTCTTCATAAACATATTTTAAAAACACCAAATATTCCAAACATCTTTTGATATTTGCCCTTATTTCAAATGATTTATTGAGTTTTGAAAGAAATTAATTAATTATTGGTGAACTGCTAGGTTAGGCTCAGCTATGTACTTCAACCAAAAACAAAATGCTTAGCTACTATTGTTATCACTAAGGCGTTATGCTATGGCGTCAGTAACAGGATACATTGATTTCCATAAGGTTGATTGCAACAGCTTTTTTATACGGAGTTTTCCAGAGCCATAAAGTAGGTACTTATTCCGAAATTTTCTTTTTATCTCATGGTCTATTCATTAACGAGGAATGTTTAAAGCTAAGAATAAAGTTTGATCTCACAATCTAATGCATTGCATATGTCACACTTTCATTGCAAACAATCAAAAATATTTGTTCTTAAATCGCAAATATAAATATTTATTTGCAGATAACACGAAAATAAATATCGCTATTTCGACTGTTGATGGGAATATCACCATATCTCAGCTGCCGTTTCGAGAAAGCTCTATCTTAGAATAATTTCTATTTACTTTGACGTGAGCTTCCGCGTGTATGAAATGATGTGTTCAGCCGAGTATTGGTGATTTTCCACTCAATAGACGATTTATGTATGACAACATCCCGCATTTAACGATTCTTCTTAACTTACTTAATTGGCGCTTAATCGTCTAAACGGTATCGACCATGGGTTACCAACTTTATCCCCAAAATCGAAATCTCAAAATCTAAATCCCCAAATCAAAATCACCAAAATCAAAATCCCGTAATCAAAATCCCCAAAATCAAAATCCCCAACACGAAATCCCCATTTTCTGTGTGAAAAACATTCAAATTAGGTTTAAAATCGCGCCGATAGGATATTTATGTTTATCCTATTTCCAAATTAACACTTCAATATAGATGATTTCACAAATATTTAATGGGCACATTAAAGAAAATACAGTGCAACGCAATAACTTATAAATACAATTAATACAGTATTCACATAACAAAAAAATTCAAAATTCATTGCATTGCAGATAAACACCGGAACATTTTTTTTTTGTTTTTACAAATTATAAATACATATGTACATACATATATTTTTATGTATAAATTACATTACAAAACCCTGCCAGCAGTTTTCTGGTAATTTTATCGTCTATCGCCAAGAATAATTCGATACATTTTGCAGTTAATAAGGCGATAGAAATTCATTTGACAAACAAAACTTATACTTTAACGGAATTTTTTCTCCAAGAAAATATTTAGGGGATGGAGATCTGTAACGTTTAGAATTTTCCGTTTCTCAATTATTTTGAGAACTTTTGCAGTTTGCTTTCGTAGTTTCCTTCTATTCAATAGCTATATTAATGATATTATGCTAATTTTGCGATATTTTCTCATCGTCGGTTCACTACCAGATCGAGGTTTTTCACTTAAATTTTTTAACATTTTTTCACAGTATTTTTAATAATAAATTAATTAATAAATTAATATTAAATAAAATTAAATAAACCAAAATTAAATAAATAGAAAATGAAATTTAAATCCGTGATCGGCATTGAATCGACGACTTTTGCACGGTAGTTGAAGACCTAAGCCGCTGTGCCACTGATGTACAGAAGAAGTTGTTGTCAAATTCGCAATATAACATTGACATGGTTAGAACTGAAAGAAGATATGAAAACACAATGCAAATAGTACGTGTACCGTTAGGTTATTCCCCATAATTTTACTTTATGCTTATAGTCATACTTACATATATATAAATGCGTAATTATACGCGTCAGAACTTTACCTTATGATTTAATTTAAATTTTTGTGATTTTGTATTCGAGGTTTTTTGATATTTCCTCAAAAATGGTTTGGGGATTTAGCCCCAAAAAAGTGCGGGGATTTTGTGTTGGGGATTTTGGTTATGGGATTTTAAATTTGGGGATTCTGTGTTTGGGGATTTAGGGGCACACCCATTGACCATTCTTCACATGATCTAAAAAGGAAATATAATTTCGAATATTTGTGCATCTAAAAATACACTCATCACCCAGATTAAATATCATCACCGCACAAAGTTGTCCATTCACAACGCCCGGTGCCCCAATAAATTTAACGTCCGCAACACGTGTATCTAGAACTTCGTCGTTCATTGATTTTTGGAAATATCCATGTTGCCCCAAATAAATAACCTCATAATCATTTAAATAAAGGACAGTAGATTGGAGTATATTCGAAGTCACCCCATCTTCTGTAGTTGTATGACCCCATCCAGCAACTTCCATACGTGTGCGCCTTGGTGGATATATGCAACCGCGATATTCTATTGTTCGTACTGTTGGGCCCTCAAACATTCCTTGCACTTCCACCACAGCAATACGCCTATCATATCCGGGAATAGCATAAGATGGATAATGTATTTTCTCCACATTGTGAATTTGTGCATGTTCGTCACATAAATTCGTTACACCAGCTGCAACAGTGTAAAAGTGCTTTTCACACTCTTTCACGCAATTTGCAGCTGTAACCGCCTTATTCATATCGATTAATGATCCAACGCAGTGATGTTCGTTATTAAGACGTATTGATACCAAATAAGGATACGTTTCTATATTCGAATCAGTGCCAGCTCGCATGCGATATTCCGAATTCGTGTAAGTCATAAGGTAGGTAAGCATGACAAAGAACAGCGCGATATAATTGCAAAAATACATTTTATCTTAAGACTATTTCCACCGATTTTTAAATTTAAAGTACACCAAGATCAATTTTGTGGGCGCTATTTATACATAATTGGGCGGTGTGAATAAAAAATAAGCAAAAACGTTTCCTCCAGATTCCAAGAATTGAACAATAAAAACACTTCCTTATTTGAATTAAAGCTACAAATTATAGAAAGAAAATATTTTTTTTTAACTCAACCCATTTAACCTTGAGTAAATTTTTGGTTTGAAGTGCCTAATTAAAATTCCATTGCCCCTAATGATTAAAAATACAAAATATTTATACAGCTTGTTAAAATGACAATTCTATAGAAAATTCGTATTATATAAGCTTTATATTTTTATGAAAAGAACAAAGCATACACGTAATTATGTAGTTTCATTTGTTTCCAATTTTATGTTCTATTGTATATTGCCATATAACCAGAGTTGGGAGCAGTGAAATAAATTTTGAGTAACAACACTGCTCGAACTTAAGTTGGATCAGAAGCGTAGGGGGGGGGGGGGGGGGGGGGGAAGGGGGGCATCTTGCACCGGACGCTACTCACAGGTGGGCGCAAAATGGCCCGAAAAGCAGAACTTCCTGGATAATTTTAATTTTTATTATAACTGATTTCTGGAAAAAATTTGCCATACTAAAAAATTCATGCATATACCCAGAACACGTGCGACAGGTTGTGGAATAATTGAAAGCAAATATCTTTTTTTCTCATGTTCAACATTACAATGGGAATTATTAAATAATGCTTTAACAAAAACTGTCAAATATGAATTCGAAATTCGAGACTCTCTGTGAAGAAGCAATAGAAAAAGCGGAGTATCTTTGTGATAAATGGGATATTGATATGGTAAAACTTGTAAGATGGCGCCGCAAAATGCTCGGAGAATAGAGATGTTGGTCTTTCCGCAGAATATGAAATTTCTCGCGTCATGAAAAGTGTTCTCGATCGTCTCTCTGGGTGAATTTTATAATACATATTTCGATGGAACAGAACGTTTTATCCAAATATGGAGAAGATGTTTTTCGAAAATTGACTATCTCAGTATTACTAATTTATTTTATTACTAATGTTTTATACTCATATTATTATTAAATATGTATTTGAATCTACTTATCGATGATATATTCATCTCATAATAAAAATATAAGAAGGTAAAACCATTCTTTCTTCTCGGCGGCCATAATGATTTTTTGCATATTTGACCTTTACAAATGCCCGAAAAAAATAAAAATAAAATAGATCGAAAATTTGGTATGAATTTTATTAGTTCGGTTTTATAGTTTTTTTTAATTAATACGATTTAACCATGCATGGTTTCATACCAGCATTTAGCTTTCTTCCATCATTAGAGCTGTTGCAGGCCTTCGCAACTGTACGATTCACCTAGTCCGCTTTTCATGGCAGGAATACACCCGGAGCGCTTGCCAAACACTGTCGAGGGGCGACCCCGTTTAGAAAAATTTTCTTCTAATTGAAAAACCTTATTTCTAAAATTTCCGATATACATATACCTGTTCAAATGGGGTTCAGATAGTTCACAACCTTTGTATTGTCCAACCATTATGTATTTTCTGGGAAGCCGAAGGTGGAGAAATGGTTGGGGAAATTTAGGTACATTATTTCTTGTCTTGAAGAATATCTTTTGTATAAATATTGAAATTTGTATACCTATATGTATTATTTCTGAACTTCATGATTGAACAAATGTGTGTATATGAAAAAAATAAGATATTCAATGAAAGGTAAAATTTTAACAAGTATAAAATTCATTATTCAGTCAACAAATATAGTCAGAAAAGATTCAGAAAGCCGAATTAAAAATGATTTTAAATTTTGGATCGCCTAAAGTAAACACATTTTATTCAAATGTGATTGAAAACTATATTCAGTTTTTGATCATCAAAAGTATTCATATTTGATTATTTCTTTTGTTCAATTGTATGATAACTCATTATTTAGTCACAAAGAGTAATCAAATTTCAGCCAACCACTTCTAACAAAAATTATTCTTACGCAAAAGCATACATATGTATGTACGTATGTATGTTCATATATAAGCTAAGAAATGTAGGTATGAACATGGTAATGTTCGGCTATGACGATCGTAGCGTATAAAAAAACCTATATAAATATGTAAATACATATCGTCGCCTGCTTGCCAGAAGCATGAATGTGCCAAAATGAAAATGTTGGGAAATCGAGTTTCAAAGTTTATTGCTCCCTCAAAATAAGAAGAATTAATTTCTAATGTAAAAATGTATCTATTATGTATATAGGGTATTCCATCCCATTTCGACCAATTTTGAACCCGACCCCTTTAGAATTGGCTGAAAGTTGTTCTTCTTTTTCTATCTTACGAAAGACGTTTTTCAGAATTTTTTAAAATTTTTTCATCCAACTCAAAAAAAGGTATGAATTTAAAAAAAACACCGTTTTTTTTCAAAATGCTATAACTTTTTCAAAAATTGACCGTTTGGGATCTTTTTTTTTTAATTGTTTTTAAATGTACTTTTCGGAAAAAATACAAAAAAATTTTTAAAGTTTTTTTTTTAATTTTTCAGTTTTTCGAGATTTTTCGAATTTCGAATTTTTTTTTCTCATAAAAAACTTCAATCAATTCTGCTATCATCCCCACTAATCCCGGAGTGGGCCGATTTTTTTTATATTTTTTTTATTTGATTGAAAACAAAATTTACAAAATTTCTAAATAACTCCAATATTCGATAATGCAAAATGGTCTTTATTAGACTACTTTCAAAATAACACTTTTATTGCTCGACAGATAGCGTGCTTAAATCAAACTGACTTTCGTGCCTCAACTGTTGCTGCTTTTATGCTCTGTGCTGTGTCGCTCTCATACTGCTAGGCGCTTCTATTTCAAGAATCTACTACTTATTTTTCAGCTATAAACTTCTCAGCTATAACTACAGATGCACGATTTTATAGCTTCTCTCATAGCCCATGCGCGTGTATATGTGAGTGATACTTGCACAATTATTGCATACTTTCGGGATCAGACAAATCTCTCGATCAAACCGCTGCTAGCATCTCCAAATGAACCACCCTTCTATTTCGTGGTTTCCCAATGGTTTGTATGCGGTAGATGGTATCACTGATGGGTTAGCCCCTTTATCCCCAAAATCTAAATCCCCAAATCCAAATCCCCAAATCAAAATTCCCAAAATCAAAATCCCATAATCAAAATCCCCAACACGAAATCTCCATTTTCTGTGTGAAAAACATTCAAATTAGGTTTAAAATTGCGGCGATTTTAAACCTAATTTGAATGTTTTTCACACAGAAAAAGGGTAGCTATTTTTATTTTATTTCCAAATTAACACTTCGATTGATGATTTCACAAATTTTTAATCAGCACATTAAAGAAAATACATTGCAACGCAATAACTTATAAATACAATTAATACAGTATTTACATAACAAAAAAATTCAAAATTCAAAATTCATTGCAGATAAACACCTGATTTTTTTTTTTTTTTTTACAAATTATAAATACATATGTACAGACACACTGCCAGCAGTTTTTTGATAAAATAATCGTCTATCGCCTAGAATACATTTTGCAGTTAATAAGGCGATAGAAATTCATTTGACAACATATATATAATACTTCTGTATCAAATTTTCTATCAATCATTATTTGCTGAAACTGTGCAAATGTATTGTAACGATTTTACTTGCAATTCCTTATTTGCAATCTTCTGCTGAGTTCGAATCACTAAACTGTTGAATAAATAACTCCAATATAATGCAAAATGGCCTTTATTAAAGTACTTCACAATAACACTCAAATCTGCAACGAATAGCTTGTTTAATAACCAAACTGATTGATAGCTCAAATGAAACTCCACTATTCAAAATAATACTGCTATTGCTCGCTAGATATCGTCTTAGTCGTAACTGCTTGACAACTCAAATCAAACTCAACCTCCTCGCCTTTACTGTCGCGCCTTTTATACTTTTTGATTTCTAATTGCATACTTCTAGGCTTTTCCATTCCAGAACTTACTAGTTACTTTCGGCTACAAAATCGCCAGCCACAACTACGTGCACAAATTATTGCCCTCTCTTGTGACAACTCAGATAAGATATATGCACGTGTTTGTGCATTGCCGCTCCACTGCTCGTATACGTACATATGTGTAGACGCAATTATTTATTCGTTTATGTAGATACATAATGATTGAATTATTGATGTGAATGTTTGTAGTTTACAGTCTCTCGAGTACACATAGGCGTATAAGTAAATGCATCTGTGTGTGACATCTCTCTGGGCTGCCTTATATATGTGTATACTTGATTTGGTTATTGACGTAAATACTGCTTAGCATGGCCTTAGTGATGGTATAGCTTAGTGATGCTAATATCCGTGACACTGCCCTCCACCTAAGTCTGATCATCCCGATCAGACAGATCTCTCGATCTATACGCTGCTAATCTTTCCAAATGAACCACTTTCATTTTGGTTCGTGGTTTGGTAGTGGTTTGTATGCGGTACACTACATCGTTGATCCGTTTTACAACTTTGTATGGGCCTTCCCAGTTACACTGCAATTTCGGGGACAAACCTTTTTTTCGTTGTGGGTTGTATAGCAGCACCAAATCTCCTTCCTGAAACCCTTCCGAATTAATTGCTTTATCGTACCTCGCTTTCATCTTGTCACTCATAATCTTGGCTCATTGCCTTACCAGATCGTGTATCTCTCTCAGCTCTTCTTCCAAGACATCAGTGGATTTCTTGACATTCCTCTCCGCATCGGCATCTATCCCATACTTCAAATCAGCTGGCAGTCGAAGGTCATTGCCAAAAATTACCTTTGCGGGAGTTTGGCCCGTTGTGTCATGTACTGCCGATCGGTAGGCCATCAAGAATAATGATATGTGTGTATCCCAGTCCTTATGGTACTTGTCTACTACTTTCCTTAAATGCTCCTCCAATGTTCTATTGAAACGTTCCACCATACCATCGGACCACCAGTACGTATTTGTTTCCGCGGTTGCTAGTAGGAAATGGACCTGCGACATCCATGGCGATCCTTTCAAAGGGTGCACCTGAAATATACTGCTTCATCTGGCCATGACTTCGGGTTTTGGGCCCTTTCGCTCTGTTGCATACCTCGCAATTGGCAATCCACTCGGTGACCGACTGACGGCAACCAACTCAATAGAATCTCTGCTTAATTTTCTCGAGTGTCTTCGTGATTCCAAGATGACCTCCACTTGGACCATTGTGCAGCTCGCTGAGCACGTCAGGAATCCTCTTTCTGGGAACAACTATCAGTTTCTTCTTGCATTGACCATCCTCACTCTCCCATACTCGATGCAAGCAACCGGATATCAATTCTAAACTGTTCCACTGTGCCTAATACGACTTCGCAATGGGACTCTCTGCTGACATCTCCTCTCTGCTTGGTCTTACGTTTCGTTCTAGCCCTTGCATAACATGTGACAGATCTGTATCTTCTAGCTGACACTTCCTTAGTTGTTCCTTGTCCCATTCATCCGTACACGTTATAGTCATTATCCGGACATCTATAATGTCTTCTTTAGCCTCGGCCTTTGAACAGTGCTTGCATTCCAAACTACATGGTCTTCGTGACATTGCATCAGCATATCCATGGGTACTACCTTTTCGATGCTCAATGGAAAAGTCATAGCTTTGTAGTCGCTCGATCCACCGTGCCAATTGTCCTTCCGGATTACGGAACTGCAGAAGCCATTTCAACGCTGCGTGATCTGTCTTGACACGGAATCGCTGGCCGTAGAGGTATTTGTGAAAATGTTTAATGCACTCTACCAATGCCAACAGCTCTCTCCGCGTAACGCAGTAGTTCCTCTCTGGTTTTCCAATCGAACGGCTGTAATATGCCTGTCCATCGACCAGTTGTGATAAAACGCCTCCTATAGCATATCCACTCGCATCTGTATATAGAATAAATGTTGCTCCTGGAATCGGATATGCTAACATTGGGGCAGTGCACAAACGCTCCTTCAATGTTTGGAAAGCCACTTCTTGCTCCTTCTTCCATTCGAAAGCTTTATTTTTTCTTGTAAACTCATGGAGGCTATGGGCTACGCTGGAAAAATTTGGTACAAATCGGCGGTAATATGTGCACAGCCCAAGAAAACTTCTCAATTCATGTAGGTTCTGTGGTATTGGCCAATCCTTTACAGCCTCTATCTTTTCGTTCGCAGTGCAGATGCCCTCTGTCGTTACCTTGTGACCCAAATAATTTACTTCCTTTTTAAACAGCGCACACTTTTTGGGACTTAACTTCAGGCCAGCGCCAGCTATTCTCTGGAAAACTTCCTCCAAGTTCTTAAGATGTTCATCAAAATTCTTGCCCAATACGATGATGTCGTCCAGGTACACCAAGCATGTTTTCCAATGTAGTCCTTTCAGTACCTGGTCCATGAGTCTCTCAAAAGTAGCTGGTGCATTACAAAGTCCAAAAGGCATCACTGTAAATTGCCAAAGACCATCACCCACACTGAAGGCTGTTTTCTCTTTATCTTCCTCCTTCACTTCAACTTGCCAGTAGCCGCTTTTCAAGTCCAGTGTGGAAAACCATTTCGTACCATATAGCGAGTCCAGAGTGTCGTCAATTCTTGGCAATGGGTAGCTATCCTTTTTCGTTACGTCATTCAACTTCCGGTAGTACACGCAAAATCTCATTTTTCCATCCTTCTTTTTTACAAGTACTACCGGTGAGCTCCATGGACTAGCTGATGGTTCGATGACGCCGCTGTCGCTCATTTCTTGAATGATTTGACTCACAACTTGCCGCTTCGCCAGTGGAACACTACGTGGAGCTTGACGGATCGGCCTCGCATCTCCAGTATCAATTTGATGTTTCACAACGTTGGTGCGGCCTGGTTTAGAATCATCCTGGTCAAATATGTTCGCGTACTTTAGGAGCAGTTGTTTTGCCCTACTCTGATATGCTTCCTCTAGCCCCTGCGTCCATGCCGTGATGTCATTTGAAAGATCAGTATTACTAGCTGAAACGTGTTCCTGGAGCTGTTCACAGTTAATAACTACTTCAGCCTCTTGGCATCTTCCCAAAATAGCTCCTTTAGTCAGTTTGAGTGGTGACTTGAACTCATTGAGTACTCTTACCGGAATACGTCCATCTTGTTTTGTCATAGCCAGGGTTTTTCCTACAAGTATGTTTAGTGCTGATTTGTTTGCTGCTTCGACAACCCACAATTTGTTTGTCCCACAATCTCAATCAACCTTTGCCCAGATGACTGCTTCGGATTTTGGTGGTATTTGCTGACTCTCTTCCACCAGCACTCGTTTACTGCTGTAGCCTCTCTCGTAGCCGAAATTAAGTGGTACATCCATGTTTTTATATCGCATCGTCTTGCTTTGCATGTCGATCTTGATGCCCTGGTCGATTAAGAAGTCCACTCCAATTATGATTTCATCAACAATTTCTGCACTATAAAATTGTGTACTACCGTGACGTTCCCAATTGCGACTTCACATTCTACTTCTCAAATTACCTGGGTGTCCTCTCCCGTGGCTGTACGTAATCTTGCTCCAAGTAATTGTCTTATCTTTTTGTTGACTAAATCCGCTCGAATGATGGAATGAGATGCACCCGTATCTAAAGTCAGTAAACGTTCCTTTCCGTCCACATGTCCTCCAACAGTAAGATTGCTCGATCTTCTTCCAATCTGCGAGATAGAGATTATGGGGCATTCAATTGCGGGAGCCAGCGGCCTTTGCGGCTGACTCGATTTAGTTTAACGATTGAGTGGTCTTGGAGATTTGCTCATCACCTTCTGCTCTGCGTTTACGACCACCCACATTGTTGGAGCAATTGGAACCGCTGCTGCCATGTCGTGCAATATGACCTGGATTGCCGCACTTGAAACATTTAATAACTCCGGAATTTTTCTGTTGTGATCCCTTCAGTGCTTCCAAAATTGTGTCTACCCAATCTGGTCTTTCCACTTCCACACGTTTTGTATGCTGGTTTACTCAATAGTGAGGCCGTTTCCTGAGTCAATGCATGTGATACCGTTTCAGCAAATGTCAGCTTTGGGTTTGCGTGTGTAGCTTGCTTCGTTTCCACGTCCCGTATGCCATTTATGAACTCTGGATTTTTACCCACTCGGTGTATTCCACGGGTGCCTCCGCATTTGCGAGATGAGCTAACGTTTCAAGATCCGAAGCAAACTCCTGCAAAGTCTCATTCGCTCTTTGGTGACGGTTTTGCAACTCAATTTGGAATATCTGTTTCCTATGCTCGCTTCCATAACGTCGTTCTACAGCAGCCATCAATGTTTCATAACTGTTCCGTTCGTACTCTGGAATCGTCTGTAAGATTTCCGCTGCAGGCCCTTTCAATGCCACGAACAGTGCAGCAACTTTATCTTCCGCATTCCAGTTGTTCACTGCTGCGGTCTTCTCAAACTGTAGCTTAAAGACCTGGAAAGGAACAGAACCGTCAAAGGATGGTGTTTTTACCTTTGGATTACTCGCTAAAACTGCTGGACGATTTAATTGTAACTGCTCCATACGACCCTTCAAATCATCGACTTCTGCCTGAAATTGAGCGATTTGTGCATCCTGCGCTTTCAGCTTTGATGTTACCCTTGCTTCCTGTGCTTCTAACTGTGAAGACATTTGTGCGACCTGCAATGATAAGCGCTCCTCTTGTTCTTCCATCTTTGATGTTATGCGTGTCTCCTGCGATTCCAGTTGGGATGCCATATATGTCTTCTGTTCTTCCAATTGTGATGTTATATGGGTTTCCTGCGATTCCAGTTGGGATACCATATACGTCTTCTGTTCTTCTAGTTGAGATGCCAGTTGAGATGTTATATCTGTCTTTTGCGATTCCAGTTGAGCAGCCACTGTCGATGTTTGAGCAGATATTGCAGCCAAAATCATGTTCAAGTCTGTGTTCGCCATTGTCTGTGGTGTTACTTCCATTTTTGTTATTTCCTCGCCATCAAGATGAAAGTCATACTCTTCCACATCAATTCCTTCTGCTTCCATTGCCTCGCGTAGCCGTGCCTGAAGTTCAAGTTTAACGTCGCTTGTATTCAATCCACGGCTCTCCAACTCCTTCTTTAGTTGCTGGATCTTCAATTCACTGAACTTTGCCATGTCCTTGTTGTCCTCTGGAATTTATTCAACAATTCCTCTTCTGACACCAATTGTAACGATTTTACTTGCAATTTCCCTTATTTGCAATCTTCTGCTGAGTTCGAATCACTAAACTGTTGAATAAATAACTCCAATATTTAATAATGCAAAATGGCCTTTATTAAAGTACTTCACAATAACACTCAAATCTGCAACGAATAGCTTGCTTAATAACCAAACTGATTGATAGCTCAAATGAAACTCCACTATTCAAAATAATACTGCTATTGCTCGCTAGATGATTTCACAATTTTTAATGGGCACATTAAAGAAAATACAGTGCAACGCAATAACTTATAAATACAATTAATACAGTATTCACATAACAAAAAAATTCAAAATTCATTGCATTGCAGATAAACACCGGAACATTTTTTTTTTGTTTTTACAAATTATAAATACATATGTACATACATATATTTTTATGTATAAATTACATTACAAAACCCTGCCAGCAGTTTTCTGGTAATTTTATCGTCTATCGCCAAGAATAATTCGATACATTTTGCAGTTAATAAGGCGATAGAAATTCATTTGACAAACAAAACTTATACTTTAACGGAATTTTTTCTCCAAGAAAATATTTAGGGGATGGAGATCTGTAACGTTTAGAATTTTCCGTTTCTCAATTATTTTGAGAACTTTTGCAGTTTGCTTTCGTAGTTTCCTTCTATTCAATAGCTATATTAATGATATTATGCTAATTTTGCGATATTTTCTCATCGTCGGTTCACTACCAGATCGAGGTTTTTCACTTAAATTTTTTAACATTTTTTCACAGTATTTTTAATAATAAATTAATTAATAAATTAATATTAAATAAAATTAAATAAACCAAAATTAAATAAATAGAAAATGAAATTTAAATCCGTGATCGGCATTGAATCGACGACTTTTGCACGGTAGTTGAAGACCTAAGCCGCTGTGCCACTGATGTACAGAAGAAGTTGTTGTCAAATTCGCAATATAACATTGACATGGTTAGAACTGAAAGAAGATATGAAAACACAATGCAAATAGTACGTGTACCGTTAGGTTATTCCCCATAATTTTACTTTATGCTTATAGTCATACTTACATATATATAAATGCGTAATTATACGCGTCAGAACTTTACCTTATGATTTAATTTAAATTTTTGTGATTTTGTATTCGAGGTTTTTTGATATTTCCTCAAAAATGGTTTGGGGATTTAGCCCCAAAAAAGTGCGGGGATTTTGTGTTGGGGATTTTGGTTATGGGATTTTAAATTTGGGGATTCTGTGTTTGGGGATTTAGGGGCACACCCATTGACCATTCTTCACATGATCTAAAAAGGAAATATAATTTCGAATATTTGTGCATCTAAAAATACACTCATCACCCAGATTAAATATCATCACCGCACAAAGTTGTCCATTCACAACGCCCGGTGCCCCAATAAATTTAACGTCCGCAACACGTGTATCTAGAACTTCGTCGTTCATTGATTTTTGGAAATATCCATGTTGCCCCAAATAAATAACCTCATAATCATTTAAATAAAGGACAGTAGATTGGAGTATATTCGAAGTCACCCCATCTTCTGTAGTTGTATGACCCCATCCAGCAACTTCCATACGTGTGCGCCTTGGTGGATATATGCAACCGCGATATTCTATTGTTCGTACTGTTGGGCCCTCAAACATTCCTTGCACTTCCACCACAGCAATACGCCTATCATATCCGGGAATAGCATAAGATGGATAATGTATTTTCTCCACATTGTGAATTTGTGCATGTTCGTCACATAAATTCGTTACACCAGCTGCAACAGTGTACAAGTGCTTTTCACACTCTTTCACGCAATTTGCAGCTGTAACCGCCTTATTCATATCGATTAATGATCCAACGCAGTGATGTTCGTTATTAAGACGTATTGATACCAAATAAGGATACGTTTCTATATTCGAATCAGTGCCAGCTCGCATGCGATATTCCGAATTCGTGTAAGTCATAAGGTAGGTAAGCATGACAAAGAACAGCGCGATATAATTGCAAAAATACATTTTATCTTAAGACTATTTCCACCGATTTTTAAATTTAAAGTACACCAAGATCAATTTTGTGGGCGCTATTTATACATAATTGGGCGGTGTGAATAAAAAATAAGCAAAAACGTTTCCTCCAGATTCCAAGAATTGAACAATAAAAACACTTCCTTATTTGAATTAAAGCTACAAATTATAGAAAGAAAATATTTTTTTTTAACTCAACCCATTTAACCTTGAGTAAATTTTTGGTTTGAAGTGCCTAATTAAAATTCCATTGCCCCTAATGATTAAAAATACAAAATATTTATACAGCTTGTTAAAATGACAATTCTATAGAAAATTCGTATTATATAAGCTTTATATTTTTATGAAAAGAACAAAGCATACACGTAATTATGTAGTTTCATTTGTTTCCAATTTTATGTTCTATTGTATATTGCCATATAACCAGAGTTGGGAGCAGTGAAATAAATTTTGAGTAACAACACTGCTCGAACTTAAGTTGGATCAGAAGCGTAGGGGGGGGGGGGGGGGGGGGGGGGGGGGGGGGGGGGGGAAGGGGGGCATCTTGCACCGGACGCTACTCACAGGTGGGCGCAAAATGGCCCGAAAAGCAGAACTTCCTGGATAATTTTAATTTTTATTATAACTGATTTCTGGAAAAAATTTGCCATACTAAAAAATTCATGCATATACCCAGAACACGTGCGACAGGTTGTGGAATAATTGAAAGCAAATATCTTTTTTTCTCATGTTCAACATTACAATGGGAATTATTAAATAATGCTTTAACAAAAACTGTCAAATATGAATTCGAAATTCGAGACTCTCTGTGAAGAAGCAATAGAAAAAGCGGAGTATCTTTGTGATAAATGGGATATTGATATGGTAAAACTTGTAAGATGGCGCCGCAAAATGCTCGGAGAATAGAGATGTTGGTCTTTCCGCAGAATATGAAATTTCTCGCGTCATGAAAAGTGTTCTCGATCGTCTCTCTGGGTGAATTTTATAATACATATTTCGATGGAACAGAACGTTTTATCCAAATATGGAGAAGATGTTTTTCGAAAATTGACTATCTCAGTATTACTAATTTATTTTATTACTAATGTTTTATACTCATATTATTATTAAATATGTATTTGAATCTACTTATCGATGATATATTCATCTCATAATAAAAATATAAGAAGGTAAAACCATTCTTTCTTCTCGGCGGCCATAATGATTTTTTGCATATTTGACCTTTACAAATGCCCGAAAAAAATAAAAATAAAATAGATCGAAAATTTGGTATGAATTTTATTAGTTCGGTTTTATAGTTTTTTTTAATTAATACGATTTAACCATGCATGGTTTCATACCAGCATTTAGCTTTCTTCCATCATTAGAGCTGTTGCAGGCCTTCGCAACTGTACGATTCACCTAGTCCGCTTTTCATGGCAGGAATACACCCGGAGCGCTTGCCAAACACTGTCGAGGGGCGACCCCGTTTAGAAAAATTTTCTTCTAATTGAAAAACCTTATTTCTAAAATTTCCGATATACATATACCTGTTCAAATGGGGTTCAGATAGTTCACAACCTTTGTATTGTCCAACCATTATGTATTTTCTGGGAAGCCGAAGGTGGAGAAATGGTTGGGGAAATTTAGGTACATTATTTCTTGTCTTGAAGAATATCTTTTGTATAAATATTGAAATTTGTATACCTATATGTATTATTTCTGAACTTCATGATTGAACAAATGTGTGTATATGAAAAAAATAAGATATTCAATGAAAGGTAAAATTTTAACAAGTATAAAATTCATTATTCAGTCAACAAATATAGTCAGAAAAGATTCAGAAAGCCGAATTAAAAATGATTTTAAATTTTGGATCGCCTAAAGTAAACACATTTTATTCAAATGTGATTGAAAACTATATTCAGTTTTTGATCATCAAAAGTATTCATATTTGATTATTTCTTTTGTTCAATTGTATGATAACTCATTATTTAGTCACAAAGAGTAATCAAATTTCAGCCAACCACTTCTAACAAAAATTATTCTTACGCAAAAGCATACATATGTATGTACGTATGTATGTTCATATATAAGCTAAGAAATGTAGGTATGAACATGGTAATGTTCGGCTATGACGATCGTAGCGTATAAAAAAACCTATATAAATATGTAAATACATATCGTCGCCTGCTTGCCAGAAGCATGAATGTGCCAAAATGAAAATGTTGGGAAATCGAGTTTCAAAGTTTATTGCTCCCTCAAAATAAGAAGAATTAATTTCTAATGTAAAAATGTATCTATTATGTATATAGGGTATTCCATCCCATTTCGACCAATTTTGAACCCGACCCCTTTAGAATTGGCTGAAAGTTTTTCTTCTTTTTCTATCTTACGAAAGACGTTTTTCAGAATTTTTTAAAATTTTTTCATCCAACTCAAAAAAAGGTATGAATTTAAAAAAAACACCGTTTTTTTTTCAAAATGCTATAACTTTTTCAAAAATTGACCGTTTGGGATCTTTTTTTTTTAATTGTTTTTAAATGTACTTTTCGGAAAAAATACAAAAAAATTTTTAAAGTTTTTTTTTTAATTTTTCAGTTTTTCGAGATTTTTCGAATTTCGAATTTTTTTTTCTCATAAAAAACTTCAATCAATTCTGCTATCATCCCCACTAATCCCGGAGTGGGCCGATTTTTTTTATATTTTTTTTATTTGATTGAAAACAAAATTTCTAAATAACTCCAATATTCGATAATGCAAAATGGTCTTTATTAGACTACTTTCAAAATAACACTTTTATTGCTCGACAGATAGCGTGCTTAAATCAAACTGACTTTCGTGCCTCAACTGTTGCTGCTTTTATGCTCTGTGCTGTGTCGCTCTCATACTGCTAGGCGCTTCTATTTCAAGAATCTACTACTTATTTTTCAGCTATAAACTTCTCAGCTATAACTACAGATGCACGATTTTATAGCTTCTCTCATAGCCCATGCGCGTGTATATGTGAGTGATACTTGCACAATTATTGCATACTTTCGGGATCAGACAAATCTCTCGATCAAACCGCTGCTAGCATCTCCAAATGAACCACCCTTCTATTTCGTGGTTTCCCAATGGTTTGTATGCGGTAGATGGTATCACTGATGGGTTAGCCCCTTTATCCCCAAAATCTAAATCCCCAAATCCAAATCCCCAAATCAAAATTCCCAAAATCAAAATCCCATAATCAAAATCCCCAACACGAAATCTCCATTTTCTGTGTGAAAAACATTCAAATTAGGTTTAAAATTGCGGCGATTTTAAACCTAATTTGAATGTTTTTCACACAGAAAAAGGGTAGCTATTTTTATTTTATTTCCAAATTAACACTTCGATTGATGATTTCACAAATTTTTAATCAGCACATTAAAGAAAATACATTGCAACGCAATAACTTATAAATACAATTAATACAGTATTTACATAACAAAAAAATTCAAAATTCAAAATTCATTGCAGATAAACACCTGATTTTTTTTTTTTTTTTTTACAAATTATAAATACATATGTACAGACACACTGCCAGCAGTTTTTTGATAAAATAATCGTCTATCGCCTAGAATACATTTTGCAGTTAATAAGGCGATAGAAATTCATTTGACAACATATATATAATACTTCTGTATCAAATTTTCTATCAATCATTATTTGCTGAAACTGTGCAAATGTATTGTAACGATTTTACTTGCAATTCCTTATTTGCAATCTTCTGCTGAGTTCGAATCACTAAACTGTTGAATAAATAACTCCAATATAATGCAAAATGGCCTTTATTAAAGTACTTCACAATAACACTCAAATCTGCAACGAATAGCTTGTTTAATAACCAAACTGATTGATAGCTCAAATGAAACTCCACTATTCAAAATAATACTGCTATTGCTCGCTAGATATCGTCTTAGTCGTAACTGCTTGACAACTCAAATCAAACTCAACCTCCTCGCCTTTACTGTCGCGCCTTTTATACTTTTTGATTTCTAATTGCATACTTCTAGGCTTTTCCATTCCAGAACTTACTAGTTACTTTCGGCTACAAAATCGCCAGCCACAACTACGTGCACAAATTATTGCCCTCTCTTGTGACAACTCAGATAAGATATATGCACGTGTTTGTGCATTGCCGCTCCACTGCTCGTATACGTACATATGTGTAGACGCAATTATTTATTCGTTTATGTAGATACATAATGATTGAATTATTGATGTGAATGTTTGTAGTTTACAGTCTCTCGAGTACACATAGGCGTATAAGTAAATGCATCTGTGTGTGACATCTCTCTGGGCTGCCTTATATATGTGTATACTTGATTTGGTTATTGACGTAAATACTGCTTAGCATGGCCTTAGTGATGGTATAGCTTAGTGATGCTAATATCCGTGACACTGCCCTCCACCTAAGTCTGATCATCCCGATCAGACAGATCTCTCGATCTATACGCTGCTAATCTTTCCAAATGAACCACTTTCATTTTGGTTCGTGGTTTGGTAGTGGTTTGTATGCGGTACACTACATCGTTGATCCGTTTTACAACTTTGTATGGGCCTTCCCAGTTACACTGCAATTTCGGGGACAAACCTTTTTTTCGTTGTGGGTTGTATAGCAGCACCAAATCTCCTTCCTGAAACCCTTCCGAATTAATTGCTTTATCGTACCTCGCTTTCATCTTGTCACTCATAATCTTGGCTCATTGCCTTACCAGATCGTGTATCTCTCTCAGCTCTTCTTCCAAGACATCAGTGGATTTCTTGACATTCCTCTCCGCATCGGCATCTATCCCATACTTCAAATCAGCTGGCAGTCGAAGGTCATTGCCAAAAATTACCTTTGCGGGAGTTTGGCCCGTTGTGTCATGTACTGCCGATCGGTAGGCCATCAAGAATAATGATATGTGTGTATCCCAGTCCTTATGGTACTTGTCTACTACTTTCCTTAAATGCTCCTCCAATGTTCTATTGAAACGTTCCACCATACCATCGGACCACCAGTACGTATTTGTTTCCGCGGTTGCTAGTAGGAAATGGACCTGCGACATCCATGGCGATCCTTTCAAAGGGTGCACCTGAAATATACTGCTTCATCTGGCCATGACTTCGGGTTTTGGGCCCTTTCGCTCTGTTGCATACCTCGCAATTGGCAATCCACTCGGTGACCGACTGACGGCAACCAACTCAATAGAATCTCTGCTTAATTTTCTCGAGTGTCTTCGTGATTCCAAGATGACCTCCACTTGGACCATTGTGCAGCTCGCTGAGCACGTCAGGAATCCTCTTTCTGGGAACAACTATCAGTTTCTTCTTGCATTGACCATCCTCACTCTCCCATACTCGATGCAAGCAACCGGATATCAATTCTAAACTGTTCCACTGTGCCTAATACGACTTCGCAATGGGACTCTCTGCTGACATCTCCTCTCTGCTTGGTCTTACGTTTCGTTCTAGCCCTTGCATAACATGTGACAGATCTGTATCTTCTAGCTGACACTTCCTTAGTTGTTCCTTGTCCCATTCATCCGTACACGTTATAGTCATTATCCGGACATCTATAATGTCTTCTTTAGCCTCGGCCTTTGAACAGTGCTTGCATTCCAAACTACATGGTCTTCGTGACATTGCATCAGCATATCCATGGGTACTACCTTTTCGATGCTCAATGGAAAAGTCATAGCTTTGTAGTCGCTCGATCCACCGTGCCAATTGTCCTTCCGGATTACGGAACTGCAGAAGCCATTTCAACGCTGCGTGATCTGTCTTGACACGGAATCGCTGGCCGTAGAGGTATTTGTGAAAATGTTTAATGCACTCTACCAATGCCAACAGCTCTCTCCGCGTAACGCAGTAGTTCCTCTCTGGTTTTCCAATCGAACGGCTGTAATATGCCTGTCCATCGACCAGTTGTGATAAAACGCCTCCTATAGCATATCCACTCGCATCTGTATATAGAATAAATGTTGCTCCTGGAATCGGATATGCTAACATTGGGGCAGTGCACAAACGCTCCTTCAATGTTTGGAAAGCCACTTCTTGCTCCTTCTTCCATTCGAAAGCTTTATTTTTTCTTGTAAACTCATGGAGGCTATGGGCTACGCTGGAAAAATTTGGTACAAATCGGCGGTAATATGTGCACAGCCCAAGAAAACTTCTAAATTCATGTAGGTTCTGTGGTATTGGCCAATCCTTTACAGCCTCTATCTTTTCGTTCGCAGTGCAGATGCCCTCTGTCGTTACCTTGTGACCCAAATAATTTACTTCCTTTTTAAACAGCGCACACTTTTTGGGACTTAACTTCAGGCCAGCGCCAGCTATTCTCTGGAAAACTTCCTCCAAGTTCTTAAGATGTTCATCAAAATTCTTGCCCAATACGATGATGTCGTCCAGGTACACCAAGCATGTTTTCCAATGTAGTCCTTTCAGTACCTGGTCCATGAGTCTCTCAAAAGTAGCTGGTGCATTACAAAGTCCAAAAGGCATCACTGTAAATTGCCAAAGACCATCACCCACACTGAAGGCTGTTTTCTCTTTATCTTCCTCCTTCACTTCAACTTGCCAGTAGCCGCTTTTCAAGTCCAGTGTGGAAAACCATTTCGTACCATATAGCGAGTCCAGAGTGTCGTCAATTCTTGGCAATGGGTAGCTATCCTTTTTCGTTACGTCATTCAACTTCCGGTAGTACACGCAAAATCTCATTTTTCCATCCTTCTTTTTTACAAGTACTACCGGTGAGCTCCATGGACTAGCTGATGGTTCGATGACGCCGCTGTCGCTCATTTCTTGAATGATTTGACTCACAACTTGCCGCTTCGCCAGTGGAACACTACGTGGAGCTTGACGGATCGGCCTCGCATCTCCAGTATCAATTTGATGTTTCACAACGTTGGTGCGGCCTGGTTTAGAATCATCCTGGTCAAATATGTTCGCGTACTTTAGGAGCAGTTGTTTTGCCCTACTCTGATATGCTTCCTCTAGCCCCTGCGTCCATGCCGTGATGTCATTTGAAAGATCAGTATTACTAGCTGAAACGTGTTCCTGGAGCTGTTCACAGTTAATAACTACTTCAGCCTCTTGGCATCTTCCCAAAATAGCTCCTTTAGTCAGTTTGAGTGGTGACTTGAACTCATTGAGTACTCTTACCGGAATACGTCCATCTTGTTTTGTCATAGCCAGGGTTTTTCCTACAAGTATGTTTAGTGCTGATTTGTTTGCTGCTTCGACAACCCACAATTTGTTTGTCCCACAATCTCAATCAACCTTTGCCCAGATGACTGCTTCGGATTTTGGTGGTATTTGCTGACTCTCTTCCACCAGCACTCGTTTACTGCTGTAGCCTCTCTCGTAGCCGAAATTAAGTGGTACATCCATGTTTTTATATCGCATCGTCTTGCTTTGCATGTCGATCTTGATGCCCTGGTCGATTAAGAAGTCCACTCCAATTATGATTTCATCAACAATTTCTGCACTATAAAATTGTGTACTACCGTGACGTTCCCAATTGCGACTTCACATTCTACTTCTCAAATTACCTGGGTGTCCTCTCCCGTGGCTGTACGTAATCTTGCTCCAAGTAATTGTCTTATCTTTTTGTTGACTAAATCCGCTCGAATGATGGAATGAGATGCACCCGTATCTAAAGTCAGTAAACGTTCCTTTCCGTCCACATGTCCTCCAACAGTAAGATTGCTCGATCTTCTTCCAATCTGCGAGATAGAGATTATGGGGCATTCAATTGCGGGAGCCAGCGGCCTTTGCGGCTGACTCGATTTAGTTTAACGATTGAGTGGTCTTGGAGATTTGCTCATCACCTTCTGCTCTGCGTTTACGACCACCCACATTGTTGGAGCAATTGGAACCGCTGCTGCCATGTCGTGCAATATGACCTGGATTGCCGCACTTGAAACATTTAATAACTCCGGAATTTTTCTGTTGTGATCCCTTCAGTGCTTCCAAAATTGTGTCTACCCAATCTGGTCTTTCCACTTCCACACGTTTTGTATGCTGGTTTACTCAATAGTGAGGCCGTTTCCTGAGTCAATGCATGTGATACCGTTTCAGCAAATGTCAGCTTTGGGTTTGCGTGTGTAGCTTGCTTCGTTTCCACGTCCCGTATGCCATTTATGAACTCTGGATTTTTACCCACTCGGTGTATTCCACGGGTGCCTCCGCATTTGCGAGATGAGCTAACGTTTCAAGATCCGAAGCAAACTCCTGCAAAGTCTCATTCGCTCTTTGGTGACGGTTTTGCAACTCAATTTGGAATATCTGTTTCCTATGCTCGCTTCCATAACGTCGTTCTACAGCAGCCATCAATGTTTCATAACTGTTCCGTTCGTACTCTGGAATCGTCTGTAAGATTTCCGCTGCAGGCCCTTTCAATGCCACGAACAGTGCAGCAACTTTATCTTTCGCATTCCAGTTGTTCACTGCTGCGGTCTTCTCAAACTGTAGCTTAAAGACCTGGAAAGGAACAGAACCGTCAAAGGATGGTGTTTTTACCTTTGGATTACTCGCTAAAACTGCTGGACGATTTAATTGTAACTGCTCCATACGACCCTTCAAATCATCGACTTCTGCCTGAAATTGAGCGATTTGTGCATCCTGCGCTTTCAGCTTTGATGTTACCCTTGCTTCCTGTGCTTCTAACTGTGAAGACATTTGTGCGACCTGCAATGATAAGCGCTCCTCTTGTTCTTCCATCTTTGATGTTATGCGTGTCTCCTGCGATTCCAGTTGGGATGCCATATATGTCTTCTGTTCTTCCAATTGTGATGTTATATGGGTTTCCTGCGATTCCAGTTGGGATACCATATACGTCTTCTGTTCTTCTAGTTGAGATGCCAGTTGAGATGTTATATCTGTCTTTTGCGATTCCAGTTGAGCAGCCACTGTCGATGTTTGAGCAGATATTGCAGCCAAAATCATGTTCAAGTCTGTGTTCGCCATTGTCTGTGGTGTTACTTCCATTTTTGTTATTTCCTCGCCATCAAGATGAAAGTCATACTCTTCCACATCAATTCCTTCTGCTTCCATTGCCTCGCGTAGCCGTGCCTGAAGTTCAAGTTTAACGTCGCTTGTATTCAATCCACGGCTCTCCAACTCCTTCTTTAGTTGCTGGATCTTCAATTCACTGAACTTTGCCATGTCCTTGTTGTCCTCTGGAATTTATTCAACAATCCCACTTCTGACACCAATTGTAACGAATTTGCTGCAAATCCTCTTATTTGCAACCCTCTGCTAAGTTCGTATCGCTAAACTGTTGAATAACTAACTCCAATATTGAATAATTGAAAAATGGCCTTTATTACAGTACTTCACAATAACACTTATACTTTGCAACGAATAGCAAGCTTAATAACCAAACTGATTGATAGCTCAAATGAAACTCTACTATTCAAAATAATTCTGCTATAGCTCGTTAGATAGCGCTTAATCGAAATCTCAAATCAAACTGAATTACTTCGTACTCGCCTGCCCCGCTTTTATAGTTTTACGCTGCATACTTCCAGGCTCTTCGATTTCCAGAAGTTACTAGTTAGTTTCGGCTACAAAGTCGCCAGCCGCAACTACGTGCACAAATTATTGCTCTCTCTTGTGACAACTCAGATAAGATATATGCAGGTGCCTGCGCATCACCGCTCCGCCGCTCGCACACGTACACATGTGTAGACGCAACTATTCATTCGTTTATGTAGATACATAATGATTGAATCACCGATGTGAACGTCTGCAGTTTACAGTCTCTCGCGCATACATAGGCGTATAAGTAAATGCATCTGTGTGTGACATATTTCGGCTGCCTTATATATGTATATACATGATTTGATTATTGACGTAAATACTGCTTATCGTAGCCTTGGCATCGCCTTAGTGATGGTATAACTTAGTGATGTTAATATCCGTGACAATATGAATAAATTAGCGGTATCCAACAGATGATGTTCTGGGTCACCCTGGTCCACATTTGGTCGATATCTGGAAAACGCCTTCACATATACTACTACCACCACTCCATTTTAAAAGCCTCATTAACACCTTTAATTTGATACCCATATCGTACAAACACGTTCTAGAGTCACTCCTGGTCCACCTTTATGGCGATATCCCGAAAGCATGTCCACCTATAGAACTAAGCCCCACGCCCTTTTAAAATACTCATTAACACCTTTCATTTGATACCCATATCGTGCAAACATATTCTATAGTCACCCTTGGTCCACCTTTATGGCGATATCTCGAAAAGGATAGAACAAAGACCCACTCCCTTTTAAAAAGACTCATTAACACCTTTCATTTCATACCCATTTCGTACAAAGAAAGTCTAGAGTCACTCCTGGTCCACCTTTATGGCGATATCTCGAAAAGGCGTCCAACTATAGAACTAAGCCCCACGCCCTTTTGAAATACTCATTAACACCTTTCGTTTGATACCCATATTGTACAAACGCATTCTAGAGTCACCCCTGGTCCACCTTTATGGCGATATCTCGAAAAGGCGTCCACCTATAGAACCAAGGCCCACTCCCTTTTAAAATGCTCATTAACACCTTTCGTTTGATGCCCATATTGTACAAACAAATTCTAGCGTCACCCCTGGTCCACCTTTATGGCGATATCTCGCAACGGCGTCCACCTATGGAACTAAGGATTACTCCCTTTTAAAATACTCATTAATACCTTTCATTTGATACCCATATCGTACAAACATATTCTAGTCACCCCTGGTCCACCTTTGTGGCGATATTTCGAAACGGTGTCCACCTATAGAACTAAGGCCCACTCCCTTTTAAAATACACATTAACACCTTTCGTTTGATGCCCATATTGTACAAACAAATTCTAGCGTCACCCCTGGTCCACCTTTATGGCGATATCTCGCAACGGCGTCCACCTATGGAACTAAGGATTACTCCCTTTTAAAATACTCATTAATACCTTTCATTTGATACCCATATCGTACAAACACATTCTAGAGTCACCCCTGGTCCACTTTTATGACGATATTTCGAAACGGCATCCACCTATAGAACTAAGGCCCACTCCCTTTTAAAATACTCATTAACACCATTCGTTTGATGCCCATATTGTACAAACAAATTCTAGGGTCACCCCTGGTCCACTTTTATGGCGATATCTCGAAACGGCGTCCACCTATGGAACTAAGGATTACTCCCTTTTAAAATACTCATTAACACCTTTCATTTGATACCCATATTGTACAAACAAATTCTAGGGTCACCCCTGGTCCACCTTTATGGCGATATCTCGAAACGGCGTCCACCTATGGAACTAAGGATTACTCCCTTTTAAAATACTCATTAACACCTTTCTTTTGATACCCATATTGTACAAACAAATTCTAGGGTCTCCCCTGGTCCACCTTTATGGCGATATCTCGAAACGGCGTCCACCTACGGAACTAAGGATTACTCCCTTTTAAAATACTCATTAACACCTTTCATTTGATACCCATATCGTACAAACGCATTCTAGAGTCAACCCTGATCCACCTTTATGGCTATATCCCTAAATGGCGTCCACCTATAGAACTATGGCCCACTCCCTCATAAAATACTCTTTAATGCCTTTCATTTGATACCCATGCCATACAAACACATTCCAGGGTTTCCCTCGATTCATTTTCCTACATGGTTATTTTCCCTTATGTTGTCACCATAGCTCTCAACTGAGTATGTAATGTTCGGTTACACCCGAACTTAACCTTCCTTACTTGTTTCTATTACTTTCGATATGTATGATATAAGGGATATCGAACGATATCCTTCTATGCGGTCTTTTGGTTTATTGGAT